>NC_092150.1:21893780-23093780 GCF_045791955.1 Oncorhynchus clarkii lewisi | reverse complement strand
TATCAATCAGCTGCTGTGGCAGCTGAGATGGTGGGTAAGGGAGAGGTGAGGAGGGAGGGAGTGGGAGGCCCTGTGGGAGGCTTACAATCTGAGGAGACTGAGGCGGTTCTGTTCTGTTTGGCTCCAGTCTGACTGTGTGACTCCTGGGCAGGACGCTGAGGGACCTCTCCACTCAGGTCTCACACCGCACTGCAGCAGTACATGTTATCACTGCTCAGCACCTGGCTGGGCCCATTCTCATTTTTCTGTCTCTCACACTCACTCTCATCAAAGTCTTATTCAGCTGAATCTGCAGTGGAATTATCCATCACTATAAGAAGTCTTCACTAACTCAGTGAGCACTGGGGTTCTGAACTGAAGGGCACTTGTAAGCACCTTGTCTTAGCATTGTTCACACAGACACCAAACTCATTGAAGCAGCTGCATAGGTTATTATATTAAAACCCAACTCATTCGGTTTCTGAGGGAATCTTTTTTTCCTGCCAAATGAGAGATGGGCTTTAAAAGTCACAGAAGACACACTAAAAGAGCAAACTGACAAGGGTCGTCCCTCCTCACTGTTACTGGCTGGTCCCCAGAGACTGCGACATTAAGCGCCCCTGCCAGGCCCATGTTAATTAGAGACCTCTAACACTGTCAGATAACCAAGAGCCATTCTAACAAACAGCACCTTTATGTCCAGAGATCAGGAGGCAGCAGACAACTCTGCCCTCTCTACTACCACTCCCTGATGGGAACATGGCTTACAGGGGATAGGGGTCTGTAGTGCACTGTTTACACTAGCTGGTCATTCTTTAGGTCACAGTATAGCTACTTGTGCATCAGGTCTTGTGCTCTAGCAGTTTTTACCAAAGTTGCAGTTGCATTATTGTGTGAATGCATGGGACCACATGGGTATAAATTAATCGGCTCATGGATCCCAGTAGTGGGTACAGTACCTGATTTGGATAGGGTTCTGGAACTACCCAGGAAGTTGTGACAGTGGCAGAAAAAAAGAGGGAGTGATACAGGGTGGATGTGTGTCTGTCAGTGGGGGCCAGAGAGGGAGGTGAAGATGGCTCCAATCAGAATGAGATCTCACTGTGTTGGTAGAGAGAGCGCAGGATGGAGAGGGAGAGGGAGAGAGAGAGTGCCAGTGCAGTTGGGCAGTGTGGCTGTGACTTCCTGCTGGCCGCCAGGCTGTCTGTCTGTCTAGAAGCTGCTACGGCGACCCAGCTGCTGTCAGTTGGCTTCAGTGTCCCCAGTGTGGGACAAGCACGCTGGCTGTCAACTACACACTCGCATCTCCTCTCTGCTCCTCTCTCCCCGTTGTTAACGCAGCACCACAGCCTCCTGACTGCTACACTTCCCTGAGTGGACGACAAAACAGAATAGAAATATATGAATAATCTTTGACAGCTTTTTATGATTTGTACTCTGGTATGTTCTTAAATCATATCTGATTTTTATTTCGATCTGGTTCGTATGTTCCCTCTGATCGCAGCCTGTGCTGCAAAGCAGCCATTACTGGCAGGTTTGAGTCTGAATGTTCTGCTATGCTCATGGGATGATAATAAGGGGGGGGCAGTGTTGAAGCCAAGCTGAGAGAGTGTGACTATGCGTGTGGCTAGTGGAAACTCATCCCGACAGCTAGCCAGCAGCCGTGCACCTGCACACAGCAAGGTGTTGGCCTAGCGCTGAGGCGTGAGGCCTTTACTGGAGGATAACACGAGCTGAGAGGGCCCAGTCACCCATCCAGGATTCCCTGCGCCCTACTCGCTGGGGCTTAAGTCTCTACATGGAGAGGAAAAAAGGATGCAGATGTGTGAAAACAAAAATAGCGGAAGAGGCAATTGGATTTGACAAATTCTCTCTTTTTTAGCCTAAGGGTAGTTTGCAGTGCCAGGACTTAATTTGTCAGACTTAAGGAAATAGCGTTACACTGTGACGGTGTCACACTTAGAGCTATCTGTTCCACTGCCTCTGGATTCTTTTTGATGAGGCCATAATTAGGGAGAAGTGTCAAGAGCTGGTAGCTATGGTTTCCAGATAGCATGTTTGCCACATGTCAAGGCTTCATCGGGGTGTGTGTTTTGTGTTTTGTGTTTGTGTGGGTGTATGTTGGCATGAGTCTTCATACAGTGAGTATAGTATACTGTGTTCAGTATGATTGCCAACAGTGAATCACATCTTTATCGGTTAGCTAACATCCATATAAACAGGATAGGTAAATTCATGTTGAATATATTAAAATAATGTATTATGTGCCCCTGTCATTATTACTATACTTACCAATGACATACTGATAAAGAGGAATTATTTATCAACTCTGTATTGAAGTAATTTTCTATGAAAGCTGTAAAGTATATCTGTTCCCTGTTCTATAGTATAAAAGTGAGAAAATGAGAGTGAGTTGAAGTGATGTGTCACGTGCCAGTATTCCCAGCTGGAGTTTCTTTTGTATGTTTCTGCCTGGACTCTGGCTGGGTAGGGATGTAGGGCTGGTAGCTGGTGACACTCTCGTCAGCGGCTGTGTGACGGCAGAAATCGCGGGCATTCTAGTGTGGAACCCCAGAGCACATCTGAGACTGATGTTTGTCTGTCTGTCAAGGAAGGAGCAGTGTGGTGCCACGGTGGGACATGGAGGTGTCAGGGGGCTTTGGGCCTCATCCCCACACCCCTCTTTCTGACAGCAAAGGTCAGGGCTTCTCCTGCCTGTCTCTCCCTGCTCCTGACAGGCCTTCCTGTGGGACCAGGCCAGGCCCCTGCTCCGGGCCCCGGCTCGCTGACACACGCCGCATACAATTAATATTTCATCACTGCTTTCCCTTCCCCTTTGATCCACCCCCAGAGCTTTTGATAGGGGCCCTTATGATGAGAACACCTTTTCACACCACTGAACTTCCTCAAACCTGCAGGAAGTTAGCCGGCTAAGTTTAGATGTGACTTTGCATATGCGATTGATAAAAGGTTCAAATTTTTCTCTTGATAATTGTGAATCACTGAAGAGAGAGCACGGTGTGATTTTTGCGTCTGACAGGGAGGTTCATTGTCCTGGTTGAGTGTGTTTGTCAGTGTGATTTGGAGTTAGTCAGAGCTATTGAGAGCTGTTTCAGGCATTGTTTTTTCCATTTATGTTTTGAGGTTGGACTTTAGCACGTTAGCACCTAGGGCGCACCGATTGATGTCACCTCGTTAGTCAGTATGAGTTACACCTGTGCTGGTTGCCATCTCGTTATTTGGAAGGGGTTTCACCTGTGCTGGCCCAGTTGCTATTTAAGAGTGCCTGGCCCAGTTTTCCAGTTGTCTGGTTAGATGCGGAGGGTTAACACCTTCAGTTGGATTGCCTTATTTTGAGTTCCAGACAAGCAGTCGTGTATCTGATTTTGTTTCGCTCTTCCTTTTTGTTTGCTTCCTGTCTTTAAATTTGTTGTGAATTTTTATTTTGTTTGCCTCCTCTTGGTCAAATTTAGTGGGCTGTCATGGTGGGGGTCTTTTAGGTTCCAGTTGTTGTTGCTATTTAACTTTCAGTGGACACCCCCATGAGTGTCTTTCAGAACCCCTCCTAAAACCCCACCTGTTTTGGTTGTTAGTCAGTGACTGTTTGTTAGTTTCCCCTTCTGTTTGAATTACATTTTTGGTTTTCTTGCTGGGGAACATAATAGCCTAAAGGCAGAATAGACTGTAAGTACAGCATGGCCATCAGCGGGGGGATCATATCAAACAGACATTTAACCATTAATAATACATTAGCCTATCTGATGCTCCTGCTATTCAACAATCACCCATTCCTTTCACTCCCTGCAGACCAGATGGGGGGGATTCAAATGAGGGGGGAGGGCACTAATGACAGTCTGGAAAGGAACATGTCAAAATTATTGACAAAGAAGAGGGGTACAGGGGGACGCTTGCCAAACACTTATCACCTAGAGCTTATTTTAGAGACAGACCTTCTATAAAGACCTCTATGGAACAGTCTGTACTGCTAAAATGTAATAACATGTCATATCGTCCACTAAACCCAACTTAATTATGTTCCAAGTTCAAACAATGAATAAATAACATCTATCCTTGGCTTGGTGCACCGTGACTCACAATGGCTCTGTAACTGTTACACTTTGGCAAGCATACAGCCCAACTCGGACTGGGAAATATATGACCTTTGTGCCTGACTTGTTCTTTTACCTTGGAGTGAGTAATGTAGTTTCTGCTCTGAGAAAAGCCACAATAAAGTGTGGCTTGGGGGACATGGTTGGTTGGGAGCGGCAGCGGTGGCCTGTGCATTTGTCTGAATCATTGTCCCCAGCCCGGGTCCTGACTGCCGTGCACTCTGCCACAGCGTGATGGAGGAGCACTGGGGCCCTGTCACACCCTCAACACTAAAGCACTCACCCTGCCTCCGGTGAGCCCACATGGCTTTACACTGGGCCTGCAGTGAAGCATGCACCATTCATTCACACAGCATACACACACTGTATTGACCTCTAGTTTGCATATCTAATGTTACAGCAGAGACAAGACCCATGTGTGTCTCAGAGAAGATTACATGGGCTGATGGAAAGACCGACCATTGAGTATGCAAGGTAATGTGGATGTACTGACTGACACGGACTGTAAGCAGTGAGACCGATGACCCAGGGTGGTCTCTCTGCATATACAAATGAGCCACACCCCAGGTGATTAATATGACCAGCAGACCATATACCAAAGTCAGCTCTGCTTGTTCTAATACCTTCCCTCTGACCTTGAGTGTCACCAGCAGCGCCCCATGCTAACCTGGCTTTCCTGTTAATGAGCCTTATCTCCCATTAGAGAGAATGGACTGTAACAACACATTATACCAGAGGACTCATAATCATTAGTGCCCAGACCAGTGTGTATGGATCAAGCCCACTGTTCTTTACTGTGGCATGGGAGAGGGCCATGCAGCACAGGCATTTTCCAGCATTAGGGCCTTTCATTGAAGACTCTATAAAACACCATCAGCCTTCCAGCTTAGCTTCTTCTGTGCCCTCTAGTATGTGTATGTTCTTTTGTGTTTTCTGTGTAAAGAAAGTGGGGAAAGGAAAAGTGGATGAGTTGGAACCAGTTTTCCTTGTGGCGACTCTCCATTTTCCCTATTTTTTTCCCTCTGTAATTTACATTAAAAAGGGAGTGATTATCAGTTGAGAAGCTGAGGCCGTGGATTTTAAAAGCTGCCTTCAAGACAGGACTATATTCCACAAATAACTCATCTCTCAGAAGTCCTGTTTGTTCTTGAGGTTTGCCCCCACTACAAACATTTTCTTGATCAAAGCCCTATGAAAGGGCCTGCCACTTCAAACATAGACCCCCATTCCTCCACATTGGTCTGCCAGCTCATCGCCATGGCAACTCCGTGATCCGCCAACATCTATGGAGCAGGTAGCCAGGAGTGTGATGGAATGGAAAATAGCTCATTTAAATTTGCTTAACTTTTCCACCTTATTTAATTGATTTCAAAGGTGAACTGTCTGCCATTACTGAGGTGCAGAATGAGGCTATTGATATAGTGAGTAACCCACTATACATACACACTAATCTACCGTTTTGTGTATTCATTGTGAAAATCCAAATGAGGTCCAGCTATTTAAATCAAAAGATAGCAGCTTTCCTCGGGGCCAAATAATTTTCTGAACAAAATCCCAACAGAGCAAACAGCCCAGCCCTCTTTAAACTAACATGGAGTTATTTCTCAACTCAATTTGATTAAAAAATATGTATAGATATAATCAATCACTTTGATGTTCATTTTATCAGTGGATTATAGTAACGGTGTAACGGTTTTCCTCCTCTTCTGAGGAGGAGTATGAAGGATCGGACCAATATGCAGCGTGGTAAGTGTTCGTCATTTTATTCAATAGCACCGAACACTAAAATATAAAGTAACAAAAAGAACAACCAAAACAGTTTCGTCTGGTAACTAATACAAAGACAGAAAACAACTACCCACAAATGATAGTGGGAAAACAGGCTGCCTAAGTATGGTTCTCAATCAGAGACAACGATAAACAGCTGCCTCTGATTGGGAACCATACCAGGCCAAATACAGAAATAGAAAACCATAGAACAACACATAGAATGCCCACCCCAACTCACGCCTTGACCAAACTAAAATAGAGACATAAAAAAGGATTGAGTATTGAGATGTGTATTAATCTATTTTATGTAAAGTTACAAAGGGATTAAAATGAGGGATAGGACTTAATCATTCCACCGGAGTGAGAATGTATTCTCAGTCTCAAAGCAAACACGAAGACCAAACTTTGCCTCATCTTAATCTGTTGTCTCTCAGTGTTCTATGTGAGCTGCATCTTCATGTCGCATGCATTCATCATCATTAGGGATTGGTTACCCAAGGTTTTTTATATTCATTTGTGTGTGCTTTGCTTCAGAATATATTCCTCCAGCTAGTTTGTCCTGCCAATCAACTGAGTCTCGTCAATCACCTCCGAGGCCCAGGTGGCAACAGGCGTCCGAGCAGCAGTGCCTATTTCACCCGGCCAATCAGGATTCCCCAGAATTACCTGACATTTCATTAATCTCTATCAAAGTCTGGCTAACTACATCCTACATGATTGATGTTGCAATAAAGCCTACAGGGCATTATTACATTTTCCAGCATCATTGTAAAGGAAATGGCAAATGCATTCAAGTAAAAGGGCACCAAGGAGGAGAGTCTCTTTATGACAAAACCCAATTAAATTAGAAGTGCTTAGTTAGACATACCAAGCACAAACCACGTCTTTGCCCTTTTACTGCTGTGTTTGATACATGCTTAAAGTAACTGTTCAGGGAAAAATCTCACTTTTAAAAGTGAATATTCTGTTAGCTCATACCCGAATAATGTTGTTGACACATCCTATACTCTTATTTGTGGCCAAAGCGTAAATTTAAGAAAAAACACATAAAAAAACCCCTCAAACATGTATCTCAAACAGAACGTTTCAAAAATGCTTGCTATATCCTGATAGACAATGATGTCATCCTCCTGAGGAGGATTAGCTGGACAATCAGCGGTCTACTTGCGTTCATATTTTTTAGGACCGTTATATGCCCACACCATTCTGTTGTTGGGGTACGCCCACACCATTCCAACACAGAAAATATGCTTTTTAACATACCCTATTACCTTTTTTGGAAGGGAAACTATTTCACTCACATTGTAATTATTAATAGGTCATATTTCATAGAAATCTGGAAACACTGGACAGTCACTTTAAAATGTCTACTCCACAAGGAACAGTGAAGCACCCTTTAGCTTCTAACAAGCACACAGAGTTCCACACCCCTTTTAATATATGCTAATGATTATAATAATTTTAGAGTTGCATCTTTTCCCAAGATAACTGTGCAGTATTTTCACACCAAAAGTTGGCTAACTAAATATTACTTCAGTAGTTGTACTGATTATATGTATGTATGTTCCTAACTATGGTTATGATGCAGGACAGTATAACTGATCAAACAATAACGGCTCAGATTGGTTGTGTTTTGGGCTGATCCTCTGAAACAGCAAGTGAATGTTAATGACAGAAATTTGGCTGTGTTTTTAAATAGCAGCAGCCATTAGTGTGTTATTAAAGGGATAGTTCACTCAAATTACAAAATGTAAGAAGTATACGGACAAGGTATGACAGCAATCCATGCTTGGTTTAGTTTCCCTGGAACTGTTTTCAAATGCTAACCGTTTGGCGTTTGTGGAACAAATCCCATTCAAGTCATGGCACCAATATTAGCATTTTTTGCGCATAATGTTTCTTGTACATAGACTGCTTACAGGGTAAGGAAACCAATATCTACTTTTGTAATTTGGGTGAACTATCCCATATTTAAGCAGTATTTTTAATGTATTTTTAAAATGTATTTATTAAAGTCTTGTGCCATCGCTTCAACTCCCGTACGGACTCGGGAGAGGCAAAGTTTGAGAACCATGCGTCCTCCGAAACAGGATCCGTACAAGCCGCACTGCTTCTTGACATACTGCTCGCTTAACCCGGAAGCCAGCTGCAATGTCTCGGAGGAAACACTGTACAACTGGCGACCGTGTCAGCGTGCCAGTGTCCGGCCCGCCACAGGAGTCGCTAGAGAGCGATGGGACAAGGACATCCTGGCCGGCCAAACCCTCCCCTAACCCAGACAGCGCTGGGCCAATTGTGTGCCTCCTCATGGGTCTCCCGTTCGCGGCCGGCGTCTGTAGTGACGCCTCAAGCACTGTGATGCAGTGCCTTAGACTGCTGAACTATCCCTTTAACAGGGTAATGGCCTGTCATTAAACTGCAGTGTGACATTGCAGCGCCATACTGCTCTTCCTACTGCTCCTCACTGGAGAGACAGACAGGAGGTGGAGGAAAGGAGCTTTACACACATGGACAGAGATAGAGAACAAAGAGAATGAGAAGGGAAGAAGCACGGTGCTTTGCTCTCTGGTAAAATGATCTTCAAAGAGAATCATTGATACCCACTTTGAACTCACATACAAGTCTTGAACGTTCAATGTTTGGACAGATACATGTCCCCAATAGAGATACACACCATGCCATTGTGAATTGAGTTGGATGTGTTGAAAGCATCTGCTTTATAAGTGAATGATCCAGTTGCCTCATTCAAATAACAAAATTATATTGTATGCTCTGTCTGAATACACTTCCACTACTCAAAGCTTTTTTTATCAAGTCTCTTTTGGTCTCATCTTGTTGAACCTGAGCCTCCTGACCAAGCGATCCCACTTCACTGTTTAATGTGGGTGGGAAGAAGGCAAGACGACTACTCCACTCACACTGCTTAATCAATATCCCACAGACAGACTTGGCAGAGGAAAACGCAGGGCTCTCAAGAAAATAGTTTGCCATCCACAATTGAAGCCCCGGGCCGAAAGCAGGGGGAACGTGTGATATATTTTTAGAGTATGAGATAGAGATTGACAGAGAGCGAGCGAGGCTGTAAATTGAGTGTCAGTGATCTCAATACGCAGTGGGAGAAAAGATGAGAGAAATGAAACCTCAGAGCTGTAACAGAGTAATAAAGCGGGATGCAGTTCGGGGCTGAGCGTCTGGACTTTGTTGCTCTCAAAAATTATTTATAACTCTGGGGAGAGGAACTAATAATATACTTCCTCTCCCCAGCCTTTCTCTCTCCACTTTGTTGAAAGTCCAAGGTTCAGAAGGGGTTGGTTCATGTCCAAATATAACCTCTGGTCTCTCATGAACAGCAACCATGTCAAAATACATGTAGCTCTATCTCAAGGCCCCATTGGCATCTACAGAAAACAACAATGACCTACTGCATTTCACAGATGATGCCATCTCAATTGCACTTCACACTGCCCTCTCCCACCTGGACAAGAGGGGAAATAACTATGTGAGCATACTGTTCATAGACTACAGCTCAGTGTTCAACACCATAGTCTGCTCCAAGCTCATCACCAAGCTAGGGACTCTAGGACTGAACACCTCTCTCTGCAACTGGATCCTGGACTTCCTGACGGGCCGCCTCTAGTGGTGTGGGTAGGCAACAACACCTCAGCCACGCTGACCCTCAAGGGTGCATGCTAAGTCCCCTCCTGTACTCTTTGTTAACCCATGGCTGCAGGGCCACTCACAACTCCAACACCATCATCAATTTTGCTGACACCATATTCAAGTGTGTGACAAATCAAATGTGATTTTATTAGATATTTTCAAGTTCAGATTCAGAGAAACGGGCTTGGTTTATGTACAGTGTTGTCTGTCTCTGGATCCAATCACTGTGAATAAAGAACAATAGCAGTGAAAAGCTCCTGTGTTGTTGTTGGAAGGGACACAGCTAGCACATAACTTTGAGAACATTCTCAGAATATTAATACAACTTTCCATAAAACCCACAAGAAAACTTTTGCAATGTTCAGAGAACGGTCTAAGAATGTTATTTCAAAACATGTACCTTCCACTCTCAGCGTCAACAAAACTCTATGTATCTTGTTAAGTGAGTTCAGGTGTGTTGGCTGCGCCCACTAATTGGCCACAACTGATCTTAATGAGTGCTTGTATAAGTAAAACATTTTTTTTGCCATGTTAGCTCCCTTCTGATGGCGCAGTGGAAAAATTCCATGGATAGAGAACAGAAAATAATAGATTTGAATCTCATTGACACCTTGTCACAATACAAAATAAATGTGTTTGATGATTGATACCTAAAAAAATAAGTGTCATATTTGTGCATGGAGTTCAAAATAGTTAACTCAAACTAAGCTTGCATTGTTATTAAAAGTCTTATTGAAACATTCAGGTAAGAAAGTTATTCAAAAGCTTCCAAATGACCTTTATATTTCCTTTAACATTAAAAACATTCATAACATAACATTAATAGGGTGGTAGGTAGCCTTGGAACAGCAATCGAAAGGTCACTGGTCCGAATCCCCAAGCCGACTAGGTGAGGAGAAAAAACAAATCTGTCGATGTGCCCTTGAACAAGGCACTTAACCCTAATTACTCTTGCTAAATGTAAGTTATAGAATGTTATAACCTAAAATTTCTGTTCTCCAAATACACACAAATCTAAGTAATGGAAAAAGAATATATACATATAAATATTTGGATGAGCAATGACAGAGTGACATAGGCAAGATGCAATAGATGGTATAAAATACAGTATATACATATGAGATGAGTAATGCAAGATATGTAAAACGTTATTAAAGTGACTACTGTTCCATTTATTAAAGTGGACAATGATTTCAAGTCTGTATGTATAGTAGGCAGCATCATCTCTGTGTTAGTGATGGCTGTTTAACAGTCTGATGGCCTTGAGATATAAGTTGTTTTTTCAGTCACTCGGTCTCAGCTTTGATGCACCTGTACTGACCTCGCCTTCTGGATGGTAGCAGGGTGAACAGGCAGTGGCTCGGGTGGCTGTCCTTAATGATCTTTATGGCCTTCCTGTGACATCGACATGCTGTAGGTGTCCTGGAGTTTGGTAGGTAGTTTTCCCCCGGTGATGCGTTGTGCAGACCGCACCACCCTCTGGAGAGCCTTGCGGTTGTGGGCGGTGCAGTTGCTGTACCAGGTGGTGATACAGCTCAACAGGATGCTCTCAATTGTGCATCTGTAAAAGTTTGTGAAGGTTTTAGGTGACAAGCCAAATTTCTTCAAGAGTCACCTCCATGTTTCTCACATTGACTCTCCGTCAGGTCTGTTTCACTTGGAAAAGGTTATACGGACCCTCCTGGCCTGAAAAACACAATTTAATTTTAGAATTGGTTAAAATTAGGTTAGGGTTATGGGTTTGGTTGAGGTAAGGGTCCATTTTAGATTTTGGTACGTTGTTTTACAGGTCAGGAGTGTCCTAAAAGCCTCTCTCGTTTCACGTCTTGCGGAAGTTGTTGTTTTTACAAATGGAAAGCAGGCTTCTCTTCTGAGTTTGCACAATATATCCAATATAGCAAAAGGGCTTTGCGCTTGACAGATCTGTCCCTCTATTTCTTATTAACATTAAGTTCACTTTTTTGGTCAATTACATGCAAGGTCCAGCCGAAATGTGACTTCTGCTTTAACCCAACCCCTCTGAAAGACACATTTTTTGGGAGAGTTGCGAGGGGCTGACATTTTTGTGTCGGTCAAAAACATACAAAGGCAAGGCTTCCAGTTGCCAACCCATTGGACCTAGGATTCAAACTGACAACCCTCCGGTTGCTGGCGCGCCTCTCTAACCTCTGAGCTTCCTGCCACCCCGTATGTTTTACCTTTATGGTAAGAGTGTCCATACTGTTCAAAAAGTGTCAAAATATCTACAGTTCTCTATACATTTGTGATCATATGGTGCTCTAAGAGACATGTGGAGTTGCTTTTGAAGGTGTTATGATAAAATGGAGTGGGTTGTTTGCCTGGGAAAACACAGTCCATTGTTTTACATGAGAGAGGAACCTTGTGGGGGTGCCCTAGCTAAGCTGACCTCGGCTAACGCCTGCACAGATCTGTTGGAAAAGAACACAAAGGAACTGCAGGCTTACATGGTCAATTATTGCTGTGGGGCCATATCTCAGGTTGGGCTCTCACCATTTGCATAATTAGGAGTCCTTGAGCCAGGAAATGTGTGATAGCGTCTCATTAAAGAGAAAGTCCCCACCCCACCCTCAGTCCTCAGCCCCTGCAATGGAGCTGTCACTTCCAATCGCCCATGACCTCAATTGTCATCACTCTTGCCCTTGAAGTGGAGAAATCTCTCTATTTCACAGGGACAAGGCATAAGGGCCTTGATTGCAGCAAATAGATCTGTAATCAGTAATCACACAGCGCTCAGTGCTTTTATCCTGTAGGCTTCATCTCCACTTGAGAGGCCGGGTTATATTTACATGCTATGTTTTCCAGGGTTTCTCTCTCGCCGTGTTTCTGATATGTGTCACACCTGCCATTCTAATCCTCTTTTCAGGCTGACCGTGAAGTCTCCGTCACTGATGGCCCACTTCAGCTGTCCTCTTATCAGCTCTATAGTGATGATCAGGGGAGCTGTGTTTCAGACAGAATAGTGACTTGACCCCTGTGGCTCCTCTTTCCTCTCAGTGGTCAATCCGCTCCTTCGACCAACGTCAGCATTGCACGTCTGTTACCTCTGCCTGGTACTAGAATATCCTGGAATATAAGTCTGCGGTGGCTATCTGCTTTGCATTTTCATTTTGTAGCAGTTAGAGAGGGAGTTGGCATTGGGTGGAATCTAGATTTGTTATGATTGTCAGCTCTGTTGTCGGTCTGTGACTGTAGGGATGTTGTGGGGGGCAGGGGTATCTATCCGCTAGTGGATATGTGTGGCCTGTAGTGGGAAGGGACAGCGGCTGGTTTAATGAGTGTATGAGGAGGCCTTGGCACCAACATGCCTCTCCAAAATAAGATGAGCTGAATAAATCTGAGAGAGACCAGAGGCTTTGTGCTCCCACAGTCTTATATCCTGTCATGGCCTGACCTTTTCTGAAGGAAGAAAACAGTGCCATGAAGCTCTATTGCTTTTAAAGCCCTCTCTCTTCCTCTCTCTCTGTGTGTCCTTGAGGAGCAGAGGGTGGCAGGGGGGCAGAGAGGGGGGCTCTGATGGTTGTTCGGGCTCAGTCAACTGGTTAGAACAACTGTCTGCATTTTATTCCAAGGCCCTGTATAAATTTTACATGAGTGACAATTATAGCTACCGCATGTCCCCGAATATGACGCGCAAACTGGCGAGCGTGTCGTGTTTCCACCTCAGGAAAGTGAAGTAAATTTATTACAGCTTAAAAGGCTCAGTGCGTTCAGAGGGAGTATGGATTTGGTAGGGGCTGGGGGCTGCACTGGGTTATTGAAGTCTTCGGACAATAGAGTGGAAGGCAGCATTGGTCTCTCCTCACAGAGCCCACCTAGGGGCAGTGTGACTTGTGGCATCATCTCACCCACTCACAGTCCCATAGAACTCAGTCAACCCTTCTGCTAATCCTTCTGTTCACTGGTTTTATTGGTCTCTGTGTTTTACATGAACCATTAATTACTTGAGTTAAAGGTCCAATGTAGCTGTTTAAAAAAAAATATATCAAATAATTTCTGGGTAACAACTTTAGAAGGTCCTGTGTAGATTGTATTTTCAACCAGCAATTATCTGAAAATAACACTGATAAAATGTTTTCACACTTTTACAGGGTTAGTTTCATCAGCTGTTGTACAATATGCTACAAAACACAGAAAAAACATCATTTTGACTGCACTGGGCCTTTAATAATACGCGACCAAGTAAGGAAAATGCATCATGGCATTGTCTTGATGACATAGTTAAACTCCAACTCAAAATATATTTTCCACGAAGTGTCTAGAATAACACCTGTAAAAAAAATACCTCTGTAACAGACACATATAAAGTACATGAATACTGAATGGATGACAGCAGTATCCAATAAAAATGCCGTCATCTATGCAGAATGTGACATCCCATGAATCCACCTGAGGAAAACAACAACGTCGGTTTATTGTATTATGTCAGAAGCCTTTTCAACGGAGGAGGCTGGTGGGAGGAGCTATAGGAAGAGCTCATTGTAATGGCTGGAATGGAATAAATGGATCAAACATATGGAATCCACATGTTTGACTCCGTTCAATAAATTCCGTTCCAGCCATTACAATGAGCAGCCTGTCCTCCTATAGCTCTTCCCACTGGCCTCCTCTGCCTTTCAAGTCTTATCTACTTGATTTAGAAGGATTGAGGCTGTAGCAAAAAAAAGCTGAAATGCACAATTGGAGTGACCTTCAAATTCCATAACATTTAGGTTGTTTGTCAAAGACACTTTTCTTCTTTGATACAATTTACATATTTATCCGACCTGATCGTAAAATGACATGTGGCGTATTTGACTTTCTCAGGTGAAAAATATGCTGAGAGAGCAGTTTGATGCTAACATTTCCCTCCCTCCCTTTTTCTTCTACACACACACACACACACACACACACACACACACACACACACACACTCTCCCTTTTACACTCACTTATTATCCTCCCTGACTCGTGACTTTCCTAATGTAAGTCCCCTCCTTATCTGCAGTGCTGTGACAGGCCCATTGAGGTCTGTGATGATGGGAGTGTTAAGAGGTTCATTAAAGGTAGACCTGCTCAGCAAGGTACATTCTCAAAGCTTACCTCTTATCACCCCTCCACTCTGCTTATACAGCATTTGTAAAGACTAGCTATCCAAGATAAAATACCAGGTTTTAAACTAAAACAAGTATGTTTTTCAAGGCTGACTGTATCTGTTTAACTATGACAAGTGTAGTTTTACATTGACTTTGTCCTCTGTGGTGGTTTTATTTTGATTCCTTATCCCGTCTCTGAGAATGTGTTTCAGTAGTTGCAGATGTCAGTGTATAAGCCTGGATAATATACATGACATACTCATGTACACCACTTCATTTTAAGGATGTGAAATGTCAGAATAATAGTAGAGAGAATGATTTATTTCAGCTTATATTTCTTTCATCACATTCCCAGTGGGTCCGAGGTTTACATACATTCAATTAGTATTTTGTAGCATTGCCTTTAAATTGCTTAACTTGGGTCAAATGTTTCGGCTAGCCTTCCACAAGATTCCCACAATAAGATGGGGGAATTTTGGCCAATTCCTCCTGACAGAACTGGTGTAACTGAGTCAGGTTTGTATGCCTCCTTGCTCGCGCACACTTTTTCAGTTCTGCCCACAAATGTTCTATAGGATTGAGGTCAGGGCTTTGTGATGGCCACTCCAATACCTTGACTTTGTTGTCCTTAAGCCATTTTGCCACAACTTTGGAAGTACGGTTGGGGTCATTGTCCATTTGGAAGACCCATTTGCAACCAAGCTTCAACTGATGTCTTGAGATGTTGCTTCAATATATTCTTCAATATATCCTACCTCATGATGCCATCTATTTTGTGAAGTGCATCAGTCCCTCCTGCAGCAAAGCACACCCACAACATGATGCTGCCACCCCCGTGCTTCACGGTTGGGATGGTGTTCTTCGGCTTGCAAGCCTCCCCCTTTCTCCTCCAAACATAATGATGGTCATTATGGTCGAACAGTTATATTTTTGTTTCATCAGACCAGATGATCTGGTACGATCTTTGTCCCCATGTGCAGTTACAAACCGTAGTCTGGATTTTTTTATGGCGGTTTTGGAGCAGTGGCTTCTTCCTTGCTGAGCGGCCTTTCAGGTTATGTCAATATGGACTCGTTCTACTGTGGATATAGATACTTTTGTTCCTGTTTCCTCCTTTGCTGTTATTCTGGGATTGATTTGCACTTTTCGCACCAAAGTACGTTCCTCTCTAGGAGACAGAAAGCATCTCCTTCCTGAGCGGTATGATGGCTGCGTGGTACCATGGTGTTTATACTTGCGCATTATGGTTTGTACAGATGAACGTGGTACCTTCAGGCATTTGTAAATTTCTCCCAAGGATGGACCAGACTTGTGGAGGTCTACAATTTTTTTCTGAGGTCTTGGCTGATTTGTTTCGATTTTCCCATGATGTCAAGCAAAGAGGCACTGAGTTTGAAGGTAGGCCTTGAAATACATCCACAGGTAGGGTAGCCTACTGGTTAGAGCTTTGGACTAGTAACCGAAAGGTTGCAAGATAGAATCCCTGAGCTGCCAAGGTACAAATCTGTCATTCTTCCCCTGAACAAGGCAGTTAACCACTGTTCCTAGGCTGTCCTTGAAAATAAGAATTTGTTCTTAACTGATTGGATTGTAAAATAAATTTTAAAAAGGTACACCTCCAGTTGACTTAAATTATGTCAATTAGCCTATCAGAAGCTTCTAAAGCCATGACGTCATTTTCTGGAATTTTCCAAGCTGTTTAAAGGCACAGTCAACTTAGTATGTGTAAACTTCTGACCCATTGGAATTGTAATACAGTGAATTATAAGTGAAATAATCTGTCTGTAAACAATTGTTGGAAAAATGACTTGTGTCATGCACAAAGTAGATTTCCTAACCGACTTGCCGTAACTATAGTTTGTCAACAAGACATTTGTGGAGTGGTTGAAAACGGGCTTTAATGACTCCAATCTAAGTGTATGTAAACTTCCGACTTCAACTGCATCAGACTGTCTTTCCAATGCTTAGCAAAAATAAAGTGAGCAAAAAACTGTGAGTTTGCCTCTACATAAGCCCCTCCCAAAAAAAAAGTACATACACCAGGATACCAGGTCCAAGTGATTTTAATTTAAGAAATCTTTTCCCAAGTATTCCCACGCGTAATAAAGAAACACGTGATTGTATACAAATGTAAGCAAGGTTTGAAATGATTATGTTTTAGTCAAACATTATGTCTGTTTGGGCTTGTGGGAAATTTGCAGTCTACAATTTATTTGTAATGATGTTCCGGTCCCTCGACCACCCGCTTAAGAAAAAATTGTCTCGGGGCTGAATTGTTTTGATGTTCCCTGCTCTACAGCATATATTTGTCTTGTGTTAAAAGGTTTTTATTTCACTCCCCCCTAGACTTGTGTCTTTCTGTGTATTTGGATTTGTTGGGATTACAGAGCCCCCTGCTGATCTTTAGCGGCACCTGCAGGCAAGACTGTGCCACTGCAGCTGTGTGCTTTGTTGTGCGCATGGGGGCTGGAACCTGTGGGGCTGTTTGGCTGAACGCTCGGCTGGGCAGAGGCAGAGGCAGACAGACAGAGTTGCAGGGGAGTGCTTGGGCTGAGGAGGCAGCAGGGACCCTACGCACTCTCCATACACTGCACTAAGATAAACTGTAGATCTTCGCTAAGCTGCAAGCCTGGTAGAAATTGCACTGATGAAGTGCAAGGGCAAATTAGCATAAAATATATATGTCTACCAGAGCATTATTTTCTAACCCCAAACGGATTTGTGTTGTGTGGTGTCTGTTGGAGTCTGTTTCAAGACTGTTGGTTTTAATGTGGAGGGGCTTTGTGTGCATGCTAGGTTTACTCTGTAAAGTCCTCTCTGAATGGGGCACTCCTGTGCTCGCCCACGGCACTATATGGGCACTGTTCCATTGTTTTGCATCAGGAGCCACGTCGTGTCGGGTCGAGGCCAAGGTGGAATTCATAACTGATGGAATTTCACACCCAAGTGAGCGCCGGGCCTGGTGAAACGCAAGCACTCACATTTACAAGAAACGCCCCGGCTGTTCCGCCGAGACTCCTGAATGGCAAAGCCATTTGTCTCTGTGAAGGGCAAAGAGAGAAAAAGAGGGAACTATCTTTTTTTTCTTTGCTTTTAAAAACAGAATAATGCTTTATGTTTACGCATCCCCCCCCCCCCCCCCCCCCCCCCCCCACACACACACACACACACACCAGAAATCCATGTTTTCCAAGGCCCTCAGAAACATAATTGGAATTAAAGACGGGAAAGGGTGTGCAGCCAATTGCCAATTAGCATTTTCTCAGCTCAGCAGAAGCTCAGGGGGATCAATAGGATATTAAGTTTGTGTACATAGCAATAAGACACACAATCACTTCCAGCCATTAGCAACACTAAACGTGTGGAGAAATGTCGACCTCCGATGGCTGCGTTCTGTGAAAATCATTTGGCAGTATTCAAGCTTGGCTGAAGTGCATTGGTACAGTTTGCTTCCATTGGGCACAATAGTATTCGGCTCTGACAAATAGTATTCTTTAGAAACTCTGAGATGGTTACACTTTAGTATCTTTAGAATCACTGAGGACCAACTGCAGCAAACAACACAGTTATAGGCTCATGTCAGGTTCTCCAAACAACCAGATTAAAAAATACTATACTATCCATTGGTTAAATACTATAGTATTCTCTGTAGCGTTTTTGTTGACTTTTCTGTAGTATTCACTGTAGTGTTTATTGTAGTTTTGCGGACATAACTGTAATATAGTGTAGTATTTACAGTTTACTGTAGTATAAATACTATAGTAAGAAAAAACTGTATTATATACTATAGTGATTACTTTAGTGTTTTTGTAAACTGTAGTATACTGTTGTATTTACTGTAGTGATTTTGCAGACTGTAGTATACTGTTGTATTCACTCTAGTGTTTTTGCAGACTGTAGTATACTGTTGTATTCACTCTAGTGTTTTTGCAGACTGTAGTATACTGTTGTATTTACTGTAGTGATTTTTCAGACTGTAGTATAATGTTGTATTTACTGTAGTGATTTTGCAGACTGTAGTATACTGTTGTATTCACTCTAGTGTTTTTGCAGACTGTAGTATACTGTTGTATTCACTCTAGTGTTTTTGCAGACATGACTGAAGTATTTACTATGGTGTTTTTGTTTTATTATCTTTGGCATACTATAGCAGTGGGGTTGTTGTCCTTGAGGAAACCTACTGGACAAAATACTCAGAGCAAATCTTCCATAACCTGTAGGTCGGTAGAAAAGTAGGTAGGTAGGTTGGACTGAGGTCTGAATGGACCAGAGCTTCTGCTCATTTCTATAACCTGGAGGGAACACAATATATGGGCTATACTTAGCATGTAGGTTTTTCACTTATGGGTGGCACAAATTGGGATACAGGGGTGAGGAATGGGCAGGGTATATGCAAATGTAATACTGTATTATATACTACAGTAATTTCTGTAGTTTGTTTGTGGACTGTAATGTTTTTGGAGTGTTTTTACAGACATTACTGTAGTATTTACTGTAGTGTTTTTGGAGTGTTTTTACAGACATTACTGTAGTATTTACTGTAGTGTTTTTGGAGTGTTTTTACAGATATTACTGTAGTATTTACTGTAGTGTTTTTGGAGTGTTTTTACAGACATTACTGTAGTATTTACTGTAGTGTTTTTGGAGTGTTTTTACAGACATTACTGTAGTATTTACTGTAGTGTTTTTGGAGTGTTTTTACAGACATTACTGTAGTATTTACTGTAGTGTTTTTGCGAACATTACTGTAGTATTTAATGGTTTTTTTATGGTCTAGTACACTGTAGTATTTACTATGGTGTTCTACAGTATAATACAACATGTTATAGTAAGTACTACACATGATTAAAGTATTCTACAGTGTGTAGAAAAGTATTATACAATATACTACAGTTTAATACATCATTCTATATTAAGTACTGTAGTATTCTATAGTAAACTGTAGTCTTTTTTCATGTGGCCAGGCCTTGTTTTCTCTTAGCATTGGTTAGAATCATCTCAAGACAACCATCTTTCCAAACCACAGTGATTGGTTGTGGTATCAACTGCAGAGTAACTGCCTGTTATCACAGGCATACCTGCTCTCAAGCTGAAGTTTCTGCCTATCTCACAACCCTCCAGCGTTGGACCAGCTCACATAAAAAAGACGGTAGTATACTATACTATGGTTTAAATACTATAGTATTCACTGTAGTGTTTTGCAGACTTTACTGTAGTATTCACTGTAGTGTTTTTGCAGACTAAAGTCAGACTAAAGTATACTGTAGTATTTACAGTTAACTATAATTTAAATACTGTAGTAAGCATTCTATAGTACATTATCAAACTTTACTACAGTGTGAAGTATAGTATTATACAGTATACTACAGTTTACTATAGAATTCTACAGTAAGTACTGTAGTATTCTATAGTAAACTGTAGTATATTTTCATGTGGGTGTGACACAAAGGTCGAACCGAAAAGGTGGAAAATCTGTCGATGTGCCCTTGAGCAAGGCACTTAACCCTATTTAATCCAGGGTAGACCGTTGATAATGGCAGACCCTGGCTATGACCCCACTCTCCGAGGGTGTCTCAGGGCGAGTTGGGATAAAATATGGAATTCGCATCCACCATCTCTCAACCCTCACAACATTAGCCAGAGTCCCCTTTTACCCCACACCCTCCACCAAATTAAGAGCCATAAAGTAAACTCAGCTAAAAAAGAAACATCCTCTCACTGTCAACCGAGTTTATATTCAGCAAACTTAACATGTGTAAATATTTGGATGAACAAAACAAGATTCAACAACTGAGACATAAACTGAACAATTTCCACAGACATGTGACTAACAGAAATGGAATAATGTGTCCCTGAACAAAGGGGGGATCAAAATCAAAAGCAACAGTCAGTATCTGGTGTGACCACCAGCTGCATTAAGTATTGGACTGCAGTTCTTGTTGTGAGATGTTACCCCACTCTTCCACCAAGGCACCTGCAAGTTCCCAGACATTTTTGTGGGGAATGGCCCTAGCCCTCACCCTCCGATCCAACAGATCCCAGACGTGCTCAATGGGATTGAGGTCTGGGCTCTTCGCTGGCAATGGCAGAACACTGTCATTCCTGCCTTGCAGGAAATCACACACAGAACGAGTAGTATGGCTGGTGGCATTGTCATGTTGGAGGGTCATGTCAGGATGAGCCTGCAGGAAGGGTAACCACATGAGGGAGGATGATGTCTTCCCTGAGATTGCCTGCAATGACAACAAGCTCAGTCCGATGATGCTGTGACACACCACCCCAGACCTTGACGGACCCTCCACCTCCAAATCGATCCCGCTCCAGAGAACAGACCTCGGTGTAACGCTCATTCCTTCAACGATAAACGCAAATCCAACCATCACCCCTGGTGAGACAAAACCACGACTCGTCAGTGAAGAGCACTTTTTGCCAGTCTTGTCTGGTCCAGCGACGGTGGGTTTGTGCCCATAGGTGACGTTGTTGCAGGTGATGTCTAGTGAGGACATGCGTTACAACAGGCCTACAAGCCCTCAGTCCAGCCTCTCTCAGCCTATTGCGGACAGTCTGAGCACTGATGGAGTGATTGTGCATTCCTGGTGTAACTCGGGCAGTTGTTGTTGCCATTCTGTACCTGTCCCGCAGGTGTGATGTTCGGATGTACCGATCCTGTGCAGGTGTTGTTACACGTGGTCTGCCACTGCGAGGACGATCAGCTGTCCGTCCTGTCTCCCTGTAGTGCTGTCTTAGGTGTCTCACAGTACAGACAGGACAATTTATTACCCTGGCCACATCTGCAGTCCTCATGGCTCCTTGCAGCATGCCTAAGGCACGTTCACACAGAAGATCAGGGAGCCTGGGCATCTTTCTTTTGGTGTTTTTCAGAGTCAGTAGAAAGGCCTCTTTAGTGTCCTAAGTTTTCATAACTGTGACCTTAATTGCCTACCGTCTGTAAGATGTTAGTGTCTTAACGACCGTTCCAGGTGCATGTTCATTAGTTGTTTATGGTTCATTGTACAAGCATGGGAAACAGTGTTTAAACCATTTACAATGAAGATCTGTGAAGTTATTTGGATTTTGACTAATTATCTTTGAAAGACAGGGTCCTGAAAAAGGGATGTTTCTTTTTTGCTGAGTTTATTAGTTCTATTCATGCTTGTTTTTACGGACCGTGATAAATGTATACATTATTCAAAGAGCGTGCTGAATAATCCATGCGCTTATTTAATGATTCATTCATACGCGGGCTGAGAGTGAGGGGGAAGTATTTGTGGGTTGACCTGGGCACCAGTGATACCCCCTCCTCAATACCAGCCAAGGTGTCAATCCATCCTCTCCTCCATTGTGCTTGGCGTCTCTCTATCACTTATTCATCCACTGGACTCTCTGAAGATGCAAACGCACACCTTCCTCTTTGTGACCACTGGGCCACATGCCCAGAGATATATCCATTTTTCATATAGTTGAATATGATCCCTGCTATATGGAATGTAGTCTTCCATATTGAATAAGAGACAAAGCGAAGGAAGGTTTGGCCTGTATGTGGTAATGTATGGTGTGTAACTATATGTAGTGAGGTAGAGGGGGCCAGATTCAGGGATATATGCGGACTGTTTCTGTGCGGTTGTGTTTCTGTGTGCTGCTTTGTCTGGTGAATACCAGCGCTCCATTCACCAGGTAACCATGTTGATGGTAATGAAACCTGCCTGCTCTCTTTGGAAATGAGAGGCAGAGCCTGGTGTTTGGAAATCCCATCATGTAGTTGATAACGAGGGGAACATTGTGCTACATGAACAAAGGCTGCTGCGGCGTCAGAGCCCCGTACCGTCGTCCGCCACCCAGAACAGAGGAGGCAGGAATAGGTATGAGCGTGACTCGCAGCAGGTGGAGGCAGATCAGCATGTTAACAGCTTTTTGTCCAGCAGCACCGGTATTCATCCAGCCAATTTTATTAGCCTGAATGCAATTCTTCCTCATTTCCCCTGTAGCCTGGTACTTTCACAGAGAGAAAATAGCAGGCAGATTTGATTTATGGTGCATTAAGCTGGGCAGTCTATCATGGACATCATGTAGATTGTGAAAACATACCTCCAGCAGAATATCTCCAAATGGATCTGGAGGTCATTGTGGCATCTTTGGTGGGGAAAACTGTACATGGAATTTAATTTGCAGCATTAAAAAGAGCCTGTCCTTGGACAAATGGGTTAGAGGAGTCTCACTAGCACACATGTCACATCATCTCCATTGGGTCACAATGTCCCTTTTTAACAATGTTAAATAGAATTGATTTCCATCCCAGTCTGCAGATACTGTATGTTCCTTATTACACCAGCGTGCAGTAGTCAGTGAATGTTGTCACTGAATTGACCTGAATGCTAATTTACACCGCATACCTGTGAAGTGTGTTTAGTGACCAATTAATCCTGACAGCAGGGCCCCAGTGTCCCTGACCATATTCTCATCTAACGTGTGTGTGTGTGTGTGTTTGTGTGTGTGTGTGTGTGTGTGTGTGTGTGTGTGTGTGTGTGTGTGTGTGTGTGTGTGTGTGTGTGTGTGTTTCTTCTCCAGCTCAACAGAATCCAGAGAAGCAGAAGAAGCTTGTTGTTCTCACAGCCCGTGTACACCCTGGGGAGTCGCCTGCATCCTTCATCTGTCAAGGTAGGTCTCTGACTCCACCCATCTGGCAAGGTAATTCTCTATCTCCACCCATCTGGCAAGGTAGGTCTCTGTCTCCACCCATCTGTCAAGATAGGTCTCTATCTCCACCCATCTGGCAAGGTATGTCTCTATCTCCACCCATCTGTCAAGATAGGTCTCTGTCTCCACCCATCTTTCAAGGTATTCTCTATCTCCACGCATCTGTCAAGATAGGTCTCTGTCCACCCATCTTTCAAGGTATTCTCTATCTCCACCAATCTGTCAAGATAGGTCTCTGTCTCCACCCATCTGGCAAGGTATGTCTCTATCTCCACCCATCTGTCAAGGTTGGTCTCTGTCTCCACCCATCTGTCAAGATAGGTCTCTGTCTCCACCCATCTGGCAAGGTATGTCTCTATCTCCACCCATCTGTCAAGATACAGTAGGTCTCTATCTCCACCCATCTGTCAAGATAGGTCTCTGTCTCCACCCATCTGTAAAGGTAGGTTTCTGTCTCCACCCATCTGGCAAGGTAGGTTTCTCTCTGCTCTATACACCTCCCTAATAAGCATGCGCACACACACACACACACACACAAACACAAAGACACATACAGCCCAGGTGGAGCATCTCACAAGCAGTTTATCAAGTTCTCATAGAATTACAGGGAAATAAGTGGAAAAAGAAGCAGATGATTAAAAGAAATCCTTGGCTTCCACTCATACCTCCCTTAACGTGTCTGCCATATTTCAGGCTTTCATTAAGACAGGCTCTTCAGGTGAGAAATACTTGTTTCATTGACAAGTAACTGAACTCCTGCAGGGTTTCTCTCCTCAACATAAAGGACATCTGAAGTGCAGCAAGAGTGAGTTACAGTTAATAAGATGTCTTGTCTTGGGTCTTCTTTACTTTCCCATTGTTGAAAATCGAGTGTAAGAAACAGTGGAAAAACACCCAGTTGGTGTCGTAGCGTTTGGTCACCACGTAGCTCTGAGACCAGACAGTGCACTTAGCTCAATGTGACTTTGAGCTCCACTTAGGACCAACCCCTACTCCGACACGCAGATGTGCATGAAATCATTTCAGGAAGTCCGAGCAATTAGACGGCACACTCTGTGGCCTGTACCTGTATCCCACGCTCCTTCTCTCCTCCTGCCTGCCACATTGACTCAATTAGAGAGCTTGTTATGCCTCCATTAGTGGTAACGAGCAGGACAGAGTGGGGCGGGCGGCTGGAGTAGGAGGGAGGGAGGGAGGCAGGGAGGGGTACACAGTGCTGGCTGTCGGCCCTCTCTGCTTCTTATTTACCTGTCAATTATCCTGCTTCAGTCCAGGGCTGTGGAGGGCTTTTCAGTGGCCGGCACTGTTTACATGTCTCAATGCTATCTCTCTCTGTCTCGCTCTCTTTTTCAATCTCCCTCTCTCTCTCGTTGGCTGTCTCTGTGTCTCATCTGTAGTAGATAGCGTTATCTCCCTCACTCAGTGTTTGAGGCCCTGTGGGCTAATCAGGTCCTCTGCGCTGTCTGTTTTTATCCCACTGTCAGCTCTATTCAATTTGTATCGATTTTGGAGGGATGTCTCAGGTTTCCCCTCTGATTTTTATAATGCTCCCTTTTGTCCTTCTCTTTTTGTTTCTCAAAACTCAATTAACTGGGGCCTTGGGTTTTCTTTTCAAGTCAATTTTACTGGGAGTGTGTGTGTGAGGATGTGTGTGCATATTTGTGTGAATGAAATAGAATAGCTTTGAGAGTGATTCTCTCCAGCCATACAGTAGAGTGAATCTGGAGGGCTTAATAACCCTGACAGTGACCTTTGTGTTGCTTTAGGAGTGATTGACTTCCTGGTCAGCCAGCACCCTGTAGCTGTAATCCTGCGTGACCATGTGATCTTTAAGATTGTACCCATGCTCAACCCTGACGGGGTCTACTTAGGCAACTACAGGTAAGCTCAACCATCAATATATGAAATTCCCCTTTCTTCGTGAACAAAATGAGCAGTTCAGTTGTAATAATTTCCATCCTGTTGTTTGAGGTCTACTGAAAAGTTGTACTTTTGATGGATTCCGCTAGAGATTTCTGACTAGACTGCAGCACATTGCTAGTGCTAAAGAGAGATGCTGTGATGATGTGTTTGGTAACGCCCACTGTGGAGGTCCCCTACCAGATGATTTATTGGCCGCTAGATGCATGTGTGGGAATAGCAGGCTGGGCTGCCGGCCCTCTCATCTTCTATTTCTCCCTCTGCCTCCAAAGCGCCATCCCTGGAATATGAACTGCTGGCGTTCCTATTCTGCTGTCTCTTTTCTCCTCCGTTGACAGTTCAACTCAATGTAATTGCTGCAGTAGTCCAGGCTGTTGCAGGTACTCTAAATCAAATCACCTCTTATTCCCCACTGCTAGTTCTCAATCCAATCATGCGCGCAAAGACACACACACACACACACACACATACACACACACACACACACACACACACACACACACACACACACACACACATCTTTCTGTCTCTATTCTTGCGTAAGATATATCTTGCCTCTGCCAAATGTATGCCCTTGCAATACTGTGTCTCCTATGCTGAGCTGTGTGTGTTTCCTGAGGCCATACACTCCATCCTTTGTTTAGCGTTGAGACACAGGCTCCATGGGCATCATTTCCACCTCCCTCTCCATAATTGTCTTTTACTTAATGGGGTGGACATGAGGAATACAAATGCACTGAGATGATAGTGCTTCCACCGAACATGTGTTTGTGGCCGCCATCTACTGGCCGCTCCCCCCCACTGCGCTGAGTCTGTCAATTGTAGATCAAGTGTGCTCTCTGGCAATGATGAGGTTAGACACATCTTGTTGCTAATCGTTCCGTTTTAAAGGCTGTTTTCATCAACTCTGGAAAATGATGCAGTCGGCCTGGCTGAATGGTGTGTGTATGTGTGTCTTTGCGCGCATGATTGGATTGAGAACTAGCAGTGGGGAATAAGAGGTGATTTGATTTAGAGTACCTGCAACAGCCTGGACTACTGCAGCAATTACATTGAGTTGAACTGTCAACGGAGGAGAAAAGAGACAGCAGAATAGGAACGCCAGCAGTTCATATTCCAGGGATGGCGCTTTGGAGGCAGAGGGAGAAATAGAAGATGACTCCTCACCCACACTACGTCCAGGCACCACATCACCCCTGTCATCCGTGAACTCCACTGGCTTCCTGTCTCCCAATGCAATGATTACAAGATCCCTCCCCACACACACACATACAAGCAAAGAAATGCACTACTAAGACATGAATAAAGAGAGGGGTGGGCTCAAAGTAGAGAAAGAGTGTGATGTATCAGTGTATGGGGAGGGGAGGGTTCGGTATCTGGATCTCTTCACCATACTGAACTGGGTTCGTATCCAGATACCAAACCCTCCCCTCCCCATACACTGATACATCACACTCTTTCTCTTCTTTGAGCCCACCCCTCTCTTTATTCATGTTTTTGTTTAGTTTGACGTTTTGTTTTGACTCCTGTTTTTTTGCTTTTGTTTTCATTTCTACAATTGCTAAGCGACTTTGGGTTCTTGAAAGCAATGTATAAGTCCCATGTATAATTATTATTATTATTGGCTCCATGTTAATATAATGTCAATTAGAGCGTCTCTTTCTACCCCTACCAGTGAGGCCTAATTGGCCTTTCTGTGGGCTCAGCACAGCATCTGGAGTGGGATCGAACAGATGCGTGCAGGGAACAGAATCAATCACTGCTGACCACAGATTACTATCTCAGGCATGCACAGTGACATTGACACACAGACACAGGCCCCCGTGAAAGTCATGGATACTGAGCAGCAGCAGCTGAATAGCCCAGAGTCCTTTCTTCCACAGCCACTCTGACTAGAGGTCCTGGCATTAGCTGCTCTTTGACTGGAGTCCAATAATTAGATCCACTAAATGACCAAAAGTATGTGGACAACTGCTGTCGGACATCTCTTCCAAAATCATGGGCAAAAAAATCAAATGGAGTTGGTTTCCCCTTTGCTGCTATAACAGCCTCCACTCTCCTGGGAAGGCTTTCCACTAGATATTGGAACATTGCTGTGGGTACTTGCTTCCATTCAGCCACAAGAGCATCAGTGAGGTCAGGCACTGATGTTGGGCGATTAGGCCTGGCTCTCAGTCGGCGTTCCAATTCATCCCAAAGGTGTTTTTTTGGTTTTGGTATTTTATTAGGATCCCCATTAGCTGTTGCAAAAGCAGCAGCTACTCTTCCTGGGGTCCACACAAAACATAAAACATAATACAGAATTACATAATACAGAACATCATTAGACAAGAACAGCTCAAGGACAGAACAACATACATTTTATTTAAAGGCACACGTAGCCTACATATCAATGCATACACACAAACTATCTAGATTAAATAGGGGAGAGGCGTTGTGTCGTGAGGTGTTGCTTTATCTGTTTTTTTAAACCAGGTTTGCTGTTTTTTTGAGCAATATGAGATGGAAGGAAGTTCCATGCCATAATGGCTCTATATACTACTGTACGCTTTCTTGAATTTGTTCTGGGGACTGTGAAAAGACCCCTGGTGGCATGTCTGGTGGAGTAAGTGTGTGTGTCAGAGCTGTGTGTAAGTTGACTATGCAAACAATCTTGGATTTTCAACACATTAATGTTTCTTATAAAAAAGAAGAAGTGATGCAGTCAGTCGCTCCTCAACTCTTAGCCAAGAAAGACTGGCCTGCATAGTATTTTATCATTTTGTATTTATTTATTTATTGAATATCTGAAACATACAATATACTTGCAGTGAAGCTGCTCACCAACTACATCATGCCAGTCATCCAACAGATTCCCATTCAGAGCGACACACAGAAGCATCCAGGGTCAATGCCCTGCTCGAGGGCACGTTGACAAATCTACCACCAGGCCAAAAAACATGAACCCGAACCCTCCAAGACCCCCCCCCTCCCCCCCACAGTTCCCCAATAGCTGTCCCTCAACCATTCAGGACCCCTCCCACAGTCCCCCCAAGAAGAACAATTTTAAATAAAAAATTCAATTAATTCCATTCCCCACCCCCAAGAACCCCACAATGCACCAACAACCAAGATAATTAACTAAAGAGAAAAAAGGAAAAGACAGAAGAAAACAGCAAACAACAATGCAAAAAAAAAAAAAAAAAAACATTTTAAACAAAGGACAGAAATGCCAACTGTATATGTTTGTGTGCATAGTATTTATATCAGCTCTCTGATTACAATTAAGAGCTAAATGTGCCACTCTGTTCTGGGCCAGCTGCAGTTTAACTAGGTCTTTCCTTGCAGCAATGGACCACAGGACTGGACAATAATCAAGTTTATACAAAACTAGAGCCTGCAGAACTTGCTTTTTGGAGTGTGGTGTCAAAAACGCAGAGCTTCTCTTTATTACGGCTAGACCTCTCCCCATCTTTACAACCACTGAATCTATATGTTTTGACCATGACAGTTTACAATCTAAGGTAACACCAAGTAATTTAGTCTCCTCAACTTGTTCAACAAACACACCATTCATTACCAGATTCAGCTGAGGTCTAGCACTTAAGGAATGATTTGTACCAAATACAATGCTTCTAGTTTTAGAGATGCTCAGGACAAGTTTATTACTGGCCACCCATTCCAGAACAGACTGCAACTCTTTGTTAAGGGTTTCAGTGATTTCATTAGCTGTGGTTGCTGATGTGTATATGGTTGAATCATCAGCATACATGGACACACATGCTTTGTTTAATGCCAGTGGCAGGTCATTGGTAAAAATATAAAGAGTAGAGGGCCTAAAGAGCTTCCCTGAGGTACACCACACTTTATATGTTTGACATTAGAGAAGCTTCCATTAAAGAAAACACTTTGAGTTCTATTAGATAGATAGATAGATAGATCTGAATCTACGATATGGCAGAGGTTGAAAAGCCATAGCACATAAGTTTTTTCAACAACAGGTTATGGTCAATGATAGCAAAGGCTGCACTGAAATCTAACAGTACATCTCCCACAATCTTCTTATTATCAATTTATTTCAACCAATCATCAGTAATTTGTGTCAGTGCAGTACATGTTGATTGCCCTTCTCTATAAGCATGCTTAAAGTCTGTTGTTAATTTGTTTACAGGGAAATCGCATTGTATTTGGTCAAACACAATTTGTTTGGTAAGAGCTGGCAGCAAGCTTATAGGTCTCTGTTAGAATAAGTAAAGGCCGCTTTACCACTCTCGGGTAGCGGAATTACTTTGGCTTCTGTCCAGGCCTGAGGACAAAGACTTTCCTCTAGGCTCAGATTAAAAAATATGACAGATAGGGGTGGCTATAGAGTCAGCTACTATCCTCAGTAGCTTTCCATCTAAGTTGTCAATGCCAGGAGGTTTATCATTATTTATCGATAACAATCATTTTTTCCACCTCTCCCACACTAACTTCATAAAATTCAAACTTGCAATGCTTTTCTTTCATCATTAGTTTTTTTATGCATGAATACAATTGCTCACTGATCGTTGTTGGCATTTCCTGCCTAAGTTATCCCACTTTGCCAATTAAATAATAATTAAAATAATTGGCAATATCAAATGGTTTTGTGATGAATAGGCCATCTGATTCGATAAAAGATGGAGATGAATTTGTCTTTCTGCACATAATTTAATTTAAAGTCATCAAAAATAATTTCATTGATCTTGGCTTCATAATAAAATGTGTTCTTCTTTTTGTTGAGTTTAGTCACATCATTTCTCAATTTGCAGTAAGTCAGCCAGTCAGATGTGCAGCCAGCCAATTTATTAGCCACTCCTTTTGCCCCATCTCTTTCAACCATACAGTTTTTCAATTCCTCATCAATCCATGGAGCCTTAACAGTTCTAACAGTCAGTTTCTTAACAGGTGCATGTTTATCAATAATTGGAAGAAGAATTTCATAAATTCATCAAGTGCAGCATCTGTATGCTCCTCATTAATCACATCAGACCAACAAATATTTTTAACATCATCCACATAAGAGTCACAGTAAATATTTTGTATGATCTCTTATACACTATTTTAGTTCCAGCTGTTGGAACTTTGTCTTTCCTGGATATAGCCACTATACTGTGATCACTGCATCCAATGGGTGTGGATACAGCTTTAGAACAAAGTTCTACAGTATTAGTAAAAATGTGATCGATACATGTGGATGATCTTGTTCCTGTAGTGTTTGTAAACACCTTGGTAGGTTGATTAATAACCTGAACCAGATTACAGGCACTGGTTACAGCAAGAAGCTTCCTCTTGAGTGGACAGCTTGATGAAAACCCGTCATATTCAGGTTCCCAAAGAAAGTAGACCTCTCTGTTTACATCACATACACTATCAAGCATTTCACACATTATTTAGATACTGACTGTTAGCACGTGATGGCCTATAGCAACACCCCAAAAGAAAAGGCTTTAGATGTGCCAAGTGAACCTGCAACCACAACACTTCAATAACACTTGACATAAGATCTTCTCTAAGCATTGCAGGGATATGGCTCTGAATATATACAGCAACACCTCTCCCATAAGCATTTCTGTCTCCTCTATAAATGTTATATCCTTGTATTGCTACTGATGAATCATTAAATAAATTATCTAAGTGAGTCTCAGAAATGGCTAATATATGAATGTTATCTGATGTTAGCAAGTTATTGATTTCATGAACCTTATTTCTCAGGCTACATACAGTGGGGCAAAAAAGTATTTAGTCAGCCACCAAATACACCTTGTGAAGACTTACAGAAAATGTTTGACCTCTGTCATTGCCAACAAAGGGTATATAACAAAGTATTGAGATAAACTTTTGTTATTGACCAAATACTTATTTTCCACCATAATTTGCAAATAAATTCATTAAAAATCATACAATGTGCTTTTCTGGATTTTTTTTCTCATTTTGTCTGTCATAGTTGAAGTGTACCTATGATGAAAATTACAGGCCTCTCTCATCTTTTTAAGTGGGAGAACTTGCACAATTGGTGGCTGACTAAATACTTTTTTTGCCCCACTGTATATTAATATGGTCTATTTTCAGCCCTTTCCTGGGTAGCTTATCAGAGATATACTGAAAAGAGCCAAAAAAAGCAAGAGAAAAATATATACATTCAGCAGTGTAACGACTGTCTTCTGGTAAAAGAGAGGAGGACCAAGATGCAGCGTGAATATAATCCATATTTAATGGGAATACTTAAACAATGAACAAAAACAACTAACCTACAAAAAATGAACAAAGACGATACAGTCCCATAACGTGAACACTTGCACACTGGAACAGGAACAATCACCCACAAAATACCCAAAGAATATGGCTGCCTAAATATGGTTCCCAATCAGAGACAACGATAGACAGGTGCCTCTAATTGAGAACCAATCTAGGCAACCATAGACTTATAAAAACACCTAGATAGGATACACCCCCATAAACATACAAAACCCCTAGACAAAAAAAACATACATCACCCATGTCACATCCTGACCTAACCAAAATAACAAAGAATACTAAGGCCAGGGTGTGACAAGCAGTCCATTAATCAATTGGTGTGTGTGTGTGTGTGTGTGTGTGTGTGTGTGTGTGTGTGTGTGTGTGTGTGTGTGTGTGTGTGTGTGTGATGCGGGGTTGAAGCTACGAACACATAGGTCATCCCTTCCAGGCTTCTGGGAGGGAGGGTGGACAATGAGCCTGTCACCCCCAAAGCCAATTCTTCCTTTGGCCACCTCTCCTTCCAGTTCTCTGCTGCCAATGACTGGAACTAACTACAAAAATCTCTGAAACTGGAAACACTAATCTCCTTCTCTAGCATTAAGCACCAGCTGTCAGAGCAGCTCACAGATTACTGCACCTGTACATAGCCCATCTATAATTTAGCCCAAACAACTACCTCTTCCCCTACTGTATTTAATTATTTATTTTGCTCCTTTGCACCCCATTATTTCTATTTCTACTTTGCACATTCTTCCACTGCAAATCTACCATTCCAGTGATGTACTTGCTATATTGTATTTACTTCGCCACCATGGCCTTTTTTTGCCTTTACCTCCCTTATCTCACCTCATTTGCTCACATTTTATATAGACTTATTTTTCTACTGTATTATTGACTGTACGTTTGTTTTACTCCATGTGTAACTCTGTGTTGTTGTATGTGTCAAACTGCTTTGCTTTATCTTTGCCAGGTCGCAATTGTAAATGAGAACTTGTTCTCAACTTGCCTAACTGGTTAAATAAAGGTGAAATAAATAAATAAACAAATTACGGATGTAAGCAATGTCCCCATGCACTCTGGCAGCTTTCATGTCTGGGATCAGTTACTTTCCTCTTCTGGCGCACAGCTTCAGGATAGTCCTCGTTAAGGAAGATATACGTTCCTCTCAAGTTCTTGGCTCTTTCCAGAACAGCTACCTTGTCCTTGAACCTCAGGAACTTGACCACTATCGGGCCTAGGCCTATCACCTGGGCCGGTGGTGGTTTTACCAGTCCTGTGGGCACGCTCCACCTCAATCGTCCTGTGGTCCATCTTCAATTTCTCAGAGATCATTTCCCTCACTTTGTCCTCATATTCCATCCAGGTCTCATGTGCAGATTCTGCAATTCCATCCACAACCATGTTGTTCCGCCTTGATTGTCCCTCAAGACTGATTTATCTATCATTGTTAGCATGGATTCACACACAGAACTGATGTCCTCTCTCAATGACTTACAGATTGCTGTCATCTTGCCGTTCTCCTGTTTCAACTCATTGAGCTGACCCCGGGAGAACTGCAAACTGTTCTTCAGGTCCTGGACCTCTCTGGTTAGGTCATCCATTCTTTTATAAGTAGAATCCAACAGTATTTGGACAAAACACATGCATCTATTTTCTTGTTGTTGTAACAACTGCTTGTAGATCTAGTTTAAAATATCCTTCGCGTGTGACAGAGAGACACCACTGTCCTCAACCGTACTCTCGCCGGCTTTGGTCTTTGTCACAGTAGCTAGCAACTTACGTTACGCTGTTACTCCTCACAGTTCCAGACAGGGCAGGTCACGGGGAAAATTGAAAACAACAAACAGCCACAAACCCGGGAAAATCCGCGGTCCCAGGCACAATGGCTAACCGCATCGCGGGCTGTGTTCAAGAAAACCCCGCTAGCTTGATATGCAGCTAGCTAGCAGCGACGCCAAATAGCTCCTCAGACCCATCCTTGGTCGACAGGATCACTGGAAAGAGACAAGCAGTCCCAGCAACTGATGCCAACTGATCCAAACTAAGAAGCTAGCTAGCTACCAAGAACTTTCCAATACACTTTCAAACAACAAACTTTTCAAACCGAGCTCGTCCTCGTTCAACCGGAGTTGAGGTCAGGGCCCTGCAGGCCAGACAATTTTTTATTTTTTTAACCTTTATTTAACTCGGCAAGTCAGTTAAAGAACAAATTATTATTTACTATGACAGCCTACCCCGACCAAACCCGGATGACGCTGGGCCAATTGTGCTCCGCCCTATGGGACTCCCAATCACGGCAAGATGTGATACAGCCTGGAATCGAACCAGGGCCTGTTGAACTGAGATGCAGTGCCTTAGACCACTGCCCCACTCTGAAGCCCTAATGTAAGTTCTTCCACACCGATCTTGACAAACCATTTCTGTATGGACCTCGCTTTGTGTATGGGGGCATTGTCATGCTGAAACAGGAAAGGGCCTTCCCCAAACTGTTGCTACGAAGTTGTAAGCACAGAATTGTCTAGAATGTAATTGTATGCTGTATCGTTACGATTTCCCTTCACTGAAACTAAGGGGCCCAGCACAAACCATGAAAAACATCCCCAGACCATTATTCCTCCTCTACCAAACTTTACAGTTGGATTGGTACAGGTACCATTCTCATGGCATCCGCCAAACCCAAATTAGTCCATCTGGATTGTCAGATGGTGAAGCGCGATTCATCACTCCAGAGAACGCGTCCCCACTGTTCCAGAGTACAATGGCGGCAAGCTTTACATCGCTCCAGCCGACGCTTGGCATTGCGCCTGGTGATCTTAGGCTTGTGTGCTGTTGCTAGGCCATGGAAACCCATTTCACGAAGCTCCCGACAAAAAGTTATTGTGCTGACGTCGCTTCCAGCTCTAGCAGGGCAGAAATAATACAAACTGACTTGTTGGAAAGGTGGCATCCTATGACGGTGCCATGTTGAAAGTCACAGAGCACTTCAGTACGGGCAATTCTACTGCCTATGTTTGTCTATGGAGATTGCATGGCTATGTGCTGGATTTGATATACCTGTCAGCAACGGGTGTGGCTGAAATAGCCAAATCCACTAATTTGAAGGGATGTCCATATACTTCTGGCCATGTAGTGTATGTGCAGATTGATTCTTCTAGAACAATCAGGTAGTTAAAGCTAATTGACTGTTTAGTGAAAATCTGATTGCTGATTGAATGAATTAGTGTTGTAGGTATCTGAAAATATTAAACTCATGTGTGTATGGTCATTTCCAGGTGCTCTCTTATGGGTTTTGATCTGAACCGTCACTGGCAGGAGCCGTCCCCCTGGGTCCACCCCACCCTCCACGCCGTCAAACAGCTCATTGTCCAGCTCAGTCAAGACGCAGTGAGTCCCAATCTCCAACCTGCTTCTAACATTTGTATTACACACTTTATACAGTAGTATGGGCTGTGCATTCTTCACCCTGAAGCACACAACATACAACCTTTTCCACAGAGATCCTAGCTCTACACTGGGTGGACAAACATTAAGAACACCCACTCTTTCCATGACATAGTTTGACCAGGTGAATCCAGGTGAAAGCTATGATCCCTTATTGGTGTCACTTGTTAAATCCACTTCAATCAGTGTAGATGAAGGGGAGGAGACGGTTAAAGAAGGATTTTTAAGCCTTGAGACAATTGAGACATGGGCGTGTATGTGTGCCATTGAGGGTGAATGGGAAAAAAGATTTAAGTGTCTATGAATGAGGTATGGTAGTAGGTGCCAGGCATACCGGTTTGTGTCAAGAACTACAACGGTGCTGGGTTTTTCACTCTTAACAGTTCCCCATGTGTATAAAGAACGGTACACCACCCAAAGGACATCCAACTTGACACGACTGTGGGAAACATTGGAGTCAACATGGGCCAGCCTCCCTGTAGAATGCTTTTGACACCTTGTAGAGTCCATGCCCTGACGAATTGAGGCTGTTCCGAGGGCAAAAAAAGGGGTTCAACTCAATATTAGGAAGGTTCTTAATGTTTTATACACTCCGTATATAAAACACCTGAGTTGAGGTTTGAACTCTGTTCTGAACTCTATTTCCAGTTTAGTGCTTAGTTCACTCCTGTGGAACTGAAGAAAGGTGCTTTGGGATTGATACTCAGCAGCTCTCTGTAACGTGTACTGTAGGTCTCTGGGACATTAGATAGTACTGAGGTGCCGGTGTCTGTTGTGAACTCTATATTCAGCTTGCACTTTCTTTCTTAGAGGACCGGGCCCTTGTGGGGTTTTTTCCCTTCATGTTAATTATAAGTGGAAACGCAGGTTGTTAGATTACTGAAGGTCAGAGTCTGTCCTGGGAATCGTCTGCCCTTTCTTACACTTTCTAAACCTGATAAGACCAGGGCGTTCTGCTGAGCAAAGGGGCGCGCCCCTCAGTTTAACCTTTTCCCCTAGCACTGACACGCTGATCGATGGGCTCCTTCATGGCAGAGTGATCCACTCATGTCCCTCACACTTCTGCAAACTACATACACACACTCACATCAAAACACACACCACACACAAGTACATACTGTAGGTACTCTCTCTCTCGCTCTCTTTCTCTCTCTCTCTCTCTCTCTCTCTCTCTGACTCTGACTCTTTCTCTAACACAACCACACAGCACCATTTGCATTCACTCTCATACTCACGCACATACACTACTGGTCAAAAGTTTTAGAACACCTACTCATTCAAGGGTTTTTCTTTATTTGTACTATTTTCTACATTGTAGAATAATAGTGAAGACATCAGAACTATGAAATAAGACATATGGAATCATGCAGTAAGCAAAAAAGTGCAGTTGCAAAAACCATCAAGCGCTATGATGAAACTGGCTCTCATGAGGACCGCCACAGGAAAGGAAGAACCAGAGTTACCTCTGCTGCAGAGGATAAGTTCATTAGAGTTACCAGCCTCAGAAATAAATAAATTCTTCACAAAGTTTAAGTAACAGACACATCTCAACATCAACTGTTCAGAGGAGACTGCGTGAATCAGGCCTTCATGGTCGAATTGCTGTAAAGAAACCACTATTAAAGGACACCAATAAGAAGAAGAGACTTGCTTGGACCAAGAAACATGAGCAATGGACATTAGACCGGTGGAAATCTGTCCTTTGGTCTGGAGTCCAAATTGGAAATCTTTGGTTCCAGCCGCTGTGTCTTTGTGAGATGCGGTGTGGATGAACGGATGACCTCCGCATGTGTATTTCCCACCGTAAAGCATGGAGGAGGAGGTGTTATGGTGTGGGGGTGCTTTGCTGGTGACACTGTCTGTGATTTATTTCAGAATTCAAGCCACACTTAACCAACATGGCTAGAACATCATTCTGCAGTGATAGGCCATCCCTTCTGGTTTAAGCTTAGTAGGACTATAATTTGTTTTTCAAAAGGACAATGGCCCAACACACCTCCAGGCTGTATAAGGGCTATTTGACCAAAAAGGAGAATGATGGAGGCCTGCATTAGATGACCTGGCCTCAAACTAATTGAGATGGTTTGGGATGAGTCGGACCACAGAGTGAAGGAAAAGCAGCCAACAAGTGCTCACCATCACTTTCAAGACTGTTGGAAAAGCATTCCAGGTTGAGAGAATGCCAAGAGTGCACAAAGCTGCCATCAAAGCAAAGGGTGGCTATTTGAGAATCTCAAATATGTTGATTTGTTTAAGACTTTTTGGGTTACTACATTTATTTAACCAGGCAAGTCAGTTAAGAACACATTCTTATTTTCAATGATGGCCTAGGAACAGTGGGTTAACTGTGGGCAGCTCGGGGATTTGAACTTCCAACCTTCCTGTTACTAGTCCAAAGCTCTAACCACTAGGCTACCCTGCCGCCCCAAGAACCAGAGTTACATGGGTCCATATGTGTTATTTCATAGTTTTGATGGCTTCACTATTATTCTACATTGTAGAAAATAGTCCAAATAAAGAAAAACCCTTGAATGAGTAGGTGTTCTAAAACTTTTAACCGGTAGTGTCTCACTCCAATGCACTCTAACTCCAATAGAGAACATGCACATGTAGCTCAGTGCAGAGCCACGGGCTGCGAAAGAGAGCCTCTGCCTGCCTGCTACCCACATGTGTAATTATGATTCCACTGGCAGATCCAGTGGCTGGAAGGAGAACTCTCATTAAGCTCTCCACCCCTTCACCACCTCACAGTGTCTTAACCCCCCAGCACCCTCAGCACTACATCCATCCATACAGTACAATCCCAACTAGGGCCGTGTGCCCACATCACATCAGCCCCACTCTCTCCTAAACCATCCCCTGCCCTGACTGTGGCCGACTGGCCCTGTCAGAGGAGAAGCCTGGGCTGCCTCTCTCCAGCTAATCACATCAGACACAGCACTCAGATTTGGGGCTCCCACATGCCAGTCCCAGTGCCAGTTCTATGGCCAGGGGCCTGGCCCTCCATCCACTGCTGTCTCACACTGTGCATATCCACTAATGAGGCTACAAGGCCACGGTCTGAGGACAACAGGAGGAGATCAGTGCCGGGCTAACATGCTACTCTTTATTTGTCCGCTTCCCTCTAGCTGGCAGATGGTTGCAGACGCAGAGGATTCCAAGCTGTCACTGGCCATTTGACTCTTGAAGAATGTCAAACCGAAGCCATTTCTCTAGCTTTAGGAAAGGGCTCAGTGACAGTCAGACTGCAACAGCATTTATTTCATCCCTTTTAGTTATATAGAAGTCTTGTTTTTTATTTTGGAAAATGTATAATTGTATCTCTGTTTCATTAGAGAAAGATCCCTCCTTTTTTGATCATCTCTAAGAAGCCATTTATCTAAGCTTGATTGACAAAGATTTATTTTCATTAAATACAGATTTGAATTGCTTCTTAGCAAAGCTGTCAACTTACATCCTTATTAGCTCTGAAGCCATCTGAATGTAAGGACATATGAATAGTTGTATAAAATCCTATAATTTCTCATCCACAGCTGTGCATTGGTCAAAAGCAAAAATTTCACAGAGTCAGTGATGCAAGAAAATATATCTGTGAAGAGTGAAGAAACAACTGGACCCATCTCTTAACTAATGCAATGCTTTCCCAGCCCATTTATCAAAGGAGAATAATCATTATTTTTGATTGGCTGATTACTCAGAACATTCATCATAGTGAATGTATCCCCACCAATCTGATAGCGCCATTTTGGATCATTTGTTAAGGATGACAAAAGGGCCAGTATTGCTATGGTTCATTTCTGACCTTTTTAATATTACAAAATTAATTGTATGTCTGAAACAAATGTATTTGGTCCTGTCATGCCTGCTAGATGGAAAATTGCACCTTGAACCCCCCCTCCCCCCCTCATCCTCCTGGCTCTACTTTCTTTTCCTTTTTCCTGTGGGGAGTCTTTGTCTGCTGTGTTCAGGGCGCTTGGGGACAATGCTATTTTCGTCTGTCTGTTGAGATGTCCTCTGGTGTCATCGGCCCATTTCTTATCCATTTCAGAGATTTACGGCCAATTTGTCGCCATCATTACTCCCCCTTTTCAATTCCTTAACCGCCTATTCCAGTTTGAAGCAGAACTGTCTGGCTCTCACAGGCAAAGAACAAGAAAATGGCACGGTAGAGGAAGCCATTTGGGGTGTCTCTCTAGTTTCGTGCTGTTTGTACTAAAGATGCTTTGGTGACACAATGGGGGCATAGATCCACCAAACAGACCCAGGGTGTGTGAGAGGTTGGGAGGTGGATAGATGGAGTAACAGACTTTCCTGGCACACAGGGCTTCCAGACAGATGCAGCTGCTTACGAAGCATTAACAGCCCTGTTGCAGAGTGCTGTCTGAGTGCCCGTTCAGCTTGATTACAAGTCACCTCTGTGTTAAAAAGGAACAAATACGTCCATCAATCAGTCTGTGGCAGAGAGAGAATGAGGGGCTTACAGGATTGAGCACTGCCATGTCTGTTCTCTCTCTGTATCCCACTGGGACCCACCCACCGAATGCACTGTATCACTCATAACTCTGCTCCCCAGTCATACACGGATACTTATAGGTTTTATTCTAAATGTATAAACACTCTACGTGCCCTGGATGTTGGAGTAACGGCTGTATGTTAATAATGTCAGCAGAGAGGAAACGTTTGATACAGTAAATTCCACTGAACCTAGCTAGGGTTTCTTTTAGAGGTATTGCTGATGCTAAGGGCTTTGTGAGAGTATCTGCCTTTAGTCTGTAATCCTGCTTAAATCCCCCCCCCCCCCCCCCCACCACACACACACACACACACACACACAAAAAAAAAATCTGTGTTAAGATAAGCCAAACTGTTTATGGACCAGACTAATTAATATGTAGCAGATAAGTACTTGTCTGACAAAATTTATTTGACCTTCCCCATTAAACTAAACTGGAGCAACCCCAGTTCAGATCAAGTTGAGTCCAATTCCTTCTATTGAGTTGTAGGAACTGCTACCTATCAAGCTGGTCTCTCTCTCACCCTCTCTCTCTCTCCCTCTCCCTCTCTCGCTCTCTCTCTCTCTGAGACATTTAATTTGTAAAGCCTCTACACTCAGATTGTCTTTTGACTTTCCTTCTCTACATTTCTTAATTGCCTCTAATTGCTTGATTACAATTTCAAATGAACAATTCTCTAGGTCAAAGTGGGTTGGTAATTAAACAATCAATCACTGCTCCAGCCTCACAGTCCTGTCTGCCTGTGATTGACAGCACATTAGGAGACTGTTATGCTAACTCTCAGTTGACATTGTGGGCTGGGTTGAACTTCACTGTATCGTTGTACTTCCATTGTCCTTGAGATATTAAGGGGAATCACCACTTAGGGTCGAGTGACTCCTTGTTTGGAGACTGGGAGATGCTGTTGGTGATTCACTTTGGCTTCCCAGCTTGAATCTTTTGTATAATTCTGGAGTAAGCCGCTGGAGCATGGCCATTTAAGCGACCCAATGCTGTGCGAACATTTCATTTTGATTCTTAATTTACATTGTTAACAGAGCAAAGCAGTCGAGCCAAGCTATACTTTACATTGTTAACAGAGCAAAGCAGTCGAGCCAAGCTATACTTTACGTTGCAGAAGCTTGGTACCAGAGAAAAGTATGCCATTTCATGCAGTAATCCATCATTTGAGCTGTACTTTAACAGGGGGAAGGGTCATTTTACGTGTGTGTAAAAAATCCCACTAGGTGGTTCCGAAGTCCCAACACCCTCCACACCCTCCTCCCTTTACCTGGGTGAGCGTTGCCGATTAGAGGGCTTTCTGCCTCTAGCAGACACTGGGAAGTGGGAACTCCTTCAACTGCCTGATGGAGCTGCCTTAATGGCGGCTGTGTTTTGCTTTCTTTTTCCCTTTTTTGTTGTTTCCCGCTCTTCCTCTCGGTCTCAATCGATCTGCCTGCCAGAGCCTGCTGCCGGCCCACTCCCAGCCACAATATTTCACAGCCAGCCATCAGAGCAGCTGACAGCACCGCGCTTGCCAGGAAATTGCTTTGGCTGTGAGCAGAATTTCAAGCATTGCGTCGCCCTCTCCCCCCTCCTTTTCCTCTCCTTCTCCATCCCTCCCTACCGCCTGACGACCCCCGGGAACTGAGATACGCTCTGGAATGTGTAATGAGAGGAGAAGGAGAGAGAGAGGGAAGAAAGAATGAAAGAAAAATAAATATGGAGTGAAAGGAGGCTGTGCTGGGCTGTGCTGGGGTATGAGGGGTCAGGGGGAGTGAGAGTGAGAGAGGGCTCATTACACCTGCTTCACCGTGTCCATGGCTAGAGAGAGAGAGAGCTTTATACACTGGCCACAGTAGCATGGGATTGGCCTGGAATTTCATTCTACAATTCTCTAACATGAAACTGAACTTTTATTCCCCACTGTGTTACCTCTGCTATGCAGCCTTGTCAACTGAGGAGATTTTCACAAGACTGTCCCTAGAAGAATGTCTATCGCCATATAGCACCACTTTTATCTCTGTCTTTTAAAGCCAAACTTCTGAAATAAAGCCAGAATTAATTATGAGAGGTGTGTACTGACGCAGATGTGATCTGGTGTGTGTGTGTGTGTGTGTGTGTGTGTGTGTGTGTGTGTGTGTGTGTGTGTGTGTGTGTGTGTGTGTGTGTGTGTGTGTGTGTGTGTGTGTGTGTGTGTGTCCTTGAGTGTGTGGCAGCTGGCTCTCATAATGTATTCCTCTCAGCTCCTCAGGAGTGTAGCTACAGTACCTGGTAGTCTGAGTAAAGCCTGATTGTGTGTGGGCTGGACTGTTGTATTGTTGTGCAGCTGTATCTGGAGGGGTCACCCCCAGCCAGTCTTCATATCTCCTCTGTGTGGGGCCACCAATACTGTCTCCTGAGCACTCCTCTCTTTAGCTCTGTCCCTGGGCTCTACTGGGGATAAAAATAGGACTTGTATCCTATCATTCTTACCCTCGCCCCTCCCCTCTCTCTCTCTCTCTCTCTCTCTCTCTCTCTCTCTCTCTCTCTCTCTCTCTCTCTCTCTCTCTCTCTCTCTCTGTCGCTGTGGGAGGTGTGTCATCTCCTCTGTGCTTTCTCCTCTGCTGCTCTGCCACCTCTGAGAGTCGTCTTTCAGATGGCACTCCCATGCCGCCGCTTCCCGCTGTCCACCCCAGGAAGCTGCCCTCCACAGCCAACCAAAGCATTTGTGTGACACAGCTTGGTTGTTGTTGTTCCCACTTGTTTTGTGCTCGGTTGAATCCACGCTGTGGGCATATGAAAACAGTGTAGGCAAGAAGTCTCAGTCAAATCAAGAACTTTACATTTTGATGGAAATGGCAATGGCTATGAAATGTGTAAATTGTGTATATTCAGGAGGTCTACACTCCATTTGTGACACCACTGCTTTCTCTATATTTCTCTTTGTTTGTCTGTCTGTCTGTATTTGTTTGTGGCGTACACAGAAGGTGGGTCTGGAGTTCTACATTGATGTGCACGCCCACTCCACCATGATGAATGGCTTCATGTACGGGAACGTGTTTGAGGAGGAGGAGAGAGTCCAGAGACAGGCCGTGTTCCCTCGCCTGCTCTGCCAAAACGCCCCAGACTTCTCCTTCGTAAGTTCCTCACATCAATCATACCAGGGAAAACTTTACAACTACTGCAGGGCCCAGAGTTTTCCCTGGTCAGGCCATATCAATCCTAACCCTACTCATCTCACAGATGTTCCACAGGAATACAGCCCACATAATAGCAGGTGCTAGTTGTCTATGCTACAATAGTGACTGCATGAACCACAGGGTAAACTGAGATCTATCATAGAGCTGGGTGTGGAAGCTTTATATTTGAAAAGTCTGTTTCCCTCCTCCTCCCAGCCACACTGACCTTCAGCGCTCAGCCAAAGTGCCATTTTTAAGCAGTGCCAGTTACATACAGTATAGCCAGAAGAATAACCTTTTCTGTGCAGCGACACGTTCACAGCTCTCATATACTTTCTTCACCAGTACACACGGAAATTCTTTCAACAGCTAAAATAATTTTAGCCACCGTCCATACATAAAGGATATCACAGATTGTCCACTGGTTATTTGTGATGCTGTCACAATAAAGAGCTCATCTTTGTCTACAGCAGTGTGTATGCCTGCATGTGTGCGTGTGTGTGTGCGTGTGTGTGTATACCATTGGGGTGTGTATAGTAGCGGTGACAGCTGGCCAGAAGTCATGTCCCTTACTGTGCTCTTTTCTTACTGCTCATTCAGCACTGCCCAAAGCACATAGTCATAGAACTCAATAAGTTCTGCCAGGAGTGGAAGTCTGCATTTAAGTTACAGGGGTCATATTCCATTCAAGTTGAGTGAACTGAAGGGCAATGGAAACTTCCTAAATTGACTGAATCATGTTAAATGCTGAAGCTGACTTACAATCCATGTTACTATGCATAACAACAAGACTGCAATGAGTAGTATAGGCATTGTTAGAATGAAGCATTGAAATTAACCAACACACTTCTACAGATGTAGGATCTTAATTTGAGCATGTTTGCTACAGCAGGAAAAAAATCCTGCAGCAACAGGAAATGTGAAATTATAATTAATGGGCATTTTTGTAGTGGGAAAATTGCAAATTACAAACTTCAGAATACTTTTTAAACCTCAAATACACTGCATTGCCGGAAAGTTCTCCTGCAACAGGGTGATCAAATTAAGATCCCACATCCGTATGCAAAATATATTTTGTCATTTTTCGGACTAATTAAATCTAATTTGAATTATAATGCTGGTATAGTAGAATGCACTCTGTTAACAGTGTGTTTCACCCCCACAGTCCAACACATCGTTTAACCGTGATGTTGTGAAAGCTGGCACCGGGAGGCGCTTCCTGGGCGGCCTGCTGGACGACATGTCCTACTGCTACACCCTGGAGGTGTCCTTCTACAGCTACATGGCAGCAGGGAGCACGGCGCCCGTTCCCTACACAGAGGACACCTGTATCCTTCTCTTCTCTCTCATTGTCCTCATTAGGGGCCCCAGGTGGCCTGGCCAGGCTCCCCATTCTTTTCAGCCTCCCCTACCTCTCCCGCTGGCTGTTGGGGGAGAGGAAAGGAGGCATCTGGAGGAGAGACAGAGATTGAGTACACAACATGTGTACCTCACTGATGTTTCCTCCATTTCTCCCTCCCCCTAACTTCCCCAAACTTCTGAGCTTCACATCCCATAGAAATCATGCTGTATGGATGTCAGAGTTGATTGATAGTTCAATCAATACATCCTGACCATCCAGGTAGAATAGAGGCAAGAGGAGCACAGGGAATTGTGGTGTTCTGGTGCTTGGGACTCGTTGGATACAGGCTGCAGCACAGATAGATTGGTTTAAAGGGATATTGAGTGTGAGGTTATGTCCCAGGAAGGTGTGTGATAGAGTCCTGTGTAGATTGTTTGCTTGTTGCCTCATGTATTGAAAGGCTTGTGTCATTGAGCCAGCAAACCAGTGTTCAAACACCAACAGTGTTTTCTGTATTTTTGGACAACAAAACGCGTCGCAAACAGAATCCGATTTCTTCTTGAGAGCCCTGGCAGTGAGCAGAGATTGGGTACTGTGGGCAGATTACATTTGTGTCCTCTTAAGGGAGATACCCCAGACTACAAAAGCTCTGATTCTCCAAATCAATGCTGTGATGTCTGTACACCAGGCAACAGAACAGACGTCTGTAGAGCCCAGTAATGAGGGCTGAGGGTGATAATGTCAGGCTATTGTAGTGGCGCTCCATCCCCTAGCGTTTATCCACATGCTGCCTGCTCCTATAGTAACAACCTCTCATTTAGGGCCAGACGAGAGCCTATTGATTTCTTAATTATTCCAGGAGTCATTATTGGAGGCCTGGCTCGATTGGCATGCAGCGCAGGACTGAGGTGTGGATGAGTCAGGTCAGCCCCTATCGCACTGCCTTGCTCTCGTGTTCCGACAGATACATAGTGACAGTGGGAAGGCGGCACCTGCCCCATTGATTTTGTGTAGAAAAGAGGTAGAGAGCACGTGGGTTCTGCTTTCGTTGTGACGAAGACTAGAATACAGCAGGCCTGTTAATCGCAGTGTTTTGTACACTCCAAAGGGATTCAGGGTTAAATTGACATTCTCTATAGACTCAAGTTTTCCATCAGTTTACCTTGTATTACCTTGATACAGCTCAGATCCATGGGATAGAGAAGAGGCAGAAAACCAGAGTGGTGTGAAGCTTCAGCCTACAGGCAGAAAGTGTACTGTGCAGTGTCCAGATTGCCTGAGATGAGAGGAGATATTATGTGTAGCCTAAGTGCCCTCTAGTGTCAGGAGGGTGAGGTGTCTGTGTGTGGCTCTGCTCTGTGTAAGAATAGCCCTGCCTGGTATCACTCTGTCACACTGTAGATAACACACTGCCAGCCACCCTTATTTCTCGGGCCGATTCTCTGTATATATCAATGATGTCGCTCTTGCTGGGGGCGATCCACCTGATCCACCTCTACGCTGACGACACCATTCTGTATACTTCTGGCCCTTCCTTGGACACTGTGCTAACTAACCTCCAAACGAGCTTCAATGCCATACAGCACTCCTTCCGTGGCCTCCAACTGCTCTTAAACGCTAGTAAAACCAAATGCATGCTTTTCAACCGTTCGCTGCCCGCACCCGCCCGCCCGACTAACATCACCACCCTGGACGGTTCCGACCTAGAATATGTGGACAACTATAAATACCTAGGTGTCTGGCTAGACTGTAAACTCTCCTTCAAGACTCATATTAAACATCTCCAATCCAAAATCAAATCTAGAATCGGCTTTCTATTTCGCAACAAAGCATCCTTCACTCACGCCGCCAAACTTACCCTAGTAAAACTGACTATCCTACCGATCCTCGACGTCGGCAATGTCATCTACAAAATAGCTTCCAACACTCTACTCAGCAAACTGGATGCAGTCTATCACAGTGCCATCCGTTTTGTTACCAAATCACCTTATACCACCCACCACTGCGACCTGTATGCTCTAGTCGGCTGGCCCTCGCTACATATTCGTCGCCAGACCCACTGGCTCCAGGTCATCTACAAGTCTATGCTAGGTAAAGCTCCGCCTTATCTCAGTTCACTGGTTACGATAACAACACACGTTCCAGCAGGCTCACTGATCATCCCCTAAGTAAAACACCTCATTTGGCCGCCTTTCCTTCCAGTTCTCTGCTGCCGGTGACTGGAACGCATTGCAAACATCGCTGAAGTTGGAGACTTTTATTTCCCTCACCAACTTTAAACATCAACTATTTGAGCAGCTAACCGATTGCTGCAGCTGTACATAGTCCATCTGTAAATAGCCCACCAAATCTACCTACCTCATCCCCATACTGTTTTTATTTTATTTACTTTGCTGCTTTTTGCACACCAGTATCTCTACTTGCACATCCTCTGCTCATTTATCACTCCAGTGTTAATCTGCTAAACTGTAATTATTCGCTCCTATGCCCTATTTATTCATGCCTTTTGCACACACTGTATATAGACTTTATTTTTTTCTACTGTGTCATTGACTTGTTTATTGTGTTATTGGCTTGTTTATTGTTTACTCCATGTGTAACTCTGTGTTGTTGTCTGTGTCACACTGCTTTGCTTTATCTTGGCCAGGTCGCAGTTGCAAATGAGAACTTGTTCTCAACTAGCCTACCTGGTTAAATAAAGGTGAAATAAATCAAAAATAGGGAATCCATTCACTTCTTTGTTTAATTGTTTGTTTATTATTTGATCTTGTGTATATCAAAAAGTCTGTAAAGCCTGTGACTGATGCTGGGATTTCAAATCAAATCAAATGTTATTTGTCACACGCTTCGTAAACAACAGGCGTAGACTAGCAGTGAAATACTTACTTACGGGCCCTTCCCAACAACGCAGAATGAAAAAAAGAGAAATAATTGAAAAATAATAACACGAGGAATAAACACAACGAATAACAATAACTTGGCTATATACAGTACATTGGGTACCAGTACAGATTCAATGTGCAGGGGTATGAGGTAATTGAACTAGGTATGTACATATAGGTAATGATAAAGTGACTAGGCAACAGGATAGATAAACAGTAGCAGCAGCGTATGTGAGGAGTCAAAAGGTGAATGCAGATCGTCCGGGTAGCTATTTGCATAACTATTTAACTAACTGTTTAGCAGTCTTATGGCTTGGGGGTAGAAGCTGTTCAGGGTCCTGTTGGTTCCAGAGTTGCTGCATCAGTACCGCTTGCCGCGTGGTAGCAGAGAGAACAGTCTATGACTTGGGTGACTGAAGTCTTTGATAATTTTTAGGGCCTTCCTCTGCCTGGTATAGAGTTCCTGGATGGCAGGGAGCTCGGCCCCAGTAATGCACTGGGCTGTACCCACTACCCTCTGTAGCACTTTGTGCTCGAATGCCAAGCAGTTGTCATACCAAGTGGTGATGCAGCCAGTCAAGATGCTCTCAATGGTGCAGCTGTAGAACTTTTTGAGGAACTGAGGGCCCATGCTAAATCTTTTCAGCTTCCTGAGCAGCCTTCTTCACGACTGTGTTGGTGAGTGTGGACCATGATAATTCCTTAGTGATGTGGACACCGAGGAACTTGAATCTCTCGACCCCCCTCCACTACAGCCCTGTTGATGTGGATTGGGGCCCTCATTTCCTGTAGTCCAGGATCAGCTCCTTTGTCTTGCTGATGTTGAGGGAGAGGTTGTTGTCCTGGCGCCACACTCATCATTATCGTTGATCAGGCAACCACCATCATCGTCAGCAAACTTAATAATGGTGTTGGAGTCGTGTGCAGCCACGCAGTTCTGGGTGAACAGGGAGTACGGGAGGGGACTAAGCACTTACCCCTGAGAAGCCTCCGTGTTAAAGGTCAGTGTGGCAGATGTGTTGTGGCCTACCCTCACCACCTGGGGGCTCCTTGAAAGCGGCAGCTCTAGCCTTTAGCTCAGTGCAGATGTTGCCTGTAATCCATGGCTTCTGGTTGGGATATGTACGTGAGATCACTGTGGGGACGATATCGTTGATGCTCTTATTAATGAAGCCACTGACTGATGTGCTATACACCTCAATGTTTTCGGATGAATCCCGGAACATATTCCAGTCTGTGCTAGCGAAACAGTCCTGTAGCTTAGCATCCACTTCGTCGGACCACTTCAGAATTGAGTGCTGGTATTTCCTGTTCATTTTTACTTGTAAGCAAGAATCAGGAGGATAGAGTTATGGTCAGATTTGCCAAATGGAGGGTGAGGGAGAGCTTTGTATGTGTTTTTTTTGCCTCTGGTTGCACAAGTGACATGCTGCTAAAAATGAGGTAAGACGGATTTCTGTTTCCTTGCATTGCCTCTGGATGTGCGCTTTCTTGTTTGCTTATTGCCCTATGCAGCTTTATCTTAGTGCCAGCATCAGTTTACGGTGGTAAATAGAAAGCTATGAAAAATGTGAAGGAAAACTCACTTGGTAAATAGTATGTCTGCAGTTTATCATGAGGTATAATAACTCAAGCGAGCAAAACCTTGAGACTTCCTTAGTATTAGAGATTGCGCACCAGCTGTAGTTAACAAAGAGGCACACACCTCCCCCTTATCCTTACCCAAAGCTGATGTTCGGTCTTGATGATGCATAGAAAAACTTGCTAGATGTACAGTATATTATCCATAGTCTTTGTTCAGCCACGACTCCGAGAAACATAGGATATTATAGTTCTTCAGCTCCCATTGACAGGATAGTCTCAAACGGAGCTCGTCCATGTTGTTCTCTATGTTCACCAATAGAACGAAGGGTAGAGGCGGTATATCATCCATTTAGTCTCGTCAGGAAGCCTGCTCGTTTGCCTCTCTTGTGCCATCTCTTCCTCTTTTGAGGCCCGCGATTAGGGCCTGGTCTGGAAAGAGCAGTGCATCCACAGCTGTCTACTCCTTGAAGTAGAAATCTTCAACCAAATCGAATGATCTCTAGTGATCGCTGTTCTGATGTCCAGAAGCTGTTTTTGTGTAAAATCACACAGCATAAAAAAAACTGAAAATAGCAGAATTGGTCAGATTTGCAGCTATCTACTGTAGAGCCATCTTCAAACTTCTCATTTCACTCAGTGCTTTTTCCCCACCTAGTGTTTCACTGAACCGTCAAGTCCAAGGACTAGTTGACTGGCTCTCTATAATAAGAAACCCATCCACGTAGAATTACTCTGTAGCCAGCATCATACTGCATAGATAGGTGGCCACTATGCCAAATAACCAGGGCATAACAAGTCCCTTGATTATTTGTCGCTGTGCATTGGGCTTCAAGAAAGAGATGAGAAAACTGAACAGAGCTGCGGTGGCCCGTCACACCCCTCCTTTATGCTTCGGGAGCAGCAGTGTTTACTGGCAGTCTTTGTTGGTCTCTCTGTGCTAAAGTCCGCTGGCTGAGAGCAAGATGGATTAAGTGAGGTATTCATCTAAATGGCAGAGCATTGTATAGTAATTCCATGGTGAGGCGAGCGTGGTGGGTGATGGGGAGGTGGAGGGGAGGACTGAGTCATGGTAGGGGAGGTGGGGTGCTGAAGGTCAGACAAGAACAGGCCCTGGGGGCTGCGTGAGGCTGGGCCTGGGGATGGGGAGTGTCAGCTCTACGACGGGAGAGGACAGCGGAGACTTCATGTAGAGCAAAAATTGGGGTCAGACAGGTTGAAGGAACCAGCCATGTCGCTTTTACGCACCAGTGATCTGGCCTATGGAGCGTGCAAATCATCAACAAAGACCTTTAAGCTTTGCAACCCCCATCCCGCTCCAAAAAACAAATTCATGACAAATAAATAATTACCTGGACCCCAAATTAACCCAACCTTCTCCGATCTGCTGCTGAGACTATTGTAGACACCGGCATTGAAATCGTAACCTGTCTAGTAGCATGGGCCTTTATCACAGCATAGAGGGCCTCAGAGAGGGTGCTGGATGGGAAATGTTTCAATCTCACAGATTTGTCCCTCCTTCCCTTCCCGTGTGGATGGTAACCCAGGTATTAAAGACTCATTATATTGGATGAGCAAGCTGTGAATGTTCCCCACCAGAGCAGTTGGAATATTTCCTGTCGTTTAATGATTTAGCACCACCTGTAATCTCACACAAAATGGAGAGAAATTATGTTTCTTGCTGAGAATTCACTGTGGCATTTGCTTTGTTCTTATATTGGGAAGATTCCATAGAGGCTGCATAGGACTGGTGTCCCTCTGAGTCTAAAGTCTCTGTGTTGGTCTGTTATGGCTCTTCGTGGATGGGTATGGGAAACATTATGAGGAGATGAGCACTCATCCAGATGAAGGTACAGTATCCAGATGAAGGTACAGCTTGCTCAAAGACTTTGTTGTGGAGCTGTTTTCTATAGATAAATGAAAAGTTTTTTTCTTAAAAAGTGATGTGGTACTTTAAGTATGTGTAATATCTCTGAAGCAGGACAGAGCAGGCACATTTGGTTTATCCTTGTGTCGAGGCTATTCTATTTTGTCCTTTAGGTTATTGTGTGGGTTTTCAGGTTATTCTATTTTGTCTTTTAGGTTATTGTGTGGGTTTTCAGGTTATTCTATTTTGTCCTTTAGGTTATTGTGTGGGTTTTCAGGTTATTCTATTTTGTCCTTTAGGTTATTGTGTGGGTTTTCAGGTTATTCTATTTTGTCCTTTAGGTTATTGTGTGGGTTTTCAGGTTATTCTATTTTGTCCTTTAGGTTATTGTGTGGGTTTTCAGGTTATTCTATTTTGTCCTTTAGGTTATTGTGTGGGTTTTCAGGTTATTCTATTTTGTCCTTTAGGTTATTGTGTGGGTTTTCAGGTTATTCTATTTTGTCCTTTAGGTTATTGTGTGGGTTTTCAGGTTACTCTATTTTGTCCTTTAGGTTATTGTGTGGGTTTTCAGGTTATTCTATTTTGTCCTTTAGGTTATTGTGTGGGTTTTCAGGTTATTCTATTTTGTCCTTTAGGTTATTGTGTGGGTTTTCAGGTTATTCTATTTTGTCCATCAAACATATTTGTTTTATGTTATGTTGTTTACACACTGTAATGTCAGATTATCATTAACAGAGAGACCAGCAAGTGTGAAGGTTGAGAGAATCTGGGACCTCATTCAAAACCCAGCTTGACGCTTTGACTGAGAGAGCAAGTACTCTGTGACTTTCAAATCTTCCCACTTTTTGGTATTTTATAAAACTTTACGCAATGCCTTCCATTTACTCAAAGTAAGATGGTGAGGGTTGATTGGACGATGAACTCCATCACTAGCTGTGTCATATGCCCAGACATGCCAGTGGTGAGAGGCATCTACGTGTTGCCCTTTTTACTTTGACAAGTTAACAAGTCCAGCGCTGGACTTGACTCCACTGAAGAGAGACTGCTCCATGTTCCGGGTGTGTGCCATTTCCCCCTGTCCTTTAGGCTCTAGACGGCTCCTGAAATACCCATTATCCCTGGGTCTCACAGTAAAAGTCTCACTCAAGCACGGCCATGTTGTCAAACCCTTAGTTTGATATTTCTGCCTCACTTAAGTTGTGCTGGCTTCCGTACACATAAATTGATACAGCACTAGAAGCACAATGTGGAACCGGACAGCTCGGTGGTTCCTCCTGGCTTCAACATCAATCACCAGCCCACTGGTTCCCTGCCTGAAGACCGCACGGCCTGACAGCTAACTGCAGTCTAGGAGATCATTCTGACAACAGTATGACATTGGTACGCACAAAGCATGGGAGCTAGACTCACATTTGAATACCAAACTTGCCAATAGAACATTTCAGTATTCACTGATTGTTAGACATAATTGATGGACAGTGACAAGTATGCAAATGATGGATATCAGGCAAATATTCTCCCCCAGTTGCAATTTTTTTTTCTATTGTTGCCTTCCTTTCTCCCCCCCCCCCCCCCCCCCCCCCCCCTCCATTAAATCACACAGTGTCGGCTTACTTTCATCCTCAAACGAATGCAATTATTCATCAAAACCCTATTAGTTGTCTTACATGACAGTACACATGGAGACTTGAGACTTGTGACGCAGGTTCATTAAATTATATTTCCATCACCATCCCTAGTGGCTTTTAGGCAGACAGATTAAATAGCCAGCTAGAGCTTTATGGCGTGAGATGGACATCATTGTGTACGTACTTACCAATCTAGCCACTGGCCAAATCTGCTGCCTGCCTACCCTCTGCTCATCTTAAGCAGCGGACACTGGACAGACCCCAGATCTGCAGCACTCAGGGCTACTCCATATCACGGCTGTCATTCCCGATTAGGAGTCTGCTGAAGATGGGCCCCTATCTGATGGCTGTGTGTGTGTGTGTGTGTGTGTGTGTGTGTGTGTGTGTGTGTGTGTGTGTGTGTGTGTGTGTGTGTGTGTGTGTGTGTGTGTGTGTGTGTGTGTGTGTGTGTGTGTGTGTGTGTGTGTGTGCTTTGTCTTTGTTACTGCATGGATGCCTGTGTCTTGTGTCTGGATGTCTGTAAGGGGGAGCCATAAGTCTATAGGGGGAACAGGTGTTGTATGTCAAATGAATGAAGCTTTACACAATAGCTACAAAGTTTACTACCTGGTTGTGTCCTCTTGTTGGAGATGGATGTTTTGTTGCTTTTGTCCTATATGAAAATGACACAAGGTCTTTGAGCATAGTTGAACTGCAGGGGGAAAAACATGCTCCCTTTGTCCACCGCTGTTTACTGTTTTAATTAGCATTGTTAATTGGCTCTTTGTGACACCCTGGTGACAGGCCTGTCACTTGAAGGTATTGATGGTGCTGATGTCCCTAATTTGTTTTCTTGTTAGGAATGGTCTGCTGTGGACGCTGATGTCTTGTTCCTTGTCATTGGGGAATCATTGTACGTCTGTCTGCTTCTTTAGACTGGGCACATGACACTGAAAGCAGATAAACAGCCTGGTAAACAAATCATCTGTCGTAGCTAATGTGTAGTGTCCATTTCCCTGTTGCCTCGTCACCTCATCAGCCCCATGTTGGCTCGTCCTTGAGTCACAACATAGGCCTTTATCGATCCTACAAGGATGGATAGAAGAGATATTAAACCTCCTCACGATCCAATGAGAGAGAAAGAGAGAGAGAGAGAGGCTGCTTCCTTCCAACGCTGCAGCAGCATCCTCTCTGCCCCACTGTAGATCCAGCACAACTCTCCCCTTCTCATCAACCTGACATTCCAATGTACTAAAAGGTGAGTTCCTATCACCTTAACCAGCAAGCTACACACACACAGAATTCCTCTCTGAGATCGACTGTAGTCTACTTCCCCTGTTCTGTTTTCCATCTGATAACGCGATGAAGCGCTCACCCTAATTTACCACCCAATTTCTTGCCTTGTTTCCTAGGGACATCCTGTATTCTCTGGCCTGTCCTCTCTGTGAATTACAGTACAATGGACTGCTAATGAGCTCAGAGCCAGCTGTCTAGTGTCCAGTCTTTTTTCCTTATGTCCTGCGTTTATCTCCAGGGAGGTAGATTTAGTATAGAAATTAGCCTAAGAGGAAGATATTGTCCATCTTGGCAGAGAAGGTCCTTCAGGGAAGGCTTATACTCTGCCTGACAGTGCCAGTGGACCTACTTATATTGGGCAGCCTTATTTTCTATGGAGACAAGGAATTGGAAGAATCTTTGATAGTAAAAGAGAAATTCTGAATTGTGCCTTCATTCTGAAAGGGAAAATGTACTGTCTGTGTGTTCTAAGTGGAATGTGTATTTTTGTGTCAGTGAAAGACTTACATATTGTCAACTGCATTTTATTTTTCTTTATGCACTGTTGCAAGAAGGGATGCCAAACTTCCACACCCCTTGACTATGCAGCACCTTTTCTTCCTGCCTGGTGTGTAGAGTTAATATTTTAGAAATTTCCGCCCTCCTCTGTGGGCGGCCCTCAAGCTGTGCTTTGGCAGAGACCCACTTCCTGCCGCTAGCAGCCCATCCCGACCGCTCTGGTTGCCTTTGACAACGGGCCAGCAGCCAATCAGGGTGCTGGAGTGTCCCGCGTGTAGCTGTGGTGCAAATGAAGTCCTCTCCTTCCGAAACGTTCGTCCATCACCAACTTCCTGTGATAGATGTGAGATGTGACATCACAAGCTGAGAGGCCATCTGCACTCCACGGGATCCTGGGCCATTTCTGTCGTTGTTCGGAGTATGCGTTTACGCTGGCGCCGTTTCTGTTGACCAAGGGGTAACACAAAACTTCCCGAGGTCAAAATGAAGATGTCAAGGATACATGACAGATGGTGGTCTCCCAGTGGCTGGTGTAGCATGACCTCTTAGGATAACATCCTGTAGAGCAGGTTAAAATAGATCTGTATATAGTGAACAATAATATATACTTAACATGTTAAGTGTTGGTCCCATGTTTAATTAGCTGAAATAAAATATCCAAACTTATTTCTCTCACACTTTGTGCACAGGGTTAGTGAGCATTTCTCCTTTGCCAAGATAATCTATCCGCCTGACAGGTGTGGCATATCAAGGAGCTGATTAAACAGCATGATCATTACACAGGTGCACCTTGTGCTGCGGACAATAAAGTGCCCCTCTAAAATGTGCAGTTTTGTCACACAACACAATGCCACAGATGTCTCACATTTTGAGGGAGCGTGCAATTGGCATGCTGCCTGCAGGAATGTACACCAGAGCTGTTGCCAGAGAATTTCATGTTCATTTCTCTACCCATAAGCCACCTCCAATGTCATTTTAGAGAACTTGTGTGCTCGTCGTCCTCACCAGGGTCCTGACCTGACTGCAGTTCGGCGTCGTAACTGACTTCAGTGGGCAAATGCTCACCTTCGATGGCCACTGCCACGCTGGAGAAGTGTTCTCTTCACGGATGAATCCCAGTTTCAACTGACAGACAGCGTTTATGGCGTTGTGTGGGCGTGCGGTTTGCTGATGTCCATGTTGTGAACAGACTGCCTAATGGTGGCGGTTCTGGTATGGGCAAATGGTGGTCACAACAGATACTGACTGGTTTTCTGATCCACGCCCCTACTTTCTTTTAAGGTACAGTATCTGTTACCAACAGATGCATATCTGTATTCCCATTCATGTGCAATCCATAGATTAGGGCCTAATTAATTTATTTCAATTGACTGATTTCCTTATATGAACTGTAGCTCTCTTTAAAATTGTTGCATGTTGCATTTATATTTGTGTTCAGTGTAGATAGGCCTATTTTGTACTGCTACATGTCTTCAAAAGAATCCTCAAAATTATAGCCATCACTTCAGTGGAGGGCTAGAAGTAATATATGTTGCTCTTCTAACATATCTTCCAAACGTATAGTGTTCTTCAGTTTGTCCCCATAGGACTTGTCCCGAAGCCACTCCTGCGTTGTATTGGCTGTGTGCTTTGGATCGTTGTCCTTTTGGAAGGTGAACCTTTGCCCCAGTCTGAGGTCCTGAGTGCTCTGGAGCAGTGTAACGACGGGTGAGTGAAATGAGTGAGGAGTCAGATGCAGAGAGCAAAATGAACGGGAAAACGCTTTAATGTCCTTCAAATCGTAACAGGTCCAAAACATGGGTGAATGGTCAAAACACTGGCGCTAAACCAACCCAAAACCTAGACGCACACTGGACAGCGAAAAAACCAAAACACGATACATCACCAAACGTAACAATCAACAAGCCCGCACAAACACCAGCGGGCAAAACGAACTTAAATAACACCCATCCCAAAACCCCAACAAGAAACAGGTGAAAACAATTAGACAAAAACAAACGAAAAGGAAAAAGGGATTGGTGGCAGCTAATAGACCGGCGCCACCCAAGCAGGAAGGGGAGCCACCTTAAGTGGTATTCGTGACAAGCAGGTTTTCATCAAGTATCTCTTTTAAATTTCTTACTTTCATCTTTGCCTTGATCTTGATTAGTCTCCCAGTCCCTGCCGCTGAAAAACATCCCAACAGCATGATGCTTCCACCACCATGCTTCACCGTAGGGATGGTTCCAGGTTTCCTCCAGATGTGACGATTGTCATTCCATGACCAAAGAGTTCAATCTTGGTTTCATCAGACCAGAGAATCTTGTTTCTTATGGTCTTAAAGTCTTTAGGTGGCTTTTGGCAAACTCCAAGCGGGCTGTCATGTGCTTTTTACTGAGGAGTGGCTTCCGTCTGGTCACTCTACCATAAAGGCCTGATTGATGTAGTGTTGCAGAGATGGTTGTCCTTCTGGAAGGTTATCCAATCTCCACAGAGGAACTCTGGAGCTCTGTCAAAGTGACCATCCATGTTCTTGGTCTTATGTAAATGTGATATTTCAGTTTTTGCTTTTCATTATTGGGTATTGTGTCAAAAATCATGTCAACACCTATTATTTCACACACAATGAGTCCATGTAGCTTCTTATGTGATTTATTAAGACACATTTTACTCCTGAACTAATTTAGGATTGCCTAAACAAAGTGGTTGAATACTTATGCAACAGCTATATATTTTTCAAGACATTTTAATCTTCCACTTTGACATTACTCAATATTTTGTGTAGATTGTTGACCAAAAAATGACAATTAAATCCATTTTAATCCCTTTTTGGGTGTGTGCCAGCTCATGCTTTCACTGAAGATATCAACTATCTTAGTAGGGTATATGTAAAATGATTAAGGGAATACCAGATACATGCACAAATGTTCCTATAATATAGGTAAAGTTTAAAACATCCTCACACTTCTTTTAAACGTATCAGATTACTCAAACTCCTTTCTAAAAGTGAGAAGAAAAATTACAATAAAAAAGCTTATTCAGATTCAGAAGAGTTCTATGCCGAACCGTTCTTACCTTCCAAAGAATCCTTCTTGCCTTCCAAACAATCACCAAAGAACCCTTTCTTCCAATAAACGGTTCTTAGGGTGAAAATGGTTCTTGGTAGAACCCTATCCCTCTGCAAAGAACCCTTTTGGAACCTAAAATGGTGTGTGTGTGTGTGTGTGTGTGTGTGTGTGTGTGTGTGTGTGTGTGTGTGTGTGTGTGTGTGTGTGTGTGTGTGTGTGTGTGTGTGTGTGTGTGTGTGTGTGTGTGTGTGTGTGTGTGTGTGTGTGTGTGTGTGTGTGTGTGTGTGTGTGTGTGTGTGTGTGTGTGTGTGCGTGCGCATGTATTCACTTACAAGAAAGGCATGGACCTCCACCCAGACACTCCATTCAGCCCAAGGATGGATTTTTTTTATGAGTTAACTGCTTTGTGTAATAGAATTGCACCTATAGGGCCTACGATTTATGTTTAATGGGTAAATTCTGACCGTTGACAGAAATTGAAAAAAAGACAAACGACTGAATCACTTTCTTTCTTTCTTTTTTCACGGGCACTTGTTTCAATCACAGAGGTGTGACAGACAAGTCAAATCTGAACATCAACAAGGAAATGACAACAAGAGGTGAACGATTATGTCTCTGTGACATTTCATCATTTGTCTGTCTGGTAAAGAACACATTCGTAATAACAAAGCACCTGAACTGGGGAACCTCCGTGTTCATCTCTGATAGTCTATGGATTTATTGTAGTGTTTTCATGAGCTCTGGCCCTATGAATTATAACTGTACATGAGGAAATGTTTCTCTTATTGTTTTACGTATTGGCATAATATTGTTTATGTGTGTACGGCTGATTCATCCAGATTGACCACAGTGCTTGTTTACTGTTTTTTACATTTTTCCTTAATCTAAATCATCTTGTTAATATTTGTGTTTGCTGTCTAATCCAGCCCAGCGTCATGGCAACTGCACGCAGAATGGCCACACAGTTGTATGATGGAGTGTCTCAAGTTATTGATGTCCTCCATAATGTGGTTGGCGATGACGGCTAGACTTATTAATTTAAATAAAGCCTAGGTGGTAAGTAATTGCCGCTATGTGATTCCCCCTTCGTGTTTTTGGCTGACCAGACTGAAATGCATTTGATTTACCCTCACTTAGTGTGGAACACAGTGTGTTGTATACTGGTCATTTATGTACCACATCTCTCTACTGGTTATTGCTTAGTTATTTACTGCAAATGGTTCTATTCGTTCTGTGAGGGAGAAACTAGGGCTTTGTTTTTTTTTATTATTCGTAGAGTGTCGGAGGCAGGATTTAGAGGCTTTGTAACTCCAGTAAAGGCCTCCCAGCCGGGGAGAAATGGCCTTAGTGTTGACTAAACTAAAGGCCAACAGCGCCATATGTTCATGTTATAGAAAATAACCTTAACACGGTCCCCTCAGACATGAATCTGGGAAGAAATGTTGCCCGCACATTCCTCGACTACTACAGGCACAACAACTTCATCGATGACAACAAACCACAAACCCCAAATCACATCAACAGGTAATGTTTTTAATGACACATTTCTATAACTTGTCAGTTTACATCCTTTTTGTTTATCTTGATAATATTCACTAATGTTTGTGTTTTTGTGTCCTCAGTACAGAGGTATTGTCCCAGGGTCGACAGGGGAATGGAATTGGGAACGAGAAGACCTTGGGGGGTGAGAGAGGAGCAGAGAGGAAGAACCTGGGACTTAAAGATTAGACTACTAGGCACCAGGCAGTGCCACAACATACTGGAAACACCAGTCCAGTCTGACTACTCTATAGGGGCTCTGGACTCACAGGCCTATACTACATCCACACAGCCCTCATGAAAAGTAGATGCACCAGCCTGAGATAAAGGACTTTTTACCCATGGGGCTTCATTAGAGCAAGTTTCTCTGACGTTGTATGAAATGTATGGGTACGATCAAGCTGACACATATACAGCTCATGCTCCATTTGAGGACTTCATATGTCATTCTTATATATTACCACAATGTGATTTTTCCATTTTAGGTGTTGCTTTTTATTCAAATGCATTTATGTACTGTATGTCATTGTAAATAAGTGCATGTGTTTTCTCTTGTATGTAACTTATTGTGTGTTTAAGAAAGCCAAGGGTTCTGAACACTTTTGCGACTCAATTTTTATAGCCTACAGTTTACTCGTCGTTAGTCAGCAACTCTACTAACTTTTTGGGTGTGTGCCAGCTCATGCTTTCACTGAAGATATCAACTATCTTAGTAGGGTATATGTAAAATGATTAAGGGAATACCAGACACATGCACAAATATTCCTATAATATGGGTAAAGTTTTAAACATTTTAGGTGTTGCTTTTTACTCAAATGCATTTATGTACTGTATGTCATTGTAAATAAGTGCATGTGTTTTCTCTTGTATGTAACTTATTGTGTGTTTATCTTGCCTCTCTCTATCATACATTATTTGGAATGGGAGGGGTAACCTATTTTTGTTTAGTCACTACCTTATCAGTATCTAAGTATTGTGTTGATAAAAACTATAAAATATATCACACATTTGTAAGTTTGTGAAATGAATGTTCAGTCAGTCTTATTGTATTAGTTTATGATTAAAAGAAACAGACTCGGGTTCAATTTGATTTAAACTGAAGTCATTTCATGGATAATACAATTAAATGAATGCATTTTAAATCCTTATAGAAAATGGTGATCATCTCAAGTATGAATTTAATGTGTCAAATTCACTGATACCCATTCACTTCCCTTTCTTACTGCAATGTAAACATCTATTTAACCTATCTGTTCAGAGCACTGAGTGCTTTTTCACTGTATTTTGTAAAACACCATCCATGGGATTTGCTCAATTCAAAGGCATAAGTAGGAGAGCGAGAGATAATGATATATTGGTCAAGTGAAGCATGAAGAACAACATGTATTTTTTCAGACCAGTCATTTGGAAGAAGTGAGGCAATCACTCAGCATAACAGCATAAACAAATTACTTTTACATGGTTGACGAGAAGATGGAGAGGCTGAATGAGAATGACGAAAGACATTTGTCTTTTGATGCTTTTACTGTCAGACTTTGCCCTGGCCAACAATGTAGCGTATGTTAGCACATCGTTCTCTCTTTCTCTCTTTCTCTCTTTCTCTCTCTCTCTCTCTCTCACACACACACACACACACACACACACACACACACACACACACACACACACACACACACACACACACACACACACACACACACACACACACACACACACACACACACACACACACACACACACACACACACACACACACACAGGAAAATGCTTAATTCTATTCAAAGAGCATACTCCCCACTGTGCTGCTATCATTTTAAGCTTTATCTAGATTCTAGAGACATTATTCTCTGTTGCTTGCTCCACTAGACTGGGCACATTCCTTTCTAAGTATTTGTAAACAGCTATGCATGCATAATTGTTAATACATTTTCTCTTCAATAGTCAAAACAATTCTATTTAATATTAGCCTTCCTTACATTTGTAATGATATCGTTAGCCTCTTACCAAATCCCAGAGGCTCTTGTTTATCTAAGAAGATGGTTAATTGCACATCAAACAATACGTCTGTTCGAAGCCCTGCTTTGGTAAGTCCTGTATAAAAAAAGGCACAAAACCAGGAGAGGTTGGTGTGTATAACTAATCATCAAAGGGTGATCATAAATGTAAGACTAAAGTGGGGTCAAGGAATGGAGGTTTCCTTTTCAAAATAACTCTGAATACTTCTGTCCAAGAAAAAAATAAAAATAATAATAATAATATACATGCGTGATACATGCGTGATGAGATATAAAATCCTCTTATTTTATCGCTTTGCAGGCCTGGGTCTATTGTTTGTCAGGACATCGTAAATTAGAAAATTCTGTTGATTCTCAATCTGCCCAATAAATGGTTTTATACTTTTGTTGCATCCACCGAGCACAGTCTATAGAATGCAGATTTGATTGAATTCCAGTTTTCTTTTCCCTCAAGAGTCACATGACCACCAAGATCACTGCTTCCTGTTAGTGTTTGGCAGATATGACAACGATGTTTGAAAATGGGTGGGTTGACACCTCAAAAAAAAGCTTTCCTCCTCCAAAATGTCTCAGAAAGCCCTGAAATGCACGGTGCAAATGGAAATCCAAGCTGTAGGTAGTTTTAAGTTTCACGTTTTAATGCCACATGCACAAGTACAGTGAAATGCCTTTCTTGTTAGCTCTAAACCCAACAATGCAGTCATCAATAACAATGTAATACTACAAATAACACAAGGTAAAATGAAAACACAAGAGAAATAAAAATAAGAACACAAGAAAATAAGTAAGCATACTATATAAGTACAACCTGATATGTTATTTATTCTCAATAAGATTTTACTTCATCCATAATGCCAATAATAACCCACTCAATAATATTTGACACTCAGCTACCTAGTTAACGTTAGCTAGCAAACATTAGTTTGCTATCTATCTTCCAATCATCAATATACACTATTACGCACACTAGTAAAGCCTAATACGTATGCAGCCAACTACTCCCACTGTGAACAGAAGTAAACTCCCAAGCAAAATAGCTAGCTTGCCAGCCCATTGGGAATGTTTCTTGGACTGTAAAAAAAAAAATTGGGGGACAAAGCCATTGATGACATCACCCCATTTTTTCCTATGAGAATGCTCAGTGACACATTTGAAGATCAGGACGTGTAATTTCAGCATGTCACCATCTTGCTACATGGAGGAGTTTTTGAAGACATCCTGTGCGCAGTTTGAAATACTCTAGGAAGTGACTTTGCAGGCTAGCTCAGTGCTGCCCCCTCTCATTGAGTATATCAAATTGAAGGCTGAATAAGGTACTGCAGGCTTCCTTTAGCAACTAAATTATCCTTTTAACTTTGTCAGTGTGTGATTTTAAAGTAATCGGTTCAAGGAAGAATATCTTGTGAACTATAAGCAATTATTGGTACCATGATTGCGTTCATTATTTTTTTTATATCCACAAATGCTGACCATGAAGATTTCCCATTCACTGTAATGGGGGATCCTGTTTTCTGGAAACAATGTCTGCAGTACCGCAGTTCTCTTCTGGCTTGTCTCTAACTAGCTAATACACATTCATTGAGCAAAGCCTATGAAGAAAATGAATGGCGTTTCTGGTGGGGTTTTGGATAAACCCTGAAAATAAGGTCTGTGGTAAACACAGGCTTAGGAGATCTTATACATTTTGTTCTATGAGATAATCTTCATCCGCTAACATCACTTTTTGTGAATTTTGAAGAGTTTATGCAATAATAAAAAACATAGAAATTAAATAATTCATAAAGGTCATGTGATCTGACTGCTATTATGTAAAAGGTCTCCGAAGACGTAAAAGGTCTCCTATTCTTTCCCCATTCATTTTTCCCATAGGGATGGCTGAATGAACCAGAGGTAACTTCTTTCTGGCTTTTAGAACTACAAGCTTGCAAGCTCCGTAACTCCTCCCATGCAACTTATTGCACAAAGCAAGGAATAGCTATGTAGCTAACATTAGCCTTGTAACGTTAGCTATCTACAGTTGATTTTGTTTGATTACAGATTACTTGTCCAGGTTGTATTACCCAATCAGGAAGACATATGCCTCAGTGTCTGCATCATGGGGCAGTTCAAGAAATCAAATCAAATCAAATCAAATCAAATTTTATTTGTCACATGTTAATGCGAGTGGTTCCGACAATGCAGTAATAACAAGTAATCTAACTAACAATTCCAAAACTACTGTCTTGTACACAGTGCAGTTATGTACAAATGAGATGAGTATGTAAACAAAGTGGCATAGTATAGTATAAAGTGGCTAGTGATACATGTATTACATAAGGATACCGTCGATGATATAGAGTACAAGAGTGTGTTGGCAGCAGCCACTCAGTGTTAGTGGTGGCTGTTTAACAGTCTGATGGCCTTGAGATAGAAGCTGTTTTTCAGTCTCTCGGTCCCAGCTTTGATGCACCTGTACTGACCTCGCCTTCTGGATGATAGCGGGGTGAACAGGCAGTGGCTCGGGTGGTTGATGTCCTTGATGATCTGCCTCCTGTATTTCCTCGCTGCTGCGCCTTCTTCACGATGCTGTCTTCTGTGATGTGTATGCCGAGGAACTTAATTCCATCCACAATCATCTCCTTAGTTTTGTTGAGAAGATGGTCTTTGTGATGAACAGCATTCTCACATAGTGATGGGTTAGGGCAGTGTGCAGTGTGGTTGAGATTGCATCGTCTGTGGACCTATTTGGGCGGTAAAATTGGAGTGGGTCTAGGGTGTCAGAAGGATAGAAACCGTGCTCTTCACCCCGACCCACAACGTTGCTTAGAGGAAGACGAAACAACCCCATTGTCATCCTCAAATTGACTTTCATATGTTCTTTATCTCTCTCTGAAGATGTTCACAGGAGCTGCTGACCCAGTTCCCATTGCAGACCTAGAAGGTAGTGGTATCTTTTGCATCATTTCTCATTTTGAGCCGTTTTGGGATATCACTCCATAATATTAAACATTGTATGCCTCTGTGTTATTATTCCCTTAGCTGACACAACGTCCTTTGAACTGGTTCAGCTTGGCCCCGACACCGACCTGAGTTAAGTGCTGTAAATGGAACATTACATAGCCGTGGGAAGTAGGGGTGCTGAGGGCACTAAAGCATCCTCTGAAAAATCTGAATTAAATTGAGTTTTTAATCAAATAAATTAACTAAAGATTTTTTTCCCAAAGTAATGTACTGGGACTTTACTAGTCCTATATTAGCAGACCGATATCGCTGTCTGTAGCGCGGGCCCAAAAATAAATTCAGCCCTAAAAGTACTTCATTTTTTTCTGATAGAAATAACAGCATTCTCCATGCACTGGAATATACAACTTGATAAGAGTGACTGATAAGAGCTAGGTAAATTAGTAATCTGTTTGGATAAGGGAATTGAAAATATAAATGACACTTGTTTTAGATCTATTTTACCGTATAATCGCTGACAAATGTGAAACCAGTCATATGGCAGCAAACTGAAGTATATCAACTTTCCCACAGTAAATGTTATTAAATTCTGTGCCAATATGCCGAATTTGAATTGTACTTAATTATACAGCCTTTAAACATGCAGGGATGAGCAGTCTTGAATGTGTTAATTATAGACTACCCCGACTTTATCTGTTTCCTATTTCTATCATGTTAAATATTAGCCACTATCAGTATCGACCTACAGTAGGCATAATAACAACACATACTCAACTGCCAATTTACTGTTAGTTCTCTTCAGTTGGTATGGCCTGCCCTACACTATCATTCTATTAATTACATAGTTTTGTCAACCTTCACTTGCTTCCTCTGCAAATGCCATTACTGCCATGTGGTTGTTGCTGGGGAACATTAGTAATAATTGATAATATAAAAAAAAGACATGTAGACTAATTAAATCGTTATGGAGCAAAGAGCAGACCAAAACGTAAAAATATGAACCCGACACATGGCGCAATACTTTCCTGTGTCATCACACAGTTCCATGGTTAGTGCAGGCAATAGAGGAGGGTACAACTTACTATTTTACACTATTCTTCCTATTAAGATTCTATGTACACTAATCTTCCAACATTACTGTTTGTTAAAAAACCTAATGTGTCACTAAAGGCTATCCAAAACTGTTTTTTTAGGATTCATACATACTTTCCTAAACCTAAAATGTGCGTAATAATCTACAAAATCTGAATATTTTGTAATCTACCACTTGGTGTTGAAACAGAGACAAATATACATATGCTTTCATTCATTGATCCCTATTTTCAAAACCGTTCTCTCGATGTATTCTAGTCTGTCGACAAAATTCTTATTAAAGGTAGACAGTAATTAAAGATAAATGTACTGAAAACCCTATTGAATAAAAACTCCACAAGAAAATCTGTTGGCCAGCCAGTGAGAGGGTGTTCAGCGGTTGATTTACATTTATTCAGCGAGCGCAAGGGAACCAAGCCTGCAAAGCCCGTTATTACATACCTTCATAAGGTAAGTCTGAATACCAACTACTGAGAAGTAGTGTGTAAATTCCAATATCGAGATCGGTCCCCTTGTGCCTCCAGGTATGACTTTCCAGACAACTTGTAAATGTCCATCAGTTCATGGTTTTTAATCATAATAGGGACATGGGGACATAATAGGGACATTTCACCATTTCTAAAAGTAACCTGTTTAGGATCCTCTCTTGGCTTTTCTCTGTTGTTAATGAGCAGTGGTGATTTTAGCATGTAAATCTTGGTGGGGCAAAAAAAAAAAAAAATGTGGGGTGCATGTATGTGTACAAACTATGGCATAAGGGGACAACAAGCTGTAACGGATGTCGTCAGAAGGATGAGACCAAGGCGCAGCGTTCTTTGAGTTCCACATAATATTAATTAAAGAAGTGAAACTTTAGACAAAACACAAAGAAATAGAAAACATAGAAACTTGAACATAGAATGCCCACCCAAATCACACCCTGACCAAACCAAAATAGAGACATAAAAAGATCTAAGGTCAGGGCGTGACACAAGCCCATAAGAGGCAATCAGTAATTTTGATTAAGACATTAATGAGCGAGCTAGGACAGATGTAGTCAATATAACTATTTGTTCAGCACTTTCAGAATGTACAGCGACCGAAATCAGAACATGGGCCGTTCTTACAGTGTTCTCCCCGTACACCAAGTCAGAACAGTAGGATAAATAAATGGGGCATATAATCAGACAATGAAAGCTCTTACAATATTTGATGATTACATTTCTCAAAAACAGGTTATATGCTACATGTGCACCATCAAGTCAGAACAGTAGGTGAAATGAAGAGGTGAAAATAGAAAATAGAAATAAAATATAATGGTGAGGCACATGGGCTACTAACAGCTTACTACACAACTTACACTTAGTATTACTTTCTTAGCTACAGTATACATATCTCCCTGGCATATTACATAATTTATGCAGCAGCATACAAGACATGTTTGGACTCACCTTGTTGTGCTGTGCTCACTTGAACAGAAAGGTGGATTGGCGGGCCATTGTGGGCAAATTTTGGCATCTAACTTTGTCAATAAAGTCTGGCATTCTCTGGATTTATGGTGCTTTCAAGACAACTGGGAATTCACAAAAAAAGTTTGAATCATGATGATGTCAGTAATCTTCAGGTCGTAGCTCTAGAAAGAGGCCCGAGTTCCTGATTTACAAATACGAGTTGGATGAAAGTTTAAAACGTATTTTCCCAGTCATAGCCTGTTTTTCCCGAGTTCCCAGTTGTCTTGAACTCACTAAAGTCCGATTTTGCAGTTCCGAGTTAACAGTTGTTTTGATCACGGCACAAATTATGCTTCATTGACAACATGGCCAATGTTGAATGTTTCTCATTTTAAACCTGGAAAAGAGATCCTTAATCTTATATTTGGGACCACACAGCCACTCCACTGAATAGCAGGCTAATGATTGCTTTGCAATGCTTGCAGTTAGCCACTTAGCCACTGATTCCTTCCAAACCACTCATTGTTGAATTTGCGATTTCCAACTTGTTGTGTAATGTCCAAATGCAGATGAGCAACGATACGTTTAATTTACAATTTCTCTTATTTCTCATTATTTAATCTTTTCTTGGCTCCTGAGTGGTGCAGTGGTCTAAGGCACTGCATCTCAGTGCAAGAGGCGTCTCTACAGTCCCTGGTTCGAATCCAGGCTGTATTCCATCCGGCCGTGATTGGGAGTCCCATAGGGCGGCGCACAATTGGCCCAGCATCGTCCTGATTTGGCCGGGGTAGGCCTTCATTGTAGATAATAATTTGTTCTTACCTGACTTGCCTGGTTAAATAAAAAATGTATATAAAAAGGATTTGCCAGTAGATTATAAACTTGATTCATGATGATGACTGCTAGCTAAGATTTGACGTTATATCTACTATAGATATAATGTGATTTGACAACATTTTGGGGCGGCAGGTGGTTAGAGCATTGGACCAAGAGGTTGGAAGTTCAAATCACTGAGCCGACAAGGTAAAAATCTGTTATTCTGCCCCTGAACAAGGCAGTTAACTCACTGTTCCAACAAGGCAGTTAACTCACTGTTCCTAGGCCATCATTGAAAATAAGAAATTGTTCTTAATTGACTTTCCTAGTCAAATTAAATAAATGTTTTATCTATGACCTTGAGCCATCTTGGATGGGCACTTCTAATGTAACTCTATGGCAGCACCCAAGGGGATAGAATTTTAGAGCTCTACCCTTAGACTTGGCGGTGATGTAGTGTCCCCATGAGTGACACAACACTGAGCCAATCACAACGCTCCATACTTTCTGCTGCCTTGCCCCATCACAACACGCCTGCATTTTGGAGCTGCCTTACTCAAGAAAACAAAAAAGAGGCCACGTTTGTATGCAGCTTTATTAACTCAATAACATATATTTTTTTACATGTTTACATGTTTACAAACTGATATGTGACACGTATTAATGCCAAAATAACATGCAAAACAGGGAAGCCCAAGAAACAAAAATTATGGGGACATTTTATTTTTTTGCTAAAAATGTGGATGCTCTGCCCCACCTGCCCTGAATGACAGGTCACCAATGTTAATGAGCATAGCTATACATAGAAAAGCATTAAGATTGTGTGTTTGCACATTTATATTTCAAGCAGTGTGTTATCTGAAGTCACCTTTCTGGTTTGGTTTTCATCACCTTGTTAAAGGCTTTTGTTTTCTATTGTCCCCTCAGGGAATCTCTCCCAAAGTGGAGTTTGCAAGTACATCCGTCCTTAAGGAATGTGATGGGATAGATAGCCAGCCTCAACCTGCCTCCGTTGTGTGTGTCCTCTCCTCTCTGTCCTCATCACAACTAGTGTTCCTTATTCAAAAATAATTTTGTTCAGCTGTGAGACATTTGAATGACACCTAGACAGCCCAGACAGTGATCCAAATGTATTTTAGGTTTTATAGCGTGTCTTATACAATATTTCCCAATATCTTTGCTTGTGTTCTTTTGAATTGATGCTCCCGTTTCACTATAGGGTTACTTAATGGTGGGAGCACATTACATATATTTTGTATAGTCAGTTTATGTTTGCAGCCTGTATTTAAGAGACAATGCCCGAGAAGCCGGTGTTTGGAGGACATATTGGCACCGGTGTTGTTAGACGAAGTCGAAGTCCTCCAAACACCGGCTTCGAGGGTATTATCACTTTTATACAACGGGTTACCAACATATCCCAAAAAATGAAAGACATATTTTCATTATTTTGATTAATTTATTCATACTATTTCATCCTTCCACAAGATATAGTCCTGAAACAAATCTAGGGTTGCTACCCAAGCCGGCCAGTCGTTTGATCTATTGGTTCGGTTGCCAGAGACGTGACCAGTTGTTTAGTCTTTTTGATCTGTATCTATGGGCGCCACCCAGTCATTCGTTCTAAATGTTCCATTGCCATACTGGCTGGCAACATTCTTATCCCTTGCTTGCTAGCTAGCCAACTACAGCTAACTTACAGTCACGTCAAACAGTGCAGAGACAATAACAGCAGTAACAGCGTTTGTTTAAGCTGTTTTCTAGTGACATTTATTTGGATACATCCATAACAATGAGCTTAGGAGGCACGATTTCGCATGGCATAGAAAATGTGCTCTCTTGTTAGGACACTGTTGTTCAGAGGAGCTAGCCAACAACACAGCTAACACAATAACATCAAACTGAAGCTGGAAAAGCAGCAAACTAGCTACACTTCGTTTAGTTTTACCTTCTTTCAATTTACATTTCTTTTTGTATATCCATAAAAATTATGCCAGCTGATTAATGATTTCGACTGGCTGAGAAACACTGCCTGCCTCTCTCTCTCTCGTTCACTACTATGGGACAGATGGAGATCGAATTTGAATATTGAAACAATGTTGCAAATGTCGAAGAGATAGTAATGTTTATACACCGGGCTCGTTATCCTGTTGGAAGATTAACCTTTTTTCCAGTCTGGGGTTCTGGGCGCTCTGGAGCAGATTTTCATCAAATATCTCTCTATACTTTTCTCCGTTCATCTTTGCCTCGATCCTGATTAGTCTCCCAGTCCTTGCCGCTGAGAAACATCCCCACATCATGCTGCTATCCCGCTTCACTGTAAGGATGGTGCCAGGTTTCCTCCAGATGTGACCCTTGGCATTCAGGCCAAAGAGTTCAATCTTGGTTTCATCAGACCACAGAATCTTGTTTCTCATGGTCTGAGAGTCCTTTAGGTGCCTTTTGGCAAACTCCAAGCGGGCTGTCATGTGCCGTTTATTGAAGAGTGGCTTCTTTCTGGCCACTCTACCATAAAGGCCTGATTGGTGGAGTGCTGCAGAGATGGTTGTCCTTATGGAAGGTTATCCCATCTCCAAAGAGGAACTCTTTGAGTGACCATCGGGTTCTTGGTTACCTCCCTGACCAAGGCCCTTCTCCCTTGATTGCTCAGTTTGGCCATGAGGCCAGCTCTAGGAAGAGTCTTGGTGGTTCCAAACTTATTCCATTTAGGAATGATGGTGGCCACTATGTTCTTGGGGACCTTCAATGCTGCAGAATTGTTTTGATACCCTTCCCCAGATCTGTGCCTATACACAATCCTGTCTCGGAGCTATACGGACAATTCCTTCGACATCATTTGCTCTGACATGCACTGTCAACTGTGGGACCTTATATAAACAGCCTTTCCAAATCATGTCCAATTAATTGAATCTACCACAGGTGGACTCCAATCAAGTTGTAGAAATATCTCAAGGATGATCCATGGAAACAGGATGAATACTTATGTAAATAAGGTATTTCAGTTTTTTATTCATTTGCAAAAATATCTAAAAACTTGTTTTCACTTTTCATTTTGGGGTATTGTGTGTAGATTGATGAGGGAAAAAAATATTTAATCAATTTCAGAATAAGGCTGTAACGTAACAAAATGTGGAAAAGGTCAAGGGGTCTGAATACTTTCCGAGTGCACTGTATATTATCCATGTCCTTGTTAAGCCAGGCCAAGCCAGACCTCAGAGAAACATAGGATATTACAGTACTTCAGGTCCCCTTAACAGGATAGTTTCAAACAGAACTCGTCCAGTTTGTTCTCCAGAGACACTCAAGACATAATATTTAAATTGATTTACTTGTTATCATTCCTATCACAGTTTTTCCTTCTTGATCATATTCGGAGTTGAAAAATACAAAAACAGGCCGATATAATGCTAGCATGCCAACATTGGTACCCTCAATAGTTAAAATGCACTGACATTAATTACATTGATTTCCTTTCTGTTCAAAATGAGGCAGAGGTTGATCCTGCCACAGATAAGAGCCCAGTGACCACCGTAGTTAGACATTGAAGAATTATTTCTGGACTTCGACAGAATGGCATTGTCTATCAGTCCAGTCGCATTCCATCATATACCTCTTTTGTTGCCATGGCTACTGACATCCCAGAAGTTTAGCAGCACATTTAACGGTATCCTCTCGTTGTGAATGTAATTATATAGAAGCAGATCAGTGGAATTGATATCCAGGTCTGGTTCCTGGTGTCTTTATGTGCTTTGTTTAGAGGAACAGGCAGTCAATCAGAGTTCATATCCCCTGTTCTCATGTGGCTTCTCACCGTGTCCTTTGGATTTGAAGGGCAACTTGCATAACATGTCCATTTACTTATCAAACCGAAAATGTTTAGCTCCTTTCAGGATTTATGTTTTATAACGGTTTCTATCAATTTTGCCAGTGTAATCCGCTCTCTGATGGCAATGCTTTAAAGGGTAGGCCTATATGACAGACAGGCAGCAGGACAGTGAGAACAGGGTAGTCATCCATTTTCCCTGAGAATTTCGAAGCCCCTGCAGTCAGTCCAAAAAATTATTTGTTATTGTTCCAAACCTCACAGTCCTTTCAAAAAAGTATTTGTTATTGTTCCAAACCTCACAGTCCTTTCAAAAAAGTATTCTTTATCATCAGTGTTGTGAAATGTAGGCCCATTCTCCAGGTGTTGTTACCAGAGCCATTTATTTTAAAGGGAATTATTGACAAAATGGTAAGTTTTTTTCCACGTGACCCCCAAGGAGATGTGGATCAGAGAAAGTTATAGGGAGAAGAATCACTGCTGCTGCCTTTAGCCTTTCTTCTTACAATGGATACTCAGGATTCTCATTACCATGACAGGTTGAGGAAAGCACCGAGGCTCCTCTTTTCAACTTTTATAGCAACCCTTTCAAAATGTCCTGACCTGTGATGGAGAATTTAGTCATTATCTTCTCCCTCTCTTATTTCTAGTCTCTCAGACAGCTGTGTTGTCCATTTCCACTGTTGTCACTTCTATTTTGTCTGTGTTTGTGTGCATGTCCCTCTTTGTAAAGTCTCATGGTGTGGACTTGACGTGGTCTTTTTTTAATGGGTTTTCTCGACATGATTTGCATACATTTGGACGGGTATCGTTTCTCGTTTAATAAGCTACTTGTGGTTCAGGCTTTGTTGTTTCAAGGACACCCTGCTTTATCACCCGTTACCAATACCACCAGGCCCACTAATCACATCAGACAAGCACAACTCATGGTGCAAAATGGCCCCTTTGTGTTCACTGCAAAAAAAGAGGAAGAGTGGAAAAGAATAGGGGAAAAACTACTTAGTTTAATTTCATTAAATCGGTCCGCTCCAAATGGCAATCTCAATTAGGATTTATTTATTCAATTTCCTAAAAATGAGTTTATATGCCAGGATGTCCCAATTAGCATTTAAATTATCTTTATTCTACAACCCATGTAATGCTATTATCATATTAGTCTGAAGCTGGCCATCAAATGCAATTAACATTTTTTTTAAACTTATTTTTCTGGGCATCGCCCGCAGGAACTAAGATATTGCTTCTCAGAATTATGTCAGTGACCACTAGAATTATTGAAGTCATTTAGCAACAAAGGTGATATCCAAGTACAGAAGTGTAACATTTTACGCTGCATGGTTTTAATGAAGGAAATCACATATTTGTAGTGGAGCAATTTTGTTCATAGCCAGCTTAGTTATTTCCTGATAAACCAACACAGACGTCTATATAACTGCTTAGATATGTGGCTTGTGCTTTGAATCAACATAAGCTCCTATGTTTATTCAAAATGAAAAAATCAACAACATTGAAATATCAGAAAGTAGCTTAGTTGTGGAATTGCAGTGTATAGTAGCAGCTGTGGCACTATAATTTTTTTGCACTCCCGACCTGTTTCCTCTCTCTGCAGCCTTGCTGTAATCCCTCCCCAGCCAAACAGTCCCCAACCAGACAAAGACTGCTGTAATCCCTCCCCAGCCAAACAGTCCCCAACCAGACAAAGACTGCTGTAGTCCCTCCCCAGCCAAACAGTCCCCAGCCAGATAAAGACTGCTGTAATCCCTCCCCAGCCAAACAGTCCCCAACCAGACAAAGACTGCTGTAGTCCCTCCCCAGCCAAACAGTCCCCAGCCAGACAAAGACTGCTGTAGTCCCTCCCCAGCCAAACAGTCCCCAACCAGACAAAGACTGCTGTAGTCCCTCCCCAGCCAAACAGTCCCCAACCAGACAAAGACTGCTGTAGTCCCTCCCCAGCCAAACAGTCCCCAGCCAGACAAAGACCAGACCAAGGGGCTGCGGGGAGCCCTGGACGGATGCTGAATGGGAAGAAGCTGCCTATGAATGGTCCATCCAGTGGATATGAGCAGTCCAATTTGGCCTCCCAGACCCATGCTCCCTCTCCCTACAACCACCGCACAGCTGTCTGAAGTCAGGCAGCGACTCAGCCACCTCCATCTAGGGCACTACAGGTTCAAGAAGGAAACAGAGCCACAGATCCCATTTGTGGTTGGTGTTTTTCTTGCTGCCTGAAAAACAGTTCGTCTGACTGTGTTTGTTGGGCTAGGCTACATCTAGAATATTCCTTAGTATTGCCATGGCAGCAGGTAGCTTCGTGGTCAGAGCATTGGGACAGAATGGTTGCTGGTTCGAATACCCAAACAGACAAGGTAAAAACATCTGTTGATGTGCCCTTGAGTAAGGCACTTAACCCTGATTTCCCCAAGGTGCGCCACACTACTATGGCTGACCCTGTAAAACAATGCATTTCACAATACAATATATATGTTTCTTCCACCAGCACTTCTTTCACTCTCTCTCTTTAAGCCTCTTTATATGCATTGTCAGTATAATAGTTTGCCCTTGTTTACCACAAACATTGTAAATGTATCATGATTGAAGGATTTGCATGTCTTAGATAGGGTACTGCTATGATCAAGCTCAATAAATCCCAAGCCCCTGGGAGTGTATTGAGAACAACTGGAAGGCCTTTCACTGGCTCCTCATGTTTCTGTTTGATTGTTAATTTAAAGAACATCCAGTCCTTAGATGTAAATGTCAAAGCTGTAATGTCATTAAAGTAAAGATTGGAATTAAGCCGTGATATCAGTGCGGCATCTTATGGAATACAGCGTTTAAAACGGAAGCATTTTACAGAAGACATCCCGGGTCTACAATTAACCTTGGTAATTAAGTGTCAAACCATGATTAACAAATAGTTACCTATTGAAGTAGCCTTGCATTGAATGCATTATCAATTCGTGTTTAAAGCCTGCTCGCAGTTGTTTATGTAGAAGCAAATAGCAAATTTCTTAAGTGAGGGTGACAATATTCATGTTTAATTGAAGTACCTTTTGGTTGAACCTTTTTATCTAATTGGTTGAACCTTTTTATCTAATTGGTTGAACCTTTTTATCTAATTGGTTGAACCTTTTTATCTAATTGGTTTATGCTTTTTATCTAATTGTTTAAGCTTCTAATCTCTTTGGTTTAACCTTGTTATCTCGTTGGTTTAACCTTTTTATCTCGTTGGTTTAACCTTTTTTATAGTCTTTATATGAAGGGATAAACTCTTGAATATAAAATATATATAGCAGAAGAAATTAGGCCTATGTGTGTCGTTACATGTTGCCTAGCCCCTCTACTACTCTTATAATGACTGACTTCAGCTGATTGTGTCACGTTCTGACCTTAGTTCTTTTGTTATGTCTTTGTTTTAGTATGGTCAGGGCGTGAGTTGGCTGGGTTGTCTATGTTCCCTTTTCTATGTTTTGGGATTTCTGTGTTTGGCCTGGTATGGTTCTCAATCAGAGGCAGCTGTCAATCGTTGTCCCTGATTGAGAACCATACTTAGGTAGCCTGGTTTCACTTTTGAGTTGTGGGTGATTATTTTCTGTTCTGTGTTTTGTTTCACCGTTTAGGACTGTTCGTTTTGTCGTTTTATTGTTTTGTTCAGTGTTCAGTATTTCTTATTAAAACAAGATGAACACTTATCACGCTGCACCTTGGTCCTCCTCTCTTTCTCCCAACAACGAACGTTACAGAATCACCCACCATCAAAGGACCAAGCAGCGTGGTAATGGGCATCAGCAGCGATCTTCAGACTCCTGGACATGGGAGGAGATCCTGGATGGCAAGGGACCCTGGGTACAGCCGGGAGAGTATCGCCGCCCCAAGGCAGAGATGGAGGCAGCGAAAGCCGAGAGGCGGTGTTATGAGGAGGCAGCACGGCAGCACAGTTGGAAGCCCGAGAGGCAGCCCCAAAAATGTCTTGGGGGGGGCACACGGGGAGTGTGGCTAAGTCAGATAGGAGACCTGAGCCAACTCCCCGTGCTTACCGTGGAGAGACGGGGACCGGGCAAGCACCGTGTTATGCCGTGAGGCGCACGGTGTCCCCGGTGCGCAGGCATAGCCCGGTGCGGTACATAGTAGCGCCTCGTATCTGGTCTCCAGTGCGTCTCCTCGGGCCGGGGTACATGGCACCAGCCCTACGCATGGTGTCCCCGGTTCGCCAGCACAGCCCAGTGTGGGCTATTCCACCTCGCCGCACTAGCCTGGCTACGAGGAGCATTCAGCCAGGTAGGGTTGGGCAGGCTCGGTGCTCGAGACCTCCAGTGCGCCTTCACGGTCCAGTCTATCCGGTACCACCTCCAAACCACCAGCCCTCCGGTGGCAGCCCCCCGCACCAGGCTGTCTCTCCCTCTCCTCCCTACAGGTGCTCCCGCCTGTCCAGTGCTGCCAGAGTCTTCCTCCTGCCCAGCGCTGCCAGAGTCTCCCGTCTGTCCTCAGCTGCCAGAGTCTCCCGTCTGTCCTCAGCTGCCAGAGTCTCCCGTCTGTCCTGAGCTGCCAGAGTCTCCCGTCTGTCCTGAGCTGCCAGAGTCTCCCGTCTGTCCTGAGCTGCCAGAGTCTCCCGTCTGTCCTCAGCTGCCAGAGTCTCCCGTCTGTCCTGAGCTGCCAGAGTCGCCCGTCTGTCCTGAGCTGCCAGAGCCGCCAGTCTGTCCTGAGCTGCCAGAGCCGCCAGTCTGTCCTGAGCTGCCAGAGCCGCCCGTCTGTCCTGAGCTGCCAGAGTCTCCCGTCTGTCCTGAGCTGCCAGAGTCTCCCGTCTGTCCTGAGCTGCCAGAGCCGCCCGTCTGTCCTGAGCTGCCAGAGCCGCCCGTCTGTCCTGAGCTGCCACAGCCACCCGTCAGCCAGGAGCTGCCAGAGCCTGTCTGGTGCTGCCGGAATCTCCCGCCCGTCAGGTGCTGCCGGAATCTCCCGTCCATTCGGGACTCGTGGCTTGGGTCCCCAGTCCGAGGTCGGCGGCGAGGGTCACCGCTCTGAAGAGGCCACGGAGGCGGTTAAAGAGGCAGAGAAAGACTGTGGTGGAGTGGGGTCCACGTCCCGCGCCAGAGCCGCCACCGCGGACAGACACCCACCCAGACCCTCCCCTATAGGTTCAGGTTTTGGGGGGGGGGGGGGGGGGGGGTACTGTCACGTTCTGACCTTAGTTCTTTTGTTATGTCTTTGTTTTAGTATGGTCAGGGCGTGAGTTGGGTGGGTTGTCTATGTTCCTTTTTCTATGTTTTGGGATTTCTGTGTTTGGTCTGGTGTTTGGTCTTGTTTTATATTTTATCTGCTACAGGTCTCAAAGTACTCTGAGTGCCTCCATGATTGAGACTCCATCTCCCATCCACCAAAAGAAGCCTTCCCCACAGCAGGTCCACCAGCTTTGCTGCAGACGGGAGGTGAGATTATATGTAGTAATATCTGTGTAGGTGGATTTAAACACGTTCTATTTTCTGAAATACTTGACTAACTTACAGGTTACCGCTTTTGCACTGTATGGTACAGTACTGTCATTCTTATTTTTCTCTCCATAGATTCCTCCCTCCGTGTCATCATGATTTTTCAACATGGATCTTTACTGTCATTCAATCAATTACAAGTAAGATATGGATTATCCAAGGCTGATTTCTTAAGTTCTTATAACTCAGAAATCATATTCAATCACTTCAACAGAATCTGGATGAACCTAAGGCATTTAGCATAGACAAAATACTGAAAGAAGCTGCTGCGCCAAATAAGTTAATTGCCAAGTTATATAAAGGGTTGATTGAAACTCTACTTGATGGTTCAGAACCTATAAGGAAAAAATGGGGAACAGATCTAAAGGAAGAAAATGAAGAGAACCATTGGTCACAGATATGATCTTGGACTTCAGGAAACAGCAGAGGGAGCACCCCCAGATCCACATCGATGGGACACCAGTGGAGAAGGTGGAAAGTTTTAAGTTCCTCGGCATACATACTGTATCACCGACAAACTGAAATGGTCCACGCACACAAACAGTGTGGTGAAGAAGGTGCAACAGCACATTCAATTGTGCTGACCATAGGGCTTCTGGTCTCTCTCAAGGTAGGGACTGGCTGTCTGTCTGAAATCCCTAGGGAAGTCTTCTAGACAGGACTGTTCCAGAAACCTTGTCAGGGTGGCCTGGTCAACCCTGGCTGCCTAGCCCTCTGCCCCAGTATTTGGCCAGAGGAGTCTACTGCTCAGTCCCCTGCTCAGTCGCTCCTCCCTCAGAAAGGTAACAACACACACACCCGTACTGGAACACATTTCAAAATTCACATATTTTTCAGTCCTGGCCTCCTGTGGGTTTTCTGCTATGTTAGTTTCCCACACAGCCGTCCCCCTGAGATAAAGTCTGATAATAAGGAGCATAATTAAAGTCCCTGCTAATGACTTGGTGTTTTGGCCCTAAGCAGTTTGTGCAGATGTTCACCAATGACAAGGTCTAAAGTTGTGTGTCATTAGTTAGTTTGAAAACTGTTTTTCTTCCAGTTGAGTAAAAAGGGGAAGAAAAAAGCTTGGGGTATAATTTGCCTAGACTTCGTCATGCTCTGAGCTAAACTGTTTGTTTACTCAAAAGCTGTTGAAAGGATTGCGGGCAAACCACCTCTCCCATATGAATTTCCAATGATGTGGTATTGACAGAATGTGGACCTCATGAGAGCTTGGCCAGATACAACAGGCTGTGTACGTCTAAGCTTTCTTTTGATCACACTCGACAGCCAAGATGAATATCCCCCTCTCTCAAATTACAGGATCTGATGTCTTGTCATGTTTGTTCATTACTTAAAAGAAAAAAAGGATCCCTGAGAAAATAAGGGAAAAGGGTATTGAGTGTGGTTCAACGAGACCGAATGCATTTGACCAGACGCACACTTTAATAAATTCTGAGAGACCCTGTCATTGATCTGGACAGGTGGAATCTAAACCAACAAATGTTTGTTTGTTTGTTCCCCCCACCTCCCTGCTTCAGTTCTTAAGTAAACATTAAAATCAATATACAATTTTAAACTGGAAAGTAAATTGTAGGAAATGAATGATACTTCTCTCAATTGAAAACGCGACAGAAGTCACAGAGCTGGAGATTAAGCTGGGCTTTGTAGATTCCAACAAAGGGAGAAGGAGCACGTCTTCTGGAAGTCTTTAATGGAAAAGCCAATGATAGATGCTCACATCAACTCTGCCATCCACCCTCAGTCTATTCATGTTCTAATGATTTATCCTTTATGAGTATCTATCTGAAGCAGTGACTACATTTAGCAACACCAAACGGCAAGACTAACCAATCAGATGTGGATAGGAAGTAATACAGGACTTAGAAGTATTTACTTTGTATGTCTTTGTAAGCTTCCTTTTATTCTATATGGCCATCCTGGCCATTAACGGACAGCAGAACTTTGATGTTGTACTTAAAAATAATAAAATAAGTCTGTGTCCCTAGACTAATACAGTATTTTCTATTGAAATTACACTGCTTAGGATCAGAACGGAGATCTAAATCACATTTTTAGAAGAGTTTAAACAGTCAAAGCCTCAATAATATAGAGCAGTTAGCTACATGCTACAGTGGGTACATTTTGTATTTTTTCATGTGGTATATCTTTTGTTGACATGTTTAATGCCTGTGTTATGTCCACTCATATTTGTATACCAGGTCTTACCTTGGGATATAGCACAGTTTAGTGGAGAAAAGGAGTAATGTCAGAATACAAAATTATTGGCACCCATGATAAAGATGAGAAAAAAAGACTGTATAAAATAAATTATACAAATATTGGCCTATATTGTATGCTAAAATAAAGAACATTTCATTATTTTATACTAATACAGTTGCTCAGAGAAATATATTTTGTTTAACAAGTAATCATTTTTTTTCTAAGAAAGATAAGGGTCAAAATTATTGGCACCCCTGTAATTCATTAACTTTCAATAACTCACCTTGCGAGAATAACAGCACAAAGCCTTTTTCTAAATTGTTTTATGAGATTGAAGAACATATTGGGAGGGATCTCAGACCATTCCTCCATACAGAATCTTTCCAGGTCCTTCATATCCTTGGTCTGCGCTCATGGACTGCCCTCTTCAATTCAAACCGCAGGTTTTTAATTGGGTTGAAAATAGAGCTCTTCGGCCACCCACACAAGTGGTGTGTTTTGCATCAAAAGAAATATGCAAATGCAGAAAATAACCCCATACCTACTGTAAAATATGGTGGTGGATCTACATTTTTGGGGCTATTTTGCTACCACTGGTCCTAGGGCCCTTGCTAAGATCAATAGCGTCATAAACTTTACCCAGTACCAGGATATTTTAGCATAGGTTCCTCTGCTAGGAGGCTGAAACTTGGCCGCAAGTGCATTTTCCAGCAAGACAATAACCTCAAGCACACATCACAATCAGCAAAGAAATGGTTAATTGACCGCAAAATCAACATTTTTCAATGTCCATATCAGTCTCCGGACTTGACCAGCATTGAAAACCTGTGGTTTGAATTGAAGAGGGCAGTCTATGAGCGTATACAAAGGATATCAAGGACCTGGAAAGATTCTGTATGGAGGAATGGTCTAAGATCGTTCCTAATATGTTCTCCAATCTCATAAAACATTTTAGAAAATCACTCCGTGCCATTATCCTCGCTAGGTGAGGTATTGAAATGTTGTATTACTTGTTAAACAAGATCTCTTTCTCTGAGCAATTGTATTAGTATAAAATAATATATACAATATAGCTGTTTTTGTATTCTTTCTTTTATACTGTCTTTTTTGCTGATCTTTATCAAGGGTGCCAGTCATTTTGGACCTGACTGTACATAGAATAGTTTATTTTCTGGGTGAGCAATATTGCAGATAGATTTTGATTGTTTTTCTCTTGTTTACAATCAATCAATCAATCAAATGTATTTATGAAGCCCTTCTTACATCAGCTGATGTTACAAAGTGCTGTACAGAAACCCAGCCTAAAACCCCAAAGAGCAAGCAATGCATGTGTAGAAGCACAGTGGCTAGGAAAAACTCCCTAGAAAGGCCAGAACCTAGGAAGAAACCTAGAGAGGAACCAGGCTATGAGGGGTGGCCAGTCCTCTTCTGGCTGTGCCGGGTGGAGATTATAACAGAACATGGCCAAGATGTTCAAATGTTCATAGCTGACCAGCAGGGTCAAATAATAATAATCAAGGTGGATGTCGATGGTGCAACAGGTCAGCACCTCAGGAGTAAATGTCAGTTGGCTTTTCATTCACAGTATCTCTACCGCTCCTGCTGTCTCTAGAGAGTTGAAAACAGCAGGTCCGGAGCAAGGTAGCACGTCTGGTGAACAGGTCAGGGTTCCATAGCCGCAGGCAGAACAGTTGAAACTGGAGCAGCAGCACGGCCAGGTGGACTGGGGACAGCACTGAGTCATCAGGCCAGGTAGTCCTGAGGCATGGTCCTAGGGCTCTCAGGTCCTATGGGAGAGAGAAAGAAAGGAAGAGAGAAAAAGAGAGAATTAGAGAGAGCATACTTAAATTCAGACAGGACACCGGATAAGACAAGAGAAATACTCCATATATAACAGACTGACCCTAGCCCCCTGACACATAAACAACTGCAGCATAAATACTGGAGGCTGAGACAGGAGGGGTCGGGAGACACTGTGGCCCCGTCCGACGATACCCCCGGACAGGGCCAAACAGGCAGGATATAACCCCACCCACTTTGCCAAGCACAGTTCCCACACCACTAGAGGGATATCTTCAACCACCAACTTACCATCCTGAGACAAGGCTGAGTGTTGCCCACAAAGATCTCTGCCACGACACAACCCACAATAATGTTACATACTTTTTGTATGAAGCTAATGTGATGTGACCCACTGATGTCATTATTCTAGGTTCCATAGTAGTACGTTGAGTCCAGACAATTCTCGACACCCATGCTACTGACATTTTGTGAGTAACTTATGACCTTTTAGGATAGACAAAGCATAGGTCCCCACTGATATTGACTGATACTGATCAATGTATAAGACACGTTTATAATATGGAGCTAGGCACTCTTCTTGGCTAGGAAGCTTAATATGCATGTTCTGGGACATTAGTTCTGCACTACATCTTTTTCTAGTCACACTTTTATTTGACTTATTTAGTGAGCTGAACTTCCTCTCACCTCTGTGTTAATTTTGTTGCACATTTCATTTTCATTTTAAGCCCCGAAATACATGTTCGGATTGGTTTGCCTCAAATGGAAAAAGCTGGCGAGTTGGCAGGTGTGTTAAAAAACTTTTCACCTCCCACCTTTTACTGTTTGAAATTCATTGATGGTAAAACTAAAGTGAAATATGTTTAATTTCACTAAAGCTATCTGAAATCCGCTCTGAAATAAAAGAGAGACAGGGTTTTGTGGGTGGGAGATCTTCAGGCAGTAAGCTGCTGTTAAGGGCTCATCTTCCCCAGCATAAAAAGAGAGACGGTACCAAGGAGCCTCAGCATGGTGCCAACAGCAGAGCTTCAAGACGAAGAATGGCTTAATCCACACATAATTAAAAGGAAAGACAGAGGGGGATTTGATTAAAGACAATTAAATCCAACAACTGAAAGAGCTTGACTTTAAAGCTGGAATCCTTAATGGTGAAACAGCCTCGTCCGTTTGCAATATTTTTGCTAGCGCTGTCTTTAAAAAATAATAATAATAAAATGGTCCAATTAATTAATTTGCTAATATTCAATCCGTATCGCAGAAATTCAGTGTTAGAGTGATTTAAATTTAAAGGCAATGTTCCCCTGTCACTGACATCTTCATTTTATAACAACCTGAAAGACAATGGGCTCTATTCAATCAGATCCACTTCAGTCAAAATCATAGCAGTTGTTTTGGTGGTGTCAGAGGTGGAACTATATTAGAGTTATCAAATCCACAAGTGGCTACTGACATTATACCTAAAGCAGACATTGCCATTGGTCGCATGGAGTCGCATTAATAGAAATTCCACACAGCCTAGTATACAAGTTTGAACACTGGAATCAGAGATGTAATCTACACCTCAATTAAGATGCTAGAAATCATCATTTCATTTTTCAATTTGAAACCTCCTCCTTTCTCCTCCAAACATAACAATGGTCATTATGGCCAAAAAGTTGTATTTTTGTTTCATCAGACCAGAGGACATTTCTCCAAAACGTATCATCTTTGTCCCTATGTGAAGTTGCAAACAATAGTCTGGCTTTTTTATGGCAGTTTTGAGGCAGTGGCTTCTTCCTTGCTGAGCGGCCTTTCAGGTTATGTCAATATAGGACTCAATTTACTGTGGATATTGATAATTTTGTACCCGTTTCCTCCAGCATCTTCACAGGGTCCTTTGCTGTTGTTCTGGGATTGATTTGCACATTTCGCACCAAAGTACGTTCATTTCTAGAAGACAGAACGCGTCTCCTTCCTGAGCGGTATGACGGCTGTGTCGTCCCATGGTGTTTATACTTTCGTACTATTGTTTGTACAGATGAATGTGGTACCTTCAGGCGTTAGAAAATTGCTCCCAAGGTTGAACCAGACTTGTGGAGGTCTACAATTGTTTTTCTGAGGTTTTGGCTGACTTCTTTTGATATTCCCATGATGTCGAGCAAAGAGGTACTGAGTTTGAAGGTAGGCCTTGAAATACATCCACAGGTGCACCTCCTATTGACTCAAATTATGTCAATTATCCTAACAGAAGCTTCTAAAGCCATGACGTCATTTTCTGGAATTTTCCAAGCTGTTTAGATGCACAGTCAACTTAGTGTATGTAAACTTCTGACCCACTGGAATAGGGATATAGTGAATTATAAGTGAAAAGTGTCTGTAAACAATTGTTGGAAAAATGACTTGTGTCATGCACAAAGTAGATGTCCTAACCGACTTGCCAAAACTATAGTTTGTTAACACGAAATTTGTGGAATGGTTGAAAAAATATACAGTGCCTTGCGAAAGTATTCGGCCCCCTTGAACTTTGCGACCTTTTGCCACATTTCAGGCTTCAAACATAAAGATATAAAACTGTATTTTTTTGTGAAGAATCAACAACAAGTGGGACACAATCATGAAGTGGAACGACATTTATTGGATATTTCAAACTTTTTTAACAAATCAAAAACTGAAAAATTGGGCGTGCAAAATTATTCAGCCCCTTTACTTTCAGTGCAGCAAACTCTCTCCAGAAGTTCAGTGAGGATCTCTGAATGATCCAATGTTGACCTAAATGACTAATGATGATAAATACAATCCACCTGTGTGTAATCAAGTCTCCGTATAAATGCACCTGCACTGTGATAGTCTCAGAGGTCCGTTAAAAGCGCAGAGAGCATCATGAAGAACAAGGAACACACCAGGCAGGTCCGAGATACTGTTGTGAAGAAGTTTAAAGCCGGATTTGGATACAAAAAGATTTCCCAAGCTTTAAACATCCCAAGGAGCACTGTGCAAGCGATAATATTGAAATGGAAGGAGTATCAGACCACTGCAAATCTACCAAGACCTGGCCGTCCCTCTAAACTTTCAGTTCATACAAGGAGAAGACTGATCAGAGATGTAGCCAAGAGTACATGATCACTATGGATGAACTGCAGAGATCTACAGCTGAGGTGGGAGACTCTGTCCATAGGACAACAATCAGTCGTATATTGCACAAATCTGGCCTTTATGGAAGAGTGGCAAGAAGAAAGCCATTTCTTAAAGATATCCATAAAAAGTGTCGTTTAAAGTTTGCCACAAGCCACCTGGGAGACACACCAAACATGTGGAAGAAGGTGCTCTGGTCAGATGAAACCAAAATTGAACTTTTTGGCAACAATGCAAAACGTTATGTTTGGCGTAAAAGCAACACACCATCCCCACTGTCAAACATTGTGGTGGCAGCATCATGGTTTGGGCCTGCTTTTCTTCAGCAGGGATAGGGAAGATGGTTAAAATTGATGGGAAGATGGATGGAGCCAAATACAGGACCATTCTGGAAGAAAACCTGATGGAGTCTGCAAAAGACCTGAGACTGGGACGGAGATTTGTCTTCCAACAAGACAATGATCAAAAAAATAAAGCAAAATCTACAATGGAATGGTTCAAAAATAAACATATCCAGGTGTTAGAATGGCCAAGTCAAAGTCCAGACCTGAATCCAATCGAGAATCTGTGGAAAGAACTGAAAACTGCTGTTCACAAATGCTCTCCATCCAACCTCACTGAGCTCGAGCTGTTTTGCAAGGAGGAATGGGAAAATATTTCAGTCTCTCGATGTGCAAAACTGATAGAGACATACCCCAAGCGACTTACAGCTGTAATCGCAGCAAAAGGTGGCGCTACAAAGTATTAACTTAAGGGGGCTGAATAATTTTGCACGCCCAATTTTTCAGTTTTTGATTTGTTAAAAAAGTTTGAAATATCCAATAAATGTCGTTCCACTTCATGATTGTGTCCCACTTGTTGATTCTTCACAAAAAAAATACAGTTTTATATATTTATGTTTGAAGCCTGAAATGTGGCAAAAGGTCGCAAAGTTCAAGGGGGCCGAATACTTTCGCAAGGCACTGTATACACACAGTGTATATAAACTCAGAAAAAAAAAAAACATCCTCTCACTGTCAACTACGTTTGTTTTCAGAAAACTTAATGTGTAAATATTTGTATGAACATAACAAGATTGAACAACTGATACATAAACTGAACAAGTTCCACAGACATGTGACTAACAGAAATGGTATAATGTGTCCCTGAACAAAGGCGGGGTCAAAATCAGAAGTAACAGTCAGTATCTTGTGTGGCCACCAGGTGCATTAAGTACTGCAGTGCATCTCCTAGTCATAGACTGCACCAGATTTGCCAGTTCTTGCTGTAAGATGTTACCCCACTCTTCCACCAAGTTCCCGGATATTTCTGGAGGGAATGGCCCTAGCCCTCACCCTTTGATCGAAAAGGTCCCAGACGTGCTCAATGGGATTGAGATCCGGGCTCTTCGCTGGCCATGGCAGAACACTGACATTCCTGTCTTGCAGGAAATCACACAAAGAACGACCAGTATGGCTGGTGGCATTGTCATGCTGGAGGGTCATGTCAGGACGAGCCTGCAGGAAGGGTACCACATGAAGGAGGATGATGTCTTCCCTGTAACGCACAGCGTTGAGATTGCCTGCAACGACAACAAGCTCAGTCCGATGATGCTGTGACACACCGCCCAAGACCATGACGGACCCTCCACCTCCAAATCGATCCCGCTCCAGAGTACAGGCCTCTGTGTAATGCTCATTCCTTCGACCATAAATGAGAATCTGACCATCACCCCTGGTGAAACAAAACCACAATTTGTCAGTGAAGAGCACTTTTTTCCAGTCCTGTCTGGTCCAGCGACTGTGGGTTTGTGCCCATAGGCGACGTTGTTGCCGGTGATGTCTGGTGAGGACCTGCCTTACAACAGGCCTACAAGCCCTCAGTCCAGCCTCTCTCAGACAGTCTGAGCACTGATGGAGGGATTGTGCGTTCCTGGTGTAACTTGGGTAGTTGTTGTTGCCATCCTGGACCTGTCCCAGGTGTGATGTTCGGATGTGCCCATCCTGTGCAGGTGTTGTTACACGTGGTCTGCCACTGCGAGGACGATCAGCTGTCCATCCTGTAGCACTGTCATAGGCATCTAACAGTACGGACATTGCAATTTATTGCCCTGGCCACATCTGTAGTCCTCATGCCTCCTTGCAGCATGTCTAAGGCACATTCACACAGATGAGCAGGGACCCTGGGCATCTTTCTTTTGGTGTTTTTCAGTCAGTAAAAGGCCTCTTTAGTGTCCTAAGTTTTCATAACTGTGACCTTAATTGCCTACCGTCTGTAAGATGTTAGTGTCTTAATGACCGTTCCACAGGTGCATGTTCATTAGTTGTTTATGGTTCATTGAACAAGCATGGCAAACAGTGTTGAAGCCCTTTATAATGAAGATCTGTGAAGTTATTTGGATTTTTACAAATTATCTTTGAAAGACAGGGTCGTGAAAAAGGAACGTTTCCTTTTTTGCTGAGTTTATATAGATCCATACATACACACACAAACAACCGGTCACAAGTTTCTGAACACCTATTAATTCAATGGGTTTTGATTATTTGTACTATTTTATACATTGTAGAATACCAGTGAAGACCAGCAGCATACTACTGCTGGCTTGCTTCTGAAGCTAAGCAGGGTTGGTCCTGGTCAGTTCCTGGATGGGAGACCAGATGCTGCTGGAAGTGGTGTTGGAGGGCCAGTAGGAGGCACTCTTTCCTCTGGTCTAAAGCAAAATGTATCCCAATGCCCCAGGGCAGCGATTGGGAACACTGCCCTGTGTAGGGTGCCGTCTTTCGGATGGGACGTTAAACGGGTGTCCTGACTCTCTGAGGTCATTAAAGATCTCATGGCACTTATCGTAAGAGTAGGGGTGTTAACCCTGGTGTCCTGGCTAAATTCCCAATCTAGCCCTCAAACCATCACGATCACCTAATAATCCCCAGTTTACAACTGGCTCATTCATCCCCCTCCTCTCCCCTGTAACTATTCCCCAGGTCGTTGCTGCAAATGAGAACGTGTTCTCAGTCAACTTACCTGGTAAAATAAAAATATGGAATCATGAGGTAACCACAAAAGTATTAAACAAATCAAAATATATTTTATATTGGAGATTCTTCAAATAGCCGCCTTGATGACAGCTTTGCACACTCTTTAACACCTTTTAAAATATATATTTTTTAAACATACCATAACCACACCACCACCCTGTTCACATTAGCAAACTGCTCGCCCACATGACAACCTGTCAAGTGGATGGATTATCTTGGCAAAGGAGAAATGCTCATGAGCAGGGATGTAAAGCTTTCTGTGCATATGGAACATCTCTGGGATCTTTTATTTCCATAACACTAACACTTTATGTGTCTATATATACACACACACAATCTGTGTGCCCAAACAATCACAGTATATAAAACAAACTAGACAGGCATTATGTTTTACTCTGTAAACTGATAATAATAACTGTACTTTGAAGGATCCCGATTAAATATTTGTCTTGTATTAGAACTGTCTTTCCGGTCTTATTTGTGGATTCGGTTAACCCTGGCTATCTTCAATTACTGATAACTTGTTGGATATATACACTGCTCAAAAAAATAAAGGGAACACTTAAACAACACAATGTAACTCCAAGTCAATCATACTTCTGTGAAATCAAACTGTCCACTTAGGAAGCAACACTGATTGACAATAAATTTCACAGGCTGTTGTGCAAATGGAATAAACAGGCAAGACACCCCCAATAAAGGAGTGGTTCTGCAGGTGGGGACCATAGACCACTTCTCAGTTCCTATGCTTCCTGGCTGATGTTTTGGTCACTTTTGAATGCTGGCGGTGCTTTCACTCTAGTTGTAGCATGAGACGGAGTCTACAACCCACACAAGTGGCTCAGGTAGTGCAGCTCATTCAGGATGGCACATCAATGCGAGCTGTGGCAAGGTTTGCTGTGTCTGTCAGCGTAGTGTCCAAATCCAACCTCCATGGGTTGACAAATTTGATTTCCATTGATAATTTGTGTGATTTTGTTGTCAGCACATTCAACTATGTAAAGAAAAAAGTATTTAATAAGAATATTTCATTCATTCAGATCTAGGATGTGTTATTTTAGTGTTCCCTTTATTTTTTTGAGCAGGTCTTGAAGTTCACCCTTATGTTACTGATGGCAGCAGCATGGTTCTTGACTGTTCTTTTGGGTAGTCTGTCGATGGGGATTCGCTCCAGTGAGTCCACCACCTGTGGTTTAGCCAGAGAATGGGCCACCTGGACAGAAGACTTGACAGTGCAGTTCTCAAGTGTCTTTCTTTTTTTCTCTCCCTGTGATCCGTCCGGCGTCCAATAGCGCTCTGGAGCTGCTGGCCACAAACACACTGAGACAACAGGAGGATGGCAAGCAGGGGCAAGATTTTTCTGGGTAGAAACTGGGTGAGCAGATGTTTATTCATTTGATCTCTTTGTATGTGGATTTGCATCGGCAGAGACAAGAAAATCTGTTTGATGTTCCAGCAAATATACAGATATTGGGAAGGGTTACAGACAACAGAGCTATTGTAAAACAGTCCCTTTAGGCACAAAGCAGCCAGTTCAGCCAACTCAATTGGCTTCTCAGGATGGAGCCAAAGAATGTCAACCAACGGTTCAAACTGGTTTTGATTTATTAAAATAATGAAAGTTGAGCTAGCACAGACATGTTCTCAACAATATTAGTGCTTGGGCTGCTGAGTGGCGCAGGCGTCTAAGGCACTGCATCTCAGTGCAAGAGGCGTCACTACAGTCCCTGGTTTGATTCCAGGCTGTATCACATCCAGCCGTGATTGGGATTCCCATAGGGTGGCGCACAATTGGCCCAGCGTTATCTGGGTTTGGCCATCATTGTAAATAATTTATTCTTAACTCACTTGCCTAGTTAAAAAAAAGTCTAACTAAGTTAAATCTAACTTTCCTATAAAAGTAGACGTGTCCTGTTTGTTTTATCCTGTAGTATTTTAGTAATTTGACTTCTAAAACAATAAATCTCAATCCATATCAGATATTTGTCAGGGAAAATATGTTTGAAAAATGAATTCTGAACCTCGTCGGCTTAGCCAGTATAGCATAGGCTTATTGTGGCTATGCATACATACTGTATAAATCTACATGTTTTTTATTAATAGCTACTAATGTGAACCTCTAAATTACAAAGTAAAAATATGTTGATACAGATTGTTCATGTTACGTGACAAATTTATAAAGAGCTTTAGCTCCATGCAGCCACTAAATTGTATGTTTAATTAATAGGCTTTGATTAAGACATTAACATATTATGGGTCTCAATACAGTCATATGATTGCATTGTGTATTACATCACTCAGTCACTGTTACTTTCTGAACTTATTACTCTTCCTATTCTTCTTGCCAGCACCAATGGCTGCTTTTTCTGTCATGATCTGTTGGTATTTCTTCTTGTTGTTGCTGTTGAAGTTAAAGGGAAAGTATTAGCGCTTGACAATTCAAGTAGTTCATATCAGGTATTTGATGTCAATTCAATTGTTCTGCATACCCATGAACTGTATGCCAAAAGCATATTTTCAGGAACACACAAGCTATGAAATTCAATACCGTACATGACACAGAAACCGAAACTTACTGTCTGAACTCTGCATCAGCAAGCAACTCCTCCACCATGGTTCTCTTCCGGTCTTTCTTCGGGACACGGGAATGGTAGAAGTCCACAGGGCTATCTACTACTGTAGCAACCTGCGACAGAAAATTGGTTTTGGGAATTGTTTTTTATGGAATTTATTGTGGGAAAATGGTGTCGCATGCCTCAAACAGTTCCAGACACTTGTACAATCTAGCATTTACCTGAATAACATGGACCACTGAGAAAACCGAGCACAGTTGAGGGTTAGATGCTTACTGACCTGGAAGTACTTGGGGAATCCATCTCTATCATTCTTCTTATAAAACCGCTTGGGGTCCATTGCTCCACGCATTTTCAGTGCTTTGAGGTCACCCTTTATTTCCTCTGTCATTTCAGGAGCCCTCATGTTAAACCAGCCGGCTCCAGTGGTCTTGTCCCTCTCCTCCTGAGCATGGCAAGACAAGGAAACACGTCAGTCAGGATAGTCGATGAGTGAACAAACTGAACAAAAATAGCTCAAATGTAGTCAAACTATAATGACTACTTGTCCTTGCATCACACTGTTGGTGTTTGCTACTTTCTCTTCTAAATTAATAAACAAGGGTATATGGACTTGTACTCACTTTGCGCTTCAGTTTCGCAGCCTGTTTGGACTCCCTGTATGGAGGCACAGAATCCCTCTTCTCAAACTCTGGGCCAATAACACTCTTCTTCATCAACTGCCAACAGAGAAAATAAATCACAATGTAGGAGAACATTTAAAAAAAACACAGATCCATTAAAGTCGAAAGGTTTGAAATTGCATGAAATACTTCCTCATTGAATTACCCAGCCTTGCATAACTACACAATTTATTACCAATTATACACCATATATCACCTTCAAAACAAAATCAATTAGTCATTTACCTCATCTTGGCTCTTCTGTTCCTTCAGTTTTTTCAGGGAGTTAGAGACTGTCTTTGATTTGCTGCCATCGAAATTGATGTATAATCCCCCAAGCTCCTTCACTTTCAGGCCCGGGTCAATACGGCTGGACAACTCTTTCCTATAACAGATTGTAACAAATAATTACCCAGGAGGCACAGCATTGTCCATTCTCCAACTGGCTCAATCTTGATACGTTAATTAATGAAAATGAATGTGAAAATTCTTTATACGTGCTTGGCATTGCAATTCAATAAAATAGCTCCACTGCATTAGATTAAAAAAACAAATCCTGCTTTCCATTCAGAATAAAATGGCATTGTGGTGCTGGAGCCACAACTGTCAAATTAAACAGACATTTTTAAAGCACAGATGACAACTGACATTTGCATGACCAAAACAGATACTTACAATTGTGGATTTCTGCTTGTGAAGAGGACTTGTTCATCTTCGTCATCATCATCATCTCCCTCTTCATCAACAAATTCTTCCTCATCTTGCGCTTCTTCAATGGCCTCCGTGTCTCCCTCTTCCTTCTCATCCACGTAGTAATGTTCATCTGACTGAAGGCCAGGCCGGGTGTCTATGACAAACAGGCCATCAGCTGAGGACTGAGCAGCAGCTTGGGGTCTGGATGGGCCTGCCGCCTCCTCTATACAGACAGCTTCCTCGTCACCATCAGAACCCTGTCTTTCCCTCTCATCCCCTTCCCCAGAATGCCGACTGTTGCCATCGTCATCCTCTTCATCGTCACTGCTCTCCAGCAGACTGATCACGCCAGATTTCTGTATGATGACACAGTCTCTGGACTCCTCTAGCTTGTCAGCATCAGATACACTGACCTTCAGGCTCAGGCTGGAGGTCACCTTAATGGGCTCTGTGGTGTGAGGGGCTTCATCTTGGTCAGCCGTTTTATTCTCAGTTACTAGTGTGCTGCTGACATCCATAGCCTCCTCACTAGGCACTGCCTGACATTCCTTGTTCTTTACCTCCAATTGAGGATCTGTGTGGGTGTTTACATCCACGGTCTTTTCATCCGCTTCCTCAGACACCACTATAACAGGGGACATTACATTTTCACACGCTGCTACTTTTACTGTTTGCTTAAGAGAGACTTGTGAATCAGCTGGCGTCATCGTCTCCTGTTCAATTATCACTGGGGTGTTCGCATCGGCTGCATCCTCAGTGGACAGCTCCCTCTGCTGGTCTTCTGCTTCCACTGCAGGCTCACAGACTGCCTCAGCCATCTCTGTATCAGCACTCTCACTGATGGTCACCTTCTCCTGTATGTTTTCCTGAACAGGGACATCCACCATAGAGGTATTCTTCTTTGGGTCTTCCCTGGCGGTTGTCTCGGCTGAATCCTGTTGTACACTAGTGACCTTTGGCATCTCTGCATCCTCAGAGACTGTCACACTCCCTGTATGCTCCCGAGCAGGTGCTGCATTCTCAACGGTTAGAGTCTTATCTTCTTCCCCCACCTCTTCTATCATGGAGCAGCCTGGATCAGCGTCGACGGTGTCCTTCAACACTACACTTTCTTCAGCAACCCCGGATGCTCTCACCTTATCTGACTGGCATAGGGCTTTCTCAACTAGTATATCCAGGGCCTTGGCTGTCAGCCGGGTAACTGGTGCTGCCCTGGAACTGCTGTTGGATCCAGTGCGACTACTGCAGGGAGTGCCCCTACCTCTCACCGACCTAGGGCTCCCCAGAGGGGTATACACATCAGTCAGGTCAGACTCAGAGTCTGAAACAGTGGTGCCTGTTTGTTTCAGCTCAGACAGCCTGCGAGTGGACCTCCTGGGAGTCATGCTTGGCCCAGACGCAAAGCTCTCTGAGTCCTGGGGACTCAGAGGGTCACAGGGACATCCTTTACACACACTTCTGCTTCTCCTGCGGGGTAGAGGAGAGTTGGAGCCATCGGTGGTTTCCTCCAAATGCATGGGGATAGCTTCAACAAACCTTCCTCTCCTGCTTCTGGTAACTCTGCGCACTGTGGAGGTCTGATCACCAGAGACACAGGACTCAGGATCAGAAAGCTCTGTGTCCTCGGTGTGACACATTGAAGAAGCACGGCTGCTGGACACGGCAGTCCTCCTGGTCACTCTGGTCTGCGAGCCAGGCACCTTGGACTCAGACACCACAGAGCTGCAGGACTCTGCCTCTGAAACATAATTGTCCTTCTTGGCAGAGTCTGTGAGAACAGCCTTCCTCAGACTCCTGGTGGCTCTGCGAGTGTTTGGTCTTCTGGAGACAGACAATGAACAAGAGTCTACCTCAGACACGTCCTCCTCCTTCGTAGAGTCAGGCTGGTCCCCACCTGCAGCTCTCCTTTGGCCCCTGCGAGCTGGCTGTGTGTCGGGGATAGCCTCCATATCTGATATAGCAGAATAGCAGGAATCTGACTCGGACACGTCAGCTTCATGGGTGGAGTCTACCTGGTTAGCAGAGACAGTTTCGCGTTTAGACACCCTGGTCTTCCTCTTCCCGGTGGGGCTCTGGGCCTTGGAGGGAACATCTTGCTGGGAGTCACTGGTAACCTCAGACTGGGTTGCAGTCTCCCCTTTATCAGCTGTCCTCCTGGTTCTCCGAGTGGACGCTGGAGTGGCCTGTGGAGAAACATTATTTGTCAATACCGGTACTTCTGAACTTGAGACAAATTACTTTATAGCATTTTATTGATTTATTTATTTATATTATATATATATTATTAAATCAAATCAATCTCTGGTATGATGAATCTATTGAAAAGTGTTGGGTGTTTCGGGAATCGACAACCATCAAATACACAGGTATGTTTGACAGCGGAGCAGCACTAAAACGACTAATGAACTCATCAAGACTTTGACCACGTTTACATGCACACAATATATCCTGCGTACGGTCTTATTCTGGATAAGCTACATGCACCTTTGATATCCCGCTCACAAGGATCCCTGTATCCATAAATAAGTTCATATGGGTTAAATGGAATTGTAACAAATATGGACACTGACTGTAGACCTGTAACCTCTCGCATGCCAACTGCTCAGCATGTGAGAACTCCTTCAAGACTGTTGGAAAAGCATTCCAGGGGACCACCTCATGAAGCCGGTTGAGAGAATGCCAAGTCTGTGCAAAGCTGTCATCAAAGCAAAGGGTGGCTATTTTGAAGAATTTCAAGTATATTTTTTATTTGTTTAACACTTTTTTGGGTACTACATGATTCCATGTGTGTTATTTCATAGTTTTGATGTCTTCACTATTATTCTACAATGTAGAAAATAGTCCAAATAAAGAAAAACACTGTAGTAGGTGTCCAAACCTTTAATCGATACTGTATACATTTTTTTAACTGATCAAAATCAATCAATCCAAACTGTGCAGCAGCCATTTGATGAATGGAAAGAGACGCGTGACAAAACACCTAAAAGTTGAATGACATTGGAAAATTGCCACGCCTTCGATACTGGGTAAGGCGACAAGGTAGGGAGTAGGAATGTCCCCAACTAAAACAAACCTTGGGCGACCAAGAGGTCTTTTCTTTCGACCAATCACATTTTTTTAACGTTTATTTTTCCATATATAAAAACACCCTGTATGTTTTAATAAAGTAAACTATATGCACACTGTTTGATGAAATGAGACACACAAATGACTCCAGAGGGAGCCCGACGGCAGTTGATTTGGGCCGGACTTGCCTTGCTGTGTTAAAAAAGACAGTTAGTGCCTGTGTGGCTGGGCGCACGCTGTCGCTCTTTCATCTCCCTGCTGCAGCAACCATACATAGAACAGTAAGTGGGTGGGGCTGAAGCTGCAACATAATTAGACATTTCTAGTTTCTTACTTGAAAAGTTGTTACCAAATCCCTCTTTTGTTTAGGAAAAACATTCCCTATTCCCTCAACCCTTGCTCTCTTTACGTGACATGTACACATCACATGTACATAACCAATAGAGCCTGACCTATAGCATATCATAATGACATCAATAAATTGGTTATAACAAACTCCAACACAGCAGCATAATGGATGCAGAGGACTTGACAAACAAACTTGAAAAGGGGGTATGTTTACAGGTTGCTCAGGAAGGAAAGAGGAAGTCCAATGTGTGGAAGACATTTGAGAGTTTTTTCAGCTCATCACTTACACCTAAATCAAATAGCAAGCTAACATTAATCAATGACCACGTTTACATCAAATCACATTTTGTCACATGTGCGGAATACAACAGGTATTACACCTTACCGTAACCAAAAATTCAGTTAAGAAAATATTTACTAAATACACTAAAGTAATATATATATATATATATATATATATATATATATATATATATATATATTTTTTTTTTTGCCCCCCTTGCTTTTATTTATATTTACACACACATATACATACATACATACATACATACATACATACATACATACATACATACATACATACATACATACATACATATATATATATACACATATATATACACACATAAAACATTTCCTTGCTTTTAGGGCCAATAATTTGATTCTTAAGAAAATGGGCGTGGCTTCACAATTTTAGATTAGAAGAAAGTGGCGGGAAATGTGCAGCCGAAGTCTGACAAGAGTGGATACAAATGAATTGCTTTAACAAATGACACATTTAAGGAAATGTTGACCAATGTAATAAAGTAATGCCTTTTCAACAAGTTACGTTACACATTGTTGGCTAACAATTTGTTAGATACGCTAACCTGAAGAATCGCATCGCATATCATTACAGCAGTTGTGTGTACCAATATATTAGCTAGCTACATAATGTTACTTGGCTACTAATACATCGAACATGCCAGTATATTAACTATATGCTGTCGAGCTAACTACCCAACATGTATGGACTTGATTATTCAATTCATTCTTAGCTAAGTGCTATAGTTATTGTGCGTTCTCAGTGGACATTGTTAATGGAGTCGTACGATGTCTAGTTAGTAATTTTTTTATGCTAGCTAGCAAGAAAGTGATTAGCAACAGCATCAACTTCCAGTAGACAGGCAAAGCGCTTGTATGCTCAACTGAAAGGATACCGTTCATTTACAGTATAGTAAAATGAACTATTAGTATGTAGTGTGTGTATATACTCATTATGTGTAGTACATTGTTTGTTAGTATGGGTATTTGAGCACAGCTCAAGACATGGCCTACATAAATTGTATATGATTGTATTATAAGAACAATGGTGCAACTAGGGTTGCAAAATTAATAGAACTTTAAATAAATTCAACCGGGATTATGGGAAGACCAGGGGATGTGTGCCAGAATCAGGATGGAATAAACAGGAAATCCAGATTCCTCCAACCACGAGTTATGGAAAACTAGTGAATTAATTGAAAATTCCTGGAATTTTGCAACACTATTACAAATAATATTATTTTGTGACAAATGGGCTTTCACCAGCATTGCTGTCTGCGGTTCTGAAACACAGCCTCATCTTCCGTGCGCAGTTGAATTGGTGCCTTCCCTGACGCTAACCCTGATGCAGTGAAAATAATTAAAAACATTAAGTACGCTTTATGTGGATGCATTACACCTTTTGTTAGCCTTGAACAATTAGCCTAAACAATAAATTAACTGCAACATGTCTGCAATTGCATTCATGAATGCATGCATGCAACTTTAGTCTTTGCAGTAATAAAGGCCTTTACACATTTGTTAGAAGAGACTCTCTGGTACACTTATTTGGTGTCGTTTGTAAACTTCCACACACAGTATGTTAGTATTGGTATATATATATATATATATATTTTTTTTTAAATATTTTCTTAACTGAATTTTTGGTTTCGGTAAGGTCTACCTGTTGTATTCCGCACATGTGACAAAATGTGATTTGATGAAAACGTGGTAATTGACTAACGTTAGCCAACTATTTGATTTAGGTGTACGTGATGAGCTGAAAGAAAACTCTCTAACTAGTTAACAGCAGCAAGCTCTCCAGGACTAATTTGTGAGTGTGTAACTTCAATATTGCCATTTACACTGTACTTTTTGTATACAACGGATTGCCTCCTAAAAACAATAGTGGACTAAATATTTTTATGCTAGCAAAACAAATGAGGGACTCAAGCTAGGCTAGCTAGCTTGTTGCCACGTGAATATGAACGATCAAGTATTACACACTGAAAACGACCTGTATGTACGAAATGCGCTGAACTGTATCTAAATCATACATATAATCACGCAATTAAAACCTACCGTAACTCCAGAGGATTCATCGGAGTTTGTTTTAGTTGGGGAGCATACGCGTACTCCTCTTCTGGTGGCCACCATCTTGCTCGCGCTGTTCTTTCTCACTTCTGCCACATGTGTTCCCAACGTCAGCCAGACTCCACCAATCTTCTTCGGTGAAGTTTAACGGCGGTTGGCATCCAATAAATGTTGCATTACCGCCCCCTACTAGACTGGAGTACAACTCCCTTATACTTAGCTTGAAAAATAAAATCAACACATATCACTACTTTCCCCCAACGCTACACATTCCTTTGTCTCGTGTCCTTCTGCATACGTCTTACAACTAGGAACCTCCCTCCTACACACTGCTGCCACATGTCCATAAGCTTGACACATGTAACAAGGTAACATATTTGGCACAAAAGCTCAAACAGGAAAACGTATATTCTAACATCACTTTGTCTGGAAAAGACTCATCAAAACTCAAAAGAACAGGCAATGATTCTCATTTCACCACTCACGCCACCCTGACTGCGTGGCAACAAACGACAAGCATCATAAACACCAGGAATCTTCCCCTTCACTTGGTCAACTTTTACATGTACTGCTACCCAAGTAATCACTCCTTTCAATGGCACCCTTTTCTCAAGAGCAAAACAATTCACATCCCCCCCCCCCCCCCCCCATTAGTTTAATGCGGATTCTCCCTCTGACCAGCAGAAACACACAATTATCACAAGACCACTTCTGGTTACCTTCACCGATTCAACAGCACCCAGCAGTTTTCACCACAAATGGATCAGCCAAAAGGCAAAGGGTCCACTGTTTCCAAAAACTTCACTCCTGTCACAGACTCATCTTTATCCTGACCCCCGGTGCTCCGAGACCTTCACCACACCTACCGCCTCCGATACTTCGACCTCATTCGCTTCCAGTTTGCCTCCTGTCTTCAGCTCACTTTTCTTACACTTTCTACCATCTTTTTTTTAAACATAATTTTTAACCAACTCTAGCTCATCCTCTCTCCCTGATCTCCTCTGCCTCTCTTTTTTCCTCCATTCCTCCTCCCCTGTATTCCAAGTCTTTTGCTCCTTATAATACTGCACTTCTCCTGACATACATCTTATTCTAGCCTTCTCAAGGGACACCATTTAAGCAGCTGTCACAATCCCTGCACAACCAGTACGAACCCCTCGGGCTGTGGTGCTCAACAGTACATCCCACCTATAAAGCAGCTACTTCATCTTGATGTTGTTCTTTATCAAATGCTACCGCAAAGCGGTTCCATTTCAAACAAGCAAGCTCTTCCAACCACCATCTAGCTTCTTCGATCAAAACCCGACCAATCGAATTGCGATGCATGCTAAGGAGCATAAACACATTTGTGCGGATCACAGTACTCCAATGAGACTTTAGTCTAGTAAAGTTTATCATTCGAGGAGGATTTAGTTTATAGATACTCCCCCTGTTTTTATGTGATCTGAAAGAAATGGATAGTGATCATGTGCACCCATCTCTTCCAATGAACACAAAACACTTCAAAAGTGTTTAATCATTTAATAAACCCAATAGAACAATACAGAAAATGGTAACATTAAATATATTAATTATTACAGTACAATAGAGAACTCAAACTTCTTAGGATTTGTGGACCCTGCCTGGAAGAAATGCCATGATTAATAAATAAGACATCCACCCAGACACTTCAGAGCTTAGAATTCATTTTCCATGCCAATCTGGAATATTCCAGTACTATCACATACACAATAAAGGTGTCAAGCCTACTATGAATGTCAACCTCATTTGGGGATATTTCTCATATTACCACTTAGATAGGGACACATTTTCTAATAAGTATGAGCAGTTAGGGGTATAGGACAAATCATATCCTGGTATACCCGGTCAGTAGCACTGGGCTTAAAAAAACATATATGAATATACAAAGACTTGCCAAGACAACATTTAACATCCATAAAGTTGTTTCTAAAAATCAAATCACTACTGTACACTAAATCAAGAGAAGTTCATGAACTAACCATACATTTTTTTCACTCGTCAGAAATCTATTGGAATTAGGCTCTTGTCCCCACTATACAGGGTGCCAGTATTATACAGTAGAAAACAGAAGGAGCTGTTCATACACATCAGAGCGCACTAGGACTTTACATCTCTCGCTCTGTGGCTTTAACAACCGATCCAAAGTACTCACCTCTACATAATGTAAAAATATCATGGGACATTTCCGTAGTGGGTTAGAGGCTGTTTAACCTTTAAACTGCTTTGCAATAATTCTAACATTGTACTAAAACAAGGTGATTCATCTAAACAATTGAATTATTTCTGTGGTTCCAATTCAGTTTTGTAGCCGTGTTTGTTAAAGGTTTAGCTAACTATATACCCGTCTAAAATGCATTGGACACGAGTAACATCTGAATAACAGATTTTCAGAGGACATGCTACAAGTTGTTTCTCTTTGAGTGAACAAGGTAGCCTTTTGCTTTGATGATCCCCCTGCTTTTGACAATGATGGAGTAGCGCAAAACCCACTCCAACCTCCAGTCTGCTACCTTCAGGTCCTGAGTGCTCTCCTGCACTGCCTCCTGGAAGCTGGCAGCAGTAATCAGTTCTACAGGAAAATACAATGTGTTAATTCAGTGCCCCTCAGAGCACACACAGCCTTTCCTTAACATGTATTATCTGATTATACAGTGAAAAGATTACAAATTGAAATGATCACAATCTTCACCTTTTGGGTCATTATGAGTCAGTAGCTGAATGTCAAACTCCTTTGCAAAAGCAGTCAGGTCAGGGGGCATCACACAGCAGGAGGCCAGATTCACCTGGTTACTACTGGGTTTCACCTAGACCAGGAGAAAATAAAACAATTCAAAACCCCAAATACACCAACGCTAACCTACAACAATCTGATGGTCTCGTCAGCATCACCACTCACCTGGGCCCAGTTGTAGAGCTGCTCCAGGAGCTCCTTGTCCAGGTCGGAGGTTCCGATGGCAGCGATCTTGTGGCTCTGCACCAAGCCCTCCAGCTCCGTCCAGGCAGGCTGCAGGTTCTCCAGGGTCTGGCTCTCCCCCTCAGGCAGAACAGGGGGTGCAATGATCACCGAGTCCAGCTGGGACACAGCCAAGGCCTGACAAGCTGTCACAAACAGTCTTATGAGCATGAAACTAGTATACAGAGTGCGTACTTCTTAAAGCTGAAATCTGTAAAAGGGGAAACAGTGCCTTTGTTTTACTTAGATGAAACAGAGAAGAGGAGCTTCCAGGAGCGTGGTAAAAAAAATATACACACAGCTCAGTACATATTCTGGTGTTCTACCGCACATTCAATAATGTCGGGGGAAAAAAAGTTAGTTTTTTGAAGTGATCAACATCTTTGTTGTTGTAATATCCCAAACAGATGTGATAGCTTCTGCCTGTACGGATTTCATCTTTCAAATACAACAAATTGAGGTAAGGAAAGGAGTTGGCATGCCAACAAAAGCAGTTCACCGATACTAAAGTCTGTTGCATTTTTATTTGACATGGTCAGGTCTACAGACTGCCTGTGCCAAATGACTTTTCCGTACAGTCACAGAGTCAGTGGTCCTTTGCTGTTTTGTAAATGTAATACTCACACTTATCGACTGCATCTTTGATTGAAGAGAGGTCTGCCTCGCAAATAAATAGTTTCACTGTAAAGCAAGAATATGGACATGTTAATAAAAACGCAAACAATCAGTAAGGCACCAGGAATGGTATTTTTGTCATGAAATTCACACACTTGGCTCATAATTCCTTATGCCAATGCCACACCAAACTATGGTATCAAAGCAGGGGTTCCTAAACTTTCAGGCCAGGGACCCCTTTCTGATAGCAAATTCATAAGGGACCCCCCCTCATAATCAGAACACAACTCGAGTGACATAAAAATAGCATACAAAGAGTTCTGTGACTTTGGCAATACATGGCCCAACGAAACAAGTCTCCATCCCTGGGAAGGAACATTTTAAAAACCCATTTCTTGGCACGGAGAGAACATTTGGGAGTGTTCAAGCACATTTCCTTCAATTCTACAGATAGTCAAGGAGCAGAGAGATTTTTTGGTTGTTGAAGCTAATATCCTGCAATTCTTCACATTTTGCTATGAGGCAGAGAGAAAATATTGCAGTTATGAAAAAAATATATATATTTATATAATAATTGTGGAGTACTGTAGATACCAATATCGCTGTATGTCTCCCAGGCCCATGCTGCCCAGGGTTAAGAATATAACATTTTAGACTAATAATTGCATTGTATTACACCCTCTGAACTTACTCCAGGGATCCCTTGGCCATTAAAAAAAATAAATAATAATAATTATGTAAAAAAGTGGGGCCCATGTGCCACTGAGAACCCCCTGTCATAGAATACCAGTAACTCACCAGAGACCTTCAGCTCCTCCCTTTCTTCAGGTGTGATTGCTTCTGTAGCTTGAGGGATGGAGCAGTCAAGGGTGTCTGGTAGGTCCTAAATTTACAACAAACGTGTTAAAGAAAAATAATCAGCTTAAAAATACAAAGAAAAAAAGCAACATCAATATTGTCTTAACTTTGTCCAAATACAAACACATGCTTTTGATTTCACAAACTTGTGGGATTTCATTGCAGGGAACATAAGCTTTGACTTTGTGTATGTAAGACCCCCCCGCTGTACTCACTGAGCGTGTGGAAGCAGATTAGCTGACCCCAGCAGAAAAGCAACAGGGCAAAGCCACTCAAACTTCACAACAGAAGCACATGTAGAACCTTTCACAGCCAACTTTGCATGAATGATTACTATGACAGTTCCCTTTCATCAGTCTGATAAATTCATTGCGGTCAATCAACGTGCAGCTATTTTGTTTTCCCAGCAGAAGAACGCAATTGCATAGTAGTATCGTAACATTGGGACTACTGTAAGCTCCAAAAGTATTGGGACAGTGACTTTTTTCCTGTTGTTTTGGATGTTTACGCCACATATCGGGTAAACTGTTTGGAAATTACAGCACCTTTGGCACAGTCCCCACATTTTATCAAAAGTATTGAGACAAATTCACTTATGCGCATTGAAAGTAGTCAAAAGTTTAGTATTTGGTCTAATTTCTAGCTCGCAATGACTACATCAAGCTTGTGACTCTACAAACTTGGATGCATTTGCAGTTTGTTTTGGTTGTGTTTCAGATTATTTTGTGCCCAATATAAATGAATGTTAAATAATGTAGTGTCATTTTGGATTCACTTTCATTGTAAATAAGAATGTTTCTAAACAGTTCTACATTAACAAAGATGCTACCATTACAGATTATCATGAATGAATCGTGAATAATGATGAGAGAGAAAGTTAAAAGCAACGCACTATGTACACAACGTACTGTAAAAATCGAAACAGTTCGCCCGATATGGATGAAAATACCCTCAAATTAAAGCGGACAGTCTACACCTTAACATACACATAGTCATTGTATAATTTAAAATTCCAAAGTGCTGGAGTACAGAGCCAAAACAAATGTGTCACTGTCCCAATACTTTGAGCTCCCTGTATAACTCCTGTTCCCTGAAGGAGGGAAACGAGTTACAACATACTATGGAGAGTCGCACACTCCTGACTTCAGTTTAAAGATCTACAATCACGCCACGCAGGGCCACTGAAATCTATGCCTCGCTGGAAGCCCCGCCTTCCACATCTGAAAAGCGCGAGGCTCGGATTCATTCCTTCAATTTAATACCACTCTTCACGAGCCCAGGGACGGGTGGCCAAACAGGTGTTGTGCCTTGTTTCCCTCCTGCAGGGATCAGTTGTTATAGTCATAACGTTACGCTCCCTTTCAGTCAGTCAACTTCGGTACAACAAACTACGGTCACTGCCCAAGCTGAATGAAGTGGCCCATGGCAGAGCACCCAGACCTGACCCAGCCAGATGCGTCAGTCTGGGTATTGCAAACACCTAGTGACTTTCCCCTGTCCGTAAGCACACTGTGGGATACACAGAGCAGTGACTAACGATAAAAGCTCAAGAAAATAAAAAAAGTGTGGCGATGCCCAACTGTCCGCAGCACAAATATCTCCTACAGTCAATCCTTTAAACAACAGCCAAGACACTGCCAGACCCCTGGTGGGGTAGCAAGTACACTGCTAGGGGACACTTGCTGCAATGTGCCAGGGAGATATCCTCTACAATCCAGTGGGAGATGCGCTCCTTAAAAGAGTGTCCTGACATGAGCTAGATTAGCAAAACAGACAAAAAGCTGGTCACATAACCAACCATAACCATTCAGTGCATGTGCATAAAGCTCACACCGGACACTGGGCATATAACCTTTGTTGCTCTTCAGAGCAAAAGGAGGAGATGAAAAGGGAAATCGCTCAAAGCTAAGGACCTCTAGGACATTTCCATGACTTCCGGGGCTAAGGCCGCATTTGGAAACAATGTCACCTTAGTCGCCCGGGGCAAACGAAGTACAGGAAGGGTGTACTGATTACACGTGGTTGGTCTCCAACATATTTAGCCTAGGCCAAAGTCATGAGTAGGGAGGTTTTGTAGTGCCACCAACTCCAGAGACTCAAAATGGGACACACAGTGCCCCAAAAACCAGCCCCAAAAACCAGCACCAAGTCCCATGTGGGCGCAATAGGTTTAGAGACTGTGTACACCTTTCAGGAACTGCACAACGTCCCCGGTGTGGCTCCGTCAATTCCCACACGACACACCCACATAGCGATCATGTACACTTTTAAAGTAGAGAAAGCCTGTCCCTGCTCGAATAGCTCCTTTAGGAACATATGGATGTACCTCAGAGCACTGAAAAGGAACCAGCACTCCATCTTATCAACAGAGCTCAAACACTTGCGACAAATGCATAAGGTCCTCACGTGGAAGTGCACTTGTGGACTGAATGGTAGCAATAACTTCCGGCGCCGACAGATATGGCCGCCTCGCTTCGCGTTCCTAAGAAACTATGCAGTTTGTTTTTTTATGTGTTATTTCTTACATTGGTACCCCAGGTCATCTTAGGTTTCATTACAGTCGAGAAGAACTACTGAATATAAGAGCAGCGTCAACTCACCATCAGTACGACCAAGAATATAACTGTCCCGGAGCGAATCCTGTGTTCTGCCTTCCACCCAGGACATCCCAGCCTGCGACCCAAAACAACGACGTCGTAAAAGAGGCAAACGAAGTGGTCTTCTGGTCAGGCTCTGGAGACGGGCACATCGCGCGCCACTCCCTAGCATACTACTCGCCAATGTCCAGTCTCTTGACAACAAGGCTGATGAAATCCGAGCAAGGGTAGCATTCCAGAGGCACATCAGGGACTGTAACGTTCTTTGCTTCATGGAAACATGGCTCACTCGAGAGACGCTATTGGAGTCGGTGCAGCCAGCTGGTTTCTCCACACATCGCGCCGACAGAAACAAACATCTTTCTGGTAAGAGGGGCGGGGGCGTATGCTTTATGGTTAACGTGACGTGGTGTGGCCACAACAACATACAGGAACTCAAGTCCTTCTGTTCACCTGATTTAGAATTCCTCTCAATCAAATGTCTACCAAGGGAATTCTCTTCGATTATAATCACAGCCGTATATATTCCCCCCCAAGCAGACACATCGATGGCTCTGAACGAACTTTATTTGACTCTTTGCAAACTGGAATCCACACACCCTGAGGCTGCATTCATTGTAGCTGGGGATTTGAACAAGGCTAATCTGAAAACAATACTCCCTAAATTGTATCAGTATATCGATTGCGCAACCAGGGCTGGTAAAACCTTGGATCATTGCTATTCTAACTTCCGCGATGCATATAAGGCCCTCCCCCGCCCTCCTTTTGGAAAAGCTGACCACGACTCCATTTTGTTGCTCCCTGCCTACAGACAGAAGCTAAAACAAGAAGCTCCCACGCTGAGGTCTGTTCAACGCTGGTCCGACCAATCTGATTCCACGCTCCAAGACTGCTTCCATCACGTGGACTGGGATATGTTTCGTATTGCGTCAAACAACAACATTGACGAATACGCTGATTCTGTGAGCGAGTTCATTAGAACGTGCGTTGAAGATGTCGTTCCCATAGCAACGATTAAAACATTCCCAAACCAGAAACCGTGGATTGATGGCAGCATTCGCGTGAAACTGAAAGCCCGAACCACTGCTTTTAATCAGGGCAAGGTGACCGGAAACATGACCAAATACAAACAGTGTAACTATTCCCTCCGCAAGGCAATCAAACAAGCTAAGCGTCAGTATAGAGACAAAGTAGAATCGCAATTCAACGGCTCAGACACAAGAGGTATGCGGCAGGGTCTACAGTCAATCACGGATTACAAAAAGAAAACCAGCCCAGTCACGGACCAGGATGCCTTGCTCCCAGGCAGACTAAATAACTTTTTTTCCCACTTTGAGGACAATACAGTGCCACTAATCTTTAAACTGAAGTCAGGATTGGTCCACCCACACAGACAGCATCGTGAAGAAGGCGCAGCAGCGCCTCTTCAACCTCAGGAGGCTGAAGAAATTTGGCTTGTCACCAAAAGCACTCACAAACTTCTACAGACGCACAATCGAGAGCATCCTGTCGGGCTGTATCACCGCCTGGTACGGCAACTGCTCCGCCCACAACCGTAAGGCTCTCCAGAGGGTAGTGAGGTCTGCACAACGCATCACCGGGGGCAAACTACCTGCCCTCCAGGACAACTACACCACCCGATGTCACAGGAAGGCCATAAAGATCATCAAGGACAACAACCACCCGAGCCACTGCCTGTTCACCCCACTATCATCCAGAAGGCGAGGTCAGTACAGGTGCATCAAAGCTGGGACTGAGAGACTGAAAAACAACTTCTATCTCAAGGCCATCAGACTGTTAAACAGCCACCACTAACATTGAGTGGCTGCTGCCAACACACTGACTCAACTCCAGCCACTTTAATAATGGGAATTGATGTAAAATATATCACTAGCCACTTTAAACAATGCTACTTAATATAATGTTTACATACCCTACATTATTTATCTCATATGTATACGTATATACTGTACTCGATACCATCTACTGCATCTTGCCTATGCCGCTCTGTACCATCACTCATTCATATATCTTTATGTACATATTCTTTATCCCTTTACACTTGTGCGTATAAGGTAGTAGTTTTGGAATTGTTATCTAGATTACTCGTTGGTTATTACTGCATTGTCGGAACTAGAAGCACAAGCATTTCGCTACACTCGCATTAACATCTGCTAACCATGTGTATGTGACAAATAAAATGTTATTTGAACATTCGGGAGGTAAACCTCTAGCCATCAGATTAGCCCACTCAGGGGCCAGGCAGAAAATAACCAAATCGTTCCACGCCAAACCTGCCTGTGCACCTGGCACAACAGGTCCCCGTGCAACGGGAGTGGCCACAGGTCCCCGCCTAAAAAGGTGAATGATCTCCGGGAACCAAGGCTGCTTGGGCCAAAGTGGAGCCACAAGAATCAATGATAAGCTCTCCTGGCGCACCCTCTCCAACATGGGTTGAATCAGAACCACTGGTGGAAACACTTAGAGGCCACTGGTACGCCAGAGCATCAGTGCCCAATGGTGCACTCTGTTCTCTCATCAAGAAAAATAAATGACAATGCGCGTTTGAGTTAGGCGTAAAGACCTGTCGGCATTGCATAATCTCCCATATCTGGCAGTCTCCACTTCTGCTATCCAGGGGGGCACCCCCCAGAGTTGAGGCAACCGGGAACATGAATCACTCGAAGAGCAAATGCAAACTGCTCCACATGTTCTATTTCAGTCATTTATCCAGAGAAACTTACAGTAGCACGTGCATACATTTTCATACTTGTCTCCAATGGGAATAGAACCCACCACCCTGGTGTTTGATGCGCCATTCTCTACCAATTGAGCCACACAGCAACAGGGTGTGAGCCTAGGTGAGGCGGGGAGGGACCGTGTGTCCCACGCCTTCTGATGGATGCCACCGTCATCATGATGGCTCTGACCAGCACATGCCGGCCCGACAAACGAGGGAAGCAGCGCCAGAGCGCTATGTACAGTGTCAGAAGTTCCAGGTAACTAATATGCCAGGCACTCTGACACCGTCCATACTCCCCGAATTGAGTAACCCTCGCACAGCTCGCCCACCCTTGGGGGGAGACACGTCTGTCGTGACCATATTGCAGAACACCCGGACAATGAGAAACCCTTGTGACAGTAGCCAGCGATCCCGCCACTGGGCCAGTGCCCTGAAGGCAAGTCAAGGACACATGAATCGAGAGGTTTAGGTGGCGATATGTATCCAAGCTCATGGCTAGCAACCAGCACTGGAACAGTCACAACAATAGTCCCAGGGGAACGACCACTATCATAGAAGCCATCAACCTCAGTAGGCGCAGAAATTGCAGAAATTGGTGAAAAAGTACTGTGCGCCCCAACCTAAACTGGGCCAAGCAGAGCTGAAACCCGGACAACCTCTCCGGGGTTAGAAAAGCGCTATTTGCAATTTTCCAGCCCCCTTGTGGACAAAGCCAACTTATTACTCTCACTATGGGGAGAAATGGTATACCCCTTGAGCCCTGTGAACACCATGGAATATGGGGTAACAGAGGAGCTTTAAACATGGACAAAATTCCAAACTAAATTGTGCTTCCGTGAGACTATAGCCTGGATGAAGCCCGGTGCCCCCACGTTTGGCCGTAACCAAACGTGGGGGCACTGACTGACATCACCGTAATGTTTTTGTTTAGGGGTTCACCGGTTGCGCAGACCCGTGAGAAGACCCCTCACTCCAGGGGTTACCCATGCCCAGTGCTCGGAGGCAGCTTCATCATTGAAGGTGCCCGCAAGCCCCGCTTCCTCCACTCTAGGAATGTGATTGCCTTAACGCCGGAGGAAAGCTAGTAAGCTTAATTTGCCTGAAGTTATGCATGCTAGCCGACATTAGCCATGAGGCTTTTAGTCTAAGCTAGCTAGCCTCAGATCGCAGCACGGTCCATTTAGACTAACTAACCAAGCGACGTAATGCTAGACCGGAGCTACCCAAGCAATTCTACCCAAACACCGCTAGGAAGGCGGAATAGCTAGAAGTTACTAGCTTAACTGGCTAGCACGCTATGCATCGCTTTAGGGAAACACCAAGCTCCCTAAAGAATGCTCCACGATTGTCAAGAGAACCTGTGCCACAAACGAGTAAGGGAACAGTGACAGCGGTCTCCTTATCTCGCACATGAACTGATTTGAGTGAGGGCAGCCTAAGCATGCACCGAGCCAAGTCATACAATACAACTAACTTGAAGAACTAATTGTATGGGATTAGGAAATTTATGAGAACCATACAAACCTCAGCACACAATGTCCAGGGGGTGAGCACGTTTTGTTAGCGCAATGTAAAAGTCTCATGTTCTAATTGTTTGTTTTAGTAGCGCATATCATTCCTGTTCACACCGAGGTGAAGAGCAGAATAATTTAAGGAATGAATCTGAGCCTTATCACCCGGTGATGTGACTAACAGGGTGCGCTGTACTGAAGCCATCGCGAGTCCATTTTGGTACTCCTCCCCATTGTCATTTAAAGAAAGCTATAAAAATGCTTTTATTAATGTCTATTTTTTTTTTTACATGTTTATTCTATTAGACACCTTAATTTCAATATACATGATCGAAACAAAAAAAAGTATACACAAAGAACAAACGTAAGACAACGACCAACAATTTTACAAAATTACAGTTCATAGGGAAATCAGTCAATAAATTAATTAAGCCCTTATCTACGGATTTCACACAACTGGGCTAGAGTGCAGCCATGGTTGGGCCTTGTAGGGCATAGGCCCACCCACTCGGGAGCCAGGCCCAGCCAATCAGAATGAGTTTTCCCCCACAAAAGGGGCTTTATTACTGACCGAAATACTCAGTTTCATCAGCTGTCCAGGTGGCTGTCTCAGACGATCCCGCAGTTAAAGAAGCCAGATTTGGAGATCCTGGGCTGACGTGGTTACACGTGGTCTGAGGTTCTGAGGCCGGTTGGACGTATTGCCAGAGAATTGCCAAACATTCAATTCTCTGGCAATAGTTATGGTGGACATTCCTGTAGTCCGCATGCCAATTGCACGCTCCCTCTACTTGAGACATCTGTGGCATTGTGCTGTGTGACAAAACTGCACATTTTAGAGAGTAGCCTTTTATTGTCGCTAGCACAAGGTACACCTGTTTAATCCACTTCTTGATATGCCACACCTGTCAGGTGGATGGATGGATTATCTTGGCAAAGGAGAAATGCTCACTAACAGGGATGTAAACAAATTTGGGCACAACATTTGAGAAATAAGATTTTTTTGCCTATGGAACATTTATGGGATCTTTTATTTCAGCTCATGAAACATGGGACCAACACGCATGTTGCGTTTATATTTTTGTTCAGTGTGTGTGTGTATATACACAGTGCCTTGCGAAAGTATTCGGCCCCCTTGAACTTTGCGACCTTTTGCCACATTTCAGGCTTCAAACATAAAGATATAAAACTGTATTTTTTTGTGAAGAATCAACAACAAGTGGGACACAATCATGAAGTGGAACGACATTTATTGGATATTTCAAACTTTTTTAATAAATCAAAAACTGAAAAATTGGGCGTGCAAAATTATTCAGCCCCCTTAAGTTAATACTTTGTAGCGCCACCTTTTGCTGCGATTACAGCTGTAAGTCGCTTGGGGTATGTCTCTATCAGTTTTGCACATCGAGAGACTGAAATTTTTTCCCATTCCTCCTTGCAAAACAGCTCGAGCTCAGTGAGGTTGGATGGAGAACATTTGTGAACAGCAGTTTTCAGTTCTTTCCACAGATTCTTGATTGGATTCAGGTCTGGACTTTGACTTGGCCATTCTAACACCTGGATATGTTTATTTTTGAACCATTCCATTGTAGATTTTGCTTTATGTTTTGGATCATTATCTTGTTGGAAGACAAATCTCTGTCTCAGTCTCAGGTCTTTTGCAGACTCCATCAGCTTTTCTTCCAGAATGGTCCTGTATTTGGCTCCATCCATCTTCCCATCAATTTTAACCATCTTCCCTGTCCCTGCTGAAGAAAAGCAGGCCCAAACCATGATGCTGCCACCACCATGTTTGACAGTGGGGATGGTGTGTTCAGCTGTGTTGCTTTTACGCCAAACATAACGTTTTGCATTGTTGCCAAAAAGTTCAATTTTGGCTTCATCTGACCAGAGCACCTTCTTCCACATGTTTGGTGTGTCTCCCAGGTGGCTTGTGGCAAACTTTAAACAACACTTTTTATGGATATCTTTAGAAATGGCTTTCTTCTTACCACTCTTCCATAAAGGCCAGATTGTATATACGAGCCTATGGACAAGTTTCAGCTGTAGATCTCTGCAGTTCATCCAGAGTGTTCATGGGCCTCTTGGCTGCATCTCTGATCAGTCTTCTCCTTGTATGAGCTGAACGTTTAGAGGGACGGCCAGGTCTTGGTAGATTTGCAGTGGTCTGATACTCCTTCTATTTCAATATTATCGCTTGCACAGTGCTCCTTGGGATTTTTAAAGCTTGGGAAATCTTTTTGTATCCAAATCCGGCTTTAAACTTCTTCACAACAGTATCTCGGACCTGCCTGGTGTGTTCCTTGTTCTTCATGATGCTCTCTGCGCTTTTAACGGACCTCTGAGACTATCACAGTGCAGATGCATTTATACGGAGACTTGATTACGCACAGGTGCATTGTATTTATCATCATTAGTCATTTAGGTCAACATTGGATCATTCAGAGATCCTCACTGAACTTCTGGAGAGAGTTTGCTGCACTGAAAGTAAAGGGGTTGAATAATTTTGCACGCCCAATTTTTCAGTTTTTGATTTGTTAAAAAGGTTTGAAATATCCAATAAATGTCGTTCCACTTCACGATTGTGTCCCACTTGTTGCTGATCCTTCACAAAAAAATACAGTTTTATATCTTTATGTTTGAAGCCTGAAATGTGGCAAAAGGTCGCAAAGTTCAAGGGGGCCGAATACTTTCGCAAGGCACTGTACACTGCTCAAAAAAATAAAGGGAACACTAAAATAACACATCCTAGATCTGAATGAGTGAAATATTCTTATTAAATACTTTTCTTTACATAGTTGAATGTGCTGACAACAAAATCACAAAAATGATCAATGAAAATCATATTTAGCAACCCATGGAGCTCTGGATTTGGAGTCACACTCAAAATTAAAGTGGAAAACCACACTACAGGCTGATCCAACTTTGATGTAACGTCCTTAAAACAAGTCAAAATCAGGCTCAGTAGTGTGTGTGGCCTCCACGTGCCTGTATGACCTCCCAACAACGTCTGGACATGCTCCTGATGAGGTGGCGGATGGTCTCCTGACGGATCTCCTCCCAGACCTGGTCTAAAGCATCCGCCAACTCCTGGACAGTCTGTGGTGTAATGTGGCGTTGGTGGATGGAGCGAGACATGTCCCAGATGTGCTCAATTGAATTCAGTTCTGGGGAACGGGCGGGCCAGTCCATAGCATCAATGCCTTCCTCTTGCAGGAACTGCTGACACTCCAGCCACATGAGGTCTAGCATTGTCTTGCATTAGGAGGAACCCAGGGCTAACCGCACCAGCATATGGTCTCACAAGGGGTCTGAGGATCTCATCTCGGTACCTAATGGCAGTCAGGCTACCTCTGGCGAGCACATGGAGGACTGTGCGGCCTCCCAAAGAAATGCTACCCCACACCATGACTAACCCACCCACCAGATTTGCCAATCTTGGTGTTCTCTGGCGAATGAAAAACGTCCTGCACGGTGTTGGGCTGTAAGCACAACCCCCACCTGTGGACATCGGGCCCTCATACCACCCTCATGGAGTCTGTTTCTGACCGTTTGAGCAGACATGCACATGTGGCGTGCTGGAGGTCATTTTGCAGGGCTCTGGCAGTGCTCCTCCTTGCACAAAGGCGGAGGTAGCGGTCCTGCTGCTGGGTTGTTGCCCTCCTACGGCCTCCTCCCCGTCTCCTGATGTACTGGCCTGTCTCCTGGTAGCGCCTCCATGCTCTGGACACTACGCTGACAGACACAGCAAACCTTCTTGCCACAGCTCGCATTGATGTGCCATCCTGGATGAGCTGCACTACCTGAGCCACTTGTGTGGGTTGTAGACTCCGTCTCATGCTACCACTAGAGTGAAAGCACTGCCAGCATTCAAAAGTGACCAAAACATCAGCCAGGAGGCAAAGGAACTGAGAAGTGGTCTGTGGTCCCCACCTGCAGAACCACTCCTTTATTGGGGGATGTCTTGCTAATTGCTTATAATTTCCACCTGTTGTCTATTCCAATTGCACAACAGCATGTGAAATTTATTGTCAATCAGTGTTGCTTCCTAAGTGGACAGTTTGATTTCACAGAAGTGTGATTGAATTGGAGTTACATTGTGTTGTTTAAGTGTTCCCTTTATTTTTTTGAGCAGTGTATATAAAAGAGTACTAATGTTACTGGCCCCACTACAACAAAAAGGCATGTTATTTGGTCCTTGAAACATTTAATTGAAATACTATAGAATTCTGTTCATTCCTATGGAGGACTACTCCAACTGGGGAGTGCCAATATGGCCAACCAGTGCTTCAAAGCCTCTCAATGGCCAATACATAACATCAGCAATCCAGGATTTATATACATTATTGTTATCACCTGTGGAAGGCGGTGCTTCCAGCGAGACAGGATTTCATTGACCTTGTCAGGTGTGATTGTAGATCCTTTAACTCTAGTCGCAAGAGTGTGACTCCCCATAGTATGTTGTACCAAACTTGACTGACTGAAAGGGAACCAATGGTTACACAATTGTTTTTCATTATGGATCCATCCCTGCTAGATGATGTAAAATGTTAGCAGGTACTGTAGACACTTGGTCACTATGGGAACTTGGTAAACAGGGATTATGGACACTTGATACTGTTTGGATGTTGGTGAAAAGCTGTTATGTAGCCATGTGTGTAATAAAATATGCATGGGAAATACAACTATGTGGTATTGAATAGTGAGTGTGTGGTCGGAGTGATGTCTCACCGTTGGTGAAGTTGTTAGTGGTATGGTGGCACACCACTCATTAAGAGTGGCTCGAACACAGTCTTGAATCTGTAATGCAAAAAAATTTTTGAGGGGACTAAATTAATAGCAGTGCTAACAGGGTTGCTATAAACACTTGTAACTGGGTAGGGCTTTCATGGACACCTACAGATCATGCAAAGATGCTAAATTATCTAACATTACTTTGAAAGACGTCATATGGAAAGTATATGATTATTTTGTACACTGCTGGGCACAATGGGTGATTTGAACAGCATGAAAATGTGTGGCCAGAGCTATAGCATGTTATACAATAACTATGAAATGGTGCAGGGAGAGTCTTAGTTACACTTATGAGAGTCAGGTGGTGCACAGCTTCAATGACAGTTATGGTTGTTAATGCTAAATAAAGGCTGGCCTTTTAGAACCTACACACGACAAGTCCTTGTCCTCAAATGTATCATGCATTCTTGAATCTCATTATCAGGTGAATCCTGGCCCAGATACCTTTAAAAAAAAGGTAGGGGCCTGGATCAGAAAATTATATGTGACCAACAGATATCTGTATTCCGTCATGTGAAATCCATAGATTAGGGCCCAATTTATTTATTTCAAATGGACTGATTTCCTTATATGAAATATAACTCATTAAAATATTTGAAGTTTATTTTTGTTCAATATAGTTAGCTATTTAACGTCGAGGCTATGGTTTTTCAAGCTAACTAGTTAACATCTAGCCAGGGGTGTATTCATTCTGCCAATTCTGTTGAAAAACGTTTCTTAAACGGGAGGGAATGGGACCTACCTGAATTTGTCCGTTTTTGGACCATGGGGATTAATGACTACACTCCAGCTAACTGACCAATGTTGCACTATTTTCTTAAACATCTTACTTCAGCTAGCCAGTCAGTTATGACAGAGTCCAATGGTCAGTCTTACCTCTTCGCTAGGTGAAGACGGACATTGTTTCTTGAGACGGCTTCGGTTTACTAAATTCCCCGTGTGAAGATACAAAATCGTAGCATGGTTGAGGAGCACCTTAGCACTGGTGGTGTGTTTTTCCATGTGGTGTCCTTGGTAAATCGATAAATCTATCGTGGTAGAAAGCCTTTATGAACTATTCAGCAACTTCAGTTACTTTATTCTAACAGGAGTGACCTCGTTTCCAAACGGTAGCTACCGCTGAATTAGAATGACTTGCATTTGTAGATTATTTAGGACGCCCACATTGTAACCGGGTGTTGTGTGCAAAATCTGGCATGGAGTTCTGGACTCTTTTAACCAAGAGATTGTTACAGCTCAGCAATGGTGTTATGACTCACTGTACATTGGAATGTACACTGTAATCATGACACAGCATGTTTCAAGAGACCAGATGTTCCATTTTTTAATTCAACATTCACCCCGTGACCCTAATCAGAGGGCAACATACCCACACAGAAGACAGTTTGGGCAATAAAAAGTTAAGACACAATCAATTTAGTGTATGTAAACTTCTGACTCACTGGAATTGTGATACAGTGAAATAATCGTCTGTAAACAATTGTTGGAAAAACTACTTGTGTCATGCACAAAGTAGATGTCCTAACCGACTTGCTAAAACTATAGTTTGTTAACAAATTTGTGGAGTTGTTGAAAAACTAGTTTTAATGACTCCAACCTAAGTGTATGTAAACTTCCCACTTCAACTGTATAACTACTCCTGTCTATACAGAAATAAATTAAATCACTCAATACTTCACCAGAAATCATGATTTAGCCAGAGGAATCGAGGATCATTAGCTTTTTTTGGGGTGGGGGGGGGAAGAGTGTGGAAATAGGCCTGGCTGATTATTGACTTGAGGCGGTCAGTGAAAAGCATCTAAAATATGCTACATGACCAAAAGTATGTGGACACCTGCTGCTTGGATATCTCAATACAAAATCATGGGCATTAATATGGAGTTGTTCCCCCTTTTGCTGCTATATCAGCCTCCACTCTTCTGGAAAGGCTTCCATTTCTGTATGGACCTTGCTTTGTGCACAGGGGTATTGTCATGCTGAAGCAGGAAAGGGCCTTCCCCAAACTGTTGCCACAAAGTTGGAAGCACAGAATCATCTAGAATGACTTTTATCTCCCTCACCAACTTCAAACATCTGCTATCTGAGCAGCTAACCGATCGCTGCAGCTGTACATAGTCTTATCGGTAAATAGCCCACCCAATTTTACCTACCTCATCCCCATACTGTTTTTATTTATTTACTTTTCTGCTCTTTTGCACACCAATATCACACCTGTACATGACCATCTGATCATTTATCACTCCAGTGTTAATCTGCAAAATTGTAATTATTCGCATACCTCCTCATGCCTTTTGCACACAATGTATATAGACTCTCTTTTTTTCTACTGTGTTATTGACTTGTTAATTGTTTACTCCATGTGTAACTCTGTGTTGTCTGTTCACACTGCTATGCTTTATCTTGGCCAGGTCGCAGTTGCAAATGAGAACTTGTTCTCAACTAGCCTACCTGGTTAAATAAAGGTGAAATAAATAAAACAATTGTATGCTGTTGCTTTAAGATTTCCTTTCACTGGAACTAAGGGGCCTAGCCCGAACCATGAAAAACAGCCCCAGACCATTATTCCTCCTCCACTTCACTGACACTATGCATCGGGGTAGGTAGCGTTCTACTGGCATCCGCCAAACCCAGATTCGACCGGCGGACTGCCTGACGGTGAAGCATGATTCATCACTGCTCCAGAGTCCAATGGCGACAAGCTTTACACAACTCCAGCCGACACTTGGCATTACAGATGGTGATCTTAGGCTTGTGTGGCTGCTCGGCCATGGAAACACATTTCATGAAGCTCCCGACGAACAGTTCTTATGCAGACAGATCGGTTGAAATGGTAGTATAAATTGTAAGCTTGCCCAAACTTGAAACTCACGCGCCGCCTATGAAGTCGTTTCCATGGTCGGATTTTGCCTATAGGCTACTTTGAAGCAAAGTAAGACATGCCTCATTATATGAAGTTAAACATTCAGATTTCAGACAATGAATTTCAAAATGCATCCTGCCTCCAGCTCACATTGTAGCGTGGTGGTGACATGCTGATAGCCTTTTGCCTGCACTTGAATGTTGAATGGGAGGTAAGCTTCAATTAGGCTACGAGTTGAGAAATAAAAATAGTAGGCCTAGCTCTTTTTAATTGTGCACCAAAACTGTTTAACATGCAATTGCATTTACAATTGTTGTGCAATGGGCTTATAAAAGCACATTTTACTCTTGCAGTAAGCAACTGAGGAGCTGCAGGAGGAATCCCGCTCAAAATAAGCTCTGTATGCTGTGTGAGTGATAGTTATGTTGGATAAATCAGATAGGCTACATGACTAACGCAAATACACACAACAATTTTATTCCACTATATTATGCAAATTGACCTATAGACCGATAAGAATGATGGTCAAATGTATTTCCATCAATGAATAAATAACATTTTGCAATGGGAGTTTTTTTTTTACCAGTCATTTTGGACTGCAACAGTTTTATTTAACAGCTTTTCATTGATTAATTTGTTTTCCAAAAGCTGACAATTGTTGGCTAACCGAAAACTCTGATTGGCAGAATAGTCCAAGTTAAATAGCTACAACAGGCTCTATCACTTCTTCCAAAACTTGCTGTAATCATCCACTTTGAAATCATCTTCGAATTCCACTGTCCTCTGCTTAACAGCGCCCTTCCTGGGATCCCGCTTCCGCATCCTCATTTTCCTTTCTTCCTCTGAGAGTGTACTGATGTCCACAGGCATCTGAAGAAGGGATACAATACCAAATCCTCACAATCAGTCTCACAATCTGATTAGCATTCAAATGTAGTATTCCTGAATAGCCAAACACTGCAAAAACAGATAATCCAATTTTTGTTTTCAGTTCAAGGATGCTTACCATGAGTATCCTCTTGGGCTCTTTGTACCTAATGTTAATTGTGGAACCATCAGGTTGTACGAGCAACAGTGGATACAACCTTTCATACTTCTGTCGACTGCTTCGTACAATTGATGTCTTGTTGGAGTTGTGCTGAGTGGTTGTTGTGTGTAAACTTGATACACGAAGGAAATGACTCTGAGCAACCATCTCTTGTAGACATCTAAAAGACAAAACATTCACAATGTTGAAACAATTAGGATCTAGAAAGGACAAACTAATATAAAGGCTTCATGCAAATGTACTCAGAAGCTTGCCGCGAGCTGCCCAGTGATGCGAGCCTACCAGATGAGCTAAATGCCTTTTATGCTCACTTCGAGGCAAGCATGAGAGCAGTATATCGGGGATAGTATATCCAGAGAGAGACATGATTCCGTGAAACAAAGTATGTTACAGTCCCTGATGTCTATCTGGAAGGAGATCCTCACCCTGAGCTCATCTACTTTATTGTCCAGGGACTGAACATTAACGAGTAATATACTCGGAAGCAGTGGATGGCGCGCATGCCTCGTGAGTCGGACTAAAAGTCCGCTCCGAATACCTCTTCTTCACCGGCGGCGTCTTGGAGCAGCCTCTGGGATATTCACTCTGATATCCAAAAGTTATTTCCGGCTGTATGTAATAACAACACAAAAAAAAAACGTTCCGGGCTAACAACGTAAGAAAAAATAAATGAAAAATAAATACTGCAAAGTTGCTTAGGAGCTGGAAACAGAGCTTGCTGTTGCTAGCACATTTTTCCTAGGATATAAATATTTGGTTGTTATTTTACCTGAAATACATATGGTCCTTTTTTGGCTGGATATTTGTAGAATTTTGACCTATTTTGAGTCATACAAAATCATGCGTTCTCTACTCCAACAATTAATCCACAGATAAAAGGGGAAAGCTAGTTAGTTTTCTTTGATTAATATCTAAAAATAAAATAAAAAACTCTCCTCATTCATCTTTCCACTTCTTCTGGATTTGATATGGTGGTTGGCAACCAACTTAAAGGTGCATACTACCACCAACTGGACTGGAGTGTGGACCTCTTATCTTTCAATCATGTGGGTTAGTATGCTCATAAAAACCAATGAGTAGTTGGGAAAGGCGGGACATGTAGCACGTCAAGCATCTATTTTAGCTCCTGGCTACACAGGCCTGCAGGAGCAGTTTGGATGAAATTATTCACAAACATGCATGTGTACATTTATTTTGCAACACGGACAGTTTAGTCAGCATGTAAGAAATCATTTTTCACTTCTCTCATTGACTTCCCCAAAACCCGGCCTGGTCGGGTTCTATTGAACAAATTCAGGTAGATCCCTCCCCGTTTAGTTAGTTTCCGTTTAAGAAATGCGTTGCAACAGAATCGTCATAATAAATACACTCCCATGGGTGTATTCATTACGTATTGCAACTGAAACAGTTTACCATTTAAGAACCAAACGGTAGCAAATAAAGCAAAACCTGAATTTGTCCAATTGAAACTTTCGTTTTCGTTGGAAAGCGGTTTCGTTGGAATAAACGGTTATAAACGGTTTCTGTTGCAAAACCGACTAAACACTTTGCAACAGAATCGGCATAATGAATACACCCCTGCACAGTGGCCTGTTTTGTATGTTATTTTGGCATTCAAACTTGTCACATCAGTTTACAATGTAAAAAATACAAAATACAATTAAGACACATACAAACATGGTCTCTTTTTGCTTTCTTGACCAAGGCTGGTCCAAAATGCAAGTGTTTCAGCCTAGCTCAGTGCTTTCTGTGTTTGTGGGAGAGCCAGCAGAAAATACAGAGCGTTGGGGTTGGTAATGTTCTCTATTTGCGCCGTGATTGGCTCAGTGTTCTGTCACTCATGGGGACATGACATCACCGCAAAATCTATGGGGAGAACTCGAATATTCAAGCCCCTTGGGTACTGCTATAGATTTACATTTGAAGTGCCCATCCAAGTCCGGCTCAAGGTCATTTGCCACAGATAAAATTACATCAAATCACGTTATATCTATCATAGCTTTGATTGGACTGTCAACATCATACTTAGCAAGCTAAATCTTAGACAGCAAGCTGGAGAAGAAGTCATCATCATGAATCAAGTCGGCAATCTACTGGCAAACCGTTTTTAGTCCTTGTCATATGAAGAAAAGTTATAGATAAAACGTATCGGTGCTCATCAGCATTGGACATAAAAAGGACACAAGAGAAAACACAAATTAAACAATGAGTGGTTTGAAAGAATTCAGTGGCTAACTGTAAGCGTGACAAAGCAATCACTAGCCTGCTATTCAGTGGAGAGGGTGTGTTGTCCAAGTTGGGGTTTAAGGGTCTCTTTTCCCAGCTTAAAAAGATCAACATTCACATGCAACACCATGGGCCAGAAAAGGTTGAATACATTGGCCAACTGGAAACTTGGAAATCTCAGACTTAGTTAGTTCAAGACAACTGGGAACTCTGAAAGAAACAAGCTTAGAGTGGGTAAATACATTTTGAAAGATCATCCAACTTGGTCTGGAACCCGGGCCTCTTTTTAGAGCTCCAACCTGCAGATCACTGACGTCATGATTCAACCTTGTTTCCTCCCCCTCCCTGACTTGCCTAGTTAAATAAAGGTAAAAACATGTTTTGTTTGTTTTAAATTACAGGGCGTTGAATGCGGCTCAAGCCGCAAGTAACGCCCTGGACCAGAGCTACTTGTTATCTAACGTGCGTCCCAATGAATGTCTTCAAAACCAACACTTAGTTTATTTACCTGTTTAAAACACTCTTCGACGTCCATACTTTCTGTAGGGCCATGTCGGATTTTAGCTAGCGTTTTTCTCAACGGAACATGAAATTGTTTGGTATTCTAGCTAGTTATCTCGCTAAACGTTATGTTTTAGATTTCTAAAAGAGAGAACAGGAAGTGGAAGGTCGTGCGCAGTTGTCCCGGTAAATAAACGACGTCAGGAAACAATTACCATCCAAATGGTTCCTACATGTGATAAACCACGTCAGGAAACACATCCTGCGTGAATAGTCATTGGTTTAAATCAAATCAAATGTCAACATTTAACAATAATGTAATACAGTTGAGTTTATTAAAGAAGAAATTGTCAACTTCATACGTAAATGTATACATGATATACTTTATTCCTAGTTATATTAATATGCCCTGTCTTGTGTAGTTCAGTCCTCCTGGGATGTTTGTGGGCAGGGAACCACAGGCTAAAAAGCCAGCTGGTAATGTTGTAGTATAATACTCATTTTCTCTGTAGCCAGAAACAAGGCTCCCTTAACTGTCTCCTCAGTCTTGTTTGTTAATAAATTGCGGATGGTTGAAATATTTTTCTTAACTAATTAATAATACATAGAGTTAATATATGTAAGAATTTCTCACTAATGTTCTTAGATTTTCGGTGATTGCTAAACAGAGTGTCATCTGTCGTGGTTTTTATCAGCCTTCCGTCAGCTTGGACACTTCAATAGGCCACATGTGCAAAGTCATTCACTTTAATTTAGGTTAACTTTTTTTATTTTAGCTGAGAAGGAAGGTAGAATTGTAATATTTGGTTACTATATATTAAACATCTACAATTCATCTGACTTGGTCCAGCCATTCCATCCACAATGAAAATTCGCATTATTGTCATTAACCACTAGAGAGCGCACAACCATAGGATAGTGTTGCGTTTTCAATGTCAACCAAAGCGCTCTATCACCTCAACTTGAGAAGTGTTACACCGGCAACTCTATTAGGGCTTATTTGATTCAGCTGTTGTATTTCATTTATTTGCTGATCAGATCTGTTTGTTGCTATATTTGAGTGTAAGGGCTGTCCATTGGCTTTAAAGTAATTAAACCGTAAAATACAATTTGAGTGTAAGGGCTGTCCATTGGCTTTAAAGTAATTAAACCGTAAAATACAATTTCTTTATGACACAATAATAAAGACAAATAAACGCATGGCAGGGCATATTTTAGTTTCCCAGTAGATGCTGAAATCGCGTTTTCTACTGCCAAGGGTATGAGCAGATGCTGGTTGGAATAAGTAACAGTCCCTCTACTTTCCTTCACAAGCAACGGCTGAAAGTGAACTGTTAGAGGTGTGTGTGCAGTTGGTGGCTGTGCATGTGGCTTCTTTATATCCCTGGAGGCCAGTTGAACTGTATTATGATGAATACTATTTTCCTCTTCAATTCCAGAACCAATTATTCACTTGAACAAAAGAAGATGAATTGTGTGGCAGGTATAAGTGAGTGTTGATAATGGTGGAGGCTGATTCTCAGGGGGGTGCAGTTTCCATCCACAGTGGATCACCATCACCTGTTGCTATTAATACTGTAGTTACCTTACCTGCGGCATTAGCAGAATTGTCAGATTTGATATGACAGGGTTACCCAACTGGCGCGGGTGGTTTTATTTGGCCCCAAAAATGTTGGGACATAAAAGACTGTAAATGCAACATAAATTTGTCTCCACATGATTTAGATTTTGTTAATATGTTCCCAATTATTTCCACGCATAATAAAGAGATTGTAAATAAATTTAAGCAAGGTTTGAATTATTATGTTTTAGTCAAATATATCTGTTTGGGCTTCTTTGTCAATTTGCGGTCTACAAATTATTTGTAATTATGTTTCGGTCTCCAGACCATCCACTCAAGACAAAAATCGGCCTGTGGCTGAATCAGGTTGATGATCTCTGTGATATGATGGTATTACGTAGCTCTAGTGCCTGACTTTTTAAATTTGTATTATTAACGAACTGTGAAATGGCTGAAAACCATTCAAATATGTATTTTTTTTCAAAAGTTGATGTCAAAAAGGTTTATTCACAGTCATCATGTTTGTGTTTATTTCCTAGCCAAGAATAAACCATACTGTAAATGCATGACAGTGAAATTAGATTCAACAGTAGGAGAGGGCAACCTCCCCCTCTTTTATCAAGCCCTCCAAGGAAAGGAAATATTGTACCGCACTGTCAGTCTGCACCCAATCGCTGTGTATAGCACTGGCCTTTCAACACATACATAGAGCCAGGGCACTGCAGAGGCAAGCCATTCGCTTTCCTCACAATGAGAGTTTGCCTTTTGTTCTGCTAGCCTAGATGAATGAATGACCTTATTGTAAAATTAACTTATCATCAGTCTAATTTATAATCTTTCTGTGTTATTGTGCACACGTCTCAGTTTTCAGTATTCCAGGGTTCTCCCCTTCAAAGCCAGGGCTCAGATTGGTGCTGCGGCTGTGGGCAGGTGAGTGTGGGGGAAAAAATTATGTCTGAGGAGAAAAGGCTTGCTTTGTATGACACAGATGGCAAAGGAATACCCAGACAGCAGGCCCATTATTTTTCAGGGTTAGGACAGAGAACACTATGGATCCATGTCCATTTTTATATAGATTAATCCCAAGAGTAAGAACACACATATTTAGACACTGTTATTCAACCTTACCTTATCTGTTTAAAGGAGCAATCTGCAGTAGCTACATCCATTTTTGGATTTATAAATTAAAGATGTGTACCCATTTATTCTTGAAGAATATAACTTAGAAATGTCTCATGAGTTTAGTCATACCCCATCAGAATCCAAAACATAAGCTTGTTTTACCCCAATGTTTGTAAACAAACTAAATGTAAACAAACATTGTATAGCCTCGACACACGTTTAGAACTATTATTTTGATGTCATGGATGGTCAGTCCTTGCATCCATACCTCTATCAATGAATTTGAGAGTGGTTACATTTCTCCAGCCACACCCTTGGATTTTTAGCAAAACAGTGGCAGCTGGCAGGGAAAACATTTCATTATTTTTTCAACTGCTGATTGACGTATTAAGGACACATTTGTTTAGACGATAACTGAGAATTTGCATTAAATAATTTCTTATGAAACCATAGCTTTGATATCAGACTTGCATATGTAATAATACATCCCATTGACTGACTGTTTAAAGGTGTGTTTAAGGTCTAAATTGAATTACCAGATGTCTCATAATGGTTGAATTTAGTCTTGAGTGAGAGCAGAAAAACTGGAGGAACAGGGAATGTTTGGTTGAAGGGGGAGAACACTAACAGTATAGTTTTTCTTATATTTTATATTTTCCCCTTCATACAGATGTGACTTGTCAGGACAGGACTGTCCAGGGGCAATAGTAATTAATTTCAGTTTGTCCCTGTACACACACTGACTGCCTCCCCCATGGAGTCCCCATGTCCTTCTCAAAGGAATTTCAGACAGGGCCCCAGGCACCCTGAGTGGCTTGTTTGACTTAAGATAGTTGAGCGGGATACACTGTGGGGGAAACCATATTTTTCTTTCACCTTATGCCACCAGTACACCATTGCAGTTCCCTTCAACAAATTGTTGTTGCTCAAGACGATACACGGACTGTTGAGAAGCCTTCTAATAACACGTGTGAAACACAAAGCATCTGAAAAATACTGGTTTGAGGAATATCGTTTGAAAGGCCTTCAAGTGTTACAGTATGTAATACAGCTGTAGTGGTAAGCGATAGGGATCATAGAATACAAAACATCTAGACGCTTGTGTTCTGTATAACTGATCTCTGTGGGTGCTTTCTCTCCTACACAGGCAAATGAAAATGGGTCCCAGACAATGTAACAGTTGTTGGGTGTTTCAGAGGACTTATTGTGTTGTTTTGTGTGTCTCGTTCTTGGCTCTGCAGACGCAGTTTTGCCTGCCTCCTGCCATTACAACTCCACTAGATGCCCATGCCAAGCATGTCATCTGCTATGGTTACCAACAACTGACATGTAAATATTTGTAGTCCCAATTACTGCATCACACAGAGAAAGGGCTGCCTGTTGACTCGCTCCCAGACTAATTACATATCGATGTTGGGTTCGTTCTGGCGCCGCAGCAGAAATCAAAGGGGATCCTGAGACACCATGCCAAATAGTCTCATCTTCACAAAGGGGAAAGGGTATTAAACTACGATAACAGAGTTCTTCTCTCACCAGTCTCTTGGAACATTCAGTTGAATCAGAGAACATAGCCCCATGTGAAAAATGAATTTAATTCAAATGCATTACTGCAAATAATGCATTTGTAAATATGTTACTGTAAATATGAGATACCTTGTCAATTTATTATTTATTTGGTTTTCTCTCCAAATGTATGCTTATACTGTATATCCTGTATTATCGTACACTTTTGTTCCCTTTAGTGAAAACAAAAAATCATTAGGAACTCTGGAATTAGTTTGCAAGTTTACATCAGTTTGTACAGTTTACACTAGTAAATGTGTAACTGTATAGTTAGTTATACAGTAGCCTATCTTAAAGATGTCTTCAGAAGTTCCTGATTAAAATATATAGAGGTCCAGTTTGAATATGACCCACATCCTGATGAAACAAGAGGTAAATGATAAACCAAGGCCATATCTTAGCAAGAACAATGGTCAGACTCAGACAGCTGAATGGGTTCTGGCTGCCAGCCCTTTATGGGGAAAGTTTAATTAACTAAGTGCTAGTGGTCTTGTCCACAGAGCATTTCATGCAAAGAATAAGGGTCAAGAGGTAAAGGTAGAATTCAGCTTAGGTGAGGATATTTAAATCCTCCACCTACCATTGTTCTTTAGCTGTGGCAGAGTGCGTCCTAAAGTTATATAGCAGACCTCATGTGGTGAGTCAGAGGGAGTGACCATTGTTATGCTGATTACAGAAACAATGACTGAGCCCTAATGAAGCATTGATGACTACACCCCATATAGCTCAATATTTATACTATGTCCTGATCAATTGGACCATAGTCTACACTGTCAAAAAAAATACTATTTTGATCAGTCAAAAAATAAAAATACTTCAACTTGTTACAAGTGTCGTGTCTTTACTATCATTAACTGAAGACAAAAATATCATTTTTATCCCAGATTCTCTGTAATTAGTTACTGTGCGATCAACTGATTAATCACGTAACTAATTAACTAGGAAGCCGGGGCACAAAGGAAAAATATTCACATTACAAAGTTATCATTTCCTAAAATAACTTTTCAGATATTTTATCTGATCAATTAGTCTTAGAATTAATGAATTATTTACTGTACCTCACGTTAGTCTCATTCCAAACGTTGTAAATTGTTGGTTATCTGCACAGAAACCAGTCTTCACTATGAGTCATCCATACATCAATTGTCTTAAATCATTTATTTATTACTAACTAAGTAATTCACAGATGCATAAACAAACAAACATGTAAATGTGGTTACATGAAATGATAGGAGAATATGCCCTAGTGGGCTGAACCGGCATGGCGGCTTGTTTGACAAAAGGGGAAGTGGGGTCGACTAAGAAGTCACTACAGAGTAATAATTATAACAATTGAAATGCTAATCCTTTACACATGAACGCTCACTCATTCGGGAACAATTGCAATCAATATATATATTTACGGTCAGTGTGTCATCTTGATCGCTGGTGAAAAGTTTGTCTTTCGTAGAATTGTCTGTCTCTCTCCCTCTCTCTCTCTCTCTGTCTTGGTTAGAGGGGATAGTTCAAAGTGACATTCGTTATAAAATGTATCTTTCGGCGGTTGTCGTTCTTCATGTTTAATGATACCGAATTCCTAGTTTCAGACTAGTAATTAGTATCAAAGACTTGTTCTTATTCTGTCGGTATCGATAGTCTAAGAGTTTAACCACATGGTATGGTTAAAAGATGCAGCAATGGTCTACAACCTTTGTCCTCCTAATGGAGAAAAACATGGTCTGCAACCTTTAGCCATCTCGTAATTGAGGTAAGCTTGGTCTGCTGATAATTTCTCAAAGTTGGGTTTTATTCGCAATGGCAGAAAAGGGGCTGTCCCAGGAGGCCTGACCCTAACTGGGCTCAAGGGCGGTCCTCTGATTTAGTTCAAATCAAAAGGGAATTGTATTTTTCTTCATTAAACAGTCCACAATCATATTACACAATTTATACAAACAGTATCATACTCACTCATTCATCGTATACAACAATTAGATGTAAACCTCATATCTGAGGCTATTATATAAACAGCGTTATGGTAATGTGGCCACACCGTCTCCCATGAGCTTCCCAAGTTGTAACAAACGGACCAGTTCGTAGCTGGATTCTTCACCGATCTTTTATACTTTCTCTGGAACATGAAATTTGTTCGTACCTCAAGTTCTGTGAGGTGGAAGGATTTCCTTTGTCCTCTAGGAAAGTTTACCCCTCTCTACTATGTGGCCATGTGGCAGCGTCTTCTCAGGAATTTACGACCTCTGACCACAGCAGCCTAGTTGAAGGAGGCAAGGGGGAGGCAGGGAGAGGGGGATGGATTTGGGGTTGTTATACCCAAAGAGGCCAACGTCATGACACAAGTAAATGAGTTAGTTTTCTTAATTGAAAAATATAACATTTGTTGAAACCAAATATGATTCAATGCCAACTGTTTTACTTTTAAGTGCTTTGACATTCTATAGAAATGTAATAAATTATTACATTTAGTTGTCACAATATCCTAACCAAGCATTGGCTAATTTAAAGGGATTCTCCAGTACTTTTGTAAACCTTTTGCCAGTATTTCTGAAAGTAGAGCTCACGAGCCAAAAGTGGTCCCCAAAAATGGCATACTACGTCACATATGTGCATCACGTCATTTCTCTCGCTCTGCTGTGGGTGCATCTGGTGTCTCTGGGGGGTCTTTGGCCTGGTTTGCTAACTACCTCTCTCAAAGAGTGCAGTGTATAAAGTCAGAACATCTGCTGTCTCAGCCACTGCCTGTCACCAAGGTAGTACCCCAAGGCTCGATCCTAGGCCCCACACTCTTCTCAATTTACATTAACAACATAGCTCAGGCAATACGAAGCTCTCTCCTCCATTTACATGCAGATGATACAGTCTTATACTCAGTGTCCAAAAAGCTTTCTCTGCCCTTAACCTTGTTCTGAACACCCCCAACACCAATGTCATGTGGTCTGGTAAGAAGAATGCCCCTCTACCCACTGGTGTGATTACTACCTCTGAGGGTTTAGAGCCTGACCTCATACATGTACTTTGGAGTATGGTACACTGTCCTTCTCTCAGCACATATCAAAGCTGCAGTCTAAGGTTAAATCTAGACTTGGTTTCCTCTATCGTATTCGCTCCTCTTTCACCCCAGCTGCCAAACTAACCCTGATTCAGATGACCATCCTACCCATGCTAGATTATGGAGATGTAATTTATAGATCAGCCGGTAACGGTGCTCTCGAGCGGCTAGATGTTCTTTACCATCCGTCCATCAGATCTGCCTCCAATGCTCCTTATAGGACACATCACTGCACTCTATACTCCTCTGTAAACTGGTCATCTCTGTATACCTGTCACGAAGACCCACTGGTTAATGCTTATTTATAAAACCCTCTTAGGCCTCACTCCCCCCTATCTGAGATGCCTACTGCAGCCCTCATCCTCCACATACAACACCCGTTCTGCCAGTCATATTCTGTGAAAGGTCCCCAAAGCGCACACATCCCTGGGTCGCTCCTCTTTTAAGTTCACTGCAGCTAGCGACTGGAACAAGCTGCAAAAAACACTCAAACTGGACAGTTTTATCTCCGTCTTTTCATTCAAAGACTCAATCATGGACACTCCTACTGACAGTTGTGGCTGCTTCGTGCAATGTATTCTTGTCTCTACCTTCTTGCCCTTCGTACTGTTGTCTGACCCCAATAATGTTTGTACCATGTTTTGTGCTGCTACTGTGTTGCGCTGCTGCCATGTTTTGATGCTACCATGTGTTGCTACCATGCTATGTTGTTGACTTAGGTCTCTCTTTATGTAGTGTTGTGTCCTAATATTTATCTGTTACTCATGGTGAGGGGCTAAAGGCTCATTGGTGGAACTTTAATTGCTAGGGGGCTGGCCCATGTGGGGGAAATGGTGCAGCTCAGTTTCTAAAAACTTTTGCTTTCAAACTAGGGATTTCGTGTTTAATTAAGACAGTAATTCTGCTCATAGATGATGCATGTATGATCTCAATACGGAAAGTAGTCCGATGAAGTGAAAGCTAGCACAGAATGGAATATGTTCCGGGAGTCATCTGACGGCATTGAGGAGTATAGCACATCATTCATCGGCTTCATTTGTTAAGCGGAGTGACACCGGGGAACTCAAGAGCAAACTCGGATGAGGAAACGGGGATGAATGAACCAAAATATTTATTGTTACACAGAGATATGGAGTGCAGATCCAGGGTAGCTTGGATGAGTTGCAGAAAAAACAGATGTGGAGACTGAGGTTGGAGTTGGCTGAGTAGAACAGGGTGAACAGGTCCTGAGGGGAATCCAAGGTAGTGGTGGTGAGTAAAATCCAGAGCAAGGTAGTTGGATGGTGAGATGTGGAGCAGGAGCCAGAGACCGAGCGTTAACTGCAATGAGAGGATAAACAGTGTCAGGCAGGGAAACGGGCACAGCAGAGTAACAGGATCTTGTGTAATCATAAATGGCTAGAATCATAACTGACTGAGCAGAGATTATGATCTGGCAAAGTGGAAGTGGCAGGACTGAATATTTCTAGAGGTCTTGATTATGGAACGGGTTGCAGCTGGTAGGGATCTGCTCTGACTCCAGCACATCTGTCTCCAACCACACAATCACACAGAGAGAGTACAGGGGGAGTAACTGCAGGTCAAGAAGACACCGGATGAAAACCAGAGGGCGTAGCAGGAGCAGATGTGGCATCATTAATAAGTGCATCGATGACGCCGTCCCCACAGTAACTGTACACACACATCCCAACCTAAAGTAATGGATTACAGGCAACATATGCTCTGAGCTAAAGGCTAGAGCTGCCGCTTTCAAAGAGCGGGACACTAATCCGGACGCTATTAAGAAATCCCATTATGACCGCCAACGAACCATCAAACAGGCAAATTGTCAGTACAGGACTAAGATCAAATCCTACAATACCTGCTCTGATGCTCATCGGATGTGACAGGGCTGGCATATTATCACAGATTACAAAGAGAAACTCCGCTGTGAGTTTCCCATTGACAGGAGCCTACCAGATGAGTTAATGCCTTCTATGCTCGCTTCGAGGTGTGCAACACTGAACCATTTTTTAAATGTATACCTTTATTTAACTAGGCAAGTCAGTTAAGAACACATTCTTATTTTCAATGACGGCCTAGGAACGGTGGGTTAACCTTGTTCAGGGGCAGAACAACAGAGTTTTACCTTGTCAGATCGGGGAGTCGATCTTGCAATCTTTCGGTTACTAGTACAACGCTCTAACCACTAGGCTACCTGCCGCCCCATATGCATGAGAGCACCAGCTGTTTCAGACGTAGCCAATGTAACATCCACAAGGCCGCAGGGCCAGATGGATTTCCAGGACGTTTACGCAGAGCATGTGCTGATCAGCTGGCAAGTGTCTTCACAGGCATTTTCAACCTTTCCCTGAACCAGTCTGTAATAGATGTTTCAAGCAGACCACAATAGTCCCTGTGCCCATGAACGCCAAGGTAACCTTCCTACCGCACCGTAGCACTCACATCTGTAGCCATGAAATACTTTGAAAGGCTGGTCATGGCTCACATCAAAACCATCGTCCCAGAAACCCTGGACCCACTCCAATTTGCGTAATGCCCAAACAGATTCACAGATGACGCAATCTCTATTGCACTCCACACTGCCCTTTATCACCTGGACAAGAAGAACACCCATGTTAGAATGCTGTTAATTTACTACAGCTCAGTGTTCAACACCATAGTGCCCTCCAAGCTTATCACTATGCTAAGGACCCTGGGACTGGATTCTGGACTCCTTGACAGGCCGCCCCAGGTGGTGAGGGTAGACAACACATTCGCCACGCTAACCCTCAACACGGGGGCCCCTCAGGGGTGCATGCTTTGTCTCCTCCTGTACTCCCTGTTCACCCACGACTGTGTGGACACACACAACTCCAACACCATCAATTTGCATCCTGTAGCACTAATTCCAAAAAGTTTTGGGACACTAAAGTCCATGGAGAATAAGAGCCCATCCTCTCAGCTGCAAACTGCACTGCGGCTAGGAAACACTTACCACCGATAAATCTACGATAATAGATCATTTCAATAAGCATTTTTCTACGGCTGGCCATGCTTTCCACCTGGAAACCCCTACCCCCCGGCCAACAGCTCAGCACCCCCTGCCGCAACTTGCCCATGCTAAGATCAAGTCCGCTTCTCCTTCACCCAGATCCAGATAGCTGATGTTCTGAAAGAGCTGCAAAATCTGGATCCCTACAAATCAGCTGGGCTAGACAATCTGGACCCTCTCTCTCTAAAATTATCTGCAGAAATTGTTGCAACCCCTATTACTAGCCTGTTCAACCTCCTCTTTTGTATCGTCTGAGATCCCCAACGATTGGAAAGCTGCCGCGGTCATCCCCCTCTTCAAAGGGGGAGACACTCTAGACCCAAACTGCTATAGACCTATATCCATCCTGCCCTGCCTTTCTAAAATCTTTGAAAGGCAAGTTAACAAACAGATCTCCAACCATTTTGAATGTACATGTACATATTACCTCTATTAACCCAAATCCCTGCACATGGACTCGGCATGGGTAGCCCTTGTATACAGCCTCCTTATTGTTATTTTATTGTGTATTTTTCTTTTAGTTTAGCAAATGTTTCATACTTACATTTTTTTAAACTCTGCATTGGTTAAGGGCTCGTAAGTAAGGATTTGACAGTAAGGTTGTATTTACCTATTGTATTTGCAGCATGTGACAAATAAAATGTGATTTGATTTGAACTACACATTGACACATCCAGCCCAAAGCAGGCGGTTTAAAAAAATACTTCATAAATGCCACATTTCAGGACGATGTCTTTACATTAGAAACCTTATGTAAACTTTACATATCATTACATATTCTGGCAGTGTACAATAATACATTTAAATGATGAAAAGAATAGACACATTAACTGATTCTGACTAAAGGGAGTACAGCTACGACTGTAAGTGACTTTTTCTTAGCAGGTTATGAGAATTTAAGCTAGAGTTAAGGTCATTAACATGGCAGGTTAGGAAACTTAAATAAGGTTAGGAAAATGTATATTGTAAGGGTTATCTTAAACACCCCTACTCAACGAAAAGTCACGTCCTTTCATAACTGTACTCCCTCTAGTCACTACCACATTACCTTGACTGACGTTCACTTGTATGGGTTGGCAAAAAGAATAAACGGATAGCCACACCCCCAATAAACCCCCAAATATTATTTTTGTCTGCCGACTCTTCATTACCCCACCGCTATTCAATGCGCATGCGCAAAGTGTTTAGAAGCTTTCATTTCAATTTTAAAAATCACATTGATCTTGTAATTTGATTTCAGACAAATTTAATAGAATAGGTTGAATGAAGTTTAATTTTAAATTATTCCAATCAGTAAAAGCACGTTAGATTAACAACAGCATTTTCCCACTTTCTACTGTGTAGTTTCTGCATAATTTCTGGCAAGTGACAATGGATTTAGTTTTACTGAGAGGGGCGGTTAGATGTGATGATGGCATGTCATTGATGTTATTTTGTCATCGTAAAAGGTGGCCGTTGTAAACACATAGCCTAAACTGATTCAGAGAGGTAGAACACTGGCAGGTTAGCGGCCGTATGAAAGGAATGTGGATGAAGAGCAATCGACAGCACAGCGCATGAAGAGCTCCCAGCGCGGCGCGAAAGTGAGATCAAGCGGGATACAGTTGCAACCTGAAGCCCAGTCAGTGTAGATTGGAGTTGGCATTTGCTGTTGTTATCTCGGTAGCATCAAACCTGACCTTTTATGCAATGGCGTGCATCTTTGAAGTATGTGCTCTCCATAGGTTTTCTGTCTCCCAAAGGGCGATATGGTTATCCTCTTGGTAAAGAAAGAGACACTTTTCTCATAAAATTCAACTACACTTCAACTACTCTTTTCGGACTGCTCTTGTGTTTTGGATTGCCTTAAATTTCTCGAGTATTTCAAGGTACGTTGTGTGTTTATTTCTAAGGCTTTCCTTCAAGTGTGCATGATGAACGTGTGTTAATCAAATTAAATGGAATGCGGGACATTTGTTTATTTTATTTTAGCATTTTTGATGCTGAAATGTACATGCGTTTAGAAAATATTCATTCATAATGTGTTTTGTGGGGAAATATTCATTCCACATGCACCTGCTCATGTTGTAGCATGGCATGAGGTTAGAAGCTACACATGTAAAGTCCTGACTCCTGTGATTTATTGCAAGGTGATGTGTGCTCACTTGCATCCCACAAGAATGTTAGACAAATTATGTAAATAATGAGGTGGAACACATCACCATTTCATAAGAATTTTCTGTAACCCTTATGATATAAACAAACTGTAATCCTTGACATCATGTATGGTCATAGGGGAGAGTGGGGTACGGAGAGCCAGAGGGGCAAGTTGAGCCATCCTTGTTTCTAGGAAACCATACACAAAATTAGTAATTTGACCAAGTACTTAGTAGGTAATCATTTTATTGAGTCTCCGAAGGAAGAAACCACATGGAAAAAGTTGTAAGCAAGTTATGTCCAAAAAACACATTAATTGTGTTAAGAGTTTTCCTGATGCTTGTATTTAAACCAAAGTAGATTATTTTAAGATTGTTCTATACATCAGTTGGGGTCTCTATAAGCTTCAATATGAGGTCCTAAATATAGCATGAAAATGTATCCCTGTAGCTGTGTGGGCTAATATAGTCAAGATGTTTGCCATGGGGTAAATTGAGCCAATGGTTGAGCCAATGGCAAGTTGAGCAAACTGAAGTGTTTTCTTCCCAGGAGTTAGGCCAGGCCCTGTTGTTACCTTGCATATGTTAAAATAGTTTAATAGTACAAAGTGTTTGTCAGGTGTTAAAATATATTTCAAATTATTAAAAGACAAAAAAGTGATTGTGATTGTGTTGAGGGAAGTGGTAATATTTAATTCAGTACAGACATTTTGAGGCAACTTCATTTAGGGCTCAATTTACTCAATTTACTCCAGTTATTTTCTTCGACAAGCAACGTTTTCAAAACTTTAATGTTTACATGAATTCATGTTATTTTCCAGTGATACGCAACATCCTGAAACATAGATGTAGATATCATCTTTGTTAGAACGAATACTATATTTCCCTTGATGGAGTGATGCTGAATGTAAAAAATTGCATATTTTTCCCTAAATCTCTCCCCTAAAATCTGTTTATCAAGATGCCTTAACAAAAAAACATTAGGGAGACCTTACAAGAGAATTTCAATTTTCCATGGATAATACATATGTTGTTTTTATGCTTGGCTGTTTTTATTCTTATCCCTAGGGGGCATCACTGTGGAGAGTGAAAATCACCTGCTGCATTAACATTAGTACCATGTCTTCTTCATAAGCCCAGTTATGTGGTTAACATAGAAAGATCTCTGCCACAGTACCAATAAGCCACCTCTGATCCCAGGGTCTCCTGTCATCCTCATGATCATATGTTTGGTACAGAGACCTTGTATCAGTCCAGACATGTGAGCCAGAAGTGCAAATCTCTCCAAATTAAAGAAATGTGATATTTCTCACTGGAAGGCACGTGGATGCCAGGGGGACTGAGGAATGGGTTATTACCGCTATGGATGTAATTTCAGGAGACAGAGACCTGAGCCCCTTCTGGCAGTGTTTAGGAGCTAACCACACCACAGTGATGCAGAATGTTGAGGGCTTTACATGTGGCACACTGCATCATGCCTTAGCACGATGGGGAGGCTGGCGGGCAGGCGACTGAAGAGATTTTGCTCTTCCACTCTGCTCCCACAGCTTTCACACTCACAGCTCCCCAGGATGCTGTCAACTGAACTATCTCAATTCTTTCCCCCCAACGTGGTGAGGATTTGAAGTTATGCAGTAGTCAAGAGATGTTCCTCAACAGTTATCATGACACATGTTCCCTCTGAACTTCTGAACTGAATCATTTGAGGCATGCTCAGGGAGAAGCCAAACAAGAAACATGGCATTTGACTTTAAAAAACAACACATTACATAAAAAGCTAAACTGAATTGTGTCTTATTGGTCCTTTCACTTTATTTCAGATGACTGTAATAGTGACTTTGGCTTGTCAATCACCCACAACTACTGCCAGTGTTAACACAAACATTGCTATGTTTTTATTTTTATTTAACCTTTATTTAACTAGGCAAGTCAGTCAAGAACAAATTCTTATTTAAAATGGTGGCCTACCCCGGCCATGTTTAGTGTACATCATTCTAATTTTACTCTAACTTAATTCAATAAAACAATTGTAGACCTTGCACCAGCAGAGGCAGTCATATGCAGTGGTGGAAAAAGTACCCAATTGTCATATTTGAGTAAAAGTAAAGATGCCTTAATAGAAAATGACTCAAGTAAAAGTGAAATTCCCCCAGTAAAATACTACTTAAAGTAAAAGTCTTAAAGTATTTGGTTTTAAATATACTTACGTATATCAAAAGTAAATGTAATTGCTAAAATATACTTAAGTATCAAAAGTAAAAGTATAAATAATTTAAAATTCCTTATATTTAGGCAAATCAGACGGCACCATTTAAAAAGTATTTATTTATTTATTTTACGATAGCCAGGGGCACACTACAACACTCGGACATCATTTACAAACAAAGCATTTGTGTTTAGTGAGTCTGCAAGATCAGAGGCAGGAAGGATGATGTTCTCTTGATAAGTGTGTGAATTGGACCATTTTCCTGTCCTGCTAAGTATTCAAAATGTAACTAGTACTTTTGGGTGTCAGGGAAAATGTATGGAGTAAAAAGTACATTTTCGTTAGGAATGTAGTGAATTAAAAGTGAAAGTTGTCCAAAATAGAAAAGTAAAGTACAGATACCCAGAAAATCTACTTAAGTAGTACTTTAAAGTATTTTTACATAAGTACTTTACACCACTGACCAAAGTTAGGGTCACATTGTGAATTCTCTAATGCTTCTCCATTGCTGCCAAGTGCATTCAGCATTTTTCTACCCTCTGCTGTCTGAGACTGTCAATCTGTCTGGGACTGAGTCCAGCTTTCTAATGGAGGGTTGGTTGTTTAGCAACAAAATTGACGCATTCGCAACTATGGGGCAAAATAGTCGAGGTTGGCTTAGATTGACAACATGTAAACTATATTTTGTCTCCATGTTTATTGAACAAATTAATACATTTGCACAATGTGCACTTGTTGTCTCTCAAGTACATTGTTACAGTTGTTGGTTAGCTAGCTAGTACATTTTTTTGTTGCCATATTAGCATTGACATCAGTCAAAACACCTCCAAACAAGACATCCCACTGGGCGCACACAGGTTGAAATGTTGTTTCCACATAATTTCAACGAAATTACACGGAACCAACGTGGAATAGACATTGAATTAACGTCTGTGCCCAGTGGGATGGTATCAAGAACAAGATAAAACTAGCTAAAACGAGCCACCTATGTTTTCCCACATGGCTGCTTCTTGTCATTGTTGCTAGCTATCTGCCCGTTCAGGATCATAACAACACACGACTTCTGGGCCCCTTCGATGTGGGTGCATCATTTTCATGACGTTGTCAGCCAACCCGTCTATAGATGTACTGTTTTTGTTAGAAACTTAACAATCTCATAAGGATACCCAACAATTTAAACATTTGAAACCCAGAAGACTATAAGAAAATTATATACGGACAAAAGTAAATCTTTCTGAATAGCCAGGTTCTTGACATGGAGCCCTTTTTGTTGACTTTAGCTGATATTGGCAGCTCATAAAGGGATTTCATGGACCCACAGTAAAATAGGACATGGGAAACAGGGCTAAATGGCTCTGTTTTTATCATTATCTTTGACCTTTGGTAATCCCTTAGAACCTCTATGGTCTTCAGCCTCAGTATTGACATAGAGTTGCAGAGTTTTCCTGTGTGGAGTTGAGGACGGACCCGTTACCAAACTGAAAAGGAAAATAACATGTGAGTGTTTGGACTTTCACAGCACAACTTGACCCAGATTACTCCGGTGTACAGTCTGGGTTTGTGTACTAGCATTGGTGCTATACTGGAAAATATGCATCATATTTGTGTTTGAATGGTTAACTGTGTGACACATGGGACCATGTCAATGGCTGGGGTTAGGAATCCGAAGCCAGTGTGCTGGGAGTGTTCCAGGCCTAACTCATCAGCACAGTCATATGTACTGCCGGGTGCAAACCCTCCCCTTCAGTCAGGACTAAGGGTCTTCCAATAGTGTTTACAGTACACTACAAACCTGACATACCAGCGTTATCTAACAGCATGTCAGAGACGATTAGTCAAGTCAGAGAATGTGGTGAGCTGTCTTGGCCTTAATGCCACGGCTCAGGCATGGCAGGCACACAGTGATTCAGCATGGCACTCACTCCAGGGAGAAAACCCACCTCCGCTTGGCTCTGCTTCCTTGTGAAATGTTCCTCTATTACACAAGCCTCTACCATAGAGCTATGAACTGGCAGATTACAGGTAATGGCCAGTTCTGGGTACTTCATGTCCAGAACTCCAGATCAAGTGCACTGATTTCAGGAGACTTGGACCAGAACGCTCAACAACTGCATAATGCTGATAGTAAATATTCTGCAGTGCACTGCACATGGATGACATCTCTCAGACAGGTTCAGTGTCAGTACTGAATGGGTCATGCTAAATGACTGCCAAAATCTAAATCAAGTACCTCCATCTCTCCAGCCTTGATTGATATCAGGTTACTGTTGGAGATAATAGTTGACCTGGCTGGTACAGTCCCTGACTAAAGGCTTGACAAGTGGCTCTTGGTCAATACTGTCTATTCAAAGATATGACATCACCCCTTATATAATGGGCTCAATTTAGTAGAGCTTTGTACAGTCAATTATTTGTAACAAGAAACTTAAGAACTGTGCTTGGGGCTACAGTACCAGTCAAATTTCTACATTTAACCCCAAAAAGTGTTAAACAAAACAAAATATATTTTAGATTCTTCAAAGTAGCAACCCCTTGTTGACAGCTTTTGCACACTCTTGGCATTCCCTCAACCAGCTTCACCTGGAATGCTTTTCCAACAGTCTTGAGTTCCTACATATGCTGAGCACTTGTTGGCTGCTTTTCCTTCACTCTGCGGTCCAACTCATTCGAAACCATCTCAATTGGGTTGAGGTCGGGTGATTGTGGAGGTCAGGTCATCTGATGCAGCACTCATCACTCTCCTTCTTGGTCAAATAGCCCTTAGACAGTCTGGAGGTGTGTTGGGTCATTGTCCTGTTGAAAAACAAATGATAGTCCCACTTAGCGTAAACCAGATGAGAAGGCGTATCGCTGCGGAATGCTGTGGTAACCATGCTGGTTAAGTGTGCCTTGAATTATAAATAAATGACTGACAGTGTCAGCAGCAAAGCACCATCACACCTCCTCCTCCATGTTTCACAGTTGGAACCACACATGTGGAGATAATCTGTACACCTACTCTGCATCTCACAAAGACATGGTGGTTGGAACCAAAAATCTAAAATTTGGACTCATCAGACCAAAGGACAGATTTCCACCGGTCTAATGTCCATCGCTCGTGTTTCTTGGCCCAAGCAAGTCTATTCTTCTTGGTGTCCTTTAGTAGTGGTTTCTGTATACCACCCCTACCTTATCACAACACAACTGATTGGCTCAAACGCATTAAGAAGGAAATAAATTCCACAAATTAACTGTCATCAAGACAAATTGTGACTACTTTGAAGAATCTCAAATATATTTTGATTTGTTTAGCACTTTTTTTTGCTTACTACATGATTCCATGTGTGTTATTTCATAGTTTTGATGTCTTAACTGTTATTCTACAATGTAGAAATAGTAAAAAATAAAGGCAAACCCTTGAATGAGTAGGTGTGTCCAAACTCTTGTCTGGTACTGTATATCTATGTTTTTTAATATTATTTTTTGCTAATAGGCAAACTTTAAGACAGGCTACTGTGGAGTTTGGAGGATTATTGAGTTCACATTCTCCTAGCACTTTAAAAACTATACCCGTTCCCACAACATGCTTTGTCCAGTGTCCCTCCATTCCCTCCCTTCATGTCTTCAATGACTCACACCTGATGATGCAGTGTATTGCGTCATGTACTGCTATATACTGTAGCTGGGCAAGTGGCCACTATTTGATAGCTCCTCATTGTTTGGTATTATTACCATGCAAGCCTGTTGCCGGCCCCTGCTCTACATCATCTGTTGTTGGGTGGAAACACCAGTCGGGGTGGATTTTATATGGCCCTCATTTCCTGAACTCCTTCCCTAGACCTAAACATACACCGAGGCCCCAATCCTAGTGCCTCAGTACAGGCCATTCATGTCCCTCCAGATGGTTCTATTCAGAGCTGGCCTAAATATCCCTCCCAAAGCTGTCTGTGTGGGGATGTGCTGGAACACCTTACCATAGAGGCTACAAGCCTGACTCTGGACACCTATTGTTCTCAGCAGAAATGAAACAGACAATTCTACTATGAGTCTTCTCTTCTAAGAGCTGGGGCCAAATCACACACAGACAAACACACATATCCCTCCAGTAAAATAGTACAAATATTTTGGATAAACTCAGGTTTGATAATAAGGACAACAACAGCATGTCTTGACAGTATCATTGGATATGAACACAATTTATTATCCAGCCATAACTCTATACTGACTAAATAACTATACCAGGTTAAGATTGGAATTTCTGCTGATCTGGAGAGAATATGAATCTGGAGAGATCTGGAGGGAATAAGAAAATAGGAAAATAATGAATCTCTTCTGAAATAATGGGTCTGTTCTGTTCAGTGGTCACAGCTCCAGATTCCTCAGGGCCAGATGTCTACAGTACTGTACTAGTGGAAGCCTGCGAGGCCTCTATGAATGGTACAATGCAGAGAAACAGCACCAGAGCACTGTTGATTAACGTAAACATCCTGCTTGCGTGTGTGTGTGTGCGCACATGTGGATGGTGATTACCATGACAGCATCGAGTGTGTTAGATCAGGGTGTGCGGTCCACCACCGTACATCACTAGTGCCGAGCTCCCTGCCATACAGGACTCTATACCAGGCGGTATCAGAACAAGGCCCTAAAAATTATCAAAGACTCCAGCCACACAAGTCATAGACTGTTCTCTTTGCTACCACACAGCAAGCGCTCACGGTGCACCAAGTCTGGAACCAACAGCACCCTGAACAGCTTCTATCCCCAAGCTATAAGACTGCTAAATAGTTAACCAAATAGCTACCCGGACTATCTGCATTGACGCTGTTCAGGGTGCTGAACACTGCTACTGCTTATTATCTATCCTCTTGCCTCGTCATTACTCATAGTGTATTTATTCCTCGTGTTATTATTTTTCTCTCTGCATTGTTGGGAAGGGACCATAAGTAAGCATTTTACTGTTAGTCTACACCTGTTGTTCAAGAAGCATGTGACAAATAAAATTGGATTTGATTTGACTGCTGAGATACAAACATTGTCTTAGGCAACGTGTTGACAGTTGGGATCAGATAAGGAATTCAATCAACTGTCACGCCCTGACCATAGAGAGCCCTTGGAGTCTCTATAGTGGTTTAGGTCAGGGTGTGACTAGGGGGGTGTTCTATAATGTGTATTTCTATGTTGGTGGTTTTGTATGATTCCCAATTTGAGGCAGCTGGTAATCGTTGCCTCTAATTGGGGATCATATTTAGGAAGCCCTATCTCCCACCTGCTTTGTATGATATTGTTTGTGTTAATGTGTTTGGGCACTAAGTCTTCACATTCTTTAAGTTTTGTTTCTAGTTTCACTTTGTATTAAAAAGATGTGGAACTCAATGCACGCTGCGCCTTGGTCCGCTCATTTTGAAGTTTGTGACACTTGTGTGTGTTCTACAGCTGTTCTTTGTCTCTAATTGAGAGAGGCATGCTAATCGTCATTGGTGGTTCAAAGGAACCTCTCTAGGGAAATATATTCTAATACAGGATAAAAAACATATTCCCACACAGGATTCTTGCAGTCAGCTTTATAGTCACATACATAATGTAACCTGGCACATTCTACAGTATAGTGAATGCTTATGTTTCAACTCTCAGCAACTGATGATTTTGTTTACTAAGTACTTAAAACCAGTTGGAAGTCATTATCTTTCATTGCAACTTTTGCCAGAAAGACTGCATGTCTGTGACAAGTCAATACTAAATAGTTTCATGACTTAGGCACAACCAGTTTAGCTTCCTTCCCTCTCCTTCTCCTCATCCCTACCTGGGCTCGAACCAAGGATCCTCTGCACACATCGACAACAGTCACCCTCGAAGCACCATTACCCATCGCTCCACAAAAGCCGCAGCCATTGCAAAGCAAGGGAAACAACTACTTCAAGGTCTCAGAGCGAGTGACGTCACCGATTAAAACGCTATTAGCGCGCATCCCGTTAGCAATTTCACACCGGTTACATCTGCATACTGACTGGTGCAGACCTAGGGCTATGTTTTTGGCTGGCGTCAAGCTAGCTAAATTGTCAAAAGCATGCTCATTTGCAATTTCAACATGTTAAAGCTGGCACTCTTTTATTTTTAAACCCCAGCCCCAAGATTCATAATTTACCTGTTTTATATGAGCTTGCTTGCGATGAGGTGGGAGCAGTGGCAATATCTGAGGCGTGTCCTTAAAAACGTGCTCCAAGGTGCCCATTTCAGTATGCGCAGGTGGGGATATTTATGACCAACCAAAAGCTGATCTTAAGCCTCGTTCACTTTACCCCATTAGTACTCGGTTACGTTGCACCAGATGTCTTGCATTTCAACAGGGATGTCCACAATGGATTGAAAACGCAATGCCCCCCTGTGTTTGAAGGCTCGGTTGCTAGACGGACACCTCGTACATTGACATTTTTCAAACTTAGCATTGTCTTCAGTTCAGCAAGAGTCCGTCGAAAAACAGAGAAGAAGATATGTGGTTTTCAGTGATTGCTTTTATGGGATAGCTAGCAACATGTAAACACTTATCCAAGTGAATACTATTTTAATAGTAATGTTAAATAATAAACGTTTGCTGTTAAGTATAGTATACTGTATGACTGTAGCCTCCTGTTTAAGTTCATTGTGACGGACGTTTGTTTTTGGTGGAGGTTGCTAGCTGCAATGGTATCTTCAACCTAGCCTAGCTTTTAGCTGGCGACCTATGCTATTTAAACTGTAGTATCAGTCCACACTGGTCGAGGAGGAGATCATTCTGAGTCCCCAGCCGAATTGCAAAGACCGTCCATAACCTACAGAACTTGAGACAAACACATGCAGTATTAAGCCATGGAAATGCCTTGATTGGCCAGTGAGTGGCCAAGCCATCACACCTACAACTTGCTTGTTCATCAAAACCCAGCCCTTTCACACTACTAAGTTGAGGAAAAAGTAACAAAACAAAACATGTTTTATTATTACCTGAAACAATATATTTATCCTGTCTCGAATTAAATTGTCCAAAATAAATGCAATCTCTCATCATGTGTTACAAACACTACACTTGTTCGTTCAGTAGCGGGGCAAGACTCCATGAAGATGACTTACTCAGTAATGAAATGAAATACGCTTCGATGTGATCGGGACATTAGAGGAAATAGATAGAACAATGAGAGTTTAGTTAGATTTTTTTTTGATAACACAGTGGGTTATGGCATGGATTTTGACAGCGGAAGCGCAGCCTATCCAGCCGTGACACACATTGCCCATATGCACATAGAACAAGAGATGTGGTTTTTGTGCCCATAAATCTCATATTTAGAAACATAAAACATTTAATGTTTTTTTTCCATTTGTTTCATTTGATTAAATAAACAAGCGTAGCCTCCCATCCTCTTACTGAAAGGCAGTTGTTTTTTGTCATACCTAATGCATTCGCCAAGTAGTCAAGACTATCAGTAAAGGGTTTAGCTCGTGAGACTGATTTAATAAAAAGCAGTCTCAAGCTTTAAGCTTTATTCAAAGATTTGGCAGCAGCAAACAGTGACATCCCCTTTTTATCTATGTAGGGCAGGCTATTACATTATTTTAGCCAGCTTCTGTTATAATTTTGTATGTGCATAAAAAACCCTCCATATAGGCTATATGCCATGAAATGAGAGATTAAAAAACCCATTGACATTCAATTAAAAACATTCAAGTTATTTTCCTGTAATAATTGCTTGTTTTCCGTTTCGTTTGATTAAAAAACAAGGCCACCCTTACCCTACTATAACGAAAGCTGGTTCAACAACATTGCATCTGGTGTCTTTCTTATCCTATCTGGTGTCTTTCTTATCCTATCTGGTGTCTTTTTTATCCTATTCATTAGCCAAGGAGCCTATCCATAAAATATTTCTAATGTTCTACTTGTGAGGCTTTTGCCGAATTGCATTTTTCACAATTCATATAGGCCTACCTGCAGTGCATACTCCATTCACAATTCATATAGGCCTACCTGCAGTCCATACTCCATTCGGCTTGTATCCATCTGCATTTCCAAAGAGCGCCTTTTTGTCCGATTACCAAAGACACTCTCTTCCAAACATCGGCTATTCAAATGTTTCAGTCCTATAATGGCATGTCAGTGGTAGGCCTGCAGGCTATATCTTGCTTATTGAGAACGTGCCACACACATACAGAACAATTTAAAGGAGTCTAGTATTTTTTTATTTGAGGAGAAGTGCAGCGCCTAAAGGCCAATAGGCCTACTCTTTGAAGCCAATTACAACAATGTTGACTGTCAACACTCCAAAGATATTTTACTGTTGCTATCACGTTATTGAAGCCTATGCTATTTAAACTGTGGTATCAATCCACAATGGTCTAGGAGGAGAATATTCTGAGCCACTAGCCGAATTGTGTTAGGTTTGTTAAAATAAAGCCCCTAGTGTAATACAGTAGTGACACAACATAAACTCGTTAAAAAAATAAACGTCCTCTCACTGTCAACTGCGTTTATTTTCAGCAAACTTAACATGTGTAAATATTTGTATGAACATAACAAGACTCAACAACAGACATAAACTGAACAAGTGACTAACAGAAATGGAATAATGTGTCCCTGAACAAAGGGAGGGTCAAAATCAAAAGTAACAGTCAGTATTTGGTGTGGCCACCAGCTGCATTAAGTACTGCAGTGCATCTCCTCCTCGTAGACTGCACCAGATTTGCCAGTTCTTGCTGTGAGAGGTTACCCCACTCTTACACCAAGGCACCTGCAAGTTCCCGGACACTTCTGGGGGGGAATGGCCCTAGCCCTCACCCTCCGATCCAACAGGTTCCAGATGTGCTCAATGGGATCTTCGCTGGCCGTGGCAGAACACTGACATTCCTGTCTTGCAGGAAATCACGCACAGAACGAGCAATATGTCTGGTGGCATTGTCAGGCTGTAGGGTCATGTCAGGATGAGCCTGCAGGAAGGGTACCACATGAGGGAGGAGGATATCTTCCCTGTAACGCACAGCGTTGAGATTGCCTGCAATGACAACAAGCTCAGTCCGATGATGGTATGACACACCGTCCCAGACCTTGACGGACCCTCCACCTCCAAATCGATCCCGCTCCAGAGTTTAAGCCTCAGTGTTACGCTCATTCCTTCAACGATAAACGCGAATCCGACCATCACCCCTGGTGAGACAAAACCCAGACACATCACAGAAGAGCAGTTTTGCCAGTCCTGTCTGGTCCAGCGACGTTGTTGCCGGTGATGTCTGGTGAGGACCTGCCTTACTACAACAGGCCTACAAGCCCTCAGTCCAGCCTCTCTCAGCCTATTGCGGACAGTCTGAGCACTTATTGAGCGATTGTGCATTCCTGGTGTAACTTGGTTAGTTGTTGTTGCCATCCTGTATCTGTCCTGCAGGTGTGATGTTCGGATGTACCGATCCTGTGCAGTTGTTGTTACACGTTGTCTGCCACTGCGAGGACGATCAGCTGTCCTGTCTCCCTGTAGCACTGTCTTAGACGTCTCACAGTACAGACATTGCAATTTATTGCCCTGATGACATCTGCAGTCCTCATGCCTCCTTGCAGCATACCTAAAGCACGTTCACGCAGATTAGCAGGGACCCTGGGCATCTTTCTTTTGGTGTTTTTCAGAGTCAGTAGAAAGGCCTCTTTAGTGTCCTAAGTTTTCATAACTGTGACCTTAATTGCCTACTGTCTGTAAGCTGTTATTGTCTTAACAATCGTTCCACAGGTGCATGTTCATTAATTGTTTATGGTTCATTAATTGTTTATTAATTGTTTACAAATTATCTTTTTTGAAAGACAGGGTCCTGAAAAGGGCCGTTTATATATTTTTAACTTTCTTCCCTGTGTCATATGTTTTTAATTTTCTGATCTACTGAAATGAGGATTATAATCACCAATATTGGGGGGAAACAAAAATATTTTTTTATGCATCTCGTAGAATTTTTACATAATAATTTTTTTTAAACAGATCAAGTATCTGTTGTGAGGGGGAGAGCTGTTGCTCTGAAAGCCTCTCTGATGAAGATAATTGTGAGATATCATGATGGAAAATACAGTGCCAGTAAAGTTTGGACACACCTACTCATTCAATATTTTGTATTTTATTTTGACTAATTTCTACATTGTAGAATAATAGTGAAGACATCAACACTATGAAATAATACATATGGAATCATGTAGTAACCAAAAAAGTGTTAAATAAATTAAAATATATTTTATATTTGAGATTCTTCATAGTAGCCACCCTTTGCCTTGATGATAGCTTTGCACACTTTTGGCATTCTCTCAACCAGCTTTCCTGGAGTAGTCACCTGGAATGCATTTCAATTAAAAGGTGTGCCTTGTTAAAAGTTAATTTGTTGAATTTCCTTCCTTCTTAATGCATTTGAGCCAATCAGTTAGGGGTGGTAAAATACCAAGTCCATATTATGGAAAGAACAGCTCAAATAAGGAAAGATAAACGGCAGTCCATCATTACTTTAAGACATGAAGGTCAGTCAATACAGAATGTTTCAAGAACTTCGAAAGATTCTTCAAGTGGAGTCTCAAAAACCATAAAGTGCTATGATAAAACTGGCTCTCATGATGACCGGCACAGGAAAAGAAGATCCAGAGTCACCTCTGCTGCAGAGGATAAGTTCATTAGACTTACCAGCCTCAGAAATTGCAGCCCAAATAAATGCTAAGTAACGGACACATCTCAACATCATTAGATCAGTTGAAATCTGTCCTTTGGTCTGATGAGTCCAAATTTGAGATTTTTGGTTCCAACCGCCGTGTCTTTGTGAGACGCAGAGTAGATGAACGAATGATCTCCGCATGTGTGGTTCCCACTGTGAAGCATGAAGGAGGAGGTGTGATGGTGTGGGGGTGCTTTGAATTCAAGGCACACTTATCTAGCATGGCTACCACAGCATTCTTCAGCGATACGCCATTCCATCTGGTCCCATCTTAGTGGTACCATCATTTGCTGTCATCAAGGCAAAGGGTGGCTTCCTGCTTTTACCTCCACAGTATCATAGTCCTTGATTTGTTTAACACTTGTTTTGTTACTGTGTGTCATTTCATAGTTTTGATGTCTTCACTATTATTCTACAATATAGAACATAGTAAAAATAAAGAAAAACCCTTGAATGAGTAGGTGTCCAAACTTTTGACTGGTTCTGTATATAGAAACAAAACCAAAAAATCACAACATTTGTGAACTAGGCTTTTATTACTCCTGTATGAGCTGAGAAAGTGAATCCTCAGCAAGCCAGTCAGGTGGGGACCCTCAGGACACATGACTTGTGTACGGACGCAACATCGAAAACATTGAAAATGTATTCACTCTACTGTAAATCGCTTTGGATAAGGATGTCTGCTAAATTACAAAAATGTACATGTAAATGTAAAAATCACTTAGCGTGATTGAGGAGGCAGAGAGGACCTGATGACACCTACTGCACCAACCACTCAATGGCTCTTAAGGGAATTGGATCATTCTGATGTGGATGTCATGTCCAGGGCAACAGCGCTAATACCTTTGTCAATCATATGGTGGTTCCTCATTAGTTATGGTTGAGTGTCAATGGGTGCCAGTGGTAGGGTGTAACTTTGCCATAGTAGATGAATAAGCAACGTCATTATTAATTATATTACTGGCCATCAATTAATTTATTCTTGACCAAGCTTTGTTTTTATTTTACTCCTCTGTTTAGCCACTGATTCAAAAATTATGCTTTCCATGTGCTATGCAACTGCAAACAGTAGTTTATGGAATTGTTAAACAAATGACATGTTGAACAGGCATTTCCTAATGGCTTGGCATGGTTCATTGTACCAACAGACGTTGTGTATTACAATCCAACTCCATTTTCTGTGTGTTTCTGTAAAACAGCATGACCATAATGATGGTAATGAGAGAGTGTGACACCATTGGATGCTTCCCCAGTGTCAACAATTCCAGGGAAGAGCCTACTCAGCTATTCCATCCCAGGGTTGTGAAGACGCAATGCGTCTCACTGTGTGTTCTGTCTGACATTGACATACATGATTGAGATGAATGGGGGATGAATCTGCCCCTGTTTTACTCTGCTGATTGCTTCACCCCAGGAGCACCATCCCAGTCAGTGGGCTCAGCTGGGGGAACACACTGCAGGTTGGATTAACTAACTACAACTTTACCACCTCATTGTCCCCTTCAGGGTTTATGACCCATGCTATGAGCCTCCATCTCCACTTTATAGAGCATTGTTTGAGTATGTACAGAGAGGCCCTATTATAGTCTGGAGAGGGCTGCACTCTACAGGAGTTTGGCACAAGTTTCCATTGGTTGGAGTGGAGAGAGCAAAGGAATATTTCAATATGATGCCTCCTGTAACAGCAAGATAAAGCAATGATACAGCTACAATATGATTAATATACAGTAAAGACTGGCAGTGCTTTAAGCTAAAGTTGTCTGTTGTCCAACTTGATATACATGCCACCTCTCATTTAGTGTTGCTGTGATGCTGCTGGTCAGTCAGAGTGGGCCTGGTTGTGATGGAGTGTATCTGGCTGAGCTGAGCGGTGGGAAGAGGACACTTCACCTGGCATAGAGAACACTTGACAAAGCACTTCTCTGCCTGAGAGGTGACCAGGCTGGCCTTTACCTGGCTGCCAAGCCCAAGTAATAACTATAATGGCCTCTCTCCAATGGCCATCTCTCGTTCTTTGCCAAGTTATTAAAGTTGTATTGTTTAACACGTAATCCCTGTATTACAGAAAAAAATGTTGAAACTGATGACAATGTTTTAGATAATGTTTGATAAGTATCTTATTAAACCCTTATTTCTGTTTTCACACATTTCTAACCATACTGAACATTGAGGAAAGCTTTTTTCTCATATGAGAAAAGTGTGTGAACTGACAGCTCAATTATTTGTTCATGGCAGGGTATTCAGGCTGTGAGTCGGCCAATAGTGCTGCACTGTATATTCCCCATTATGCAGAGTAAAAATAAAAGCGGATGACATCATCTGCTGTTGGTTCCTTGAATGTGGTTTTGATGACTGGTTTGCCTCTTTGTTCTTCACTACAAACAGATGTAGCAGCCATCCTGAGTGGGTAATAATGGTGATGCTGTTCCTGGTCCTCTCCTCAGGTGACAGAGGCCCCAGGCGAGGGAGAGGCTGGCCTGGCGGTAGGCTGGCAGCATGAAGCACCTAGCCATCTCCAAGTGGCTCAGTCAGCTGGGTCTGCCGCAGTACTGCACTCTGTTTGACGACGACTATGATGGGGTGGAGGTAAAAGCGGATTTCAGCCTGATTCACTATGTAGACACTGCACACTCAGGCACGTACATACACACACAAACAGACACACACATAAAAGCATGCACAGTAAAGGACACATACGTAGACTCCGCTGCCTATGCAGGTCAGTGGAAAAGACTGCTAAAGCACAGCAGTGGGTCTCAAATGAACTACTTAGTTTACCAAAAGCAGTTAAAGTATACTGAACAAAAATATAAACGCAACATGCAAAGTGTTTCATGAGCTGAAAGAAAAGTTCTCAGACATTTTCAATATTCCCAAAATATTATTTCTCTCAAATTTTGTGCACAAATTTAGTTTGCATCCCTGTTAGTGAGCATTTCTCCTTTTCCATCACAATCCATCCACCTGACAGGTTTGGCATACCAAAAATCTGATCAACACAGGTGCACCTTGTGCTGGAGACAATAAAAGTCCACTCTAAAATGTGCATTTTTGTCACACAACACAATGCCACTGATGTCTCAAGTTTTGATGGAGCGTGTAATTGGCATGCTGACTGCAGGAATGTCCACCAGAGTTGTTGCCAGAGTTGTTTACCATAAGCCGCCTCCAACGTCGTTTTAGAGAGTTTGGCAGTACGTCCAACTGGCCTCACAACAGCAGACCACGTGTATGATGTTGTGTGTGCGAGCGGTTTGCTGATGTCAATGTTGTGAACAAAGTGCCCCATGGTGGTGGTGGGGTTACGGTTTGGGCAGGCATAAGCTATGGACAGTGAACACAATTGCATTTAATTGATGGCAATTTCAATGCACAGAGATACAGTGACGAGATCCTGATGCCCATTGTCGTGCCATTCATCCGTCGCCATCACCTAATGTTTCAGCATGATAATGCACAGCCTCATGCCGCAAGGATCTGTACACAATTCCTGGAAGTTGAAAATGACCTGCATACTCACCAGACATGTCACCCATTGACCATGTTTGTGATGCTCTGGATTGACTTGTACGACAGTGTGTTCCAATTCCCGATAATAGCAAGTCAAGTAGAGAGACACGGAAGCCCAGCTAGCCTAGCTAGCCTGTAGCCTAGCTGGCTTGGCAGTCTCAAATGGAGGTCGCTATTGAACGTTTTCAACGCTGCAGGAGCTGTGTCTACTTTGCTTTATTTCGGGAAAATGTGGACCGCCTGGACTTTCAATGTAGCAACTGTTAGCTTGCAGTGAACTACTTAGCAAACAAGTAGTGAACCTACACATGCTACTGGGAAATCCACGACCGCCTACTTTTTTATTTTTCTTCTACCCCAGTAGCCGGATGCCGCTCTGATCTGGTGGAAGTGTGGCCGCCGGGTAGGCTCTCCACAGCCGACTGGCCTCCACTCTGCAGGGATCCCCTCCCGAAGGGGTCTCCCCCTTCCCTGGAGAACGGAGCTAGTAGGATGCTCCTGGATGACTTGTGGGATGTTCCTGTTCTCGGCCAAACCAACCAGCCATGGAGATATTTCATTTTCCATGGAGATGTTAACGGACATGGATCCAGAGGTTCCGGCATCTCCTTCCTTAGGGACTTCCGATTCACAATCGGATCTGGAGTTACCTGCGTCTTCGTCCTCTGTTCTGTCTCCCTCTCCGGTGGCTCCCACCCTCATCAGACCTTGAGACTGCCTGAGAGATCAGCCCATCCACGATGGATACTACAGCCGGCTCGATTCCATTCGGCCCCAACGCCCTTCGGTCCTCGAGGGGTCTTCTAAACCACTTGAGGTGAAAGAACGGCCGGGCCTCCCCGGTTTCACCAGCTGTCATCATCGGCAGCTCTATGGTGAGAAACAAATTGGTTTCCAGTGCAAAAACCCTGTGCTACCCAGGAGCACAAGTACAGGACACTACAAGGTTGCTTCCGACTGTTCTACGACAGATGCCGGGAGCCGACGCTGTCGTAGTCCATTTGGGGTCAAACAACATCAGGAGGGCTAGCTCGGAAATAGACTACTGAACATTGATTTTAAAAAACTGATTCTAGCATTGAAAGATTCCAAAAAGCGGACAAACATTTCAGGTCCGGTACCATTTTTGGGCTGTGGGTGTGAAAGATTCAGCAGGCTACTGGAATTACACATCTGGCTAAAAGATTACTATAGCTCTGTTGGAATCACTTTTATAGATAACTTTGACACCTTCTGGAAACGAAAGATACTCTATAGTCCATCCAAATCATTTTGTCTCCTCGCATTTCAAGGCTGCATTGAGACAATGACTTATCAATGAGCCAAGACCAGCTCAGTTAATACCTACCATTGTGACAATGAGTCGTCATAATGCATGTAATGTACAGTATCCCAGTGGCTTTTGCAGACCCAATGTAAGTAACTTAATTAATGTCCCACTAACTGCTCTGAATACCTCTGTTGATCCTACAGCTATTGTATGCAGTAATCATGTGCCTATGAACCAGAGTTACACTGTTAGCACTGAGGTGTGCCCTAGTAGGAAGTCCACTGTGTGCAGCTCCAATATAAATAACATTAGAAAGTCTACTTCTGATAAGCTTCCCAGTAAAGCATTAAAAGCAATCAAGCAACCCAGAAAAGTGCTAAAAATAGCCCATATTAACATATGTAGCCTAAGAAACAAGGTTCATGAAGTCAATAACTTGCTTGTAGCAGATAACATTCATATTCTGACTCTCTGAAACTCACTTAGATAATACCTTTGATAATAGTGGTAGCAATACATGGTTATAACATCTACCGAAAAGACAGAAATGCCAACGGGGGTCGGTGTTGGGGTCTATATTCAGAACCACATTCCTGTAAAGCTTAGAGACGATCTCATGTTAAATACTGTTGAAGTAATATGGGAAAGGTTTATCTGTCTCACCTAAAGCCCATTCTTGTGGGAAGCTGCTATAGACCACCAAGTGCTAACAGTCAGTATCTGGATAATATGTGTGAAATGCTTGATAATGTATGTGATATCAACAGAGAAGTATATTTTCTGGAAGATTTAAATATTGACTGGCTTTCATCAAGCTGCCCACTCAAGAAAAAACAACAAACTGTAACCAGTGCCTAAAACCTGGTTCAGGTTGTCAGTCAACCTACTAGGGTAGTTATAAATAGCACAGGAATGAAATCATCAACATGTATTGATCACATCTTTACTAATGCTGCAGAAATGTGTTATAAAGCACTATCCAAATCCATAGGATGTAGTGATCACAATCGTTTTTGTTTTTATTGTACATTGTGTATTGTAGATATGTAGTGGTGTAATAATGTTGTATGTACTGTTTTGTCTTTTGTTTTATTTGTTATGTAAGTGCTTTAATGTGTTAATAAATACAAATACTAATATCCAGCAACGTCGTACTGCCATTGAAGGGGAGTGGGACATTCCACAGGCCACAATCAACAGCCTGATCAACTCTAAGCGAAAGAAATGTTGTGCTGCATGAGGCAAATTGTGGTCTCACCAGATACTGACTGTTTTTTTGATCCAAGCCGTACCTTTTTAGGTATACATGACCAACAGATGCATATCTATATTCCCAGTTATGTGAAATCCATAGATTAGGGCCTAATTTATGTATTTCAATTGACTGATTTTCTTATATGAATTGTAACTCAGTAAAATCGTATAAATTGTTGCATGTTGCGTTTATATTTATAAAATATAACTAAAATCAACGGAAGTCCATTTAATATAAATGTGATTCATTAACTTTTTCCCAATGCCATACTGTAGATATGTTTTGATCTCCTCAGAGAATGCAGTCTGCAATCATCAAATTTTTCCACAAGTCAATCCAAGGAATACAAAAACAGATAGCAATATCCCTGCCCTGGGAAATCCATCACTTCTCTGAGAAGAACTACCTCTTACCCTGGATCCCTAAACTGCAGGCCTAAAATACAATTCTTGGTATACATTTAAAGCTGTGGCTGCCCAGGCCCAGGTGAACATGTGAGGAATGTGTGTTTGCGAGGCAGGAGTGTTTGAGGGTGTGTGAGCCCTGGGCTGTCGTGGTGATGGACCTGTTTGGAGCCTGTAAACAGTAGCTGTCCCCCCTCTGACCTCAAAACCAGGCTGCTGTGGACATTCCCTCTCCCTCTTCTTCTCATAACCGCCCACCCACCCACTGTCTCCCTCCCACTGGCTCCCGCCTGTCTTCTCCCACCCCTATCTCTCTCAACCTCTGTCTTCCTTCCCTTGTCTTCCTCTCACTCTCCCTGACCACTTCCCCTGGTCTCCTCCCCCTTTCTCTTTCCTCTCATCTCCTTCCCTCGTGTATCTTATCCATACCTCCTCTCTCATTCCCTGTGTCTCTCTCCACCTCCCTCTCACTCTCCCTTCCTCTGTCTCCCCTCCACCCAATGCACCCAGCACCTCTCCAGGGCTTCCCCTCCCTCATCCCCAGGAGGCAGCAGCAGCACTGCAGTCATCTCAGAGACCCTTATTACTGGGGATTTATGACACCCATTTAACTGTTCGTTTTTGGACCCAGCTGTCTGCTGGCTGTCACAGAGGCGAAAGGGTTTTATAGTGACCAGACTTAACCCAGAGCTAACCCTCTCTCCCCAAGATTAATCCTCAGTGGTGGAAAAAGTACCAAATTTCTCATACTTGAGTAAAAGTAAAGATACCTTAATAGAAAATGAAAGCAAGCCAGACGGCACCATCTTCTTATTTTTTTTTCATATTTACAGACAGCCAGGGGCACACTGCAACAGTCAGACATTTACAAACAAACCATGTGTGTTTAGTGAGTCCGCCAGATCAGAGGCAGTAGGGATGACCAGGGAGGTTCTCTTGATAAGTGTGTGACTTGGAACATTTTCCTGTCCTGCTAAGCATTCCAAATGTAACACGTACTTTTGGGTGTCAGGGAAAATGTATGGCGTAAAAAGTACATCATTTTCTTTAGGTATGTCGTGAAGTAAAAGTAAAAGTTGTCCAAAATATAAATAGTAAAGTACAGATACCCCAAAAAACGACTTAAGTAGTACATTCAAGTATCTTTACCTAATTTCTTTACACCACTGCTGATCCTGTCCTGCTACAACTGTAAGTTATTTCCTCTGCGGTGATGTGACTCTATGGTGAAGGGTTAACGGACATAGGCTTGAATCAGATCTCATTAAAGGGTGAAAGTTCTATCTCATTCTTGATCCCAGTGAAAAGTGTGGCAGGTAGCCTAGCAGTTAAGAGCGTTGGGCCAGTTACCGAAAGGGTTCTGGTTTGATCCCTGAGCTGACTAGCACAAAAATCTGTCGATGTGCCCTAATTGCTCCTGTAAGTCACTCTGGATAAGAGTATCTAATAAATGAGTAAAACATATGAAAAGGAGATAAAATCAGAATGAGCTTGTCAAGCGTCTCTTAAGGGACCATATCAATGGGATGTCCTAGCACTCTGACTCATGTCAAGTGAAGGAGCTACTTGCCAAGGCCTCCATATTGCTTCAACTTGTACTTAACCATGACTCACACTGCTTGTTTTTGTAGTCTGAGGATGATATGTTGCCTGTGGTTACCGTTACCCCATCCCTTTGTTTCACTTCTGTTTTGGCAATATGTTATTAGATGATTAACCTACAGTATATGATGACTTACCAGCTCACAGTAGATATACTCAGCTTGTTCAAAACATGTTTTGAACAATTCCTATGATGAAGGATTAAATACAGTAAATATTTTTGGGAATCCGTATTAAAGTCCATGCCTAACAGAACAGCAGTAAGAGGCCTAAGAGTTCCACCTGTCCCCACATTATAACACATACCATCCTATGTATGAGGATTTAAACTGGCTTCATAAAGCTTCCCAGTTGTCCTCTAAAAGCATTTTATAATCAAATCAAAAAATATATTTAAAAAAAAATGATATAGCCCTTCGTACATCAGCTGATATCTCAAAGTGCTGTACAGAAACCCAGCCTAAAACCCCAAACAGCAAGCAATGCAGGTGTAGAAGCACGGTGGCTAGGAAAAACTCCGTAGGAAGAAACCTAGAGAGGAACCAGGCTATGAGGGGTGGCCAGTCCTCTTCTGGCTGTGCCGGGTGGAGATTATAACAGAACATGGCCAAGATGTTCAAATGTTCATAAATGACCAGCATGGTCAAATAATAATAATCACAGTAGTTGTCGAGGGTGCAGCAAGTCAGCACCTCAGGAGTAAATGTCAGTTGGCTTTTCATAGCCGAACATTAAGGGTATCTCTACCACTCCTGCTGTCTTTAGAGAGTTGAAAACAGCATGTCTGGGACAGGTAGCACGTCCGGTGAACAGGTCAGGATTCCATAGCCGCAGGCAGAACAGTTGAAACTGGAGCAGCAGCACGGCCAGGTGGACTGGGGACAGCAAGGAGTCCTCATGCCAGGTAGTCCTGTTGGCTTTTCATGGTCCTAGGGCTCAGGTCCTCCGAGAGAGAGAAAGAAAGAGAGAATTAGAGAGAGTATACTTAAATTCACACAGGACACCGGATAAGACAGGAGAAGTACTCCAGATATAACAAACTGACCCTAGCCTCCCGACACATAAACTATTGCAGCATAAATAATGGAGGCTGAGACAGGAGGGCTCAGGAGACACTGTGGCCCCATCCGATGATACCCCCGGACAGGGCCAAACAGGAAGGATACAATCCCACCCACTTTGCCAAAGCACAGCCCCCACACCACTAGAGGGATATCTTCAACCACCAACTTACCATCCTGAGATAAGTCAGAGTGTAGCCCACAAAGATCTCCGCCACGGCACAACCCAAGGGGGGGCGCCAACCCAGACAGGAAAATCACATCAGTGACTCAACCCACTCAAGTGATGCACCCCTCCTAGGGACGGCATGAAAGAGCACCAGTAAGCCAGTGACTCAGCCCCTGTAATAGGGTTAGAGGCAGAGCATCCCAGTGGAAAGAGGGGAACCGGCCAGGCAGAGACAGCAAGGGCTGTTCGTTGCTCCAGAGCCTTTCTGTTCACCTTCACACTCCTGGGCCAGACTACACTCAATCATAGGACCTACTGAAGAGATGAGTCTTCAGTAAAGACTTAGGTTGAGACCAAGTCTGCGTCTCTCACATGGGTTGGCAGACCATTCCATAAAAATGGAGCTCTATAGGAGAAAACCCTGCCTCCAGCTGTTTGCTTAGAAATTCTAGGGACAATTAGGAGGCCTGCGTCTTGTGACCGTAGCGTACGTGTAGATATGTACGGCAGGACCAAATCAGAGAGATAGGTAGGAGCAAGCCCATGTAATGCTTTGTAGGTTAGCAGTAAAACCTTGAAATCAGCCCTTGTCTTAACAGGACGCCAGTGTAAGGAGGCTAGCACTGGAGTAATATGATCACATTTTTTGGTTCTAGTCAGGATTCTAGCAGCCGTATTTAGCGCTAACTGAAGTTTATTTAGTGCTTTATCCGGGTAGCTGGAAAGTAGAGCATTGCAGTAGTCTAACTTAGAAGTAACAAAAGCATGGATACATTTTTCTGCATCCATTTTTGGACAGAAAGTTTCTGATTTTTGCAATGTTACGTAGATGGAAAAAAGCTGTCCTTGAAACAGTCTTGATATGTTCGTCAAAAGAGAGATCAGGGTCCAGAGTAACACCAAGGTCCTTCACAGTTTTATTTGAGCCGACTGTACAACCATTAAGATGAATTGTCAGATTCAACAGAAGATCTCTTTGTTTCTTGGGACCTAGAACAAGCATCTCTGTTTTGTCCGAGTTTAAAAGTAGAAAGTTTGCAGCCATCCACTTCCTTATGTCTGAAACACAAACTTCTAGCGAGGGCAATTTTGGGGCTTCGCCATGTTTCATTGAAATGTACAGCTGTGTGTCATCTGCATAGCAGTGAAAGTTAACATTATGTTTTCGAATGACATCCCCAAGAGGTAAAATATATAGTGAAAACAATAGTGGTCCTAAAACGGAACCTTGAGGAACACCGACATTTACAGTTGATTTGTCAGAAGACAAACCATTCACAGAGACAAACTGATATCTTTGCAACAGATAAGATCGAAACCAGGCCAGAACTTGTCCGTGTAGACCAATTTGGGTTTCCAATCTCTCCAAAAGAATGTGGTGATCGATGGTATCAAAAGCACCACTAAGGTCTAGGAGCATGAGGACAGATGCAGAGCCTCGGTATGATGCCATTAAAAGGTTATTTACCACCTTCACAAGTGCAGTCTCAGTGCTATGATGGGGTCTAAAACCAGACTGAAGCATTTCGTATACATTGTTTGTCTTCAGGAAGGCAGTGAGTTGCTGCGCAACAGCCCTTTCTAAAATGTTTGAGAGGAATGGAAGATTCGATATAGGCCGATTTTTAGTTTTTCATATTTTCTGGGTCAAGGTTTAGCTTTTTCAAGAGAGGCTTTATTACTGCCACTTTTAGTGAGTTTGGTACACATCTGGTGGATAGAGAGCCATTTGTTATGTTCAACATAGGAGGGCCAAGCACAGGAAGCATCTCTTTCAGTAGTTTAGTTGGAATAGGGTCCAGTATGCAGCTTGAAGGTTAAGAGGCCATGATTATTTTCATCATTGTGTCAAGAGATTTAGAACTAAAACACTTGAGTGTCTCTCTTGATCCTAGGTCCTGGCAAAGTTGTGCAGACTCAGGACAACTGAGCTTTGAAGGAATACGCAGATTTAAAGAGGAGTCCTTAATTTGCTTTCTAATAATCATGATCTTTTCCTCAAAGAAGTTAATGAATTTATTACTGGTGAAGTGAAAGCCATCCTCACTTGGGGAATGCTGCTTTTTAATTAGCTTTGCGACAGTATAAAAAATAAATTTAGGATTGTTCTTATTTTCCTCAATTAAGTTGGAAAAATAGGATGATCGAGCAGCAGTGAGGCCTCTTCGATACTGCACGGTTCTGTCTTTCCAAGCTAGTTGGAAGACTTCCAGTTTCGTGTGGCGCCATTTCCGTTCCAATTTTCTGGATCCTTGCTTCAGAGCTCGGGTATTTTCTGTATACCAGGGAGCTAGTTTTTTAGGAGAAATGTTATTAGTTTTTAGGGGTGCAACTGCATCTAGGGTATTGCACAAGGTTAAATTGAGTTCCTCAGTTAGGTGGTTAACTGATTTTTGTCCTCTGGCGTCCTTGGGTAGACAGAGGGAGTCTGGAAGGGCATCAAGGAATCTTTGTTGTCTGTGAATTTATAGCACAACTTTTGATGCTCCTTGGTTGGGGTCTGAGCAGATTATTTGTTGCAATTGCAAACATAATAAAATGGTGGTCCTATAGTCCAGGATTATGAGGAAAAACATTAAGATCCACAACATTTATTCCATGGGACAAACCTAAGTCCAGAGTATGACTGTGACAGTGAGTAGGTCCAGAGACAGTCGATGATGGCTCTGAAAGCCTTTTGGAGTGGGTCTGTGGACTTTTCCATGTGAATATTAAAGTCACAAAAAATTTGAATATTATCTGCTATGACTACAAGGTCCGATAGGAATTCAGGGAACTCAATGAGGAACGCTGTATATGGCCCAGGAGGCCTGTAAACAGTAGCTATAAAAAGTGATTGAGTAGGCTCCATAGATTTCATGACTAGAAGCTCAAAAGACGAAAACATCTTTTTTTTTTTTTGTAAATTGAAATTTGCTATCGTAAATGTTAGCAACACCTCCGCCTTTGCGGGATGCACGGGGGATATGGTCCCTAGTGTAACCAGGAGGTGAGGCCTCATTTAACACAGTAAATTCATCAGGCTTAAGCCATGTTTCAGTCAGGCCAATCACATCAAGATTATGATCAGTGATTAGTTCATTGACTATAACGGCCTTTGAAGTAAGGGATCTAACATGAAGTAGCCCTATTTTGAGATGTGAGGTATCACGATCTCTTTCAATAATGTCAGGAATGGAGGTCTTTATCCTAGTGAGATTGTTTAGTTTTGCCCAACCTAGGTCGAGGCACAGACACGGTCTCAATGGGGATAGCTGAGCAGACTACACTGACTGTGCTAGTGGCAGACTCCACTAAGCTGGCAGGCTGGCTAACAGCCTGCTGCCTGGCCTGCACCCTATTTCATTGTGGAGCTAGAGGAGTTAGAGCCCTGTCTATGTTGGTAGATAAGATGAGAGCACCCCTCCAGCTAGGATGGAGTCCGTCACTCCTCAGCAGGCCAGGCTTGGTCCTGTTTGTGTGTGAGTCCCAAAAAGAGGGCCAATTATGTACAAATTCTATCTTTTGAGAGGGGCAGAAAACAGTTTTCAACCAACGATTGAGTTGTGATAATAAGCAACACAAATAACCTTGGTAGGGTCACATGCTGTGGTCATGGATAGACAGTGTTCCCCATGTTAATCAGGCTGCAGGACAAGAACAGAGAGGCTATTAGTGAGGGTATCTTTATACCACCAGCCTGTAAACCTTCTATCCCACCGTTACAGAATAGAGAGACTTCAGAGTGAACTCTTCAGATCTCTACATAAATGAGTGTAGCTGATTTTGTTATATGCTCGGATCAATAGTTGTTAGTTATTCCAACCATGTCTTGCTTCTACTAGTGAAGGCCCACAATGCCTCAGTAATGTGAAACAGAGATAATGGAATCTCCATTACTGCTCCATTAGTGGTGGAATTAAGGGAGAAAAGAGAGGGAAGGATACAAGTTCTAAAATATTTTTTAGAATGGACCTTCTATTTTAATGGTTGAATATGATACAATTCTAACACAAACTTGCTTTTTTTTATGCCTTTCTATCAACCATTGGAGAGCATCAATCAGCCAGGAGATTGTGTGTCACGTCTCTCTGCTCCACTGCTGCTCAGACAGGTGATGGAGATGAGGGGAAACGCATGACTGCATGGCTGCCTTCCTCTCTGCGTTCTGCCTTTCTGGCTCTGCAGCCTGATAACCGCCTTGTAATGAGAGTAATGGGGAGATATCAGCAGTTGCTCCTCACCCCCTGGGGACGAGTTCTGCTACACCACATTTTAACGCTGGTGAGCGTCAGAGTTACATTAACTGCCAGTCAGTCCGACCCTCCGGTGCTCCTCTCTCTGCCCATCGTCGTCTCAAGTACACCAGACAAGAAAACAACGACCCAGACCAAACCACAATCCAGACAAAGACAACTATTCAAATATCTACATGAGGAATTGATTGAAATGCCTGTCAGTTCTAAAGGTACTTATGTGACTACATATGGTACGGTCGGATAATGCATAGGAGAGTCTTCAGGACAGACCAAGGGCTGTTTTTGCCTATTGATGTCAGGAAGTGGGCAAGAGGGTGTGGAACTACTAGGGGCCTCTTTGGGTAAGCAGTGTACACCTAAGAGCCATCAGGGGATAATGGACCCTTACCAGCATAGGGCACCCAGACAGACACACACCTGCCCAGCTGCCCTGGGAAGCTGGCTGTGCCTGGGCTCCCTCTCACTCTCTCTCCAACCCCCCCCCCCCCCTCGACATAACAGAGGCAGGACAATGCAGAAGAATGCCTGGTGATCACAAAGATCCTGGCTGAGATTCCACTGGGATAGAGCACAGATAACAGGGACAAAGACTCTAATGCACTGTGGTGGAAAACTAACTCTCTGATGCCTTAAAACAATCTGGTCCAGATCACTGCTCCATTGCACCAGGGACAATAAAGGCAAAGCAAACAGCCTAGCTGAGAATTTGAACTTTACACGGTGTCGTTATGAATGATGTTATTATCATGTGACTAAAGCGAACTTGGTCACTTCACTTGCATCAATAATATACGTTATCAATGATTTGTAATTATTTGTAAGCTAACCCTGATCTCATTAAGTACATGAATGCAGAATAATTTCCTCTGTTTGGATATTTCAGTATTGTTAACACAAGCTGAAAGGCATGTTCCAAACAGCAGAAAATATCTTCTAACCAAACCTATCATTTAACTTGTCTGTTTTGTCTTGCTGGGGAACAATGCACACTGGAACACTGAGAGAAACAGGGTGGTGTTTGTGAAGACACCACCCAGAATGTATGGTTTTGAAACCAAAGCAAGCCCCTGGTTTGAAGTGTAAGAAAGGGCACAGTTGGCAGCAGAGTGGCAGCCCAGTAATGACAGGCAGTGTGTGGTGCTGGCCTGACTAGATTAGGGGGAGGAGAGGACACACTCAGTTTGGAGGGAGGGGAAAGGTGTCCTTGGTGTCTGCCTGGCTAAAAACAGTCCTGTCTAGCCCCCGAAGAAGGCTGTTGTAGTTGAAATGTTGTCTGCATTGTGGTACAGTTTGGTATACTTCGTGGGCTTGTAATTTGCAGGCTTTCTTTCCTTCTTCATATTGCCTAACCCTTCACCCATCCATCTCTGCAGGACCTGTTGCATCTGAATGAGCTGGATCTGCTGGAGCTGGGGGTCCGTAACCACCTCCACCGCATCCACCTCCTCACGAGCATCCAGATACTGCAGGAGAGCGAGAGGAGGAGAGGTCAGTGGCTCAACATCTCACTGGTAGTTATCTTCCTATACCAAACCTGTTCATGAAAAATATACTTTGTTGGTCTGTTCACATTATGAGTCACTGTTGTTGTGACTCAAATCCTGAAAAGTAATTCCCACTGAAATATTCCCCGTTATTCCTTTTGAAAGCCACAAGACTACAGCATACATTTTGAGCTGTTGTTTGCTAAATGCAATATGCCGTGCATATGCCACATACTGTAACACTGGATGTGAAAGTAGGGAAAGTAACACACTGCACTTACACTTGTTTGGATGTGAAAGTAGGGAAAGTTGCAGTGCTTTAACAAGACAAGTGTCTTTCTCTTCCAACACTCACACGGCTGACCAAACAGGAGCAGGCCTTATCATGGCTGTTTTCACAGACTGGCTCAGGCCCTGTTTGTCTGGTTCCCAGCCCTCCCTCCCGCTGTCTCCCCCTGTCCGGTCCTCTGTTTGTGTTGGGAAGCGCAGGCCCCATAATGTGTTTGGAAGTATAGAGAGAATAGAGAGGATAGGCCTAGTGAGGAACAAGACCCCCGGCACTCTCCCACCAGCCACTGCCACCCCACGGCCCCACCTTTCTGGTCCAGGGGTCAGAGGAGAGGCCCCTCCAGAGAAACAGTGTTGTGGTGAATAGTAGCTGACACTTTCCTTATAGTCACCAGGGAAAACAATGTGCCCTAGTTAAAGGCTAGAGACTTTTTTCCTGGCCATCTGAGTGAATAAAGTCACCAGTGACTTGATTATCCTCATCAAGTCACTGATGAGTCAACAGTTGATGTTTTTTTTCTTTTTTCTTCTATTCTTATCCCACCTATAAAGACAAGAGAATCTAATGAGGTGTTCAGCTATAAGTCATGAAAGCACCAGGAGGCTGATGGCAACACGTAGGGATTACTGAGATAAGACAGACAGGCATCATGGTCCTGGGAACAGAGGAGGACATCAAAACAGTCTCATTTACTGTAAACACAGGTATTGTGTCACTCAAAGGCATGCTTCCGCACATATCACAGCATTATACTCCTACAACCACAGTGGAACACACAAACACCTCAGGTGGCCGGTAGCACCATAATTGGGAGGACGGGCTCATAGTAATGGCTGGAACAGAATAAATGGAATGGTATCAAACACCTCAAACACATGGTTTCCATGTGTTTGAACCCATTCTATTCACTCCATTCCAGCTATTATTATTATGAGCCATCCTCCCCTCAGCAGTGTCCTGTGACAGACACACACACACACACACACATACATACAGGGTCTACCCAGGCAGCTGTAAGAGTTAGAGCAGTGGTGACTGCCCTGAGGCAGGTGCCCTGCTGTGTATAATCAACTCTAGAGAAGTGGGGATGAGGACTCATGCATTATACGCCAACTCCCTACTGTTGCTATGGCTACTGCCAAGATAATGACATTTGGTTTAGAACATTCTAGTAAGGCCGTTTTGTCAATATTCCATTCCTAATAAAAGACACTTCTTGTTTTTATGTGTCTGCAATAAGTGGCTTTGGGCTGCTGGTAAATCCTGTTGTAGCACCTGAGAGGGTTTGTGGTAAAAGGGTCATCCATTCTCATGTTGCACCATCCATCCACACCACAAGTTTAAATGCATCTCTCACTAACGATCAGAAAAGCAAACTTGTAGGGAGTGTTAGTCCATGGTGTGTGGATTCAGGGATAGTGCTAAATAGACTGAGTGTGGCTGACGTGACTCACGTGACTCACAGCGAGGGGGAGCTGTGACACACTGGTCTGGACAGGAGACTGTTGCAGAAATGTGCTCCTGAATGTGCTGAGCTTGAATGTTTTCTCTTTTTTTTAAAAAGTATTAGTACCTCATGCTGTTTGGATTTGAAAATCTAACAGTTGTATTGGAAGGGGGCGGTGCTCATGGGCTGTGTGTGGCTGTCCATGTGGGTGTTTCAGTGAGAAAGACACAAGGAGAACCAATCAGAAAAAAAGCACATCCCCTTCATTATCGACCATCGTGCCCGACAACATCAAAATAGCCTTTCCAGACTCTGAAGTCAGGAGGACTTTGTTAGGTGTTAGCCAGACTAAAATAGATTAGCCTTCTGTTATTCTGACTGTTATCTTTTCTTTTTGAGGAGTCTGAGCTCTATGAGACAAATATGACACATTCGACATTGTAATTCAGTAATGTAAAGCAGATGGATTAGTTGCCTCAAAACGATTAGAGTGGAATTGTCACTATTGAAACGTATTGAATTTCTACTGAACATATTTCCCATGCAGTACTGTGTGTTCCACAGAAGTAGATTAAATGTTTCAGTCATGCTGGGTGTTTTTTTCATATGATAAATTTAAAGACAAGCTCCGGAACTTTGGCGGTTTGCTGGTTGTGACAATGTGTAGTTCATACATGCTTAATCTATGAGCAGAATTACTGTTTTACCCCAATTAGCCACGAAATTCCTAATTTGAAAGTGACTGTTTTTCTGGGAGCTGTGCTGCGCCATTTCTCCCAATTTTTCCCCCACATGGGCCAGCCCCTTACCAATTTGAGTTCAACCAATGAGCTTCAGCCCCTCGCCATATGAGTGACAGCAAGCAAGATGCACTTGATAAACCTACAGCAGGGCGAAAGAGAGAGCAATGACATGGTGCAAAGTAGGGAAAGTTGCAGTGCTTTAACAAGACAAGTGTCTTTCTCTTCCAACACTCACACGGCTGACCAAACAGGAGCAGGCCTTATCATGGCTGTTTTCACAGACTGGCTCAGGCCCTGTTTGTCTGGTTCCCAGCCCTCCCTCCCGCTGTCTCCCCCTGTCCGGTCCTCTGTTTGTGTTGGGAAGCGCAGGCCCCATAATGTGTTTGGAAGTATAGAGAGAATAGAGAGGATAGGCCTAGTGAGGAACAAGACCCCCGGCACTCTCCCACCAGCCACTGCCACCCCACGGCCCCACCTTTCTGGTCCAGGGGTCAGAGGAGAGGCCCCTCCAGAGAAACAGTGTTGTGGTGAATAGTAGCTGACACTTTCCTTATAGTCACCAGGGAAAACAATGTGCCCTAGTTAAAGGCTAGAGACTTTTTTCCTGGCCATCTGAGTGAATAAAGTCACCAGTGACTTGATTATCCTCATCAAGTCACTGATGAGTCAACAGTTGATGTTTTTTTTCTTTTTTTCTCCTATTCTTATCCCTTGACACCACCTATAAAGACAAGAGAATCTAATGAGGTGTTCAGCTATAAGTCATGAAAGCACCAGGAGGCTGATGGCAACACGTAGGGATTACTGAGATAAGACAGACAGGCATCATGGTCCTGGGTACAGAGGAGGACATCAAAACAGTCTCATTTACTGTAAACACAGGTATTGTGTCACTCAAAGGCATGCTTCCGCACATATCACAGCATTATACTCCTACAACCACAGTGGAACACACAAACACCTCAGGTGGCCGGTAGCACCATAATTGGGAGGACGGGCTCATAGTAATGGCTGGAACAGAATAAATGGAATGGTATCAAACACCTCAAACACATGGTTTCCATGTGTTTGAACCCATTCTATTCACTCCATTCCAGCTATTATTATTATGAGCCATCCTCCCCTCAGCAGTGTCCTGTGACAGACACACACACACACACACATACATACAGGGTCTACCCAGGCAGCTGTAAGAGTTAGAGCAGTGGTGACTGCCCTGAGGCAGGTGCCCTGCTGTGTATAATCAACTCTAGAGAAGTGGGGATGAGGACTCATGCATTATACGCCAACTCCCTACTGTTGCTATGGCTACTGCCAAGATAATGACATTTGGTTTAGAACATTCTAGTAAGGCCGTTTTGTCAATATTCCATTCCTAATAAAAGACACTTCTTGTTTTTATGTGTCTGCAATAAGTGGCTTTGGGCTGCTGGTAAATCCTGTTGTAGCACCTGAGAGGGTTTGTGGTAAAAGGGTCATCCATTCTCATGTTGCACCATCCATCCACACCACAAGTTTAAATGCATCTCTCACTAACGATCAGAAAAGCAAACTTGCAGGGAGTGTTAGTCCATGGTGTGTGGATTCAGGGATAGTGCTAAATAGACTGAGTGTGGCTGACGTGACTCACGTGACTCACAGCGAGGGGGAGCTGTGACACACTGGTCTGGACAGGAGACTGTTGCAGAAATGTGCTCCTGAATGTGCTGAGCTTGAATGTTTTCTCTTTTTTTTAAAAAAGTATTAGTACCTCATGCTGTTTGGATTTGAAAATCTAACAGTTGTATTGGAAGGGGGCGGTGCTCATGGGCTGTGTGTGGCTGTCCATGTGGGTGTTTCAGTGAGAAAGACACAAGGAGAACCAATCAGAAAAAAAGCACATCCCCTTCATTATCGACCATCGTGCCCGACAACATCAAAATAGCCTTTCCAGACTCTGAAGTCAGGAGGACTTTGTTAGGTGTTAGCCAGACTAAAATAGATTAGCCTTCTGTTATTCTGACTGTTATCTTTTCTCTTTGAGGAGTCTGAGCTCTATGAGACAAATATGACACATTCGACATTGTAATTCAGTAATGTAAAGCAGATGGATTAGTTGCCTCAAAACGATTAGAATGGAATTGTCACTATTGAAACGTATTGAATTTCTACTGAACATATTTCCCATGAAGTACTGTGTGTTCCACAGAAGTAGAATAAATGTTTCAGTCATGCTGGGTGTTTTTTCATATGATAAATTTAAAGACAAGCTCCGGAACTTTGGCGGTTTGCTGGTTGTGACAATGTGTAGTTCATACATGCTTAATCTATGAGCAGAATTACTGTTTTACCCCAATTAGCCACGAAATTCCTAATTTGAAAGTGACTGTTTTTCTGGGAGCTGTGCTGCGCCATTTCTCCCAATTTTTCCCCCACATGGGCCAGCCCCTTACCAATTTGAGTTCAACCAATGAGCTTCAGCCCCTCGCCATATGAGTGACAGCAAGCAAGATGCACTTGATAAACCTACAGCAGGGCGAAAGAGAGAGCAATGACATGGTGCACATATGTGACGTGGTACACCATTTTCAGGGACCACTTTTGACTCATGAGTGCTACTTTCAGAACTTCTGGCTAAAAAGTACACAAAAGTACCGGAGAATATTTAATCAAATTATCATCATTTTAAACATTCAAGCACATTGTCATTTCATGCTTTATGACTTTTGTGAAATGCCCTCTCATAACCCACTGTTTCCAAGCCAAATATATGTTATTAGTATCAGGCTAAGATTCAAACGCCTTGTATTTAGAGTCGTAAACAAATCCTCTTTTCGATTAGGGAGACTTTTAAAATATGTTTTTATAATATTTGTTATAATTAATTTATTCCTTTAGTATTCTACAGCCTTCTAAACATACATAACATTGCTTTTCTTGGGAAAAAAACATTATAATGCATCCCGTTTCTTGTTCCTAATGCTCCTATAAGATTCCTTACTGAGCATTTAAGTCACCACACAGCATCGACATAGATGACAGGCCAGAGTATCGCTGAGAGCAGGTAGTATAAGCCTACCATTAAATGGAGAGTTGGCATGCTGCCTTCCCTTCTATTAGAGCAGATTGTCTATGTACAGTATTTGTTAAAGTTAATGGCATCCTTTGGAAATTGCAAACTCATCTTGTGACCCAGATAAGAGCATTTGAAAGACAGCACTTTCATCTATGAGAATTAGAAACACTGCAAAAAAGTTAGCTGCAATAAATAAAGGTATAAGATCAATGTTATACTAGTCTTTGCCCAGTGAGTCCCACACTATGATCATTTAATCTCATCATGACGACATACAGCAATCCTCTCTGCATTACCCCTCAGGTCCTGAAGGTAACGTGATGTCACAGACATGGCCATGATTGATGGGATGGTTAAGGAAACTATTGTGAGACACAGATTATGACAGCATGGGGATGAAATGCTTGTGGGTTGGATAGAAAGAGATTGACATGTCAGATGTGATAACAACAATGCCTGCTACCATTACAACAAGATGCCTTTTGAAACTTCATGGGATCAATGTGTTGTGATTGAGGAGGGCGTTCTCAGAGTGGTCCCAGTTCCCGTGTCTCCTCTGTCACATGGGGCGGGACAGTGGAAGGTTTGACGGTTAGTGGTGAGAGAGTTCAGTCTGTCCAGACCAGACTAGCTATGATCGTCACCAACATAAACACAGTCCTCCATTGTCAACAGCTGGGCATGCTGCGTAAAGAAAGAGAGAGAGAGAGAGCTAGCTCCGTTTGAAATAACACGTCCTAATTATCTCTTTCTTAATGCTGATAGCTGATTGTAAAACAGTCACACGCCACTCCAACTAGAAATTACTGGTCAGGTATATTATCAACCAGGCTTGTGTGACAAATGTCACCATGCAATGTGAGCGCAAACCAAGTTTAAGCAGCGTGTCCAATCCAAGGCCATCCACCAGCCTGCTGCATTAGCCACCTTGCTTCCCAGCATTGTCACTGACACAGGGCCATCCATTATTTTTACAACACTCACTGCTGACTGACAGCCATAGGTTTTGTTGTGCTGTTGGGTCTCAGCGCATTCCTCTTCACACTGTGTGTGGACATCCCCTTGGTGACAGGCTGAAAGACACTCTTACTGACAGTTGCCCTTGTGCTGCTGTCTGTGCCCAATAATGTTTGTACCCTGTTTTGTGCTGCTACCATGTTGTGCTGCTGCCATGTTTTGTTGCTACCATGTTGTTGTCATGTTTTGTTGCTACCATGCTATGTTGTGGTCTTAGGCCTGTCTTTATGTAGCGTTGTCTCTTGTCGTGATGTGTGTTTTGTCGTATATTTGTATTAAATCCCAGCCCCCGTCCCCGCAGGAGGCCTTTTGCCTTTTGGTAGGCCGTCATTGTAATAAAGAATTTGTTTCTTAACTGACTTGCCTAGTTAAATAAAGGTTCAATAAAATAAATTAACAGGCCGTCAGTAGTGTGAGAAGATAGATGGACAGAAATTCAGCAATATGCCGATGAGCTATTATTTGTCCCTGACGGAAAATACTAGTTACCATGGTGAGAGAATTCCACCATGGAGACTGTGGACCAAACATTGGTCATAACTGATGGTGTTATAGTTGAGTCATATTCAGCTTAACCTGGTCCCACTAATGTTGTTCTGTTATCAGAAGAGTGTTCACCAACAGAGTTAGGATGATCTGTTTGATCACAGGTTAAATTTCCACTCTTCCAAAGAAATGGATTCCATGCCAACTGAAGTACAACACGTCCTTGAATTTATACCCCGTTAAAAGTTATGAAATGAGGTGTTCTTTAAAACAAGGATAGTTTACATGTGCTGATAAACTGTTCTTCTTCTCAGCCTTGGGTACTGGGCAGAGAGGAACATCTTCAGGTTTACATACTATTCTCTACTCAGATCAAAACTACAGCATAGGGAAAAGACTGTTAGAGAAACAGTCTTAGTAGACATCCAGTACATCCCTGTACAAAAACATTTCCCTTTACAGAACAAAATCACTGTATTTTTCCCAGAGGGAACTTGGTTATGATTGACAGCTCATGGGCATGGGATGGCTGGCTCCTGAGTCATGGTGGCTGTCAATGGGCATCAACAGGCAGTGCTGTGAGTAACCACCAGCAGATTACAGATCAGGGTCTTGACTCAGAGCAAATAATGGGTGGAGGAGTGATCAGAGGAGTGATTTCCTGGAAATGCCCTCCTTTGTTTACAACCATGTGAGAAATGGGATGGATCACGACTTTTGGATCTTTTCAGAGGGGAAAAAAGCATAGCACCTGGCATCCAAACGTTCCCTTGGTGAGTGCATGTGCACCGGAGAGAGAGTGTGTGTGTGAGTGTGTCCCTTGCGTGCATGCATGTGTGTGTATGTAGTTGAGGTGCCTGAGGACACCCAGGTCAAAAGATGGCACCAGGTCTGTACAGTGTCACTCAATAACAAGCTGTGCCAAGCCAGACTTCACCAATACATAAAGGAGAACACACAGACACTGTCTACATTATCAACAGTTCTCTAATTGGTTCATGTCAAAGAACATGACTTTGACTGATTGAAGTTACATCACATAGTATGCCATTCTGTTTATGTAACATTTCTACACTAAACACGTTTCATATTTGTAATGTGTGAATCATTTTTAGATACCTGACATCTTGATAAATGAGGGGTGTTATGAGGTATACTCATCTAGATTATAGTCCTGGCAGGTGCAGTGAAACTGGAGATTGTCTGTTTACAGATGTCTTTCCAGTGTATGCCTGGTGTGTGTCTCTGTGTGTGTGTGTGTCCTCTTGACCAATGCCTGACTTTGACTAAAATAGTTGACGTTACTCATGTTGGATGCCATTACTGTTTATATTTAGGTGCAGGAGCTCCACAATACTTTTTAGCTAATATTCTATAAGAGGAAATGCAGTAGAACATTTGAGGTGCCGGTACTCAGCTCTGGTGAGCTCCTGCCCAAATCAAGCACTGCTCCTGACAAAAGACCCAGCTAGGTCTCATGTGCTGAAGGCTTCTGTGGAGACACACACATTCATATATATACACACACACACACACACACACAGAGCCCTGACCCTGAGTCACCGTGGCAGATTTAGCATAACGTTACACAAAACAAGCATCACCTGACTTAAGATGACGCCGAAGAGGATGGCTGATGTTTTACATACCTGTAACCAATTGTGCTATTTTGTTCAGTTTTTTGCAACTTCTTTTGTACATAATGTTTCTGCTACCGTCTCTTATGACCAAAAATAACTTCTGGACATCAGAACTGGGATTACTCACCATGAACTGGTCCAACGATAAAGATATACTTCTCTCCCGGGAACAGGCCCAGATCCCTGTCATTTGCATGAATAAAATATGGAGGAAAGAGGATGCCGATTGAGTTGCCTTTTGAGAATCCGTAAGCAAGCGAGTGAACTCCCACTGCCATCAATTCTACTTGCTAACATGCAATCATTGGAAAATAAATTTGATGACCTACGATTACCCTACTTACCAATATCTTATGTTTCACCGAGTCGTGGCTGAACGACGACACGGATAATATAGAGCTGGAGTGTAACGATGTACGTACGCTGAGAGTCGGGAAGCAAGTTCAGGGAGTGAGTACATTTTAATAAATAAACATGAACAAATTAAGAAACACGAACAGCGCACTGACATGAAACAGATACAGAAACAATAACACCTGGGGAAGGAACCAAAGGGAGTAACATAAATAGTGCAGGTAATCAAGGAGGTGATGTGTCAATAAGCGCTGGTGCCCATGATTTTGGTGACAGGTGTGCGTCATAATCAGCAGTCTGGTGACCTAGAGGCAAGAGAGGGAGGTGACGTGACCGTACCCCCTCCCTGGCGCGCGGCTCCAGCCGCAGGACGCCGACAACAGGGACAATCCCAGGGATCAGGAGCAGACCGGCCACCTCTGCCAAAGTGCGAGAACCTGTAGAGCCGGCTGGGGCGCGGGAGCCCGGCGACTTAGAGCACCGAAGAAGGAAACAGAACACCACCCCCTCTGAAGCGCCGGAGCCTGGCGAGCCAGCTGTGGCATGGGAGCCTGCCGAGCCTACCGAGTCTTGAAAACCTTACGAGTTAGCTAAGGCATGGAAGCCTGAAGAGCTAGCTGAGGCATCCTCGGTAGACTGACGCTTGACCCGGCAAATGAGTCTTGATACCCTGTTGTATCGACTGAGGTATGAATGCCTGAAAAGCCGGCAGAACCCAGACCCGACTACACCTCCAACACAAAAACAAGAAACACGCCTTGATGCTTCTCTTTGGTGAGGCATTATTCTGTAACGATGTACGCTGAGAGTCGGGAAGCAAGTTCAGGGAGTGAATACATTTAATAAATAAACGAACATGAACGAAACACGAACAGCGCACCGACATGAAACAGATACAGAAACAATAATACCTGGGGAAGGAACCAAAGGGAGTAACATAAATAGGGCAGGTAATCAAGGAGCTGATGGAGTCCAGGTGAGTGTCAATAAGCGCTGGTGTGTGTGACGATGGTGACAGGTGTGTGTAATAATCAGCATTCTGGTGAACTAGAGGGCAGAGAGGTAGTATACATGACATGGGGGGATTTTCAATGCACAGGCAGAACAGAGAAGCTACGTCTGGTAAGGCGAGGGGTGGGGTGTGTGTCTTTTTGTCAATAACAGCTAGTGTGCAATGTCTAATATTAAAGAAGTTTTGAGGTATTTCTCGCCTGAGGTAGAGTACCTTATGATAAGCTGTAGACCACACTATCTACCAAGAGTTCTCATCTATATTATTCGTAGCTGTCTATTTACCACCACAGACCGATGCAGGTACTAAGACAGCACACAACTAACTCTATAAGGCCATAAGCAAACAAGAAAATGCTCATCCAGAAGCGGCGCTCCTTGTGGCCGGGGACTGCAGGCAAACTTAAATCAGTTTTACCAAATTTCTACCAGCATGTCACATCTGTAACCAGAGAGAAAAACGCACCCTCCCGCACCCTCCATTTGGCAAATCTGACCATAATTCTATCCTCCTGATTCTTGCTTAAAAGCAAAAACTAAAGCAGGAAGTACCAGTGACTCGCTCAATACGGAAGTGGTCAGATGACGCGGATGCTACGCTACAGGACTGGTTTGCTAGCACTGACTGTAATATGTTCTGGGATTCATCCAATGGCATTGAGGAGTATACAACCTCAGTCATCGGCTTCATCAAAAAGTGCATCGACGATGTTGTCCCCACATTGACCGTACATATCCCAACCAGAAGCCATGCATTACAAGCAACATCCGCATCGAGCTAAAGGCTAGAGCTGCCGCTTTCAAAGAGCGGGACACTAACCCGGACGCCTATAAGAAATCTTGCTATGCCCTCAGACGAACCATCAAACAAGTAAGATTGAAACCTACTACACCGACTCTGACACTCTTTGGATGTGGCAGGGCTTGAAAACTATTACGGACTACAAAGGGAAACCCAGACGCGAGCTGCCAAGTGACACGAGCCTACCAGACGAGCTAAATGCCTTTTGTGCTCGCTTCGAGGCAAGCAACACTGAAGCATGCATGAGAGCACCAGCTGTTTTAGATGACTGTGTGATAACGCTCTCGGTAGCGGATGTGAGCAAGACCTTCACAAAGCCGCAGAGCCAGATGGATTACCAGGAAGTGTACTCAAAGCATGTGCGGACCAGCTGGCAAGTATCTTCACTGACATGTTCAACCTCTCCCTGACTGAGTCTGTAATACCTACATGTTTCAAGCAGACCACCATATTCACTGTGCCCAAGGAAGCGAAGGTAACCTGCCTAAATGATTACCGCCCGTAGCACTCACATCGGTAGCCATGAAGTGCTTTGAAAGGCTGGTCATGGCTCATATCAATAGGTTCCTCCCTCGGAAACCCTAGACGCACTCCAATTCGCATACCGCTCCAACAGATCCACAGATGACGCAATCTCACCCCCACAGGGGTGTGTACTTAGTCCCCTCCTATACTCCTTGTTCACCCATAACTGTGTGGCCAAATATGACTCCACCACCGTCATTAAGCTTGCTGACGACACAACAGTGGTAGGCCTGATCACCGAAAGCGATGAGACAGACCATAGGGAGGAGGTCAGAGAACTGGCTGTGTGGTGCCAGGACAACAACCTCTCCCTCAATGTGAACAAAACAAAGGAGCTGTTTGTGGACTACAGGAGAAGACGATCTGAACAGGCACACATTAATGGGGCTGTAGTGGAGCGGGTCGAGAGTTTCAAGTTCCTTGGTGTTCACATCACCAGCAATCTATAATGGTCCAAACACACCAAGACAACCCCCCCCCCCCCCCCCCCACAAATTACCTCTAACCTGTACCCCCGCACACTGACTCGGTACCGGTACCTCCTGTATATAGCCTTGTTATTGTTATGTTATTGTGTTACTTTTAATTATTTTTTTACTTTAGTTTATTTGGTAAATATTTTCTTAACTCTTCTTGAACTGCACTGTTGGTTAACTTCTCTGGGATATGTGGGACGGTATCGTCCCACCTCGCCAACAGCCAGTGAAATTGCAGGGCGCCAAATTCAAGACAACAGAAATCCCATAATTAAAATTCCTCAAACATACAAGTATTTTACACCATTTTAAAGATAAACTTCTTGTAAATCCAGCCACAGTATCCAATTTCAAATAGGCTTTACAGTGAAAGCACACCAAACGATTATGTTAGGTCAGCACCTAGTCACAAAAAAAACATACAACCATTTTCCGCACAAAAATCAGAAATAGCGATTAAATTCATCACTAACCTTTGATGATCTTTATCAGATGGCACTCACAGGACTTCATGTTACACAATAAACGTGTGTTTTGTTCGATAAAGTTCATCTTTATGTCCAAGAATCTCATTTGAAATTGGTGTGTTATGATCAGAAATGCATTGCCTCAAACAAACATCCGGTGAAAGTGCAGAGAGCCACATCAAATTACAGAAATACTCATCATAAACATTGATAAAAGATACAAGTGTTATGCATGGAAATATAGATCAACTTCTCCTTAATGCAACCGCTGTGTCAGATTTCAAAATGGCTTTATGGTGAAAGCACACCTTGCGATTATGTTAGGTCAGCGCTAGTCACAGAAAAACATCCAGCCATTTTCCAAAGAAGGAGAGGTGTCAGAAATGTAAAAAATAGCGTTATAAATATTTTCTTACCTTTGATGATCTTGATCGGAATGCACTCCCAGGAATCCCAGTTCCACAATAAATGTTTGTTTTGTTCGATAAAGTCCATCATTTATGTCCAAATAATTCCTTTTTGTTCGCGCGTTTGGCCAGTAATCCAAATGCATAATGCGCGATCACTTGTTCAGACGAAATGCCAAAAAAGTTATATTACAGTTCTTAGAAACATGTCAAACGATGTATAGAATCAATCTTTAGGATGTTTTTAACATAAATCTTCAATAATGTTCCAACTGGAGAATTCCTTTGTCTTTAGAAATGCAATGGAATGCAGCTACCTCTCATGGGAACGTCCGTGATAAGGTCATGGCACTCTGCCAGACACCTGGTTGAAACTGCTCTCTTTCTCTCCCCCTTCACAGTAGAAGCCTCAAACAAGGTTCTAAAGACTGTTGACATCTAGTGGAAGCCTTAGGAAGAGCAATATGACCCCATAGACACTGTATATTCGATAGGCAATGACTTGAAAAACTACAAACCTCAGATTTCCCACTTCCTGTTTGGATTTTTTCTCAGGTTTTTGCCTGCCATAGGAGTTCTGTTATACTCACAGACATCATTCAAACAGTTTTAGAAACTTATGAGTATTTCCTATCCAAATCTACCAATTACATGCATATTCTAGCTTTTGGGCCTGAGTAGCAGGCAGTTTACTCTGGGCACCTTGTTATCCAAGCTACTCAATACTGCTCCTCAGTCCCAAAGAAGTTAAGAGCTTGTAGTAAGCATTTCAAGGTAAGGTCTACACTTGTTGTATTCGGTGCATGTGACAAAGTTTGATTTGATTTGACCTGTGCTCTCAATCATGGGGCCACAGTACTGGTATCCTCTGCCAGGGGGAGTCAGGAAGGAACACACACAAAAACACACACACTGGGGTGTGTGTTATATTTAGAAGACAATGTGGAATATTTAGAGGACAAAGACAGGGGAAAGTGTATTCAGTACCACAGTCAAGACAAACACGACTTCCTCTGTTACAAGACACGATACTAGCTACCTTAAAATTGTATACAAATTATTTTACTGTTTTCAGAGATGTGACCAGATTGCACATCATAGGCCCATTGTTGCACTGTCTGTATAATGACAAGTGACAGTAACGTCTTGTTCAAAGAACATTAAAAGATATTTATCACTGCTTAGACCTTTTTGTTTCTAGTTGCCATGACATAATGTGGAGTGAAACTGGGCAGTAACAAAGGCTGTTGTTGGGAGGGTTAGGCTGCTCTGTCCTCTATCCTGGGCTTTGCTGAAAGAGGAGAGTAGGGAAAGAGGGGGGAAGAGGAGAGGGAAGTTTTCAGTGCTGTGGGGCAGTGGGAGGATAGGGGGTGAGGGGGAGGATGGAGGGTGAGAAGGAGGATGGTGGAAGGTCAGGGGCAGAGGCCGGGGCCGGGCAGGAGACAACTCTGCTGGCTCCACCCAACCCAGAGGGTGTGGCTAGGAAGTCATAAATCACTCCCCTATGGGGCGGTGTGTGTGGAGGAGCAGGGGCATATGTGTGTGTGTGTGTGTTTCAGAGAGAAAGAGGACTGATCACCCCAATCCACAAAAGTGGAGACAAATTTGACCCCAATAACTACTGTGGGATATGCATCAACAGCAACCTTGGGAAAATTCGCTGCATTATCATTAACAGCAGACCCGTACATTTCCTCAGTGAAAACAATGTACTGAGCAAATGTCAAATGGGCTTTTTACCAAATTATCGTACGACAGACGACGTATTCACCCTGCACACCCTAATTGACAAACAAACCAAAACAAAGGCAAAGTCTTCACATGCCTTGTTGATTTAAAAAAAAAAGCCTTCGACTCAATTTGGCATGAGGGTCTGCTATACAAATGGATGGAAAATGGTGTTGGGGGGGAAAAACATACGACATTATAAAATCCATGTACACAAACAACAAGGTGTGCAGTTAAAATAGGCAAATAACACACACATTTCTTCCCACAGGGCTGTGGGTTGAGACATGGATGTAGCTTAAGCCCGACCCTCTTCAACACATATATCAATGAATTGATGAGGGCAGTAGAACAGCACCCGGCCTCACCCTACTAGAATATGAAGTCAAATGTCTACTGTTTGCTGATGATCTGGTGCTTCTGTCACCAACCAAGGAGGACCTACAGCAGCACCTAGATCTTCGGTACAGATTCTGCCAGAGCTGGGCCCTGACAGTAAATCTCAGTATGAACAAAATAATGGTGTTCCAAAAAAGGTCCAGTTGCCAGGAACACAAATACAAATTCCATCTAGACACCATTGCCCTAGAGCACACAAACACTATACATACCTTGGCCTAAACATCAGCGCCACAGGTAACTTCCACAAAGCTGTGAATGATCTGAGAGACAAGGCAAGAATGGCATTCTATGCCATCAAAAGGAATATACCATTTGAAATACCAATTAGGATCTGGCAAAAAATACTTGAATCAGTTATAGAACCCATTGCCCTTTATGGTTGTGAGGTCTTGGGTCATCACATCAACCAAGATTTCACAAAATGGGCCAGACACTAAATTGAGACTCTGCATGCAGCATTCCACAAAATATTCTCTGTGTACAACGTAAAACACCAAATAATGCATGCAGAGCAGAATTAGGCCGATACCTGCTAATTATCAAAATCCTGAAAAGAGCAATTAAATTCTACCACCACCTAAAAGGAAGCGATTCCCCAACCTTCCATAACAAAGCAATCACCTACAGAGAGATTACCTGGAGAAGAGTCCCCTAAGCAAGCTGGTCCTGGGGCTCTGTTCACAAACACAAACAGACCCCACAGAGTACCAGGACAGCAACACAATTAGACCCAACCAAATCATGAGAAAACAAAAAGATCATTACTTGACACATTGGAAAGAATTAACAGAAACACAGAATGCTATTTGGCCCTAAACAGAGAGTACACAGTGGCTGAATACCTGACCATCGTGACTGACCCAAACTTAACCTCTCTAGGGTACGCTAGCGTCCCACCTCGTCAACAGCCAGTGAAACTGCAGGGCGCCAAATTCAAAACAACAGAAATCCCACAATTAAAATTCCTCAAACATACAAGTATTTTACACCATTTTAAAGATACACTTGTTGTAAATCCAGCCAGTGTCCGATTTCAAAAAGGCTTTATGACGAAAGCACACCAAATGATTATGTTAGGTCAGAGCCAAGTCACAGAAAAACACAGCCCTTTTTCCAGCCAAAGAGAGGAGTAACAAAATGCAGAAATAGAGATAAAATGAATCACTAACCTTTGTGGATCTTCATCAGATGTCACTCATAGGACTTCATGTTACACAATACATGTATGTGTCACGCCCTGACCTTAGTATTCTTTGTTTTCTTTATTATTTTGGTTAGGTCAGGGTGTGACATGGGTGTTTTTGTCTCTTTCTAGGGTGTTTGTACTGTCTAGGGGTTTTTGTAGATTTATGGGGTTGATTTCATCTAGGTGTTTATGTTGGTCTATTGTTGCCTAGATTGGTTCTCAATTAGAGGCAGGTGTTTATCGTTGTCTCTGATTGGGAACCATATTTAGGCAGCCATCTGCTTTGAGTATTTCGTGGGTTATTGTCTATGTTATGTTGCACATTGTTTATATAGCGGTCACGGTCGTCTTAATCGTTTTGTTGTTTTTTGTTTAAGTGTTCTTCATGTTCTTCATTTCAATAAAGAATAATGTATTCACACCACGCTGCGCTTTGGTCCCCTCCATACGACGATCGTGACAGTATGTTTTGTTTGGTAAAGTTCATATTTATATCCAAAAATCAGAGTTTACATTGGCGCGTTATGTTCAGTAGTTCCAAAACATCCGGTGATTTTGCAGAGAGCCACATCAATTTACAGAAATACTCATAATAAACATTGCTAAAAGATACAACTATTATGCACGGAATTATAGATACACTTCTCCTTAATGCAACCGCTGTGTCAGATTTTCAAAATAACTTTACGGAAAAAGCAAACCATGCAATAATCTGAGTACAGCGCTCAGACAACAAATCAAGCCAAACAGATATCCGCCATGTTGGAGTCAACAGAAGTCAGTAGCATTAGCATAGCATTATAAGCATTAATAGCATTATAAACATTCACTTACCTTTGTTCGATAATGTCCATCATTTATGTCAAAACATCTCCTTTTTGTTCGCTCGTTTAGCCCAGTGTTCCAAATTCATGACCCGCGATCACTAGGAGCAGACGAAAAGTCTAAAGGTTCCGTTACAGTCTGTAGAAACATGTCAAATGATGTATAGAATCAATCTTTAGGATATTTTTAACATAAATCTTCAATGTTCCAACCGGAGAATTCCTTTGTCTTCAAAATTGCAATGGAACGCAAGCTAACTCTCACGTGAACGAGCGTGGCCAGCTCGTGCCTCTCTGGCAGACCTCTGACTCATTACCCTCTCATTCGCCCCCACTTTACAGTAGAAGCATCAAACAATGTTCTAAAGACTGTTGACATCTAGTGGAAACCGTAGGAAGTGCCTGTGTAGACACTGTGTATTCGATAGGCCAAGAGTTGAAAAACTACAAACCTCAGATTTCCCACTTCCTGGTTTGATTTTTTCTAAAGGTTTTTGCCTGCCATATGAGTTCTGTTATACTCACAGACATCATCCAAACAGTTCTTCTGAGTGTTTCTATCCAAATCTAAGCTTTTATGGCTGAGTAGCAGGCAGTTTAATTTGGGCATGCTTTTCATCCATAATTCCCAATGCTGCCCCCTACCCTAGAGAAGTTAAGGAAAGCTTTGACTATGTACAGACTCAGTGAGCATAGCCTTGCTATTGAGAAAGGTTGCCGTATGCGGACCTGGCTCTCAAGAGAAGACAGGCTATGTTCACACTGCCCACAAAATGAGGTGGAAACTGAGCTGCACTTCCTAACCTCCTGCCAAATGTATGACCATATTAGAGACACATATTTCCCTCAGATGACACAGATCCACAAAGAATTCGAGAACAAACACAATTTTGATAAACTCCCATATCTACTGGGTGACATACCAGTGTGCCATCACAGCAGCAAGATGTTTGACCCTCCATAAGTGCTCAGACTGTCCTCAATAGGCTGAGAGAGGCTGGACTGAGGGCTTGTAGGCCTGTTGTAAGGCAGGTCCTCACCAGACATCACCGGCAACAACGTCACCTGTGGGCACAAACCCACCGTCGCTGGACCAGACAGGACTGGCAAAAAGTGCTCTTCACTGACGAGTTGCGGTTTTGTTTCACCAGGGGTGATGGTCGGATTCGTTTATCGCTTATCATCGAAGGAATGAGCGTTACATCAAGGCCTGTACTCTGGAGCGGGATCGATTTGGAGATGGAGGGTCCGTCATGGTCTGGGGCGGTGTGTCACAGCATCATCGGACTGAGCTTGTTGTCATTGCAGCCATCTCAATACTGTGCGTTACAGGGAAGACATCCTCCTCCCTCATGTGGTTACCCTTCCTGCAGGTTCATCCTGACATGACCCTCCAGCATGACAATGCCACCAGCCATATTGCTCGTTCTGTGCGTGATTTCCTGCAAGACAGGAATGTCAGTGTTCTGACATAGCCAGCGAAGAGCCCTGATCTCAATCTCATTGAGCAAGCCTGGAACCTGCTGGATCGGAGGGTAAGGGCTAGGGTCATTCCCCACAGAAATGTCAGGGAACTTGCAGGTGCCTTGGTGGAAGAGTGGGGTAACATCTCACAGCAAGAACTGGCAAATCTGGTGCAGTCCACGAGGAGGAGATGCACTGCAGTACTTAATGCAGCTGGTGGCCACACCAGATACTGACTGTTACTTTTGATTTTGACCCCCCCCCCCCTCCTTTGTTCAGGGACACATATTTCCATTTATGTTTGTCACATGTCTGTGGAACTTGTTCAGTTTGTCTCAGTTGTTGAACCTTGTTATGTTCATACAAATATTTACACTTTAAGTTTTCTGAAAATAAACGCAGTTGATAGTGAGAGGACGTTTCTTTTTTGCTGATTTTGTGTCCAATGCCACTGAAGCCCCTTGAATTGAATTGAGAGATAATGTCATACTACTGAGGGGAATAGGAGGGCAACACAGCCACTGTGGGAGGCCCAGGGACACAAAGCAAGAGCGAGAGAGCGAGCGAGAGAGAGAGAGCGAGAGAGAGCAAGCGAGAGAGCGAGAGAGAGAGAGAGAGAGAGAGAGAGAGAGAGAGAGAGAGAGAGAGATGAGGAAGGAATTTGTTTCTGCACGCTGGTCTTGTTGTTGCCTGTCTGTGTGAGTCTTTGTGCTGGTCAGTCAGTCTACTATGCCTTGGACTCTGTAGTGCTACAGCTCAGGAGGAACTCTACTCAAGTAAAGTGAGGAGTAAATCTCTGGCTGTGCTCTTTTTCAAAACAACTTTAAAATAGACAGGTAAGGAATTTTGGAAATTATACTGAATGGAAGTCACAGGGAGTGTTGGAGTGTGATGGGGTTGTATCTAAATGCTGATAGGAGTTACAGAGGTGTGGGCAGTATCTATCTCTCTAGTATGTTTACGACTTCAAAGAACGTTGATTTATTCAGACTTTACACGTCTTCACAACAACAGGAAACTCTCAGTATTGTTTTTAATAGAGTTACTTTAGTCAATTCAGTTTTTGCAGCCTTTTCTCGCTAACAAGGTCAAACTTTTACAAATATTTCCTAAAACGTTTTTTCTTTATTTTACACAATATCATAAGATAAGCATTTCGACTACTGAATCGATGTCTTTCAAGGACTTGCTTTCTGAGACTTTTCCCTTGGGAAATTGTCCACCTAAGATGCTGTGTGTGTAGGAGAGAGATGACAGTAGCTGGTCTTGTTGGTGAGGAATGGAGTGGCAGCCACTGCTGTGGGCTTTAATAACTAGCGATTAATATATCACACACAGACCAGCCATGCAGCCCATAAACTAAGACTCAGCGGGTTTCTTTCTCTCTCTCTCTCTCTCACTCTCTTTCTTGCTTCTTCTCTCTCTGTAGCTGTCTTTCTCTCTGAGGAGGAGGAGAGGAAGATCTGAGTTCATATCAAACACCCCCCTTTCTCAACAAAAGAAGGGCCCAAACAAGTGTCATGTGACAGTTGGGCTCATTGTTCATTTCAGAGATCTGGAGAGAAAGACTGGCCAGGGGATGCTTCAGTAATGCACTGGTGTGTGTGTGTGTGTGTGTGTGTGTGTGTGTGTGTGTGTGTGTGTGTGTGTGTGTGTGTGTGTGTGTGTGTGTGTGTGTGTGTGTGTATGTTTATGCTAATGTCTGTGTGCAAGCATGTTTGTCCTCAGTTTTCCGCCCATCCACTCTCTCCAGTTTGCGGTGAGAGAGGAAGGGCAACCTCACTCAATCAGTTTCCTCTGGTTAATTTTATCCCTCTCCATTTCCCTGCATGATTTTTATTTGTGGCGTTGTTTTCCTGTGCCACTCATTAGCTTTCCCTGTGTGTCTGCTTTGCTGTCTGGGTAATGAGGGGCCAGGCCTGCAGCATGTGACAGAGCTGGAGCTGTAGGGCCTTATAAAATCTGCGTAGAAGAGAATGTGGACAGAATCCAGACATTAAAACTGAATGCAACAATATATAAAAATGTATTGGATTTAGTAGTAGGAAATCAACTAAATCTATTGAACTTATTAGAAAATGCATTAATTGGCCCAAGTTAATCATAAGTCACGAACAAAATGTATCAGTGATTCATATTTTCCTGCAACATTGTGAAACAAAACAGGAATGCCCCTGTCTATGTGTGTGCGGTGAACGTGTATGTCTACACTTTGTGTAGCCGCTAGCGATGATGATAATGATTCCATCTCAACCAGAAGAAGGTTTTCCCAAAAACCTTCTAAATTACATGTTAACTTTGCATCAATCCCAGTGGCCATTTGTTTTGCAAACTCTGCAATGAGATGAGTGCTACAGAAACACTGCTAACCAAACAATGGTCTATTGCTGGTGCGCACAAAATCTATTAGATTCTTCCCAGATGTCAAAAATGGTCCCCTGATGTGGTTGAAACATTGTGTTGTTTTTCTATATAAAAAATAAGTATGATTATAAGAGGGAAAAATGAAATCAGGCAAAAATTAAACAGATTTTATATGTCCCTAGAGCTGTGAAGTGTCTGCTGGCTGCTGCATTTAGAGCCCCAGCTGAAAGACATCCGGATCTCCCTGCCCTGCCTGTTGCCTCCACACCTCAGCTGATTGGGCATGTGAGCTATTCACAAGTCAGATCCTTTCTCCACAGCTTCCTGTTCCTTCCTGTAAACTAGATAAGATGCAAGCTGGACACCCTGCTATAGAAACCCTGAAAGCCGGCTCAGAGCCTGTATCCAGCCTGATTCACTGTGATTTGTGTACTGAGTGGAGGACCAGCGTTAATGCGGGGAGAGAGAACTCCCAAAGCCCTGGGTGTGATGGGTCTGATGGGGGGAGAGATGTATGGTCAGCCCAAATGATCACGGAGTACAACAGGCTGATATTCTAAACTAGACTAGACCAAACTGTTTTGTCTCCCTCAGAACTGCCTGTTTCCATTGTCAGATATGGGATGGATGGGAGAAGCTGGATGGGCATAGCAGTCAGCCCTATAGTGCCAAGTGTTTTAGAGGTTTTATTTTGCAGAGTACTCTCGTGGCCCACAGCCTCTCTCTGGCCTTTTGTCCACTCAACGCAGGTTTGAATTCATTAAAGGGGACTTGCATTATTCACTAGATTCACATGGAGGAGTGAGTGTGGGGGAAGGCTGGAGAAAACAACATAACTCTGATTATACTGGCCAGTTGGTTTTGAAATGCACTGGAATATTCTCTTCCTCCACTTTTCAGTAACTTCTCTAATACGCTTTAGTTTTGATGTTTATAGTTTCATTTCCTTTATATTTTGACTCACATATCTTTCTGATCAAGGCCAATTTTGACATTGCTCACTATTAGGTAACAGATTTGTAGATGCTGTGTGACTAGTGCAGGACACAATGCTCCTACTATAAGTACAGTAAAAAAAGACAATATTTGTGTTTGTTGACATGAGCTAATGACAAGTTCCATGAGCCAGAACTTTAGTGTGTGTGTGTGTGTGTGTGTGTGTGTGTGTGTGTGTGTGTGTGTGTGTGTGTGTGTGTGTGTGTGTGTGTGTAATATGCATAGGATAATGTCAGCAGTGGGCAGCAGTTAAAGTGATGAGAGGACAGAGAGAGATGGAAAGAGCCAGAGAAAGACCATTGTGCTTGTGAGAGGTAGACAGACAAAAGAGAGAAAGGAAGTGAAACAGTGTGAGGTAAAGCGGAGTGACATCATGAGGCAGAGAGGAGATAGACAAAAGAAGAGGGACGGTGGCGATTTTCTACACTCACACCTCAGTTCAAATAACAGCCATAACCTTGTCACCTCTTCTAGTATTTCACATGAATCATTTATTTTATCAGAATATTGAATATTCATGTTGTCTTAATGAGCCCAGACAGAGTTAACCCTTTGTCTTCCAGCACGTGCAACAGACTCACCACAGGGAAGTAATTATCAAACAGCATTCCTTGAGTGGGAACAGATGTGCCTGGTTTTGGCCACACTGACTCACTGCTGGTTTCTCATTCTGCTTTTTCTGAGGTCAACAGCAAGCCTCCACACACTGACCAGCCCTAAGCCCTCAGGCACCAGCCAATTAACCCCTTGCCTCAGCCCACCAGTTTCACTGGCTTCTATAGGAATCCTCACCTGGCCACTGAAGAGTGGTCTGGCACAAAATGGCTGCTTAGCACTAGGTGGGTGCTGTTGGTTAAGGTCGGGTGTTTGATTGAGTCAAAGATAGTTTATTATATTGACAAGATAGTCAAGTGACCGCTCTAACAAAATAAATACAGTGCATTCGGGAAAGTATTCTGACTTATTTTAATTTTTTTTAGCAAATTCAACTGAAATACCTTAATTACATATGTATTCAGACCCTTTGCTATGAGACTCGAAATAGAGCTCAGGTGCATCCTGTTTCCATTGGTCATATTTGAGATGTTTCTACAACTTTATTGGAGTCCACCTGTGGTAGATTCAATTGATTGGACATTATTTGGTAAGGCACACACCTGTCGATATAAGGTCCCACAGTTGACAGTGCATGTCAGAGCCGTAACCAAGTCATGAAGTTGTAGGAATTGTCAGTAGAGCTCTGATTATGGATTGTGTCAAGGCACTGATCTGGGGAAGGTTACAAAACATTTCTGCATTATTGAAGGTCCCCAGGAACACAGTGGCCACCATCATTCTTAAATGGAAGAAGTTTGGAACCACCAAGACTCTTCCTAGAGCTGGCCGCCTGGCCAAACTGAGCAATCAGGGGAGAAGGGCCTTGGTCAGGAAGGTGACCGAGTACCCGATGGTCACTCTGACAGAGCTCCAGAGTTCCTTTATGGAGGTGGGAGAACCTTTCAGAAGGACAACCATCTCTGCAGCACTCCACCAATCAGGCCTTTATGGTAGGGAGTCCAGACGGAAGCCACTCCTAAGAAAAAGGCACATGACAGCCCGCTTGGAGTTTGCCAAAAGGCACCTAAGGGATTCTCAGACCAAGAGAAACTAGATTGAACTCTTTGGCCTGAATGCCAAATGTCACATCTGAAGGAAACCTGGCACCATCCCACGGTTTTGCTAAAATTTCTCAGAACCCGATTTTGCTTTGTAGTTGTTTTTTTTTGTTTTTTTACAAATTCCACACTCCCTCATTAACCGCCATACAAAAATTGCTCATTTCGTGGGGTTATTTTCGTGGACAGATTTTGGGCAGAGTAAAACCTCTCCTCTCTGGGTGAGTTGTGTGATTTGTCACACCCCCATAGACTGTAATTTGTGTTTGTTCTGTGGTATAATGTTGTTGATGATGATGATGATGATGAGTAAGTGGAACGTGCTCAGTGACTGAGCCCACATGATGAGTCTGGACACAGAGCAGGGGAATAAACATCTGTGGTGATTTGAGATCCACGTCAGGACATGTGATCGACATGATATTAGAGGTGTTAAGTAATTTCTGGGAGACTTAAAAAAATATAGTGGAGTTTTTGATTCTGGATAGCTAACAGTACCAAATCACTCTGTGAAAGCCAGTACTCTGATCTGATCTTTAGTCTCACAATACACCTGGAACACAGTAGGTGGATTAAAAGTGTTTCCGATCCAATTTCACCTTGAAATGCCCTAAATTCTCCTGAGATTGAAACCTGTTGTTAACCATGGTTATTTCCCAGCATTCTATCATCTCCTTGATGCTGCTATGCTGAGTAAGGAGACATAGAACAGAGAGAATGGAGATCTTCGCATACGTCAATTTCAGGACTATGTTGTACTACTATTTAAATTGCATTTACATGATAGGAATGAGTGTGTCTGTGTATTTGGAAGTGTGCTGTCATCACAGGGCAGATTATGGTACTCTCCCATCAGTCAGTCAGTCAGTCAGCAGTACCCGTGATGGTGGGGAATTCCTCCCATGCTACAGAGTAGTCCTCCCTTCTGCTGCCCTCCTGGCACTCAGCCAGCGGGTTAAACAGCGGAGCATCTCCCCATAGAAGAACATATCTGGTTGCACTGCAATCCCTGTGGGGAGGATGAACCATTTTAGGGATGTGAAGCAGGGCCTTAATCTCCCCCTCTCAGTTAGAGACAGGTCACAGAGTTAATACCAGACCTAAACACTGACACCAGCGCTGGCTCAGATTAAATTTCACACAGAAGAAACAGGACAAAGGCTCTGAAAGCAGCACCAGGCCTTGTGTGTGTGTGTGTGTGTGTGTGTGTGTGTGTGTGTTGGGGTCACGGTGACCGTGTGTATGTGTGTTGAATAGCGCTAGTTAATAGGGTCAGTGCGTGGTCACATTCAGCTGTTGTCTGGGTCAGTGGATTCTCCACCTCTCCTTGTCCCCATCCTCCCCAAGGGGCTGTTTCTATAGGACTGCTGCTCCCTCAACCCACCGCCCATTGTTTTACACGCATTCTGCACTACTCTGCTTTTTTAATCACACAGAGGTTCACATCCATACATGAATGTGTAAAGCAAACCCTGATGAAAAAAACAGTAACATTTCAAGCTGGTCTGACCAGCATGGTCTAGCTGGTTAGGTTGGCCGACCAGCTGGTCAAGCTGGTGACGCTGGTGACCAGTTTATGATGGTATGCTAGTGATCATGCCGATCTATGCTGGTCCACAATAGTCTAACTGGTCAAGCTGGCCTGGCAAAACCATGCCCATCATTATCATATTTCCCAGAATTCTCTACTGCAGTTAGATATTTTTGAATGGTTTGTTTCACATTTTTTTGTGTTTTTGCATGTACATTGATTGATTAATAAATCTTACGCTACACAACGATAAATAACATACATGTTTATAAACTAATCCAATCTGTTAGTTGGACTTATTGTACCTGTTACTGAAATGGTTGTTCCAGTTTAGATGGTTTAGGTAGTTTCATTATTCATCTTTCTAACCCAGGCAGTAATTATGAATACAGATTGTGGGTGAATAAAAGTTACAATTGTTATATATCCCCCATTCTGTCTGGATTCCAACAGGAATTAAAAATCTATTTTGCAAGCCAGCCTGATGTGACTTGCAGGCCTGATGTGGCTACTGTTTTAGGGGGAAACTAGAACCTGAAAAGTAAGGCCTTATAGTACATGTAATGTTCTGTCTTAATTAATGAAGCACTTTGATGCTGGTTTTGCTGGTGACCAGCATACCAGAATAGACTGGTCACCAGCATACCATGCCGGTCACCAGTGTCCTAAACACAGTGAAGACTGGTCACCAGTGTCCTAAACACAGTGAAGACTGGTCACCAGCAAAAACACAGTGAAGGCACCAGCAAAAACACAGTGAAGGCACCAGCAAAAACACAGTGAAAGCACCAGCAAAAACGCAGTGAAGGCTACTCACCAGCAAAAACACAGTGAAGGCTGGTCACAAGCAAAAACACAGTGAAGGCACCAGCAAAAACACAGTGAAGGCGGGTCACCAGCAAAAACACAGTGAAGAAAAAACACAGTGAAAGCACCAGCAAAAACACAGTGAAGGCGGGTCACCAGCAAAAACACAGTGAAGGCGGGTCACAAGCAAAAACACAGTGAAGGCTGATCACCAGCAAAAACACAGTGAAGGCTGGTCACCAGCAAAAGCACAGTGAAGGCTGGTCACCAGCAAAAACACAGTGAAGGCTGGTCACCAGCAAAAAACACAGTGAAGGCTGGTCACCAGCAAAAATACAGTGAAGGCTGGTCACCAGCAAAAACACAGTGAAGACTGGTCACCAGCAAAAACACAGTGAAGGCTGGTCACCAGCAAAAACACAGTGAAGGATGGTGACCAGTCTTGTCTAGGCTGTTTTTTAAGAAATTATCAAAGTGCCAGGCGATCTTAACCAAAGGTTTTCTTTATCTTCCATCACCACACAATTGCATTTGAATGAAGACCGCAGGCTTTATCCTCAGTTGACCCCTTACAGTATGATAATCAAACAACCTAAATTACAGCTAAACCCTGAGATGATTGACATACCATTTTGTTTTACACTCACTCCCCTTCACATGCCACGTCAAGTTTAGGAAATGAAACAGGTTATGAATAATCCTGTGCTGCTGCTCTTTGAGGAGCAGGTGAGGAAACAGCAGCAGCAACAACAAGTGACGTCATCCCCTCTCTGCTGAGGAGGGAATTTGGTTTCTCTGCTTGTTAAGCATGTTAAGGAGTTGGCTGGAGGCAACAGATAAAAGCAGAAAGCTGAGCAGAAAAGCTTCTCGGCTTAGAAAGAAGTCTTTATTTCATTGTCCAATTAGAGGCGTAGTGGTCCAAACTGAGGTAAACATGTTTTTGGAGAAGACCGAGAACAAGAGATCCCTATCTGCTGTTGTGTTGTCAGAGTCAGACTGGCTGGTGGTTCACTGATAGCCTGGAGTTGTGTCTCCATGCTCCTTGCTGTTCCTCTCTCTCTGGGTGGTTGTATGGAGAGGGAGGGATCATCAGTGGAACTATGACTTGGATAAATGAAGGATGGTGGTCTCTGTGCCATTGGCATCATTTCAGTGTACATGATCTTAACATATCCAGTAGCAATGCCATTGTCACTGTGCTATACTATACTGACAGCTTAAGAGGAAAGGCACGCATGTAAATGTTGCCACCTATCTTGTGCATCAGCAGCACCTGTTTACTGTCCCAGACACCATGTCTCTGTGATATTGTCATAACAAGGAGAAAACACAGTCGTCTGCGATAACCAGCCTTATATAACCTCTAGGTGGAAGTAGGTCCTCAGTCCACTCTTCCTGCCATCTGTTCTGATTGTGTGTCTCTCTCGTTCTTCCCTCTCAGAGCTGAGGATGATGGCGGAGGGGAAGTTTGCCAGTCTGCCCAGGAATATGCACATGGGCGTAGGCAGCAGGCCGTGTCCCCTGGCCTCCTCCATGGACCTGCTGACCTCCAGGCCTGCAGTACCAGAGCTGCCCCCAGCCGGATACCACAGTGTCTCCATCCATGGCACTCTGCCTAGGAGGAAGAAAGGGTCCCCAGCCCCTGCCCAGGGCCCTGCCCGCTCCTGGGACATGTACAGCCACATGGGCACCCTTCCCCACCCGGCCCGCACCCGCCTGCCCTCCTCGCCACTCATTCACAACATCATAGAGGAACACCAGCCTTACCATACAGGGAGGGAAGGCCGCTCTGCATACAGGTACAGACAAACATCCTTCATTGCTCCAGTGCTATGCTTTATATTTAGGACTAGTTTAGGACTACCTTGGCAGCAGGTAATAGGAGTCCTAATAAATACTAAATACTACATTTTCCTTTGTTCATATCACGCAATCTAAAATAAAGGGTTATGTTTTGTAAAATAAGACACTTAGGGGTCGCTCTTCAAAGCTACTTGAGTACTGTGCTGCTATCACCCCCCTGACTGACTGAGACTACTTCACTCTGAAATAGTGTCCCAGCTCAAGCGTCTGTCATGGTAAGCAGGTCAGCTGAGATCTAATCCGTGAGCAGCACATGTTAGCACTAGCCTCTCTGCTACTGTCTGTCATATCCCTCAGGCCCTGTTGAGTCACTGCATTGCAGCTTCACTCTGGCCCCCTCTAGATGTTATCCGGGGCTTGGGCCTTCCTCCTCCCCACAGAACCTTGCACTCACTACTGAAACACAACAGTGTCAGACTGCTGATAGGGCTAGCTTGATCTTAGATAACACAGAAAGTGAAGGTAGAAGTTCCACAGCATCAATTCATGTGATTAGCCCAGAAAGCTGTGGGCAGAGACATAATAAAACATACACACATCTCACAGAGATGGAGTGACGGGAAGGCTTCTGTTTAGGGTGATATAAACCACCCAACACAACAACAAAGCTTGTCTCTAGTTGAGAGATATAGGCCCAGACAGCCCTGGCTGTGAGTTAGATCCTGTGTGGCAGAGTCTTAAAGTGGCACTCCAGTCTCCTTTTCACCTCATTTAACACCTGATTTACTTAACAAAAGGCGCATCTCAATAGGTTGTCCAGGCAAATCATTACATAGCACAAGTGGGTGGGGGGGGGCATTCATCTTTTGTTCTCTATTGCTCCTTTAATGTTCCTTAAGCAACGGGGAGTCCAATGACATCATGGATTCCCATCAGACCAACTCATTGAATGCCCTACTCCTTGAAGTATGCAGTTGTGTAAAAAAATATATATATATTTTGCTCAAACATTGTTTTTACCCTTTAGTGTGTGAAAGTAACTGTATTTATACTTGGGATATCGCTTTTTAACAGTAAAAGTTTTTTTGAAATCACTGAAGGATGTCTTTATGTGACACTGTAGACCAGAGCAACCCAGCAGCGCGGGACAGAATGAAACACAGCCCCCCTCTTTAGACGCGCTCTGAGCAGGCAGATAGAATATGTCTGGGCCTGGGTGGAGGAAGTGGGTCGGGGTGCGAGGGGGGTGTTAATTAGAACTGAAAAGGCTGCGTCCATCCCTTGACATTCGAAGGTTATCTAATATTGGTCTAGTATTTCATCCCCATAAAGCTGGTGAGGTTAGTGAAGGTAAAATCTAGACAAAGGGAAAGAGAATAAATTAGCCACTGGTTTCCATAACAACCTCCATTCTGGCACTATGGGATACACAGTGGAGGTGAAGAGGAGCAACAAGGGTAGAGGACTGTCTGGCTCAGCAAAGCGAGGGGAGGAGGGAGGGAGAGAGAGGAGGAGGGACGGAGAGAGAGAGAGGAGGAGGGAGGGAGGGAGGGAGGGAGAGAGAGGAGGGAGGGAGGGAGAGAGAGAGAGAGAGGAGGAGGGAGGGAGGGAGAGAGAGAGAGAGAGAGGAGGAGGGAGGGAGAGAGAGAGAGAGGAGGAGGGAGGGAGAGATGGTGAGAGAGGGAGGCAGAGGAGGGTTAGAGAGGTACTGAAGAGAGCCCTGAGGCGTAGTGTCTTCTTCAGAACATTGCACGTCCTAATATTTATATATTTATTTTACTTTTAGATTTGTGTGTATTGTTGTGAATTGTTAGACACTACTGCACTGTTGGAGTTAGGGACACAAGCATTTCGAGCATTTATGTGACCAATAACATTTGATTTGAACAGGGGATCCTGTGGCATTAAGTACACAGCCCAGAGTCCAGCTGTAGTGTATCCGATTGTGGGTGCTGCTGTAACTCTAGACACTGATATGGGGACATGGATGAAGGCTAACAGAACACTATAAAAGCTTTAGTTCTTAGGGACCCATTCTGCCTGCACTGTGCTGCCTGCTACAGGACAGGACTGCAGCCCCATTGTGTCTATCTTAAGGCCACTGGTTGACTGGTTGTGGCTGGCTAGAGGGGGAGATTTCAGGATTACTCAAAGGTCTTTGTCCTGTTCTGTTATGAAAAGATAGGTCTGTCCTTAACTTCAGATGGGAGGATATGCCATTCTATCATCTCTTTTCATGGAGATTACATGAGTGAATGACCACTTCATTTCTGCTCACTGACTTAACTACTTGGCTAATTGTTGTTCCATGGATATTGTACATGTTTGAAATAAACCTGTTTCTTTGTGCTGATCTGTTAGTCTCCCTGACTGTCTGTTGACCCTTGCCCCAGACAGTGCTCCATCCTTCAGTGACACGCTACTTAATCAGTGTTTATTCTGTATCGATGACACTATCTGGATTGATCCACAAAGGGAGACATTTTTCAGGTGACCCCTGACCTCAGTCTGTCTGTGTGCGTATGTATAAGCCAGATAGCCCCTATAACCCAGGGCTCACTCACTTTGCTCCAGGGAGAGATAGACAGTTCTGGCTGCGGTGTGCCTGCAAATCCTTTACGAGTTGGTCTCAGGTTGAGCTGGAGAGGAGATTTACAGCCTCGTAGAGGAGATGAAAGGGCTGATTAAAGTTGGAGCTGGCCGTGAGCTCAGAATCTAGACTGACCTGAGCTTCTCTGTTTGTTCTGTTGAGAAATGGGCTGCTGCTGAGTTTGGGCCAGACCCCTGTATGGTAACAGGCAAGGCTGGAGAATGGGGAAAAGTGGTGAAGGTAAAACAAAAAAAAAGTGAAGTGTTTTTTTCCAGATATCTGACTGCCAGGGTCAGTTCTGAATAAACCACTCTGATCCAAAACAAAAACATGGAGCTGCAGTATGTACAGTACATTGATAGGACCATGTGGGTAGGCGAATAGACATCACACACACCACATTCTTTCAAGGGACATATTGTTGTTTTCCGGCCATGCCAAGGCTATCCTCAGGATCACAACAGAAATAAATCATGATGCCAGGCCTCGATGTTTCCAAGGACGCAGTGCGCTAACCCGAATCCAGGAAAAATATGCTATTGTTATGATCAAATCATGCTGTGGTTGGTTAGGTACAGTGAACCTTCAATTCCAATATCAAACACAGCCACAGAACAAACATTTACTGTACACCATCATTTGTATTGATTGGCTGTGGGACTCACACGCTTCTAAGCCAATCACAGTGTACACACTATAATTCCTGTCAGTGTGTTTGTAGTTCTGTTTATAATGTTCACCCAGCCCAGACCATCAGGTGCTGGTTCTGCTTTTGGAAGGCTGCTGCTACTTGTCCTTCTCCCCAGCTGAACCAGCCAGCAGGAGGCTGAGGGACAGAACATGTTCTATCTGAGGGGACACACACCTGCTGCTACCCTGTAAAATAAAGAGATTTATCCGACTCACCCTGGGCCAATCATTCACACCCCTTCACCTCCCCCAGTTTCTCCTGTATTAACTATTCCATGGCCAGATGGTCACTCAGTGTGAGTAGTATATGTATGCATTTATTAAGGAAAATGACTTCAATAAGGTGACTTGATTGAAGTTATGTTGTGCCCCGTAGAGTGGTGATTCACTGTACTATACGTGTAAAAGTTGAGGGATTTGCCAATAGAGTCACACTGCCCCTTGAGTCAGTAATGTGCATGTGCCTTAGGCGTCCAGAACAACCTTTGACTCTTCTGTAGGGCTGAGGGAGTGTTGCATGTCAAGTGCCCCTCTCTCTCAGTCAGTCAGTCAGAGAAGGGGAGGTTGTGTGCGGGAAATCCAATTATAGCCAGGTCGTCTGTGTGTGACCTGGCCTGTCCTTGTCCTTGGCTTGACTGAGATCCATTTGAACTTGAGGTTTGAGGAAAGTCAGTGGTTTTGTAGGGTACACATTTTCTCTCTGCGAAACGATGCAGCTGTGGTTTGGCTGACACTCAACCGCTCAGAGGGAGAGGCTCTTTGGCTGGCCTGCGGCCTCGCTCATCCTCTTTCTGTGAAAAATAATCAAATCTCCACTATGCCTCCCAACATCTCTGTTCTCTAGCCTCTCAGACCCAAGAGGTTGGGGATATATTGTATGTCCTGAAAGATACCAACGCGCAGTGAACTGTATGATATCACCGTACTGTGAACTGCATGATACCACCACACTGTGAACTGCATGATACCATTGCTCTGCGAACTGTATGATACCACCACACTGTGAACTGTATGATACCACGTACTGTGAACTGTATGATACCACCACACTGTGAACTGTATGATACCACCTCACTGTGAACTGTATGATACCACCACACTGTGAACTGTATGATACCACATACTGTGAACTGTATGATACCACCACACTGTGAACTGTATGATACCACCTCACTGTGAACTGTATGATACCACCACACTGTGAACTGTATGATACCACCACACTGTGAACTGTATGATACCACCACACTGTGAACTGTATGATACCACCACACTGTGAACTGTATGATACCACGTACTGTGAACTGATGATATCACCACACTGTGAACTGTATGATACCACCACACTGTGAACTGTATGATATCACCACACTGTGAACTGTATGATACCACCACACTGTGAACTGTATGATATCACCACACTGTGAACTGTATGATACCACTGCTCTACGAACTGTATGATACCACCACACTGTGAACTGTATTATACCATGTACTGTGAACTGTATGATACCACCACACTGTGAACTGTATGATACCACCACACTGTGAACTGTATGATACCACCACACTGTGAACTGTATGATACCACCACACTGTGAACTGTATGATACCACTGCTCTGTGAACTGTATGATATCACCGTACTGTGAACTGTATGATACCACCACACTGTGAACTGTATGATATCACTACACTGTGAACTGTATGATAACACCACACTGTGAACTGTATGATATCACTACACTGTGAACTGTATGATATCACTACACTGTGAACTGTATGATAACACCACACTGTGAACTGTATGATATCACTACACTGTGAACTGTATGATATCACCACACTGTGAACTGTATGATACCACCACACTGAACTGTATGATACCACCACACTGTGAACTGTATGATATCACCACACTGAACTGTATGATACCACCACACTGTGAACTGTATGATACCACCACACTGTGAACTGTATGATACCACCACACTGTGAACTGTATCATACCACCACACTGTGAACTGTATGATACCACCACACTGTGAACTGTATGATACCACCTCACTGTGAACTGTATGATACCACCACACTGTGAACTGATTGGGATGTTACCTAACACTGTAGCTGTAGTTGTTGAGTAACAAGGCCAGCTCTTTATTCGGAGGGAGTGACTTCAGAGCTGAACCAGCCAGCGCAGCAGCCTGCCTGTGTTGTGTTGTGTTCCTCTGAGGTGGTGTGACATACAACCACCCACTCACCCTGCTGAAAGAAAAGCCAGGTTATTGTGTGGGCTGACATGAAAGAATATGCAGAGGAGAGAAAGTTCAGTTCTCCCAAGTTCAGTGAGTAGATGAGACGCGGTCGTACAGAAGCTAAATGGAGAAAGAGGTGAGAGGAGCTGTTTAAGAGCTAGTGGCCGACGCTGAACTTCTCAGGATGCAGCAAACATCCTCTTTCCAGTTGACTTTATTCGCCACCGTATTTCCTGCTGCATTCACGCCCTGTTCAGAACATTAGGGAAAAAAGGAAAGACCAAGGGCCATCAACGTAGTTTGGTGAGTTACTTTTAGATTGTAATCTTACTGTAAATTCTTTGGTTTGGATACCTGTTCGCTTAGCCAACATTTTGTATGGAATAAGGGGCAACATTCCACTGTTTTCTATTCCACAGAGCCTCTTCTTAAAACACTTTTTTGAACACATATTTATTAGTTCCAAATCAACAATTACAGAAATACATGGATTTCTTTATTTCCACACATACCCCACCAACCCAAAGAGACAAAAGCATAACAACCAAACATTCACAGACACATTTCTACTAATAAAAATACATAAAAAGTATAACATTCAGTCGTAGATAATGCAGATTACACTTCGACTATAGCCAATATTCACCTAATATTCACCTTCCAATTCTTCTAAAATATCACTGGTTTGCAAAAAGTCACAAAACAGATCCCAAATATCATGAAACTCTGGGGCTTTCTTTTTCACTATATAAGTACATTTTTCAAGAGCCAGGATTGACATAAATTATTTTAACCAATGACCAAGTGAGGGTGAACTGACATACTTTCAGTGCAGAGCAATTGAAAGTCTAGCTTGTAATAGACAGAGATCAACCATTTTCTTCTCTTTCCTATGTAAAGAGAAATTCCCTGGGTAAAGATTTAGGATGCAAAGTTTAGGGATTAATGGTATTGGGGTAGAGGTAATCTCAGAGATATAGTGCAGTACTGAGCTCCAAAACTTTTGTATTTCAGCACATTCCCGCAGGCAATGATTCAAGGTGCCTAAATGCATGTCACATTTAACACAGGTCTGGGATATTAGGGTCAAATATGTGGAGCTTAACAGGTGATATATGTTCTCATGATCAAATTGTATTGCAACAATCTCAGGCAGGTGTTTATTGTCTGTATCTGAACTCTAGAGCATATCCTACCCCTGTCCTTTGCTGAAATATCTTCCTGCATATCTTGTATCCACTGAAGTCTCTTACTATCAGAATTTATGAGTATCTACCATTTTCCCATATAGTGACTCTCCCATAACACACACCAACAGAGATAGTTTCTAAAGTGGTCAAATGACGTTGTAGGGAAGATTGTTTTAGACTGGAAAAAATACATCTTCTCAATTGTAAGTATTTGAAAAAAGGCTTTTGTGGTAAGCTAAATCTTTCATTTATTTCTTCAAACGACATGAGCCCTTTTTAATTGAATAAATCCATTACTTTAACAATACAATTTCTTGGCCATTCTTTAAACCCCAAGTCATTTTTAATAGGTGTGAAATTGTCATTGCCCCAAATTGGTGTAAAACTGGATAATACAGGGGATTCGCCCAGATATTGCTGTACTTCAGGCCACATAGTTAAGATGTTTTTAACAAAGGGATTAGTAGTATTCTTCTTTAGCTTCTTAAAGGGAGCAGAGTACAAATATCCATACAGAGTTAAGCCTTTTGTGGACAGCATTTCAGTCTGCAGCCTGGGTAAGTATGGTTTCTTGGAGAACCAAAACATTGCAGCCCTAAGTTGTGCAGACCAGTAATACCACTGTAGGTGTGGAAGTTGCAACCCCCCTCTGTCATAGGGCAAATAAAGAAGAGAAAGTCTAAGCCTTGGTTTTCTGTTGCTTCAGATCAAATTTGAGAGTATCTTTCTGATCTTTGTGAAAAAATAAAGGTGGTGGAGCCAGAGGAATTGATTGAAATAAATAAAGACATTTGGACAGAATATTTATCTTAATGATATTTATTTGACCAATAATAGATATAGGCAATGATGTCCATCTGTTGATGGATTCTGTTACACTCGTTACCATGGGTTCATCATTTGTTGAAGTCAAGGAGCCAATTTCTGGTGTGATTTTAATACCAATATATGTGAAACCTTGTTCTGTATTCACAAATGGATGCTGTACAACTGGATTCAGTCTCTCTTGCTTGTTGAGGAAAAGGATAGAAGAGGTTTAAAGTTGTATTAACTTTAAATCCAGAAACCTGACCAAAGTTATTAATTATATTGGAGAGGGAAGAGATAGAATTCTTTAGATCTGTTAAGAATAAGAGGGTATCATCTGCATACATGTTCAGAATCCAATGTTTTAATTCCACTAATTGACGGGCGGGACCTTACTGCAATGACAAAGGGTTCTATAGCTAAAATAAAGAGTATTGGACTGGCCGGACATCCTTGTCTCGTACCTCAAAAAATCATAAAAGGTTGTGAAATCAAGTTGTTAGTGGCAACTTCTGCAGTGGGGTCGGTATATAATATCTTAATCCATTTACGGAAGTAGTTCCCAAACCCAACTCTCTTAATTAAGCACTTCAAATAAATAAGACCACTCAACTCTATCGAATGCCTTCTCTGCATCATGTGAGAGTATGACAGTCTCAGGGGACCCTTCACATGTGCACTATGTTTAGTACTCTCCTCACATTGTGAAAACCTTGACGGTTTTTCACAAAGTCATTTTGGTCTTTGTGTGTTAGAAATGGGAGCACTCTATCCAATCTCCTGGCTAAAGCTTTAGCAATAATTTTTGAGTCAGAGTTCAGAAGAGAAATCAGTTTAACTTTCACATTTTGTTGGGGATTTATCAGGCTTCTGAATAAGAGTGATTAAAGCACTCCTTAGAGAGAGGTGGAAACAACCTTGCTGAGAGGATTCAGCATGCATATCCAAAAGTGGATCTGGAAGTTTGTCCTTAAATATCTACTAGGAGAATCATCTGGACCTGCCGCTTTACCTCCCTTCATATTAGAAATAGCATCAGATATTTCAACACCATTCAATTCTTTTCCAGATCCAATTTTGTGTCTTCTGAAATAGAGGGAAAATCAAGACCATCCAAAAATGATGTCTGATTAGTTAAGTTAAGATTCAGAGTTGTAAAGTGTGTTGTAGTAGGAAGCAAATGTTTGGTTTATTTCTACAGGATCCATTGATAATTGTCCTTGGAAATGAGGAATTCAATTAATGGCTTTGTCTGAATGTAACTTCTTAATGCACCAGGCCAGCAATTTGCCATGTTTTTCACCTTGATCATAGAAGGACTGTTTCAGCCTTGTTAGGCTGTTTGCAGCCTTTGAGGTGGAAAGTTCTTCATACTGAGCTTTAAGAGTAAATAATTATTTGTTTACTTCTAGTGAGGTATCCAAAAAAGCTTCCCTCTCCAATTCTCTGATTTTGCTGTCCATCGCTGTTATTTTCAGATGTAATTGATTTGATTTGAAACTGCTAAAACTTATAATATGCCCCCTAATATAGGCTTTGAAAGCCTCCCATCTGGTACTCGCTGAGGTTTGGTCAGTGTTCAATGTAAAATATCCATCTATATGCACTCCAACGTAACGTAAGAAGTCTGGGTCCTGTAACCATCTGGGATGCAAACAACATCTAGAGTATCCTTTTACCAGTTTTGTATCCCTTTAGAATAATGACACAGGGGAAAGGTCACTCAGAACAATACTATTATATCCACGTCCTGCTACATTGGGAAGCAATGAGCAATAAACTAAAAAGTAGTCTATACTACTTAGTCCTCCAAGGTTAATTAAAATAGATTTAAGTCCGTAATGACATGCTGTAATGTCTTTCTACTCTGCGAGTGGGAAGTGTCTAAACCAGAGGAGCAATCTAGATGAGGATCAAGAGTGCAATTAAAACCCCCTGCTATTATGACTTTATCAGGAAGGGAGGCTATCAATAGAAATACATTCCTAAAGAATTTGGGAATAGCATCATTAGGACCATCAACATTAACCAGATTAATACACCCATTCAAAAGAGTTCCCTGTTAAAAATCTATCTAACTGCTGTATCAGTTATAATATTTTCCACTTGAAACGGAACAAATTTGTGAATTAAAACCATAACACCACGAGAATGAGAGGAGAAACAGGATGCTTTTACTTGCCCTCGCCATCTCCTGCGTACTTTAAGTAGCTCGTCCTTAAACACGTGAGTTTCTTGTAGGAACACAATAGATGAATGAAGTTGTTTAAGCCTAGTAATAACCTGTTTAAAGCTTGGATAGCTTACAAACTCTACAGACATTCCCCAAAGTAAAATTAAGGTTGACATTTGAAGTAATTTATCCGAAGATGTAAACATGGAATAAGCTATAGCATAAAGGCATATCTAGAATATGTTTAGTAACTACAAGGACTGCATGAATATTTTATAGTGAGAAAAATATGTAAAGATCTGTTGGAACAAACAAACATAAATCTATCCTAACAGTAAAACACTGAACATCATTCCCTTGTCTCCCTAACCGAGACACCCATCGCTTCCTCTCCAACCTCCCCCTAACCGTAGAGTGTAGCCTGGTGGACAACTGATCCGTTAAAGGGAGCAGTCTAACCTAAGCGACCCTAAATAAAACAGTGTCTCCTACCGTCTCTCTGCCATTACTCCTCACGAACAAAACAAAAGGCCCATCTTGCAAGATGTTATGTGAAATATCACAACAAAACACATATCTAGCAAGATGATATGTGAAATACTGTATCACGTAGTATTCGTTTGAAAAGTAGCAAACAATAGCTCCACCTAAAACAGTAATGCTAGTCAGTGAAGCCTGGCTAACGTTAAAGTATGGACAGTCCAAAATAGCTAGTAGCTACCATGTAACAAAATGGCCCATACATATAGCATTAACGTAGTATACCATGATAAGTTTATAAACCAAAAAAAGTATCAAAGATCAGAAATTAACAGGCTATGTGAGAAAAAAAGATACCCTTGAATATGTGCTACATTACCCAAAGGCCCTAGCACATGATGTAGAAGTCAGGCTTGCACATGAGTGTCTTCATATAAAGTAGTCCCGATACATGAGTGTCTTCATATAAAGTAGTCCCGATACTTCTCGGTAATGCAGGATGAATGAATAAGGTCCTGATGTGTCCATTGACATGGAGCTAAACATCTTCATCAGCATTTTGGGGCAGCAGGTAGCCTAGTGGTTAGAGTGTTGGGCCAGTAACCAAAAGGTTGCTAGATTGAATCCCCAAGCTGACAAGGTAAACATCTGTCGTTCTGCCCCTGAACACGGCAGTTAACCCATTGTTCCTCGGCTGTCATTGTAAATAAGAATTTGTTCTTAACTGACAAGCCTAGTTAAATAAAGGTTAAAGAAAACATTTTACAGTGTTTTATGTAATCCAATGGAAGAGAATTATCAACATAACATAAATAAACTTAAACATGACATCCAATGTTCAACGGACAGCTATCTTGCCTGTCATATTGAAGAAACTGAGCTAAGTGATGAGCACATACAGGCTACAAATAATATAAGAAAACTGAGTGGGCTAGCTCATCATATTATTCACTTAACTGTTATGCTAGCTACAGTACTACAGTAGCAGTTAATAAATTAGTTATTGTTAGTTAGCTTGCCAACAGTCACATAATCCAAGCGGGTTTAATTCTCCATAGTCCAGAGTGGTGGTAAACTTCACAGCTACAACATGACTAGGAAGAAGATTTATGTTATATGCCATGGATGAACGCCTCGGTTTGAGAGGGAGATTCAAACTCGTGTGACCATCCATTGTCGGTCAGATATTCCATTAACAATGTTGAGGGACCGGAGCTGGTTGTTTGACCCTGTCGTAGCCTTTTCCTTTTCGGCGGAGAACCGCAGATAGGTCAAGAAAGAACAAGATCTCTTTGTCCCCGTATGTGATATATGTGATTTTCCTTGCCCATAGCCCTGGCTTTCCGCATCACTCGGACTTTGTCTTGAAAGTTGAGAAACTTAATGTTAAACACTCAAGGAGAGGGATGGTTTCTCTGGCCTGTAGGAGCAGGAAGCAGATGGGCTCTTTCAACTCATTGGGGCCGGACAACTTTCCGTACCCCTTGCGCATTGAAAGAGCACATCAGCTTCCAAGAGAGAGAGCGAGAAATGCAACTGCGTCACCATTTGCCACTTTTTCAAGTAGATTAACCAGTCTCAAATTAGACCTTCTGTGGTGGTTCTCGAGTTTAGTTTTGAAGTAAGATCCGCCACCTGTTTATCCAACTTTTCGGTCGTTGTTTTGACAGAGCCGACAGTATCTTCCACCATGCAAATGTGTTCCTCTGCTTCGTCCAAGTGTGGGAAGTAGGCTTGATGGTCACGTTTAACCTCACTAATCCCTGTTAGGACACCTTTGTGTTTTGCGGAAAAGTCCGCCCTCATGGCAGAGATTGCTTCCAAAACCCCTTAGTTCTGGTTCTGGTTGTCTACTTTGCTGGTTGTCATGTCGGACTTGTGATGTGAGGAGCTTGTAGGTCTTGCTGGGTTAGTAGAGCTGGCTGAATTAGCAGGGCTAACTGGCCTACCCTGGACCACGTTGTCGATGCGAGATGTTCTTCTTGTTTTAGGAGGACTATGTTTAAGTCGATTCATAATGGATGTAGATACGCCTGAAATTGTCCAAGAAAATTGATGTTCATGTTACCAGGATTAAAAATAAGAGATCAAAATAAGTTTAGCCGAAATTGGCAGGAGAGTACTAAAAACACATCCTCCCAGTTCAATGCCATAATATGATGTTTGTGTTTTTTCCCTTCACAATCTCTATGGGAAAAGTGGTGAAAGGCTCAAGGAATTAATTCCCCCCCTGTAAGGCCTCTGCATCAAGGGTTTAGATTAAACTACTCTTTAATCACACAAAACAGAATATTGGAGAAAAAAGTAGAGTAGAGAGGCAGAACTAAAAAAAACAGAATGTTCAGCAGAACCCTAAGGGGGCATCGTCTCGTCCTCAGGGATTTGAAATGAACTCCTCTCAGCCGTTAGAACTGATTTCTTCTCAAAATCCATTATGGACATCTTGAGGTGGTTCTGAGAATTTAGGGAGGACTAGCCCTGCTAATGACAGGGACAGTTTAAACCCCTTTTTCTCATCTAATGTAACAGAGAAAGGACTCATGTGGGAGTTTCTTACCCCTCTGTGAATTTGCCACTGAGGTCAGAAGAAGGGGACATGTGGCTGTGACTTGTGTGGGGGCTGGTTGGGTAGACAAGTGGGTGGCGGCGGGTGGTGTCTGAGCTTGCCACTCCTGTCAGAGAGGAGGTAGAATCTCAGTCAGCAGCCAGGATAGTAGCAGCAGCTCTGCAGACACAACACAGCACGGGGAGGGAGTGGATGGGACCAGCAGCAGCCAGTAGAAATGTGTTCACTCAACAGAACCCTGTCTCTGTTCCCCAGGGACCTCAGCAGCAGCATGGATCCCACCATGGAGTATGTCAAGGTAGGAACCCACTCAACCATTACACATCTGGCTGCAACACAGGGCTCAACAGGTGTCACTTTGTTTTTAAACCGATTCAGAAGCGGTCAGAAATATTGAGGTTTGATTCATCACTTATCTGAATGGTGTTTTAGTCAGGACTGACAAGACCAGTCATACAGGTTTATGTTTTCTACCAGACAACAAATACTGTAAGGATATAGTTCAGCTTTTTGAAGTTGATATGACACTAATTCCTACAAAACAGTTGAGACTAGTTTTGTTCACGAGATCAGTGAAATAGGGCAAGAATGCTAGTAGCGCTCAAGGACCTCTGACACAAGATGTTGATCTGACATCAAGGATATGAAGTGTCTTGGTTTATTTTTCCAGGATTTTAAAGAGATACAAAGAAAGATTAAGACAGTAAATATGTACAGTATATATGGAGAAGACATGATGTGTGTACAGTATGTGTGTGTGTGTGTGTGTGTGTACATGTGTACATGTCTGTGTTTGTGTGTTTGAGTTATAAGGCCTGATGATGTCATGTTTTGTAACGCACTATTCTTTTGACAAGAGGTTGAACTTTTTGTTCTCCAGACAGGTTGAGCATTCAGTTCAGAAAGTTTTGCTGTGTAAAAGTGTCCTCTTCAAGCTTTGTTTCCTGTGTAGACATCATCTAGTATACCCATTGGTTAGAGAGAGAAAGGGGCATTTGTTTGAAAAGGAGTGAAGATCCAGACGTAGCCCTCATAGGTTTAAACTGTTACCGCAATGCCACAGGAAAACAGTAGGCAGACAGGAGACTGTAATCACTAGTTTTGTTGTGTTTTGTCTCAGAAGGAGCCACACTGTACTCATTTGTAGCTAAGGAGCTGAGTAACATCTTCAGTGGAGTAACGTCTCTTTGGTTAAAAAGTAGCAGAGACCACTTGGGTAGAAAGGAGTGTCTCTTAGTTGGAAACGATGTGGAACACACAATGTTGCATTTCCACCAAGAAGAGAGACATTTCTCTTTAGACTTTTTTTAAATCTAGTGCTCTAAAAGTTTTGTATAGTACATGTTTAAGTAGCTAAGTAACTGATGTTAGCTCTAGCTATAATTCCTCTTTATGTAAGGTTGCTGTGAGCATAAATGATTCTACTCTCTAAGGGGGAGGCTGTCAAGAAGCCTCAATAGGAAAAGGACGAGCGAGCGGTGGAAATGTCCTCTGTCTAGTACACAATTTCTCTCCAGGCTACGAGGCACTTTGTCTCAGAAATAGGTCAACGTATCGACCAAATCATATTTCCTATTACCTTCACCTGTGTCCCTGCTCACTGTGATTGGGCTTGAGTGGTGACTGAGGTTTGTGTGTTCTGATACCACACGCCTGACAACTCTCTCACTCTCTTTCACACACATGCTCGTTCACCCACTCCTTCTCTTTTCCCCCTCACCCACTGTCACTAATACCCTGGGCTGCTTGCCTCATACGATATGATGCTCTCAGGTCAGTGTGAAAAGCAAACATAGTGGTTCTTCACATGCAGGTCAGGAGAGCAAAGAGCTCTCATATCAGGTGCCATGGCAGCCTTTCATGAACACACACACAGCTCTGCTACCTCACTAGGGTAGTAGGCAATGTTCCCTATAAGCTGTGCCAGCTCCCCTTGGACAGATTAAATATCAGCCCGAGCAGAGATGCGATGCACGAGATTGAACTTCCCTTCACTTTCTAGAGTTTTCCTCTTTAGTTTACACTATCAACGTTTCACTCTACTGTGGGAATTGTGCTTGAATCAATGCAATATTAGCCACTTTCAATGTAACATTCGGAAAATAAAACTAACTATGCAAGAGATTTTCTTGTAGGCAGAGCGCAATGAAGTAGGATTCTATTGCATTGACAGGCATGACTCAGGACCGTACTCTACACAGACCAGTGCGCCATAACCAATCATAGGTGCAGTAGACCTATATGCAAATAGCCATTGCCATATATGGATCTGTGCCGTTCACTTTGAACTCAATGCGCTTGTTTTGAGATCAAACCAGGGGCTGCATGCAGCCAGCTGTGCACTTTTGTTCATATTCTTTGCTAGTTAGTGAGTTATTAGCCCGGTTATAGATCATTTCTGGTTGCTTCCTACAACAGCAAAACATTTGTGCATTTCTAGCCGTCTTTAGAAGCAAGTGAGGTAAATAGCTTTTTTTTTAATAAGCTAAGTAGCCAATAGGCAGAGGGTAGCATCATTTGTCTGATTATCTGTAATAATGGTGGAAATAATAATAATGACTTTTATTTTGTAAAGTGGTTTCTTGCATCAAACAACATAACATTTTCAGTCACCTCCTTGTCTGAAGGACAAGTGGATAAACAGGTTGATGTCAAGCCCTGCATGTTTCTTTCCAAAGTCTCATGGAATGTTGGCCTTCATTGAACACCACACATTTGCTGCTACTGTAGGCTGAATGATAGAACAGCTGTTCAAATGTTATGGGATGCATTTTCTCCATTTTGTTGATGGTAGGCCACTCTGATAGGCCTACATTATGATCAAATAGCCACAGTAGCCTACTTGGCCCCTGTTAAAACTGTAACTTAAAGTGGGTACAGCCTCAGTGTTTACTGTAAACGTATGCCGGAAGTTGCACAACATTTTCATGTTCAAGTTAGCGCTCAGCAGATCTGAAATTCTCAGGTGTCAAAACATCGGTAGTAGGTAGTCCTAACCGCTACTCAGGGCGCTGGCTCAATGTGCCTTAGAAAAGAGAAATTGGCTCAAATCAGAAACTCAGTTCTTCAGTCCATTGTTATCTACCCTTTATGTCAAATATGAATTCTGTCACTACCATCTCCATTCATTCATGCTCATTCAGTCACCTCAACATGTTGGAACAGGCAACCACATGGACCACCTCTTCCCTCATTACTAATTGTGATGATGGAGAGAGCTACCAGCCTCGTCTGACTAAGGTTGATGACAGAAAGTGTTATATGAGGATGAAACATCCCAAACGCTGAGCCCTGTCCTCATCTCAGCTCACCTCAGAGAGATCACACAGGTGAGGGTGCAACTGAGACCATACAGGGCCTCATTCTTAGACAAGAGTCATCTATGCCAAGCGTGTACACGTACAGTACCAGTCAAAAGTTTGGACACACCAACTAATTCCAGGGTTTTTATGTGTTATTTCTTAGTTTTGACATCTTTACTATTATTCTACAATGTAGAAAATAGTAAAAATAAAGAAAAGCCCTTGAATGAATTGTTGTGTCCAAACTTTTGACTGGTGCTGTACACACATCTACACGCACGTACACTAACACACACACACTAACATAAACATCAGCCCATCTGTAAATAGCCCATCCAATCTACCTACCTAATCCCCATATTGTTTTTATTTACTTTTCTGCTCTTTTGCACACCAGTATTTCTACTTGCACATCATCATCTGCTCATCTATCACTCCAGTGTTAAACTATAATTACTTCGCTACTATGGCCTATTTATTGCCTTACTTCCTCACGCCATTTGCACACACTGCATATAGAGTCTTTTTTTCTATTGTGTTATTGACTGTACGCTTGTTTTTTTCATGTGTAACTCTGTGTTGTTGTTTGTGTCTGCTTTGCTTTATCTTGGCCAGCTCACAGTTGTTAATGAGAACTTGTTCTCAACTGGCCTACCTGGTTAAATAAAGGTGAAATAAAAAAATAAACACACACAGGTACACACACACACAAACTCTGTGGTGAGTATCACTAGATTCAGGGTAGTAAGTGTAGAGTTTCTCCTGTGGTGTTTAACCAACGCTAGAGAGGCCCGACGAAGCACAGCCCGCCTCCAACAGACTCATCCAACTGTGTTATTCTGGGCAGCCACAGTGCAGAGGACAGCAGGAGTACAGCAGACTAGAGCACCTCCTGTTAATATCTCTCCCATTGTTTTTGTTGGAGATCCAGCTGCTGTGTGTGGGGCCTTCCTGCTGAACTGCACTGTCTGGCCCAGGCCGTATATAACGCCCATGATACTTTATCCACTGTTACTGTGAGCTCCACACCTCAACACAGCCCATCCAGGTGTGTTTGTTTTTCCACCCAGCTGGGCCTTAACTGAACAAGCTATTTAAACAACAATGAATGTTTGCCACACATGAACAGGAAACATCAAAGGCCGATGTGCCAAAGTAATTTCCTGTGGGTAAGTGACCCGTGTTGCAACACGGAGCTGGTCAGGGTAATACCCACAATCCTACTGCAACCAACCACTGGGATAGTGGTTTAGGTGGGTGGACTAGAGAGACACAGAATGACTGAATGCTGCACCAGTGTAGCTTCAAATTGTTCTTTGTGAAAGTCTTGTTGTTTTGCCTCCAATTTCACATGGCTACTATCTTCAAAGCCAATCTAGAAGGCGGGAGAGTGGAAATTGTTCAAGAAAGACTCAATGCCTAAAAATACAACTTTTTTTGCTGGATGGAGCCCAACTTCTCCCTCTGGGAGTGTGTGGTGTTTATGAGAAACAGGTTCTACATCATGGGCATGTGTCTACATGGATTAGATTGAGATTAACTGTCAGAGTGACTCAGAGACACAGTCACAAAGAGAAAAGGGTGTCAGATGAGGACAAAGGGCCAGGACCAGACACCTGCTACTCCAGTAGACTCTTCAGTCTAGTTTTGATTCACATTTGGTTGAGTTGTCAGCTAATGTGAGTTCAATGTGAAATCAACCAAAAAAGTCACCATGTCATTGAATTTAGGTTCAAAATTGGGTGAAAAAAATTCTATGGCCTTACGTTGATGACCTTTTGCAAATCCAATGAGATTTCCACATTGATTCAGTGGCTGGAGTGTAGAAGAGAAGAGGGGTATAGCGTGAAAGACTGATTGACCTAGTGAGAAGAATGGAAAGAGAGAGCATGAGAGTGAAAGAGAAGAACCGGAGGACAAGAAAAGACAGGATGGAGAACATCAGGCCTAGTGGATTGTTTGACCTGTTGGTCTCCCCGGGCCCCCGATGAAGGGATTTCTTTACTTCTTTTCACACGAGGCATTAACACAGCCTCTCTCTCTCTCCTCCTCTTAGAACCTGCTGAACAGTAAGCAGCTAACTGCTTATGAAAGAGCTTTAAAGGGAACAATGGCTCTCTGTGCCTCCTGTGAGATCTCCAGCCCTTGCTAAACACCAGATGAAGACCCTTTGGCCCTCCGTGTGGCCTGCACAGCACAGAACAGCACGCGCAGCCTGCAGAAATACACACAGAAATACACACCATATGTGACAGGCAGGGTGAGATCTGACAGTCTGACAACTCACCAGACTAGACAGCCTGTATGTAGGATTGCAGTCCTATCATCTTCATCAATACCAAGTAAATGAATTTGCCCAGCACGTAAAACGTTTTCTACTGCAAGGTCAAAGACTGTGGAGTTTAAGTGATCTTGCTGTAGATAAGGAGAATTGTGTTGCGTTCAGGGAAATAGTCAGCAGTGTCAATTTCCCGGGGGTTAGAGAGATTGACTTACCAATTTGAAGAAAGAAATTGCCAGAACTGCAAAGACATAAGTTTGGATTTCTCACAATACTTCTAAATAGGAACATTCATACATAATGTGCATATGGTGTGGCTAGGATATGCAGCACAGGTGTGATTGAGACGGACCCCCCCCCCCCCCAATCTACCTCAGGCAAATGGCTGTCCTTCACCTCTCCCTGTTGCTCCTACCTACAGTGGGCCTACCTACTGTACCTGGCTGTATCCTAGAATAGTTAGAGCTAAGTTCTGCCCTTCAGCAGGGTCTTGGGCTGCGTTTACACAGGCAGCCCATTTCTGATATTTTTTTCACTAATTGCATCTCTTGGAAAATCCGATCAGCTCTTTTGACAATAATTGGGCATAAGATCCGAATTGAGCTGTCTGTGTAAATGCAGCCACAGAGTCCACAGTTCATACCACAATGTAAGAGAAATGGCAATCTCTAGTGGTTTGATTGAAGTACTACAGTATAATTTATTACACAGCAGAACAGCTGGACAGACAGTATTGAAGTGCACCCATAATTCCAGTCAATCTCTTGATAGTCTGTTCTTATCTTTTTATTTTCTGGAGTTGAATTAAAAGATGTGCCAATATGCTTTCCAGGGAAATGGTATTTGTGTTATCTTTTGTAGTTTCCAAAAGTCTAAAGGAGAGACAGACATTACACACAGTTTCTAGACCTTTTAGACATGACCAAGAGACAAATGTGGACATTGTATGTGATGTGCTGTAATGGCACACTTGGCACTGGTCAATACTGCTCTTTGGTTCTGTGCCAGCGTTAGTGTTGTGTGTCTCACCTTTCTTCACAGCGTTGTCATCATCAGTGTCAAAGGCATTCTAATGAATTATCACTTACTGATGCTTGGTTGCACACTTCTATCTGGCTCTATATCCATCTGCCTCTTTGCTCGTGTCCAAGAATGGTAAAGTAACTGAAATGAACGACTACCGACCCGCAGCACTCACTTCCGTCATCATGAAGTGCTTAGAGAGGCTAGTCAAAGACCACATCACCTCCTCCCTCCCGAGGCACTCGACTCTCTCCACTTCACCTACCGCCCTGACAGATCCACGGATGACCACGGATGCACTGCACACTGCCCTCAACCACCTGGACAAGAGAAATACATATGTGAGGTTGCTGTTCATTGCCTACAGCTCAGCCTTCAGTACCATAGTGCCCTCTAAGCTCACCACAAAGCTCACAGCCCTGGGACTGAACTCCTCCCTATGCAACTGACAAATGACAGTCCATCATGAGCCCCACAAGGGTTTGTCCTCAGTCCCCTCCTGTTCTTCCTGTATACCCACGACTGTGTGGCCTCACAGTTCCAACTCCATCATCAAGTTTGCTGAGGCGGGACAGTAGTAGGCCTGTTTACCAACAACGATGAGATCGCATACATGGAGGAGGTAGGTACTCTGATGGTGTGGTGCCAAGTAAAAAACCTCTCCCTCCACGTCAGCAAAACAAAGGAGCTGATTGTGAACTTCAGGAGGAACCAGGTGGGGCACGCCCCCATCCTCATCAACGGGCCGCCGTGGAGATGGGAAAAAAACTCACATTTCTCTGCATACACGTCTCAGAGGAGCTGAAATGGTCAAACCACACAGACACCGTGGTGAAGAAGGCATGACAGCGACTCTTCAATTTCTGGAGGCTGAAGAAATTCAGCCAGTCTCCGAGGGCCCTCAGTGTCCTACAGTAGCACCATCGAGAGCATACTGTCAGGCTGCATCACAGCCTGGTACAGCAACTCCACCGCAGCAGACCGCAAGACACTACAGAGGGTGGTACGCTCAGCTGGCAAACCATTGGGAGCCCACTGCCTGCCCTCCAGGACACCTACAACACCAGGTGATGCAGGAAGGCCAAGAAGATCATCAGTGACCTCAGCCACGGGCCACCCGCTTCAAACACTCAGACGTGGGCAGAACAGGAGCATCATGGCTAAAACTAGCAGACTGGCCAATAGCTTCTACCCCCAGACCATCTGGCTGCTGAACAGCCACCACTAGTCAGCTACCTGCTCCTCCTGCCTCCCCGGACTTCCTCGAGTTGAGTTCCTCATCCTACACATGTACTGTTTGTTTGCGGTTGTATTTGCTCTGTTTCCAGTATCTTCTGTCTGTTTTGTCTTACATTCGTTTTTTGTTGTTAAATAACAATTTGTTCTTAGTTGACTTGTCTGGTTAAATAAAGGTGTAATACAATTAAAATGATGATACAGGTCAACTGGATGTCAGTCAAAAGTAAAGTATTCTGAGTTGGCTGTTCCTCCATTCCACTTGTCTAGAGAAATAAATGTGTGTATTTTGGGGGGTACTTTACTTAAAGCTGGTAATTTGAAGCTTGTGAAAACTCTAACAGGTTCCTCTCTTTCCCAGGGGCAGGCAGTCTTCTGGGGTTTTAATGAAAGCAATTAACTTGTTTGATGTGTTTCCTGCGGGAAAGCATTTCTGCACTGTGTAGAGAAGAGGGAGTTCCAGCCTGCTTTCCCTAATGTCTTTGTTTACACTTGAGCGTTTCGGAGGCAGGGGAATGGAACCCAGCCGATAGATAGCCAACTGTTTGCATTTCTTAATGGCTCTTGGGTAATTACTCTCCTGCACTCATTGGATCTCCTGACCCTTTCCCAGTGTGGTTACAACGGGAGCTTTTTGTTCTTACAACAGATTTATGAATGGCGCAAGACAGAGAGGACCACTTAAAACTATTATACAACATGAAAACAAAGCACATGGATGACTGATTTGTCCTGTAGAGCCCCAGATGTGCTCCAGATGCATATTGGAGATAGATGGAGTAGAAGAACATACTTAAGAGTATTCACTTTACATAGATTCAAAATGGCAGATTTCCTTCTCTTTTTTTTAGATATTGTGTAAATGGGAATCATTAGGTCAGCCGGTTCTCACTCCCCCTCACCTGTAGTTGGACCGTATCGCTGATTCATAGGGACGAAGCAAGTCAGTCCTGTGAGGCTGTATCTAATGATTGCTATAGTATATTTTCATCCGTCTAGCAATCTGGCTTTTTCCCCACATGCCGGTAATAGGCTGTAAGTTTCCCTAAAGCTTTTTCAACTGAATGAAGCTGGATTTTACCGCTCACGCGTTAGGATGTCAGCTGATATCACGGTATTGGAGGTCCAACCAAACATTCCCTGGACAGCTGAGAGCCCAACGCTAATGAAATGTGTTTGGTCAATTCCTGTAGTTGTTGGAGTGGTTGACATTCCACTCTGTCGGCATTACTTGGGCAGTTGACAAAAAGTGGTTCTGTGTCAAATCAAATCAAATGTTATTTGTCACATGCGCCGAACACAACAGATGGAGACTTGACTGTGAAATGCTTAATTACGAGCCCTTTCCAAACAATGCAGAACTAAAAAGTATGAAAATTAGCTAATAAAAATAGAAAATAGTAACAATAAATAACAATAACGAAGCTACTGTATATACTGTACAAGGAGTACCGGTACTGAGTCAATGTGCAGGGTTACGAGGTAATTGAGGTAATGTGTACATGTAGGTAGGGGTCAGCCATTTGGTAGCCATTTGATGAACCGTTCATCAGTCTTTGGGGTAGAAGCGGTTCAGGTGTGAACAGAGTGAACAGTCTATGACTTGGGTGGCTGGGGTCTTTGACAATTTTCCAGACCTTCTTCTCACACCGCCTGGTATAGAGGTCCTAGGTGGCAGGGAGCTCTGCCCCAGTGATGTACTGGGCCGTCCGCACCACCCTCTGTTGCGCCAGTGTGGCTCAGTCGGTAACAGTGTTCACAACATCAAGGTCTTGGGTTCAATTCCCTGCAGGATCCACCAACATAATATGTATGCAGTCATTGCCCTGTAAGTCATTTGGGTAAAAGCACCTGCTAAGTGCCATTGCTTTCTAATGAAGAATACAGTCTTCTGGACATGCTCAGTTATACTCCAACCATCTCTCTGACTGAAGTTAAGTGGCCTTAGCATTGAAGGACACAGAGACATCGCTCTGACCCCAGTGAATATGTATCATCACTACTCCTGCTTCCCATCTGTGTACTACTACATTCTGCTCAATGGTTGTTCAGAGAGACAAATTCAATATAGACTGAGAAACCAGATCATTTTCCTATTTCTCTGTTCAACAACTATGTCTGACCGACTTAGTATTAGATCAAGTATGAAAAAAGACCTTCACAGTTCAAAACAGCAGTGTGTTAAAAGAACAGAAGAATCACACAGCATGTTTATGGTGGCGGTGTTAATCAGAGCAGCACTGTTGGTAGGGTACCGGGCTTCAGAAGAACACACAGGAGCTTCTCCCCTCCCTCTAAACTCAGCCAGTGGTAAGAGGGGGCTGCAGGGGTTAAGCCTGGTAGAGGCAGTAGAGGCAGTGCCCTCCAAGCTGGCTCTGACTTTATTAGTGGGAGAGCAAGATCACATGGAGTTTCCACCGCTCCATACATGGAGCTCCGGGACTGCGTGAAGCAGCATGGATTAGTGTGTTCACCGTGTAGAGCACAGACAGCAGGGCTGCTTAGACTGAAAAGGAGACGAGAGAGAGCCACAGAGTAAGGTGCTGCAATGCTTCACCCCCTCGGTGTGACATAGGTGAAGGCTAATTGAGAATCTCTGTGCTTTTTTGATGCCAAGATTTGTTTGTGAGGCCGTTTTTGCGAGTTAACCGAAAGGTGCAAAGGATGTCAGAGAGATGCAACGTTCTGAGTACCTTGACTGCAGCCCTGTGCTGCTTCTACCAGAAGAGCTCCGTCATCAGGGCCAAGGTGAGTGACGTCATGCCACTGTTTGTGTCACACGGTCATCTGTCAGCATTCACATCATAGCCTACTGTGTGTTCTCATAGTCAGTGTCTTGCATGTTTTGAAACTAGGTCATCTTAACTGCCTGCACCGAATTTCCTGGAATTACTTCTGTACTTTAGTGAAAGGAAAAATGAATCAAACCTGGAAAAGGGCTTTGATTTATCCTCTGTAATCTTATTCTAAGCTTTCTTTGGGCAAACAGGCTTAGCCAATGGTAATGTAGATGAATCATCAGTTGCTCCTTTAAAAAGAGGCTTTATCCTTGATCCCTTACTGTAGCCTGAATGTTTGGGTGTGATGAATGTGCCCTCTGGGCTGTGTGAGTGCTGAATGTCGTTTTTGGGGGAGCTTTCTCCTCTGTATTGACTAGTTAATGTGGGTTAGAGTCTGTCACTGTTGTGGGATGGAGAGAACTTTTAATTGCTCTCTGTGTTTTTCTATGCTCTGTGCTGCCTGGCACATGTGTCTGAGTGAAAGCTTTAAATAGCCCTGTTAGTCAGTGCTGGTTGTTTTTTTCCTCCCAGATCAGACCTGCTGTTTAGATATTTTCATTATAGTAAGTGAAGAGGTCAGCCAGACATCCCATTCCATGTGACGACTTATGGGAGTTGGAAAGTGATGCTAAGTGTGTTCGTGATGGTGTGTGTGTGTGTGTGAGAGAGAGAGAGAGAGAGACTATGCTCTTGGACTATAAATGTGTGAGAGCTCATCTGTATAATCTGTGTAATTGATTTAGAATGTATCTCACAATCCACTTAAGTTATTAATGATATTCTTTACTTTTCTTTGTTTGAAGTATGGCTTTGATATTCCTTTGTAATATGTCCCATTGAAAGTGGTCTGTCCTTTATGACATCAGGGGGAATTGTTACAGTGGCATTAAGTGAATTGGATGGTGAGGCTGGAAAGAGAGAGACACTACAGTATATCTGTCCCAAGAGTGTTATAGAGAGGCCCTATATCTGTCCCAACAGCGTTTATGGAAGTGACACAGGCCTGTAACTTCAGAAGGGGCAAGGGGGTCATGAGATGGACCAAAATACTGACATTATTAATAGCCATTATCAGTTATGCCAATTATTTGTGGCTGGCTGAAGAATGACATATACTGTAGGCCTATTCTGTACAGTACAGTACTTACAGAGACACCTTGTACACAGTGTGTAATACAAGTGGGTTGTAAAAATTGCCTTAACAGATAAGCTGCAAATGAGTTGAAAGGCTTATAGGAAGTGACTTTTCCCTAGAGGTCTACTGCCCCAAAGCTCATCAGTGTTAACCACAGTGAGATCAGCCCCTCACCCCCAGTCCTCCTCCTCATCATAATTATCATCTACATCTATGCTGGCTCTCACACTCGTCACGTAGGGCTACTGATCCCTCCATCCCTATTTCTTTCTCGATCCATCATTCTCTCTCTCTTTTCTTTAGTGACCCTCTCTCATCATGACCCACAGTGGAGAACGGCATGTTTCCTACAAGTCTATGATTCATCTGATTCTATTATTTTAAGGAGAGATATTTGCCCCAAAATAGCCCACAGTTTGTTGCTCCTGGAGTCTGGCTGTTTGGGCCCAGCGGACCCTAGAGAGTCCAGATAGTCTGTTAGCTTAGACATTGGCTCTGTTTTGTTTGGCCCAGGCTTAAAATAGTTCCATGTAAATACCTGGTTCGGACACGCTAGTCTGTGTGTCGGGGTCACAGGGGGTAACACAGTGGGCAGTGTTGGGCCTTGGGGCTCTGGGCTCTGGTGCATGGGGCCATTAAAGAGGGAGAATTATTGCCTGACGGACTCACTCTGAATTTAATTCCGCTGCTCTGTCGATCGCTACATACATTCAGTCTGAATCTCCCATCCTATGAGTTGATAATGTCATCAGGCTGGCTCTGGGACCAATCCGAATGGTCACAATGTGTTCGCATTCTAGAAATTGTATGGGGGTGAGGCAAATCCAGACTCATCGTGGAGAAGAAACATCAGTTTGGCCGGAACGATGTGGATGGGTAGCCAAGTAAGGAGAATTACTCTGGGGCCTGTGCTATGTGCTAGCTGAAAGACATCTCACTCATTTCCTCTCCATTAAAACAACACCCAGCAGCGGCTTAAGCACTAATAAAGGACCCAGGCAGCTCAGCAGCACAGTTGGGAGTGGAGGACAGCCATGTAGCTCCAAGGAGCTGTACTGTATGCTGAGGATGCAAACACCACACACACTCTGCAAGGTCAGAGTAGTAGTGCTAAGCAATTAACCAAAATGATAGTTATTTTTCAGTTTTTAAACAATTCAATTATTTGAATTCCATTTCATTCAGTTTTTTTTCTGTGAGCTCGATGTGCAGTTTCTGTAGAGATAAATTAGATCAAGCCTGAATTGGCAATGTAGTAGGGAGTTGTATTTTCCAACAGGCCAATATTCTACATAGTTTAGCGCAGAAAACATGGTAATTAACTACAATGACCATAATCCATTGCACGGGTTAAACTTGTCCGGTCTGTGTATAGCAGATACGGAGACTGAGAAGTGAGAACAAGCGATCGAGAGGGATAGAAAGCAGTTGCTTCAGGAGTCTGAAAATACATGATCTAAGTGATTGATAGTTACTATTCAGCAGTCATAAGAGAATGCCTTATTTACTTGGAAGACCTACTAAGATAGTGATTTTGTCAGAGAGCATAGGCAGCAGCTCTACAGAGATGAGATGATGACTTTATGATGGTTAATACGTGTAAAGTAATAATGGGTAGTCACTACCATCATGGGACTTTTAGTCATTGTTTTATTCTGTGTTGTTACAGCATTCAACCCACATAATGCGTAGTGCTTTTAATGCGATGGGCTGAGTGGATTGCTGTGTGGGGGAGCACAGCAATCCTATATTTATATATTTATATTTTTAGTTTTAATCCCAACCTCTATCCCCGCAGGAGGCCTTTTGCCTTTTGGTAGGCCGTCATTGTAAATAAGAATTTCTTCTTAACTGACTTGCCTAGTTATATAAAGGTTAAATAAATAAGTCAAAATAAGCGAAAAGCCTCTGGAAGTTGCTGATTTAACACAGCCAAGGTGGACACAAAACCCCGCATTCTTCTACTCCATCTAAACAATGAGGTTTCCTTCCAAATGGCAAAAAAAAAAACTCTGTCTAAAAGATGAAAGCCTTCCTTCAAAGTGATGAATTAGAAGAAGTACAACCGATCAGAACAACGCCGCTTCAGAGAAATGTGGACTTTAAAGCAGCAATCAGCAGTTGAAACAATAACAAATTGATTTTCCCGCCCCTGTTTTGAGATAAAGGTGAGGGATGAGGCTGGAGAAATGTAACCACTGTCAAATTCATAGACAGAGCTATGGATGCAAGGACTGACCATCCATGAAATCAAAATGATCATTTTAACCATGTTTTGAGGCTAAATAGTGTAGTGTGTGTTTACATTTACTTTGTTTTTCAAACATTGGAGTAAAATAAGCTTATATGGTGGGATCTGATGGGGTACGACAGTTGAACTAGCACATGAGTTATTTTCTTGAAGGATGGGTACATATAATTTCAGAGGGATGTAGCAGCTACAGATTGCCCCTTTAAGGCTTGTGTCCTCTCCTCCATATCCATCACTTCGCATGCTTTCCTGTGTGGACGTGTCCTGTTTCTGGACATTATATTACCAGTGTATTGTTGTGGATAGACATGGCCATGGAGCCCAGTTGTCGTAAACAGGTCAAGAGATAATGGAGGATGAGTGGACTGCAGCAGGTCTCCTGAGGGGCCTCAGACAGAGATAGGATGCCCTGATGGTCCCATTTTACCCCTACACAGGAAGGGTGAGCCCGCATAGCAAATCACAGATGAGAATGATAGAAAGGCCATGAAAGACTACTAAAAATACCCCCCTATTCTTTAACCTCTGTGGCGAAGTGTCCTTCTCCCCCCATCTCCACAGGAAACTCAGTAATCACCCACAGGGTTGATGTTCTGAGGCAACATTCTGGCTATCACATTTCTGTGACAAACATTGGATGTATACTAGGCCATTGGTATTATAGGTCCCCCTGGGTTCAGCTCCACATGTAATCCTAAATCTGCACTGCCAACTGACTAGAGTTTCAACCATTTAGGCCAGTGTTTCCAAACTCCAGTGCCTCCAACAGCACACATGTTTGTTGTAGCCAAACATACACAATTTAATTAATTAAGGGCTTGATGATTAGTTAACAAGTTGAATCAGGTGTGCTTGTCCAGGGCTTCAATAAAAATGCGTAGTGTTGGGGTGTACTTGAGCACTGGAGATGGGAAACACTGATGTTTACTGATGTATACTACAGGGTTAGCAATGTAAGGACCGGGATTAGGAATAAGAAATCGTTATCTCCAAGCGGTCATTATCTCCAAGCGGCTTATGATGGTTCTGTTAACTAGAGGGTCTGGAGACTGACTGAATGAATGGGCCGTCAGCTTAAAAGGGACATTTAAAAATGTTCTACTTCATATTCATCATCGTCTATGGGCTCCCGAGTGGCGCTGCAGTCTAAGACACTGAATCTCAGTGCTAGAGGCGTCACTACAGACCCGAGTTCGATTTCAGGCTGTATCACAACCGGCCGTAATTGAGAGTCCCATTGGGCAGCGCACAATTGGCCCAGCGTCGTTCGGGTTTGGCCAGGGTAGGCCGTCATTGTAACAGAATTTGTTCATTAACTGACTTGTCTAGTTAAATGAAGGTTAAATAAATACAAATAAAACATCTCCAGCAGCATCCCAACATCAACATGTGAAAATGGCACGTTTCTATGTTTTGTAGTAAAAAATAGAGGAAGATAAGTGTGTCCAATGACATCATAAACCAATTAGTAGGCAATGCCTACTCACAATTGGTTAAATATCACATGATACACACTGATGTCATTGGAAACACTAATCTTCCTCTGTCCTTTTATACTACAAAACATAGAAATGCGCCATTTTTACATGTTGATGTTGGGATGCTGCTGGAGGTGATGAATATGAAGTTGAAAATGAGTGAAGTTTCCCTTTAATAGCAGTCTGACCCTAGGGTCCACTGAGCCCTGTGTTGCCATCTCTGTGTGTACAAAACATTATGAACACCTTCCTAATATTGAGTTGCGCTGAGCCCTTCAGTAAGGCCATTCAACTGCCAATGTTTGTCTATGGAGATTGCATGTGTGTTTGATTTTATGGACCTGTCGGCAAAGGACGTGGCTGAAATTTGAAGGGGTATTAATATCAGTATATAAAATACACTATATATACAAAAGTATGTGGACATACCCCTTCAAATTAGTTGATTTGGTTTCCCCATCTGGCATTCCAATGGACGAGCCCTGACCTCAACCCCTTCAAACTCCTTTGGAATGAATTTAAAGACTGATTGCGAGCCAGGTCTAATCAGTGCCAAACCTCACTAACGCTCTTGTTTCTGAATGGAAGCAAGTACCCGCAGCAATGTTACATCTAGTGAAAAACATCTGAGAAGTGTGGAGACTGTTACAGCAGCAAAGGGGGGACCAACTCCACATTTGACGAGCAGGTGTCCACATACTTTTGGTCATGTAGTGTATGTACAGTATATATATATATATATATATATATATATATATATATTATTTTATATTCTGAGAAATCAATCATACTCACGAGATGAATATGGGGCAAGGTCCTGGCTGTTCACAATCATCTTGTCACAGACAAGGGCCAGCGGTCCCTAGTAAGCTAGATCCCGGTTAAAACCCAGAGAGATTACTAATAACAAACCGCTACAGAAACCATCATCTGGAGCAGGGGGTGAAGGGGCCAGCTCTCTGAGGAGAACCCACTAAACTCATCACTATTTCCTCAAGTCAATAAATCAGACAATGAACGTCAAGCATTTCCAGTAACTCAGAACAAACAAACAATTCTCGCCCGTGTTCATCTGGAAGGATGAAACTTCTGTCACTGTCCTGCTGTGTTTGCCTCTGTATCATTCTGGGGGTTGTGCTGTTTAGCTAGTAATCCGGGTGAAGATGAAGGTGACACCACTTAACTGTTTTAGGGAATGGTAGTCAGGGTAATGTGACTGAGCCCAGCCAGAGATATGCACTTGACACACTCATGATTGAGAGTCAGCCTAATATGGATGGGTGCTTTCCAAGGTGATGACATGGACGGTAAAGGGAAGGCCTTTAAAAAGCAACCACATGATCAGTCCAACAAATGTGTGAACATGCCGGCATAATGTGTGCAGCGCTGAACAATATAAATGAGCAGTTTATTAAAAGCAAATGACATTTAGTTGATTGAATGCATGTAGTTACCCTGAAGGATTAACTATGGCCATCGTATCATCAGGCTCCTCAGAAGTAATTATACCGGAGCTATTTTAAAACTCAGGTTAAAAGTTGATTGCCTCCAGCTAAGTGGACCAGGGCATGCTGTAATTCCCCAGCATCGTAAAGTGGTGCCTCAGTGCTGTTGAAAAGCCAGGAAATGCCAAGAAAATCTACTTCAGTTGGCGTCAAGTTCCCCATACCGCTATAAAACACCCTTAAATCAACAGGGCTAAGTGTCAAGGAGAGGGAGAGGAGGAACTCTGTGAGTTTGGATGGAGGTTGAAGGTCTTCGGTAGTATTATGTAATGAATTGAAAAAAGTAAAGACTGAAGTAAAGACAAAGCTCCTTGATAGATGCTTTTCTTAGGCTGCTGTGTGAATATGGAGCGCCTGGTAATTTTAAGGTTGAGCGGTGCTGGCTGGGCCTGAAGGCCTCTAAAGACTGTTGACAACATAGAGAGAGAATGCCTGCCTACCCTGCCACGGCGTGGCCGCCCATCCTTCAGTACAATGCCAGTGCCATCAGTGGTTATTTCAGTCTGTGCTCGCCTGCCCAGGCCTGCGATTGTAAGCCTCTATGACTGACATGTATATATATACTCAGAGGAGATAGTGATATTTACATTACATCATTGACATACAGTAGTGGCCATGCTATGTTTGCTTACTTTTCTGTGGTATTGTATGTAATATTGCATTGCACACTATTCAGGCCTAGCCAGGGGTGCATTTTTTATTGCAGGTTGACGTTTATTGTAATGAATCTTGCCCTGGAGGCAGAACTTAACGATTTCAGCCAGGTGTGCCAGCTGCAAAGTCCAAATTGGATTTATCGTAAAAAATCATGAAAACTCAAATTTGCTTTTGGGTCAGGTTTTCGAGTTAGAAGTGTGGTTAGGGTCAAAATTTGATTGTATGGCTTTGTGGCTGTGCCAGCTAGTGACCATTCTGCAGAGATGCCTCCAGGGCAAGATTCATGACAATAAATGCCAACCTGCTTTTTTATTTCACTCGTCATAACTCAGTTCAATGAAGGACCCCTGGGGGCCCACACCAGAGTCATGCAACGACACGGTACAGCTCTGACACATACCACACATACCCTTCTGCAACGGTGAAACGGTTTCACCCTGTCAGCGTATCCATGGAAATAGCATGATGCCTGAAAGCCTGTGACAGAAGCTAATGCCAGAGCCAGAAATATGACTTCAGGACAGTGAAACACTACACTGACCTATATGCTTATCCTATTCTCACTGGATGGCAATACTCTGAACTTGCTCTGACAGAGTCACACAGGGAGGTCCCCCAGCTGTGATGCACAGCAGGGCATATCCAAGAATTGATTGATTTGATTGACACACGGGCATTCATGTTATACAAGTACGTTATAGTTAAGCAATAAGGCCCAAGCGGCTGTGGTATATATGCCATTATAAACTGAGTGGGTCGAGCTCTGAATGCTGATTGGCTGACAGCCATGGTTTATCAGACCGTATACCTTGGGTATGACAAAACATTTATTTTTACTGCTCTAATTACGTTGGTAACCAGTTTATAATGGCAATAAGGCACCTCGGGGGTTTGTGGTATTTGGCCAATATACCTCCGTGTTGTGTCGTGCATAAGAACAGCCCTTTAGCTGTTTATAATTGATCATCTCTCATTGAGTACACACAAGTGATCAAAACAGAATGATTTTCAGCCCCCTAGAGCAGATTTTTCTCCATGTAACACTCTCTCAGACCATCAAAGGGCCTGGTATAGGATAGGTACCATACTCAAGACTGGAGTTACAGTATATAACATCCATCAGGACTGTGTTACCATATGGTTCAAAATCTTGTCTCTGACCATTCGGAATAATCTTACCATAATCTTACCATTAGCTGTGAATTCTAGACTTGTAGCTGTCGAGGACACAGGCCACCAATAGTATCTAGGATCTCATGCTCTGTCCGGCAGTGTTTGTGAGATGCAGGCGCTCTCTCCTCAGCTGCCCCAGGGTAGTGGGCCGTTTCTAGGAGAGTGTTAGGCCGTGCGGGCATCACACCTGGCTGACAGGCTGTGGCCAGCCCCTTCTCCCCCAGGGTGTTTGTGTGTGTGCAGGCACACTCATGCGTGTTTTTGTGTGTATGTGCGTATCTACAGTAAAGCAGAGTGAAGGCCTGCCAGCTCAAAGGATGCAGTGTAGGAAGAATATTAACTACTTCTGTCATGACACGGCCAGATCTTGTGTGCTTCACATACATTGCCCACCACTCTAAGTTCAGCATGTATGTCTCTGTAAGGGGGCAGGGATTTGGGGTGTTTTCTCATGTTGTACGGTTTCAGTCTCAGTCATCTGTATCCTCACTTGAGGAAGTCTCTCTCCCGCTCTCTCTCATAATTAAGTCTGAGACTTGCCTTTGAAACACATAAAACCTATTTGAATCTGATGAGCAGCAGGCCCACTGTCTCCCCAACAGGTCTAATAAGATGTATGCAGATACAGTGCCTTGCGAAAGTATTCGGCCCCCTTGAACTTTGCGACCTTTTGCCACATTTCAGGCTTCAAACATAAAGATATAAAACTGTGTTTTTTGAGAAGAATCAACAACAAGTGGGACACAATCATGAAGTGGAACGACATTTATTGGATATTTCAAACTTTTTTAACAAATCAAAAACTGAAAAATTGGGCGTGCAAAATTATTCATCCCCTTTACTTTCAGTGCAGCAAACTCTCTCCAGAAGTTCAGTGAGGATCTCTGAATGATCCAATGTTGACCTAAATGACTAATGATGATAAATACAATCCACCTGTGTGTAATCAAGTCTCCGTATAAATGCACCTGCACTGTGATAGTCTCAGAGGTCCGTTAAAAGCGCAGAGAGCATCATGAAGAACAAGGAACACACCAGGCAGGTCCGAGATACTGTTGTGAAGAAGTTTAAAGCCGGATTTGGATACAAAAAGATTTCCCAAGCTTTAAACATCCCAAGGAGCACTGTTCAAGCGATAATATTGAAATGTAAGGAGTATCAGACCACTGCAAATCTACCAAGACCTGGCCGTCCCTCTAAACTTTCAGCTCATACAAGGAGAAGACTGATCAGAGATGCAGCCAAGAGGCCCATGATCACTCTGGATGAACTGCAGAGATCTACAGCTGAGGTGGGAGACTGTCCATAGGACAACAATCAGTCGTATATTGCACAAATCTGGCCTTTATGGAAGAGTGGCAAGAAGAAAGCCATTTCTTAAAGATATCCATAAAAAGTGTTGTTTAAAGTTTGCCACAAGCCACCTGGGAGACACACCAAACATGTGGAAGAAGGTGCTCTGGTCAGATGAAACCAAAATCGAACTTTTTGGCAACAATGCAAAACGTTATGTTTGGCGTAAAAGCAACACAGCTGAACACACCATCCCCACTGTCAAACATGGTGGTGGCAGCATCATGGTTTGGGCCTGCTTTTCTTCAGCAGGGACAGGGAAGATGGTTAAAATTGATGGGAAGATGGATGGAGCCAAATACAGGACCATTCTGGAAGAAAACCTGATGGAGTCTGCAAAAGACCTGAGACTGGGACGGAGATTTGTCTTCCAACAAGACAATGATCCAAAACATAAAGCAAAATCTACAATGGAATGGTTCAAAAATAAACATATCCAGGTGTTAGAATGGCCAAGTCAAAGTCCAGACCTGAATCCAATCGAGAATCTGTGGAAAGAACTGAAAACTGCTGTTCACAAATGCTCTCCATCCAACCTCACTGAGCTCGAGCTGTTTTGCAAGGAGGAATGGGAAAAAATGTCAGTCTCTCGATGTGCAAAACTGATAGAGACATACCCCAAGCGACTTACAGCTGTAATCGCAGCAAAAGGTGGCGCTACAAAGTATTAACTTAAGGGGGCTGAATAATTTTGCACGCCCAATTTTTCAGTTTTTGATTTGTTAAAAAAGTTTGAAATATCCAATAAATGTCGTTCCACTTCATGATTGTGTCCCACTTGTTGTTGATTCTTCTCAAAAAAATACAGTTTTATATCTTTATGTTTGAAGCCTGAAATGTGGCAAAAGGTCGCAAAGTTCAAGGGGGCCGAATACTTTCGCAAGGCACTGTATATAAAGCAGCAACCCGTAGCTAAATTAGCTCTCTGGTAAAACAAATTGCGCCATATTAACTCATGCTAGAGTTTCCCATGCTTACCCCCTCCACCCGCCTCCTGCCAATATAAAACCATTTCCTGGAGCCTTTAATTCAGTTTTAGTTGGCATATAATTCAGTCGACCACAACAGGAAAAACTGAAATTTACAGTAGTTCAAATGTTCTCTCTGGGGACAAGGGTGAGCGCAGCCTAACAGATTTAGCCCTAGGTTAAGCAGTAGTAGCAAATTGCCTGTTAGGAGCAGCACAATACAGTGTGTGCTTCTGTAAGTGGTCAGTGAAGCCAAACACTGTGCATTCTGAACATTCCGAACAGTTAGCCAATGACAAGAAGGCCTCATGCTATTTTAGTTGGGGACAAATGGGTGTGTTCCTGTCCCATTCCTTTAAAGGGAAAAACAGAGCTTTATGAAGAGTTTCTGTACTCAAGGCTATTGTTGGTGATGTCAATATCCGCCATATATACCATTGTTTTAGTGTGCAGGGACAAAGACAGCACTAGGTAAGTACGGTTAATGCATTAGAAAACCAAGTATAATATTGGTTACTGCAGGAAGGTATTGAGTTGATGGAAGAAAATAATCCTTCAGGTCATTGCTCACCCTTAGGGCTGACGCTGAATTGCCAGTCAACTCCCCCCCCCCCCCCCCCCACAACATTTCTTTATGATCCAGGTCTTGGCAGCCCCTTGTAATGCTCAAATTGTGTTTTGGAAAGATGCAGATTGAGTGCCAACATCCCAGAAGAACACAATGGCTACAGTACTTTCCCCCAGTCTAATGCTGCCTGCCATCTCCAGGGGGTTGGTTTAAAAAGCAGCAGAGTTTTAAAACATTGTTGTTGTTCTGGGTCTAACGGACCTCTAGTTAAAAGAGGGGAAAACTGATGCTCGGTTCAACCCCACAAGTGGCGCCACTGGAGTGAAATGTCATTATGTCTCCAGAAGTATTACGTCTAACTCAGTACGACATATATTACGGGCAGACAGACAAGTTGTGCAACAGACCAACCCTTTTATAATGCGTTTAGAAAATATAAGCCAAAGCAGGAAGACAGTGTGGAGGGGAAGTCTATTGATTGTGAAAGAGGATTTCCTCAAAGCAGGACTGAGAAGAGTCTCTGTATTATCAACCTGATAGGTATTTCCTGGCAGGAACCTGCTATCATAGATGAGGTCATCCCATGTCCCCTTTTTTGCTATATGACTGACACAATGTGTGTTTTGAACTATGCAAGTAGACTGTAAATCCTAGTGTGAATCACAGCAGCCTGGCATAGTGGACTGTGTGTGTATGAGTGTGTGTGTCACTGTATTCAGGTGAGTGTGTTGTTGCTCCACCCGGAGGCCTCTTGCTGGGGCAGAACAGGGCAGAGGGGCATGGCAACAAGGCCAGGATATGACACAGCAGTCAAAGCAGAGGCAGGTAGAGCCCTCGGCCAATTGGAGCCTTCGGCATAGTGCATCTCTGGGAAGTTACAGCCCAGGAAACAAAGAGGGGAGGAGAGCTCTGTATGACACATGCTTACACAGAAAAAAAGACAGAGAGGGAGAGGGAGAGAGAAAAATAAAGTGTGTGTGAGAGGTAGCTAGAAACAGTAGAGGGAGAGTTATATTACAAAGGTTTACCGGTACATAGACAGACCGACAGATAGATGCAGACAGCCAGTGCAGTGCACACAGTGTGCACCCTCAGTACAGCAACCATGTCTGTGAGGATACCAGTACTGAAAGAGCCTGTTCTTCCTGTCTATGTGCAGTTCTCCAGGGACAAGTACATCATGGAGGGCCCACCGGAGAAACTACGCAAGGAGCTGGAAGACGAGCTGAAGCTGGGCAGTGAGGAACCACGCAGCCACGCCTGGTACCATGGTGCCATCCCCAGACAGGTAAAAAAAAAACTCTCTCTCTCTTTCTCTGGAGGGACAACTCAGCTGCCTGTTTGCCATGCCTGTTTTAGAGTCCAATGATTTAGCTTGAGTCAAAGGATTCTTGATAAAGTATTTTTTTTGTGGCCGGCGGCACATGCTGGAGGATATTTAAATAAAGAGATGGAGCCAAGAGAGGCTTACTGTGAAACACGACCAGCCCAATGAAAGCATGCAGAGGGGAGGGGTTCCTCTGTTGCCAACAGCTACGGCCGGGTGTCCAGTTGCACACTGATTTCATTCAGGGGCCTGTCACTCCCACCCTGTGGAGGAATCACAGCACTGGCGCTCTGAAAACATGGCAACCATGCAAAACCTTGCATACCCACGCAGAGCAGGACAGCTGGCCAGACAGACACGTTTACAAGCTCAACCAAAAATCTCTGTAATGACATCCAACACAATGCTTTGTTTGGTCACACTGCAGTATTATGTGAATGGAGTCAGGGAGCTCAGACACTTTGGCAGGCAGCTCTTGTCATAAATATGTGAAAACTCCCAGTGACTAGAGGTTTCTAGAGGGGATCTGTGTCTCTTTCATGTGGACTGAAGAGTAAAAGCTACATGGCTGAGGGTCTGGACTTAGGAGGGGGCTGTGACAGTGTGACAGATCCCTGCCCTCTGACAACTAGCGCAGCAGTGTTCAACTATTACCCTAGGAGGTCAGGAGCCTGTTGGTTTTCTGTTCTACCTGATCATTAATTGCACCCACCTGGTGTACCAGGTCTAAATCAGCCCCTGATTAGAGAGGAACAGCAGAAGAAAAACACACAGTGGAACTGGCTTTGAGGTCCAGAGTTGAGTTTAAGGGCTCTATGGGCTGAGCCTTGTTTTGAACACAGGGATGTAATGTCTGAGGAGTGTTACTGATGATGACCCACCTCAACACCCAGAGCTCTGCTCAAATAAGTGCTTGTACACAGAGTAGTAAAATCAGAGACTGTGTTTTTTCCTGTGATTCACTCTCAGGCAACAACTTGTCTGAAACTGGTTGAGCCAGATCAGAATCAGACAAATAAGGACAAGTCAACAACAGAAATAAGTATTTATCTTGACAGGTCTGTTCTACAGCACTGGCTGTATTAAGTCCATTAGGCTGTGTGAGGCTCAGTGACAAAAGGGCAGACTCACTGTCAGTTTGACATACTGTGGCTGAATGGTTCATTGAAATGGGCTTCATTTCAACCTTGTGCTTTCATCAGTATCTCACTAAGAGCTTGTCACTGAGAACTTGTCAGTGTGAACAGAGCGGCGCTGACACACACTTAGTAGTGAAAGCTCAGGCCACAGAGCTCGGTCCATGAACCCCAGCCTCAGCACACACACACAGAGCTCGGTCCATGAACCCCAGCCTCAGCACACACACACAGAGCTCGGTCCATGAACCCCAGCCTCAGCACACACACACAGAGCTTGGTCCATGAACCCCAGCCTCAGCACACACACACAGAGCTCGGTCCATGAACCCCAGCCTCAGCACACACACACAGAGCTCCGTCCATGAACCCCAGCCTCAGCACACACACACAGAGCTCCGTCCATGAACCCCAGCCTCAGCACACACACACAGAGCTCGGTCCATGAACCCCAGCCTCAGCACACACACACAGAGCTCGGTCCATGAACCCCAGCCTCAGCACACACACACAGAGCTCGGTCCATGAACCCCAGCCTCAGCACACACACACAGAGCTCGGTCCATGAACCCCAGCCTCAGCACACACACACAGAGCGAAAGGTCTTAATTGGATGGTAACAACACAGGGGTTCAATCAAATGACATGATGCTATTTATTAACATCTTCTGTTATAGCCGTCCACTGATCTGCCAGGGACCACGCCTCTATAAGTCTAATCATCACCCCTAAGATAAAAGTTCATCTGTGCTCACTGTGCCACCCATCCCATTTCCCAGTACACCTGTCACCTTCTGGTTTCGTCCTACTGTATCTCTCAGTGGAGTGTATGTAGGCCAGGGAGCCCTGCAGCCTTGTTCCATGTCTTACGTTGTGACCTTGTAAGGGGTGTGAGCCAGCATGTATCACAGCCCTCCATTAGGCATTGTGAGAGTTACAATGGCTCTGCCAGTCCCTGGTTACAGTAGCTGCACACACTGTCCTGTTTACCCACAAGACTGGGCGTCTCTGAACTAGAACTACTAGAACTAGTAAGACCAGCTCAGTCAACTCCCATTCTACCATTAGAGAACACATCAGCAGCTTCAGGTGATGGAGGAGTCCCCCCCCCCCCCCCATGCCAGTGCATCAGGGATAGTGAATGTTGTCACAGTGCATGTATGTCACACGGAAAAACACTGGCCACTCAAGTTGCTCAACGAGTTGTGCTGGCAATGGGATTGTGTTACGATTTTCCCTGCTGTAAAAATAAAAACTCATAGCTGTTTGAAAACCCTTTCAATTTCCATATAATTTCACAACAAAACATTTCACAACGGTTATCTGTCAGAAATGTATAAATAACTTTGCATAGCTAATGGATGTAATATGGAACGCAATTTCAATGAGCTATTTCATGAGGTATAAATCATATGAATTTCAATGCGTCAACTGGGTTTAAAATCTTAAAGCATTGCCTCGTGTGTAAAATCACAGATGGGACCTGAGTAAGAAATGGAGCTCGTTTGAGCTTGTCCTTGCGGGCATGTGACAGGATGGCATAAGACTGGTAAACACACACATGCTCAGCTTTACATGCTGCACCTCTTCAGCAGAACAGGGACTTTACGTAAGGACAAGGTAAAACAGCATTCATGCTGCCTAGTGATCCTAGTAAGGTTTAATAAGCTCCTTCCTGGTGCTACTGCGGCCGGATTGTGAAAAGAGGGCTTTTAAACTTTTAATTAAAAACCCTCCACCTTCCGACACCAAAACATAATTACTGTTCAATAGTATCTTAATTAAAAAGGTAATTAAATGTTTGGAAGAACAACATGAGTGGAGTGGAGTGTGTAGACCAATGTGTGACATGACTGAGTTTCTACACAACACTGGGGCTTTTGGTCATTTGACCCTACAGTTTGGCTGTGTGGCCTGCACTCAGAGAGCATTTTGGGAGGTATCATGATGTTACAGTACAGTAACAGTAGTGCTAGTGAAAACATTCAGTGAGCCAAGCATGTTACTGAGAAGGCCATTCAGTGAGGGAGTAGAGCGCCTGTCGCCACAAATCCAACAGTGAGACAAGTGTGACAAACTGAAAACACACTAGATACAGTTCTAACTGTGTGATATTGAAAATACAACCAAGTGTGTGAGCTACATGTCTGTGTGTATGTGTGCTCAACATGTGTCCTCTGGTGTCCAGGTGGCAGAGAACCTGATCCAGAGAGATGGGGACTTCCTGATCCGGGACTCTCTGTCCAGCCCTGGGAACTACGTCCTGACCTGCCAGTGGAAGAATAGCCCGCAACACTTCAAGATCAACAAGAAGGTGGTGGCCATGAACGAGGCTTACTCCCGGGTGCAGTACCTGTTCGAGAAGGAGGGCTTCGACAGTGTGCCTGCCCTGGTGCGTTACTACGTTGGCAACAGGAAGCCAGTGACGGAGGCGGTGGGGGCCATCGTCTTCCAGCCCATCAATAGGGCCTTGCCCCTGCGCTGCCTAGAGGAGAAGTATGGTGTGGCCTGTGTCCGTGTGGAAGCTGGCCTGACCCTGCCCGAGAGGAAGAGCCAGACATCTAAACGCCTGAGCCTCAACATCATGAACGGACACACCCAGGACCACAGCCTCGGACGGGGGAACCTGCTTAGGTTAGTAGTCTATCTACAGAGGCTCAGGCCGGTACATAGTGTATGTGGTTGGAAATTGTCTGTGAGCCGTAGGCTACAATGGAGATGCTTGCTTGCAGGCGCAAGATCCATTTAGATCCAATACAGCAATAAAGTGCCCTTTATTTTCCTCTGCAGCCATTTATATGCCGGCAACTTATAAGTAGCTATAAAATATAATTTTGTAGGGGGTTTGTCCAAATGGAATTGGCTCCGTATAATTTCATGTATAGCCTAACATGCGAACACGTGCACTCCAAATTTGTAAGACTAATGTGGGAGTCACAGAGATAAGTACACGTCTACAATAAACCATTCCTGAGGTGAAATAAGGAGTGGTGTTTAGCCTGGATGGAGAATACCAACCTCTGAGCACAATACCAAGGCAAAAAATACCCCATCAAATTACACTGTACCATTTTACATAACAAACAGTGCACACAATGTATCAGGTTTCTCTAGGGGTTAGTGGTGTGGTGTGCCCAGTAGCCATGTCTCAGTTGGTAGCTAGAGGGATCAGTCCAACTGAACACTCCTTTTCTCCTTCTCTTCCTCACTCTCGGTCTATCAGGAACAAAGACAAGTGTGGAAGCCAGCCGGCGTGTCTGAACCACGTTCAGGAGAGACGACGGCCCCTCAAAACCCACCAGTCAGAGAGCTTCCTCCCGCTAGGTATGTACCATCCCCTCTCTCTTACTCATTATGCTGCAGTCAGAGGATGTACAGCTCTGACGAGCCTGCAAAAGCCTTGTTTCCGTGAACATGCACTCTTTGCACAGGGGTGGGAATATTTCAAAGGCAAATATAAACATTTTCTTCTTCAAAACGTTGCTTTTTACACTTTCAACTCAGAAGTGAAAAGTGTGACATGAGCTGGAGATGAAGATAAATGTATTTCTGAAAGGATTACAGATAAAAGTTGAAATGGGAATCGATAGATGCGCTTGAAGTCTGAGTCTTTGGAATAAAAGAGACGAGAGATCAGAGAGATTCAAAAAGCTGCATTCCATTCTGTGACTGACAATGTAATTAAGCTTTCTATGCAGTCAGACTTCAAATAGACAGCAGGACTCCCAGTCAGCAGCTACAGAACACAGCATGGCTCTAGCTGTGTGGTGTTGCTAGGCTGCAGTGTGCAGGTTTAAATAATGATGTTTACTCGCTCACCCTCTCCCCAGGCTCCAGGCCCCAGCCCCAGCTCATGGAGCACCAGCCAAGCCCCAAGTCTCCAGTATTCAGGACGGGTAGTGAGCCGGCACTCAGCCCCACCGTGCCAAGGAGGATGGACTTTGAGACCCAGGCCGGGGAGGCCATACGGGGCTCAGACAGCCAGCTCTGCCCCAAGCCGCCCCCTAAGCCCAGCAAGGTGCCCTCCATCAGGATGCCCCACTCCCCACGTCTGCAGCCCCTGGCTGCCCCAGCCCCGGGTCCCCCTGTACCCCCACTGAAACCCAAGAAGCAGCATGTGATCCAGGCTCTCCAGCCTCCGCAGCCCCCCAGCCCAGAAGTGAATTACTGTGAACTCAGCACCTGCAGCCCAGCAGAGTTGGACAGGCTCCAGGCCCCAGCCCCAGGGCCCCAGCCCAACAACAACAGCTACGTAGAGAGGCTGAGGACGGAGGAGAGCCAGAGGAGCAGATTGGACCGCAGCTCCTACCACCACGCCATCGAAGCCCTGGAGAATGGCAGCAAAGAGGAGGTGGAAGGAGGTGGAAAAGGAGGGATGGAAGAGATAGAGGAGACTGTGGAGGAGAAGGAGAGATGCTTCCGACGGCCGGTGTTTGAGACTGCGTCTGCGTTCCGGCCGGGGGAGTTTGAGTCGAGGCTGCTGCCTGCAGAGAACAAACCCCTCGAGATGAGTGTACTGAAGAGAGCCAAAGAGCTGCTGGTCCATAAAGACCATCACATCATCGCCAAACACATCCTCATGGCAGACTGCCAGGTACTGATTTGTACTGTCCCTCTACACACCGTACCCACATTACGTTCACCACACCACTAGTCCTACCAGATGTCTGAACACTCTGGGCTGAATCCCAAACAGAGATCATAACTCAAATTTCAGTGTACATCATGAATTGATTATATACACAGAGAATTCCAAACATTAGCAACACCTTCCTAATATTGAGTTACACCACGCCCCTTTTTGCCTCAATTCATCAGGGCATGGACTCTACAAGGTGTTGAAAGTGTTCCACACGGATGCTGGCCCATGTTGACTCCAATGCTTCCCACAGTTGTGTCAAGTTGGCTGGATGTCCTTTGGGTGGTGGACAATTCTTGATACACATGGGAAAGTGTTGAGTGTGAAAAACCCAGCAGTTTTGCAGTTCTTGACACAAACCGGTGCGCCTGGAACCTACCACCATACGATACCTCATTCAAAGGCACTTAAATATTTTGTCTTTCCTATTCACCTTCTGAATGGCACACATCCTCAATCCATGTTTCACTGGTCTCGAGGTTTAAAAATCCTACTTTAACCTGTCTCCTCACCTTCATCTACACTGATTGAAGTGGATTTAACAAGTGACATATAAATAAGGGATCATAGCTTTCATTTGGTCAGTCTGATGCATAGAGCAGGTGTTCTTAATGTTTTGTGCACTCAGTGTAAATTTGCAGGACAGTGTGATGAGTTTGGATTCAGGCCTCATTCAGCAACATATAACTTAGGGGCTAGAAACAGCCAGGCACACCAAGGGCATCAGAGACTGGTATTTCATTAATTTCCTCTCGTTGGTATTTGGCCTTTTACAGTCAGGTGTCTTATATGTCTGTCTGCTACACCACATAAAGTGCAAAACCAAACCAGTGAATTTAACTTTAGTAAGACGCACCAAAAATGATCTGCAGCCAAATCCTGGGTGTCTAGTCTGAGAGAAACATGTTCCCAGCGTTGTTAAAGACAGCTAGAGTACACAGTTATGTAGATGTGGCTTTGAGGTGTCTCTTCTTTAATTCAGTCAGAAGGAGCTAATGATCAACGATTTCCCCAAGCATGACCATACTAAAAACACTTCTAAAACCACATTAATGCAACAACAAAAATGGTGTACCTGACAGGTTGCTAGGGTACATGGCATCTCTGAGGAGGCGAAAGGTCAAATGGGTGTGTCCTCTGGTCTGGAGCTGGTGACCTTACCCCACGGCAGGCAGCTGCGGCAAGACCTGATGGAAAGGTAAACACACACCCCCAAATCCACCTGGCACTCCTCCTCGGGTACTAGGGACTCCTCATGTAGACGCAAAAGGTTAGAGGGACTTATGACTGAACTTTCTGTCGTGTAACCCAGGCACCACACCATGGCCATCGGGGTTGCCGTGGACATCCTGGGCTGCACAGGAAGTCTGGAGGAGCGGAGCGCCACACTGAACCGTATCATCATGGTGGCTCTAGAACTGAAGGACTCCATGGGGGACCTGTACGCCTTCTCCTCCATCATGAAAGCACTGGACATGCCTCAGGTACCCCACTCAATACAACTGGACACATAAGACACGGTCCACCACATGGTCTGAGTTGAGTCTTTAACCCTTCACCCTCGTGGGAGTTGGCTAAATTGAAATGTTTCTTACAGAAGAAATATGGAAAGCATATGCATAACCATGGTAGCAATTGAAAGGGAACAGGTTACAGTTCACCTGACCAGACTGAATCATAACACCACACTGTAGATTTTATGTGCATTTTACATTTACTGTACCTTTCGCTGTATTTGTTGATCACGAAATCTGAAAATACTCTGGATATATTCAGTAACAAGAATATTCCTGGAAAATGTGCGGTAGGTGCAACATAGACAAAAAATGACAAGGGGTTTGAGTGAGAGGTTTCACTGGCGTTACTGTACAGCCACTGCGTTCCAATTTAGGCATCTATCAGTGTCCAAATCTGCCCTTTTCAACATGTATACAGGTACGAGTGTAAAGGGCTGCAGGTGTAAGCGGAGATTCCTGGAGATATTGTGGTGTTTGTTTCCTAACACTGCGCTTGACCACAGATCACACGGTTAGACCAGACCTGGACCATGCTGAGGAGAAAGTACACTCAGACTGCCATCATATACGAGAAGTCTCTCAAGCCATTTTACAAGGGACTGTATGAAGGAACAGGTAAATGCACATCATTGGAGCCTTCAGTTGTAGTTGTGTGATAGTGGCTGTAGTCTCTGACCGTGTCCCTGTGTGTGTGTTTAGTGGACATGCCCCTGACTGGCACCACAGTGCCTCTACTGATGCCACTGCTGATGCTGATGGAGCGCCCGGCGGTGGCGTTCGAGGGCATGGAGCTGTGGGAGAGCAACGACCAGGGCTGTGAAATCCTGCTACGCCACCTGGAGGAGGCTCGCAGCGTGGCACACAATGCTGACTCATACACCGCCAACACTGAACGAGTCCTGCAAGGTAATGCACTCCACCGCTAGATACACACCTACTGCTAGATACACGCCCACCGCTAGATACACGCCCACCTCTAGATACACGCCCACCGCTAGATACACATCTAACAGTTGTCCAAATGAATTGCTATGCAAATACTCTTGTCCAAAACGACCTGTATTCACATTTGCCCTTAGCGTTTTTCACACTATAACAAATGCCATTCTGCATGTCTCAGCAGGTATGATGAGTTACAAGGCCAATGATAATGTGTTCTTTCTGGCTACAGATTTCCAGGCTGATGAGGATCTGTTGGAGATCTGTAAAACAGACTTCCAGCTGCGTCTGCTGTGGGGCAGCAGAGGGGCGGCTGTCAACCAGACGGAGAGATACGACAAGTTCACACTCATCCTGACTGCTCTGTCCAGGAAGCTAGAGCCAGCAGTCAAACACACAGAACTCTGAACAGGACAGTCAGGCTAGTTAAGAGAGAGGACGAGGAAGATTGTTACAGAGCGAGACCACTGTCCTTTCCCAACCTGTCCACTGGAGTGAGTCAGATCCATCTGGAACTCATCCTTGGCAGGACACCGATCTGAGTGTGCTGATATGAAGGGGAAAAATGTCCCTCCTTGACGCAGGACGGGGGGGGGTTGCCTGGTCCCAGATCTGTTTCTGCTCTTGCCCACTATTTGGGGTCGGCAGGTAGCCTAGTGGTTAGAGTGTTGGGCCAGGAACCGAAAGGTTGCTGGATCGAATCCCCGAGCTGACAAGGTAATAATCTGTCATTCTGTCCCTGAACAAGGCAGTTAACACATTGTTCCCCGGTAGGCTGTCATTGTAACTAAGAATTTGTTCTTAACTGTCTTGCCTAGTTAAATAAAGGTAATTTTTTTATAAAAAAAAAAAATACTCCGTTGCCAATGGCATGACAATGAGTGCCATTAGCACAAACAGACTGTCACCCAGGTTAGGAGGGGGGCATTTACACCATATATGGTAGTGTAGCCCTTTGACCCTGGTCCTTAGTCATCCTACTGTATGTTACAGACTGGAACACACACTGACCACAGAGAGGACTCAAGAAGTGTTTCTGAAAGTGTTTGTCAGATGGAAATGTATGTATGAATGTGTCACTAAAGTAGTGATTGTACACCCTTGTTATAACGGTACAACAATGACTTTGAAAGGAGAACATAGAATGACGAGACAGAAGTAGAAGGAGAAAAAACGATTGGTCGCTATACAATAAAGGCAGTTTAACCGTATATCTTCAATACTATATACTGTATGTACATGAACTAGATCTTCGACTGTGTGTTCCATGTTCCTCAGATGGTATGAGTTCATCTGGATAATCCTGAATGTTGTACATAATCATGTGAATGCTAGACTGTAATATATTTCCCTCTTAAATATTGACTTGTAAATAGAGTTGAGTATAATATCTTTATATGAATTATTGTCAAGAAATGAATAAATAGATGAAGAAATTACATGCAGGTGGTGTCTGAGTAACAACAACAACAACAACATTTCACAGTAAGTATTATGATGCAAAACAATGGTCTGGGTTCCATCCATATCACACAAGTATTGAAAACAATGGTCTGGGTTCCATCCATATCACACAAGTATTGAAAACAATGGTCTGGGTTCCATCCATATCACACAAGTATTGAAAACAATGGTCTGGGTTCCATCCATATCACACAAGTATTGAAAACAATGGTCTGGGTTCCATCCATATCACACAAGTATTGAAAACAATGGTCTGGGTTCCATCCATATCACACAAGTATTGTGGAAGATCAGAGTTCTTGCTGGATTGAAATTTAAAAAGGTGGAGACTGTATTGACGGGAAACACTGCAATGTCGTCTCAGTTGGAAATCACCTTTATATTTGAACATGGATCTTATGCGATACAGATTGAATCCAGCCCTGTGTAAATCCAGAATAGTCCAACCAGGATTTTTGGAAAACCAGGGAATTTTACAACCCAAATGAAGGCTCCAATAAGATGCTAAATGTTCTTTGGTATGTTCATGTGTTTGTTTTATTAGAACAATGAGAAAAAACAGATCCCCCCCCCCCCCACAAAGTGTCTTGACAACATGAAAAAGTAAAGAGATGTGCACAACAACATGAAGAAATAGAAGTACTGCCATTGATTATTACAATGTGTTAAAATAAGAGTCAACAGTGAGATTATCATATCTACTTTTTGCAATTAAATGAATTTGCTACCATGCCAACTCAGCTAGGTTGGTAGATAACACAATTTGCTCCTTGCCGTGATATGCGTGAATTCTTTATATCATCTTAAAGCATATTGTTAGGTTTTTTGCATAATGATCAGAATTACAGCATAATGGATATGATTTAGCTCACAGTTTTAATCCAAAGTGAAAATCACATTTTTAAATGTGGTTGCTAGTGAGAAACCTACAGCATTATCTATCGTCATACTTTGTCACCACTGAAGGCCACTTGCACCAAGGTGCCAAGAATACAGTCAGCACTGTTTTAGGCCATTAGAGACAAGCATGTCAAAATCCTACTAATGAATGATAGCCAGACACACACACCGCTGAAAATAATGGGTTAAGGTGCTTCATATTCAAATCAACTACTTACACCATGACAGCTTCTCCTGATTTAGAGATCTACAATGCCATGTTCTAGATATTGGATGATATTGTAGGGTAGGGTCAATACATATTTGCTGTAAGCTCCAGAAATGTTGAGTCAAGCATGCACCTTCATGCCCTGAAAGCCATTCAAGGGAATTCCACTGAAACGAAAGGGAGGATTCCAACCCCCACTTTCTGATAACACACCTATTAACCAGTTCAACAAGAGAGGAGTGATGATTCAAATGAGAGCATTCATGCAGGCAATGGAATTTACATGATCAACTAAAAATCACAGGATTTATATAACATGCACTGTTCCATTTGATCTGCATGAGCTTTGTTAGTGCACATTAATCAACAAAGCAGATCGGTCTTAATCAAGACATCCAATGGAAGTACGAACATGGGGTTCTTTAGGAAGTTCAGAGGTACAGTTCAAGTAAGATGAGCATATCATGATATGATAACAATGTCACTTTCACAGCTTTAAGTATTGATTAAGAACTAAAGCACTGCTCGTATAAGCATTTCAGAGTGGGACCATCAAATTTACAACAGAAAAAGTTGTTTTTAATAGTGAATATTATACCCTGCCACGGGTAAAACGCTGTGTCAGTCTCATAAAAGCTACTTAACTTCTTTGATTAAAGTCCAATCACTCACCATGTCAATTATGCTCATATGCAAATTCAATTCACTTTCAAATTCATTCAATTCAAGAGGGTTAGTATCAAAAGCATTTACATGGCTAGCTACAGTAAATGCCTTTATTTTGTGGTAGTTCTGAACTCTACACCTCCTATAATAACATAGTGGTCACCTTCCATTTGGACAAAAGGTAGCATACAGAGTCCATTTCATTCATTCATTTATTCATTGATATTCGATTCAAATGCTATAGGGCAAAAGTGCATCAGTGAAGACCATGTCCCTATTCAGAAGGATGTTCTGACAACAATGCATGGTTACTTTGAGCTAACGGCACGATTCTGAGAAGTGAGTCATTCATCTGATTAAAATCCCTATAAAAAGTCACAATAAAAACACATTCAGCATGAAATAAAAGAGATGTTAATACATACAATTTAGTAATAAAACAAACTACGTATATGCATACACACATTAGTACGCATACATATGTATAATCACATTCACAATTATAATATGCGCTTGAAACAGGAACGGTATGGGAATGCAACACTCTTTCACGTGGAGACCGCACGCAGCAAAGCCCCAGGATGCTCCTGTGAGACCGAGGAGAAGAGACGCGGCAGGAGTCTGGGTGGGGCCCAGAGGAGCACCACAGCAAGCCACCGTAGACTGTCGGTTGGAGCCCTTGTGTGCGGCAGAGAGTGATGGAAGAGCAATCAGCAGGTCCATCCCCACTCCCAGAGTTAGTATTAAGGCAGAGACTGCAAGGAGATTTGGAGTGTTGTTGAACTGCGGGTGGATGCCCAGTCATTTGTCTCAGCTCAGCCTCCAGGTTTCCTAGCCTGAGCTGCTGTGTGATGACTGGCTGGTGAGGGAGGAGGTTTCCTAGCCTGAGCTGCTGTGTGATGACTGGCTGGTGAGGGAGGAGGGCCCTCTGCTGGCATGCTGCCTTTCTCCAGTCTGCGGTGCTGGTGTAGGGTTGAGGAGGAGGGGATGAAGTGGTAGTGTAAGGGCAGGCAAGCTGTTTCTAGAGAAGTACTGCTCCTACGCTGATCTGAGTGGCCGTGCCACATGAGATCCTGAACAACAGCACGACAGAGGTGACGCTCAACACACACACAGCATGATGGGAATGTTTTGATTAACACAGAAAGAAAAGAAACGGAGAGACAAAAGAAACCAAAATCATGGATGAATGAAGGAGACAGACAGGAAGACTAGAAGTGAACCAACGGGCGGCGGGGGCAACCACAGAGTTACATACAAGACGCTGCATTCCTTCCCGTATGACGTAATGACAGTTCATATTACAGACATGCTGAAGCACGTTAAGGTAAGGCGACCGCAGGCGAGTAGCACAGTCAGGCAGACATTCCCAACAACGGAATGAGAATGTAACAATGCGACAACAAGGCAGGCTGTTAGTGCTGGATGTTGCCTGAAGAGCAGAAATACAACATTAAGAGATACGTAATAGTGGAGTAGTAGTGTGTTCATTGCTTATCTCTCATTATAAAAGATGTTGTGAGTCGCTAACTATAAGCCCCCTCCCTGGTCCCTGATCTTGCTGGTATGCTGCAGTGGATTGGTTACTCTGTGTTGTGTATAGACAGTTTAGAAGAACACTCCCCTCCTATAGAGGCATAGCTACCACCTCAGGAATCTCCACTGCTATGGAATGATGTTAATGGCCATGGATGTGTGCATGCAAACATGTGACCGGCCAACCCCCTCCCCTCCCAAGTCAAGCCCTGCCTGCCACTAGCTCCACCAGACTCAGCATGTACCCTCCACCAAAGACCTCGCCACACTGCTCCACTCAGGAACCTGCAGTCCAACAGGAGAGAGAGAGAGAAAGGAGAGGAGTTACTGTACCGACCCCCACCCCTAGGACAGAGACAGATAGCGGACAGTAAGTAGTACACAGTGAAGAACCACGCCCCTGGGTGTAATATAGCCCTGACCACCAGATGGCAGCATTGTTGTGACACACACACACATACATACAAATCAAAGGAAGAGAGAAGAAGTGTACAATTATCTTAAAGGGTAGTATGGTGGTGGGAAATATTAGTCATATAGGCACAAACTAGGCCACTCCTTACCGGGACGTATTACTGCATTCCTGTCTTAATAGGTGGAGCAGAGTACTTAACATACCAGGCTCACAACAGCTGAGTGATAACATATAGACAATACAATGGGTCAAATCTGTATAAGTCACTTTTCCTATTTTCCAAATCACTTTGATCCAAAGTAGAAAGATCTTAAAACCAGAAGAGCATTTTATCATTTACCTCAAACATTTTTTTTTTAAAAAGATACATGAACTAAAAACAACAAATCACTTTTGAAATATAAAATAAAATAATCAGGCCTAAGGGGTGATGAGTCCCCTTGCCATAGAGCATGGCTATGGATATGTCGTCCTACAGACACACATGGCTTAATTCATTGATACTGAGCTCCTAGAGGGTCACGACAATAGCAGGACTGTAGAGTGTTTGTTTGTCCGTGAGCTCACACAGTGAACAAAGAGGACTTGCTGTTCGGACCAGCACTCCCCAGAGGAAGAGGGCTTATAATATGAGTCCATGCAGGTGGTCAGATCAGATGTAGGTGACTGCACCTTTGCTGTTCTTCTCCATGGCGATCTCCACGTAGGACGTGGGCACATAGCCCTCCTCTCCGCTCTGCTTCCTGGCTCGCGTCCAGCCGTCGCCCTTGTCCTCCTCGATGATGTACAGCACGTCGTCCTCTTTCATCAACAGTGTTCCCTCATTCTGACCTGGGGGTCAACAGCACAACACAGACCAGAGACATTCTGTTAGCGCACAGAGAAAGAACCACAACACAGACCAGAGACATTCTGTTAGCACACAGAGAAAGAACTACAACACAGACCAGAGACATTCTGTTAGCGCACAAATAACCACCTTACAGGAATACCACATCACATCATTAACATGCCATATTCACATTCATGCAAATGCTAAAAACTGCTCCAGTGTTTGAGTCAATATTGCTAGTTGAAATGCCCAACCCACCACACACAGTGTCACCACACAGTAAGACAGTGAAATGCACAGAGCGCACCACTGGCTCGGCTGTACTATACCATCAAAGGAGTAGAGCGCTTTGCAGTGGCCAAGGACTGGGAGGGGGTCGTCGTTGTCAAATTCATCATCAAACTCGTCTGGCTGGTGGGCCTGTCGGGGGTCTGGCTGATGGGCCTGTCGGGGGTCTGGCTGGTGAGGGGGGCTGCGGTGCTCCTGGCTGGGGTCATCTGTGTAACTGCCCTCAGGGCTGAGGAGAGGAAGAGGAGAAGAGGGTGGGGCGAAGAGATGGATGAGAGAGTCAGTGCCATCTCAGCCACTCAAGCTGTAGGATTCTGCTCCAGACAGAATGTGACCGAGCGTTTGAGTCATTTTCCTTTAGAAAAACTATTACGACTCCACCCATGTTAAGCTTTCAAAGACACAAAGAACAAGGTGTGTCATTCTATTTATATACAGACATCTGGTAAACCTGTTAGATTGGATTTGTTCAATTTACGCTATGGCCCAGGGGAACATGTTACTTTCACTACAATAACTCTATGTTACTACTATTAATACTTCTTCTAGTCTACAATCTATTACTACCACATAAACAACGTGTTTCTGTGCCCTCTGACCTCTCTCTGCCATGGGGTGTGTGATGGTTGACGTCGGCACTGGGTCTTCGATCTCCTCTGGTGCTCACCTTCCCCTCCACCTCTGACAGCCAGCTCTGTGTGTGTGTGAGGGAGACAGAGAGAGAGACAAAGAGAGAGACAAAGAGAGCGAGAGAAAAGGACATTAAGAGGTAGACAGTCATAACATTCATATTGCTGTTAATACCCCCACGATGGATCCACTCATTCTTATCCTGGATATGCCATTGTTCAACCAGTCTTTCAATATAGTGTGGTAGATGTAACCCTCGGACTCTCAAAGAACTCCTATCCTGTTCTACTCAGTGTTCTATTGACAAAGGGAAGCCGTGCATATAGTCATCCCCCAGAGGGGGCTAACTCGGCACAGGAAACCGTCGCCCAGTCACTATTTCTCCAGATGTACTGTGATGCCTTTCTTCCGCTCTCCTTCACCCATTCCTTCCTTCAGGGCTCTTGGCTGGGGAGGCTTACCTCATTCTTGTGGATCTCGGAGCGTAGTTTCTCCATGTTGCACATGGTCTCAGAGATCTTGGGCTGGAGGCTCTGTGGGTCGCCCATCTGAGGGTTCTTCTCATACACATCCTTCATCTTGTTCAGTGCATCTCTTCACAAACATACACGCAGTCACAATGTGAACACATAGCAACACATTTAACAAATGACACTGACATGCCAATGAAATACTAATGAAATGTGGACAGCATAAGAGAGAGACAGATCAGTGTTAAAGTAAGTGTTCCCATGGCCTACCTTTGGTCCACCTCTTTCTGTAGTTCTTTGCTGAGCTCGTCGATCCGAGCCTGCAGCCTCTTGCGTCTCTGTTCGGGAGGCAGATGGCTGAAGTCCTCCAGTGACGGAGCCTGAAATCGCATCAGGACACTATCCAGTTACAATGACACAGTCACTCGTGGTCTCTAGAGACCTTCTCACAGCAAGAACCTACGAGAACTATACTAGTAGAGACCGGAGAACGAATAGGTTGGAGAGCCTCACTCTAGAACGGCTCGTGACACTAGACCTGTGCTATAGAACTCCACAAGGTGAGACACGTACAGCTAACTACGGCAGAACAGACCTCACCTTCACTGACCACTGGGCAGGTTTGGGTTACAATAGAAGAAAAAGCAGAAGATGGAACGGTTATCAAAACGTACGTGGCTCATGTAGGTTGTCACGGTAACTATGAGCACAGCATCACAAGGGTGTGACTATGGAAGGAGAGTCAAGAGGTTGTCGGGGGTTACCCACAGCTGTCAAGAACAAAGATGGACAGAATCTGATGAGCCCTATTAGTGTGTCAATCTGGGTGAAGTTATACTTATGTAATCTGTTATTATATTTCAATCATTTAACTTATTGAATCTTAACGCTACATAGAATGTGGGGTATCATGTATTGGAAAGGCTATCCTCCAAGGAGAATACATTGTTCTCAAGATATCCTTTAAATTCCACTAAAAAAAAGTTGACATCTTAAAAGCCCTCTTTAGATGATGCAATGCCATTTGAAGCAGGAAGAAGGTTGTTTCCAGGAAGTCTGTCTCCATACTGCAGACAACCATGAGTCACCTCATACATTAAGGAAATCAAACTAGGTCCTTCAGCCAGAAACCAAATGGGACACACAGGGGTGACACACAATCAATGGTCTGGCACAGTAATACCACTGCGTGACATTCATTTGACTGTTTAGCCGGCATACAGTATATTGGCTGGCTCATGATGAGGTCCAGTTGACCTTCATGTCATTTCGACATACCACCGTAACCTCTCCTTATCCAAATACCACCTACAGCTACAGTATCACTTCCTACACGTCACACAACACGCTCTACAATGGCACTCCTGTGATTTCAACCCCCCACCCCCTGTTCCTAACTAGAGAATAACTAACTGGATCAAAACCAGAGAGACAGAAGAGAGGGAGGTGAGAAGGGAGAGAGAGAGAAAAAGAGAAAGAAATAAGGAGAGAAAAAGAGACTTAAATCACTGCAAACCCAAACACACTGACATGCTCTTCGTCTTACCCCTCGTTTAAGACCCCTGAAAGAGGCTATCCTGGGTTTGACCGTTCTCAGTTCAGACAGACAGAAAGCTATGGGGTCACTAGCAAATTTAGGAGCCTGACAGTGGCTGGCGGTAGCCAGGTCGGGGCGGTGGGGAGCAGGGGGAGGAGAGGAGGGGGGAGACTGGGACGACAAAAAAGGGGTGATCAACCTGAAAACTTTTAGAACTAGGAACATAATTGTAACGATGGAACATAAAGTCATGGTGTTGTGAGACAGAGGTAAAACAATTAAAACAGACAACATATTGTCCCACAAAACAAATCTCAACAGGAGAAACACCAGTTAAGGAAGATCATGCAATATGAAATCTGAGAGACCTTCGGGTGAGAAACCATAAGAAAACATAAGACAAGAGCAGGCAAATCAAAGTCAATATGAGCACCAACACCCCTTGTATTAGACAAGTCATTTGAAAATGGTTAGCTACTCTCACACAAAAAGTTATAGATTAACAGACGGTATTGCCTTTGGTAGGTCAAAGTGTAGTGATTTATGTAATGAGATAGAAAATGCTAGATTCAGGTGACTGTTATAAAAAGACAGCTACCGTAAGGTATAAACCTACCAGTGGACTCTGTTACAAGAAAAAAACAGACAAAAATCAGTGAGTTGACACACACACACACACACACACATATACATACATACATACAAGTTGTTCACTATTGAAACAACGAGTAAAGGTCTTGATAGCAGGTGATGATGAATCTCTCACCTTGGGCTTTTTCCCAAAGAGCCACAGTTTGTTCTTGGCCGCCTTGCTAATCGAGTGTTTGGGGTCTGGCTTGACCACCCCCTCGTTCTTGGGGGTGCTGATGGTGTTGTCTGAGCCCGTCCGGGAAAGGTTCTGACTGTAGTCCTCAAATGGGAAGTCCCCTGGAGGCTCAAAGCCTGACTTAAATGACTCCACTACAATCGCTGAGTCCTGACAGAGAGACAAAAAAAAGACAGTGTGAAGAACAAACATTACAGACTGACATTTCTTTAAAATGATGTTTTCTGGGACACCATGACCTGAGTGCAGAGTACAGCTCAGCCCCTGGTGGAAACCACTGTGCAGCATGTGCTGTGTGCATAAAGAACAAACAAAGGAAAACATGGCCCACTGAGTAGGAGCAGCTCTGCTCAGCTGGCTGGATGTAGAACCCGCCAGGCTGTATGTAGGCCCGTGGGTGGGAAGGAGAGAGGAGGCTCTGCCTGCCGGGGCCAGCCAGCAACACAAACACTGGAGGAGACAGAGGCTGGAGACTAGGCAGAGGCTGACTGATACACCACAGCTAGCATGCTAGCAGATGCCCATAGACTTCTAGTCATTGCGCTAGTTGGCATTGGCTTGCGAAACTACCTCTAACCTCCTTTATACTGGACACAGAGACATAAAAACGTAGTAGACAAAGTAGACAAAGGGCCTCATTGGAAAAATCCCAAAGTATCCATATAACACTAGAACCGCATGGCCTTTCAGCATCCGCTAGAGAACGTTGCCGGGCGTTCCTATAGCATACACATCAGATGCATATGCGCGAACACAAGCTCCAAAGTCTGATAAACAGTGCATAAACAACTGTAAATGATAAATTGCATGAAGAAATATTAGTGGAAATATATCCATGTAAAAACATAACAATAGTTATTATTGGGCTCCTGAGTGGCGCAGCAGTCTAAAACGGCAGAGGTTTCCCTACAGACCCTGGTTCAATTCCAGGCTGTATCATTCAGTTAGGCCTAATTGAAATTCAATTGTGAAGTAAAGTGCACAATTATCGCCCATTCATCCATGACATTCATTCAGTGAGGAGACGCACAAATTAGCGCCTGGCTGGGTACCAACGTCCTACAGCACAAGTTGGTGAAAATGTTCAATACTTTTAAAACATTTGTGAGTTCAAACTTCTGAAAAATGAGCAATAGAAACATTTAAGGAAAAGTCAAGGAAAGAGCAAGAAGTTGCATTTTGTTTTGGCAGATTTTTTATTTACAAAATCAAAACGTCAGTGGCCGTTGACCTATGGCGGTTCCAGTGTTTAGAGAGCCATTGCCTCACCGCTGGCCTGGCTGGTGGGTGGATGACTAACTACTGATCCTGCTCCACCCATGAGCTGCCTCCGCTCCGTGCTAGAGTCACCATGCTAAAGTAAAGTCTTGTGTACACCCTGCTTCAAACTATAGAGCACCGTCACATATGCTCATGCTATAAGGGAATCATGCTACTGTGTAGGCCACCATAGCATCATAACATAGGGCACCATGCTCCAGACCCACCTTGCGTTGGTCCACAGCCTTGGCAGCAGTCACCATGCCCTCCAGACACTTGGAGATGATGGGGACGACTCTGCGCTCCACTTCGGCAAAGCTCTGGTACGTCTCTCCCAGCTTCACTGTCCGCCTCTCGTCCATGTCCTGCAGGTTCTGGAGAGGTCGGGAACACACACACACCCCGTGACCTCTGACCTTTTGGTGTCCTGTGAGCCAATCACAGCTCAGATTTCCATCTCTCCTGCCAATGCGGGATGAGACAGAAGTTGGAGCCTGGAGGAGAATGGCTGGCCGTGGCTTACCTTGAATATCTGTGGAATGGCCACATTGAAATGTTTCCACTGTTCCCCGTTAAAGTTCTGCAGCTGAGCGGCGTACTCGTTCTTACTCTCGTCTGCTGAGTGTGTGCGCAGGTACAACTGGGACTTTGCCTGCAGTGGACAAGATGGAAAATTCAGGACCACTCAATACACACAGCAAATGACAACCTCCAATGTGTATGGGTGTAGGTAGTTTACATGTCAAGGCTCAAGCCAGGTCAGGACTTACCTTTTCTACCTCTGACTTGGTGGCGTTGATGTCGTTGTCTAACCTGTCGTAGCTGATCTGTGATTTCTCTGCCTCCTTGCACTCCCGCTCAAACTTCTTCTTGCTCTAAGAAAGTCAAATAGGAGACAGATTATTAGTCAAGACATATTGACCTCTTCTCTTGTAATGAATGCAAGCCTCTACCATTTCTACAGGACATAGATAGGAGAGCAAAACAGAGCAGAAACACTGTGGTTAAACAGGCAGCAGAGCAAACGAAAAACCTCTAAATAAATGTATGCTTTCCTCCTGCTAAAAAATCTGTGCTGCATTACGTGACAGTGCAACAAAGAGGAATACCTAAGGCATTACTGACATTCTCAATGTGAGATTCAACTGATGCTGGCTGCAATCACAATACTATATACACAATACTTCTCTCATCAGTGTGTGTATGTTTGTGTGTGTGTGCCGATGTGTTCTTTTATGTATGCATCTTCCTGTGTGTGTGTATGCACTCCTTTAAGTGTGTGTGTGTGTGTGTGTGTGTGTGTGTGTGTGTGTGCGCAGAGGTAAGTGGAGATCCTCTTGGCCCTCTCTCACAGGCGGCCCAGCAGGACTGGGCGTCTGGCTGTCGGCAGAGGGGAGCAGGTCCCTGCTGGAGGTCCACGTGTCACACAGGCCTCCTTCCCTGCGAGGGGCCTTCCCTGTCCTCTCCGTGCCCTGTGCCACGTGGCCCTCCCTCCCTCCATCCATCCATCTCTTCCCTGCCTCCTCTCACACACTCACATTGTCCATATGTTTCCAACACTGGTCCAGATACTGCTGGGCCTTCCTGCCCTCCTGAAGGTGCTGTGGAGTCAAAACACACAACTCAACACACAGATGTACCATCTTAATTTGACTAGTTTCTCACAGCGGGAAAATAATCCTGCAGCAACAGGAAATGTTAATTATTATGTGGATTAGAATTAAATTGACATTTTTGTGTAGGGTTTGATACATTTAGCTAGGATAAATCAAGGTTGACATTTTAAAGTGGAAATAAACTTTAGAAGCCTTTTTAAAACCTTGAATACCTCTACAATTTGCATTTCCGATGGAACAGAGTAAATAGGTATTAGGTCTATTCCACAAGTCACCACCGGCTGAATCTGACATTAAAATACCTATTTACTCAGTTTTATCCAAATCAGCATTCAGGATTAGACCCACCCGTTAAATAAATTAAGATAGTGCACCTGTATGAACAAGAGTATCTACTATACACAACATAACAACATTGTACATAATGAAGCCTGCAATACGTACATCCAGGGATTATTGTCCTACTGGTAGCCACTCACGTGTTTCCGCTCTGACTTGAGGTCCTGTGAATACCTCATCAGCTCTCCGTACACATTGTGTCCCATCTCCTCGGCCACTACCTCCCTCTGCCCCGCGTAGTCATTCAGCTCATTCAGGATGGAGTAGAAGGACATGCACGACGAGAACCTGAACACACAGGACAGGTTACTCAGCACAACAAACAAGGATATTAGCAAGTAAACTTTTAGAAATGAATTTGTGAGGATAGAGAGAAAGACCGATCAGATGGCAGTGGTTATGGACAGATCTATAATATGGTTGGTCCTATGCTGGACCTAGGCTCTGATTAAAAAGAGAGACCGGCTCCCCCTCTGTATCACACAGAGAGTATGAGGCCTAGTGGGAACTAAAAGGCCAATAACATGTCGGACTCTGTGATAATATTGATAACAGACCCACCTCCCCTTAGTGACATCACCAGCTCCCTTTATTAGAATTCTCCTATCTGTACTTTACTATTTATATTTCTGACTACTTTTACTTCACAACATTCCTTAAAAGATTGTAGGGAGTAAAAAGTACATTTTCCCTGACACCCAAAAGTACTCGTTACATTTTGAATGCATAGCAGGACTGGAAAATGGACAAATTCACTCACTTATCAAGAGAACATCCCTGGTTCATCCCTACTTCCTCTGATCTAGCGGACTCACTACACACACATGATTCGTGTGTAAATTATGTCTGAATGTTGTAGAGTGACATCTGGTTTGCTTAATATAAGGAATTGGAAATGCTTTATATTTTTACATTCTATATTTTAGCAATAACATTTACTTTTGACAGACTTTTACTCAAGTAGAATTTTACTGGGTGACTTTTACTTAGTCATTTTCCATTAGGGTATTTTACTTTTGCTCAAGTATTAAAATTGTGTACTTTTTCCAACACTGCACACACGCATCCACTGAGGAAGGACCAAGGAAGGAGGGATAGGGACATAAACTCAGCAAAAAAAGAAAACGTCCTCTCACTGTCAACTGCGTTTATTTTCAGCAAACTTAACATGTGTAAATATTTGTATGAACATAACAAGATTCAACAACTGAGAAATAAACTGAACAAGTTCCACAGACATGTGACTAACAGAAATTGAATAATGTGTCCATGAACAAAGGGGCGGATAAAAATCCAGTGTACGCCAGTATCTGGTGTGGCCACCAGCTGCATTAAGTACTGCAGTGCATCTCCTCCACGGGGACTGCACCATTTTAGCCAGTTCTTGCTGTGAGATGTTACCCCACTCTTCCACCAAGGCACCTGCAAGTTCCCGGACATTTCTGGGGGGAATGGCCCTAGCCCTCACCCTCCGATCCAACAGATCCCAGAGGTGGTCAATGGTATTGAGATCCGGGCTCTTCGCTGGCCATGGCAGAACACTGACATTCCTGCAGGATATCACGCACAGAGTGAGCAGTATGGCTGTTGGCATTGTCATGCTAGAGGGTCATGTCAGGATGAGTCTGCAGGAAGGGTAACCACATGAGGGAGGAGGAAGTCTTCCCTGTAACGCACAGCGTTGAGATTGCCTGCAATGTCAACAAGCTCAGTCAGATGATGCTATGACACACCGCCCCAGACCATGACGGACCCTCCACCTCCAAATCGATCCTGCTCCAGAGTACATGCCTCTGTGTAACGCTCATTCCTTTGACGATAAATACGAATCTGACCATCCCCCCGTGACAGTGGGTTTGTGCCCATGGGAAACGTTGTTACCGATGATGTAAGGCAGGTCCTCACCAGACAATAGATCTACAAGACCTCAGTCCAGCCTCTCTCAGCCTATTGCGGACAGTCTGAGCACTGATGGAGGGTTTGTGCGTTCCTGGTGTAATTCAGGCAGTTGTTGTTGCCATCCTGTACCTGTCCCGCAGGTGTGATGTTCGGATGTACCGATCCTGTGCAGGTGTTGTTACACGTGGTCTGCCACTGCGAGGACGATCAGCTGTCTGTCCTCTCTCCCTGTAGCGCTGTCTTAGGCATCTCACAATTTATTGCCCTGGCCACATCTGCAGTCCTCATGCCTCCTTGCAGCATGCCTAAGGCATGTTCACGCAGATGAGCAGGGACCCTAGGCATCTTCCTTTTGGTGTTTTTTAGAGTCAATAGAAAGGCCTGTTTAGTGTCCAAAGTTTTCATAACTGTGACCTTAATTGCCTACCGTCTGTAAGCTGTTAGTGTCTTAATGACCGTTCCACAGGTGCATGTTCATTAATTGTTTATGGTTCATTGAACAAGCATGGGAAACTGTTAAAACCCTTTACAATGAAGATCTGTGAAGTTATTTGGATTTTTACGATTTATCTTTGAAATACATGGTCCTGAAAAAGGGACGTTTATGTTATGCATCCTTTAGAGGGCCTCCTTCATTCCCTCCCTCGTCCTCTCCCTGTCCTGTTACAGCACCAGTGTTAGCACACAGGGCCAAATGATGTAGGGATAATTTAATTAATTAGGGGAAGAGTTTCAGAGAATTCAGAGGGTGGTGTCCCAAATATCAGTGCTGTGAGGCTGAGGCTAAAGGGAGCCATCTCTCCCTCCTTCCCTCAGTCCCTCCCTCCCTCCCTCCTTCCCTCAGTCTCTCCCTCCCTCCCTCCTTCCCTCAGTCTCTCCCTCCCTCCCTCAGTCTCTCCCTCCCCCCCTCAGTCTCTCCCTCCCTCCCTCAGTCTCTCCCTCCCTCCCTCAGTCTCTCCCTCCTTCCCTCAGTCTCTCCCTCCTTCCCTCAGTCTCTCCCTCCTTCCCTCAGTCTCTCCCTCCTTCCCTCAGTCTCTCCCTCCTTCCCTCAGTCTCTCCCTCCTTCCCTCAGTCTCTCCCTCCTTCCCTCAGTCTCTCTCTCCTTCCCTCAGTCTCTCCCTCCTTCCCTCCTTCCCTCAGTCTCTCCCTCCCTCCCTCCTTCCCTCAGTCTCTCCCTCCCTCCCTCCTTCCCTCAGTCTCTCCCTCCCTCCCTCCGTCTCTCCCTCCTTCCCTCCTTCCCTCAGTCTCTCCCTCCTTCCCTCAGTCTCTCCCTCCTTCCCTCAGTCTCTCCCTCCCTCCCTCCTTCCCTACCTCCCTCCCTCCCTCCTTCCCTCCCTCTCTCCCTCCCTCCCTCCCTCAGTCTCTCCCTCCCTCCCTCCTTCCCTCAGTCTCTCCCTCCCTCCCTCCTTCCCTCAGTCTCTCCCTCCCTCCCTCCTTCCCTCAGTCTCTCCCTCCCTCCCTCCTTCCCTCAGTCTCTCCCTCCCTCCCTCCTTCCCTCAGTCTCTCCCTCCCTCCCTCCTTCCCTCAGTCTCTCCCTCCCTCCCTCCCTCAGTCTCTCTCTCCCTCCCTCCCTCCGTCTCTCTCTCCCTCCCTCCCTCCCTCAGTCTCTCTCTCCCTCCCTCAGTCTCTCTCTCCCTCCCTCCCTCAGTCTCTCCCTCCCTCCCTCAGTCTCTCCCTCCCTCCCTCAGTCTCTCCCTCCCTCCCTCAGTCTCTCCCTCCTTCCCTCAGTCTCTCCCCCCTTCCCTCAGTCTCTCCCTCCTTCCCTCAGTCTCTCCCTCCTTCCCTCAGTCTCTCCCTCCTTCCCTCAGTCTCTCCCTCCTTCCCTCAGTCTCTCCCTCCTTCCCTCAGTCTCTCCCTCCTTCCCTCAGTCTCTCCCTCCTTCCCTCAGTCTCTCCCTCACTCACAGACCTTTGATATCATTCCTGTGCGATAGCAGCCAATAATTTCTACGTCAGATATCCTACACAGCTGTAAGACTTGCTAACTCTTGCTGACTTGTTACTCTATTCTATGGAAGCAATTAAACATTTAAAAAGTACTGTGTTGCCATGGCAGTCTGTGTTTGTGGTGACCGGTCTAGTGGAAAGGCCCAGTGTGTGTGGCATAAAGCTGATACCGTTAACAGGTTGTTAACCATTTAATACAAATGGGTCTAATCTACTCACCTAGGTTCATCATCTTTGGAGCGCTTGGGACAGTACTTCTTAACCAGGTTCCTGTGAGGAGAGAGGATACATATGGTCAGAGACAGATAAGAGTGAGACAGACAGAACAGACAGCTGCCTTTTTTACTCCCCAAGACAGGAGCACATTAACCAAAATTACAGCTCTTTCTTTATTTCCGTATTTCCTTCTGTATGTGAATATGATAAAATGATTGGCTGAGATAGCTCAGTTTCTCGCATTCAGACGCTCCTCAGAGAGAGACTAGATAAAAGTAGGTCAGACCGACACAGATAACCTGGTACTGTGTGATATTCCTGCACTCTCCTCGGTTGTTCCCTACAGAACACATGCAGGAGGAGCAAAACAAAAGACATGGTTGTCTTTGATAAAGTAGTCCCTCTGGACAGGGGCTCCTGTAGTGTGGGGCTGTGCTGTGGTGCTCTTCAGGCATGCAGTGCTCAGGTTCCACTCGCTCTTTAGGGATGAATAGAGGAGGAATACAGAGAGGTTTTCAGAACTTGCCGCCGCCCTGCCCCCCTCCTCCAATCAGTCCCCACTGAGACCAACTAATGAAGGGGCTTACACCAAACAGCACTCGGTTTCCCAGTCCTGGGAGGCAGGGGAGTGGCTACACACACACACACACAAACAGACAGACTGTCCAGGGAGTCAGAGACTGGGGAGAAATACGTCCACAGAAACAGTAGAGAGAAGGAGTGCTGAAAATGGTAGCAGTGTGAAGCCGATCAGCATGTAATGCACATGTTTTAAGAATGCATGAGTGCGAAATCACGAAGCTCTTCTTCAGCCCATGATTCATAGCTGGATATTCACTGGGTTACACACGCTGTGACTAAACATTCCCAGTTTAGTCGTCATTCAGACGCATCTCTTTAAAATAAAATACTCCTCAGCATATTGGTGCTGTAACTAGGCAACACCCAAAGGAGGAGGGGGGAGGGGTAGAGCCTGGTGGGGGTGCAGAGGCCACAGCTGGAGCCTCTACGTTACGACCACAGCTCCAGGGATGACCACCGCTCCATGGGGACTGCACTGTTTCTAAATCTTACTAACAGAGATACTTACGGCAGGTTGCATTTTATGTGGGCTAGAATGTACCTATATGCATCTGATCAGTGCGGGATCACCTATGGTTTACCAACCTAGCCTACATCTCCCTAATCTTGTCAAACCAGTGGTCTCACTCTAACTAAATAACTCGTCGTTTTAGAACTCCTTGTTGTTGTTTTTTCTCCTTGGTAGATTTGCTCCAAAGGTGATAACATGGTTGTTAGGGAGGATACAGCCTTGAGGGTGCAATCCAACAGCGTATAAATGGGTTTACATCTGTAACAAACTCCAGCGTTCCCATTGGAGGGGCGTTGGCATCTGCCTACTCCTCTACTGTCTAGAGACTGGCCAGTAGCCACCTCCTAGATATCTATTATATTGATTTGTGGCCCTCCAAAAATCTATTAATGGCAGCACAACCATGTCAGATTGGGCTGAGCTGGCCCTATTGTTCAGGCTGAGTGGACACTTTTAGATACTCATCAAATCACATAATTTGATAATTATCCTAGTCATTATTTAATTACCGGTAATTCTACATTGATATTAGATGATTAGCATATTGAAGGTTAATATACAGTACTAATGCATCCATCCACTAATGTGATTTTCTGGAGTTTTTTTTCTCATTTTATCTGTCATAGTTGAAGTGTACCTATGATGAAAATTATAGGCCTCTCTCATATTTTTAAGTGGGAGAACTTGCACAATTGGTGGCTGACTAAATACTTTTGCCCCACTGTACGTCTACATCTATAACACAGAATACCGTATTCTACACAGAATACTCATTCAATTAATGATGTAAAGTATAGGCAAAACCACTCAAAAACAGTTCTATGGAACTGAACGATAAAAGCCACATTCTTACCTTAACTGTTTTGCATAGGTCTGTTCAATCTCCAGCCTTTCCTTGACAAACTTTGCATACCTCTCTAGGAAGTCGATCCCCCATTGAGTATGCTTGTCAAGGTTTTCAAACTGGTCCTGAGAGAGAGGGATGGAGAGAAGAGGGAGAAAGAGAGACGTTAGGGTTGGAGAGAGATGACTATATGAGTCCTTACAGTGGCATGCATATGATGGATTAAATTAAACGAGGCATGAATGAGAACCCAGTCGTCTGACATTGAATAACAAGCACATGTTGAGTCACTACGTTATTCCTGTGCAAGGATGTACTTCCTCAATGATCACACTGGGTACTATCAAGAGTATGTCAAATGATAGGAAAGCTAAAGACACATAGCACAGGCATACAGACACATAGCACAGGCATACAGACACACAGCACAGGCATACAGACACACAGCACAGGCATACAGACACATAGCACAGGCATACAGACACATAGCACAGGCATACAGACACACAGCACAGGCATACAGACACACAGCACAGGCATACAGACACACAGCACAGGCATACAGACACACAGCACAGGCATACAGACACACAGCACAGGCATACAGACACACAGCACAGGCATACAGACACACAGCACAGGCATACAGAAACACAGCACAGGCATACAGACACACAGCACAGGCATACAGACACACAGCACAGGCATACAGACACACAGCACAGGCATACAGACACACAGCACAGGCATACAGACACATAGCACAGGCATACAGACACATAGCACAGGCATACAGACACATAGCACAGGCATACAGACACATAGCACAGGCATACAGACATATAGCACAGGCATACAGACACATAGCACAGGCATACAGACACACAGCACAGGCATACAGACACACAGCACAGGCATACAGACACATAGCACAGGCATACAGACACATAGCACAGGCATACAGACACACAGCACAGGCATACAGAATAGACACTCCATACTTCTACAGATGAGAATTCCAAGGTGTCTATGAGAAGAACCGGTAACCTATCGTTTCGAGAGTTAAACAGAAACTTTAAAGATTTTCAACTTCATATTCATCATCTCCAGCAGCACCCCAACATCAACCTGGTGCGTTCTATGTTTTGTAGTAAAAAAATATATAGGTAGATAAGTGTTTCCAATGACATCAGTGCGCATCGTGTGATTTTGACCAATTGTGGAATACGCATTGCATATGAATTGCCTACAAATATGTTGTCATTGGAAAGTCATCTTTCTCTATATTTTTGACTACAAAACATAGAACTGCGCCATTCTCACATATGTTGATTTTGGGGTGCTGCTGGAAATTATGAATATGAAGTGGATTTTTTATTATAGATATTTTTTTTTATGTCCCGTTAAGGCATAACAGGCTTTACAGTATATTTTAGATGGTTTAAGCAGCCTGAGATGAATATTAATACAAGGTCAACGTTGTATCGTTTCGAGAGATGCCTTATAACAGTGCTGGGCTGAGAGGAAAATGCTGAAACCACACCACAGTCAACACAGCTGACAACCTCTCCTCATGTGACCCTCTTGGCTGAACATTTAAAAAAAGTGTATTTTTCCATATATAGACACATTGTGTGTTTTAAGTCAAATCAACTATATGCACTAAGCTTGTCTGATGCTTTAAGCACACTGTTTTATGAAATCCATTAACCAGTTGAGTCTATGGGGGCGCCATTTCATTATTGGATAAAAAAACGTGCCCGTTTTAAGCGCAATGTTTTGTCACGAAAAGATGCTCGACTATGCATATAATTGACAGCTTTGGAAAGAAAACAGTCTGACGTTTCCAAAACTGCAAAGATATTATCTGTGAGTGCCACAGAACTCATGCTACAGGCGAAACCAAGATTAAACTTCAAACAGGAAATGAGCAGAATTTCTGAGGCTCTGTTTTCCATTGTCTCCTTATATGGCTGTGAATGCACCAGGAACGAGCCTGCCCTTTCTGTCGTTTCTTCAAGATGTCTGCAGCATTGTGACGTATTTGTAGGCATATCATTGGAAGATTGGCCATAAGAGACTAAATTTTCCAGGGGTCCGCCCGGTGTCCTTTGTCTAAATTGGTGCGTAATCTTCAGCTGCGGGCATTTTCTCCTGGGATTCAGAACAGAAAGCACACTTCCACGAACAATATATCATCGAAGAGATATGTGAAAAACACCTTGAGGATTGGTTCTAAACAACGTTTGCCATGTTTCAGTCGATATTATGGAGTTAATTTGGAAAAAAGTTCGGCGTTTTGATGACTGGATTTTCGAGGTTTTTTGGCAGCCAAACGTGACGCACCAAACGAAGCGATTTCTCCTAAACAAATAATCTTTCAGGAAAAACTGAACATTTGCTATCTAACAGAGTCTCCTTATTGAAAACATCTGAAGTGCTTCAAAGGTAAATGATTTTATTTGAATGCTTTTCAGGTTTTTGTGAAAATGTTGCCTGCTGAATGCTAACGCTAATGCTAAATGCTACGCTAGCTAGCTAATGTTACACAAATGCTTGTTTTCCTATGGTTGAGAAGCATATTTTGAAAATCTGAGATGACAGTGTTGTTAACAAAAGGCTAAGCTTGAGAGCTAGCATATTTATTTCATTTCATTTGCGATTTTCATGAATAGTTAACGTTGCGTTATGGTAATGAGCTTGAGGCTGTATTTACGATCCCGGATCCGGGATGGCTAAGTGCTAGAGGTTAAGACAAATAACTAGAGGGAGTACGACCGCAATTGATTTCACTGTGCAGGGCTGGGCTCAGACTCGCTGCACTAAAAAAGGACAGCCACTGACTGTGACTCGCCCCCATTGTCTCTACTTCCTGCTGCAGTGACCACCACAGATCATCAAGTGTTTATTGCGTTGTTGAAGCTGCAACATAATTATAGCCATTACTGAATGAACATCTCTGCTACCAAAATCATTAATTTGTTTAGGAAAAAAAAATCCCTATTCCCTCAACCCGTGCTCTCTTTACGTGACACATGTATGCATCACATGCTGACCTTTAGCATGATCACATCAATAAATGGGTTATAACAAACTCAATGCCGTACCATGTGACAGCAAAATGGATGCAGAGAACATGACAAAAAAACGGGGGAATGTTTACTGGTTGCTCAGGAGGTAAAGGGGAAGTCAGATGTGTGGAATAAATTTGACTAGTTGTGGAAAACACTGGAAGATCAAGAAAAGGCAAGGAGCAAGTGCTGCGTGCATATTATGTGTACCAAACTGGTGCTGTTGGATTACAATATAATTTTCCTGAACGATTGGTACGTAAACAACAATAAATAAATTAAGTGTACAAGAGAGTTGTAAAAAATAAAAACGCTAAAGCCTTTATTACAGCAAAGACTAAAAACAGTCGCATACATTCGTGAAAGCGATTTCTGGAACGGAATTATTTATTATTTACACTAATTATTCAAGGGTCGCTTTATTGTATTTTAAAACTAAAATGCTTGATTGCATTTCAAATCATGAATGACTCGTATGCTGCGTGATGTCAAATGAATGAATGATTGATACAGTAGCCTCTATAAATATTGAAATATAGTCAGTAAAACTAAACAGGACACGCTCTTAGGCCTACAGCTCAATGGTGGTTATACTTATTATTATAATGATCATAATAATAATAACGAGAAAAGGGAGGGTTATTATTATTATAAATATAATTTGACAATTTGGAACAGTGTAAACACTAAATCAATTATAAATAATACCAGAGAGACTGTAAAGCCATTACAGAATGGCAAAGATTAAAAACAGCCAAATTTGTGAAATTGTTTAACCGATATTGTGGTTTTGTGAGGCTTAGTGCTCACGGAATCCTGTAGGGTATTAAACAAATACTCAAAACAGGCAACAGAAGCAGGATCTGTCTTATTTCTGTAGGTAAATATGGATGATTTATAAAGCCAGGCACATTTAACAGTTAGGGTTTCCTCCTCACTTTATTTTTCTTTACAATTAAGACAAGGCCTGTTTCTCGTCTCCTAACTCCGCTGCTGCCTCCACTCACTGTTCTCAACACCAATATGGTGGTTAACTTTGTTATTATTCACATAGCAACATGGTCTATGAAAAGTAGAGGTCGACCGATTATGATTTTTCCACGCCGATACCGATTATTGGACGACCAAAAAACCCGATACCGATTAAATCGGTAAAAAATACTTTTTTTTGTAATAATGACAATTACAAAAATACTGAATGAACACTTATTTTAACTTAATATAATGCATCAATAGAATCAATTTAGCCTCAAATAATCAATGAAACATTTTCAATTTGGTTTAAATAATGCAAAAACATTGGAGAAGGAAGTAAAAGTGCAATATGTGCTATGTAAGAAAGCTAACGTTTCAGTTCCTTGCTCAGAACAGGAGAACATGTGAAAGCTGGTGGTTCCTTTTAACATGACTCTTCAATATTCCCAGGTAAGAAGTTTTAGGTTGTAGTTATTATAGGAATTATAGGACTATTTCCCTCTATACCATTTGTATTTCATTAACCTTTGACTATTGGATGTTCTTATAGGCACTCTTATAGGCACTTTAGTATTGCCAGTGTAACAGTATAGCTTCCGTCCCTCTCCTCGCTCCTCCCTGGGCTCGAACCAGGAACACAACTACAACAGCCACCCTCGAAGCAGCAGCGTTACCCATGCAGAGCAAGGAAAACCACTTATTTATATGTATATAAAAAATAAAAAATAAATTAAAAAAACACTCCAAGGCTCAGAGCAAGTGATGTTTGAAACGCTATTAGCGCGCGCTAACTAGCCAGCCATTTCACATTGGTTACACCAGCCTCATCTCGGGAGTTGATAGGCTTGAAGTGATAAACAGCGCAAGGCTTGACGCACAACGAAGAGCTGCTGGCAAAACGCACTAAAGTGCTGTTTGAATGAATGTTTACGCGCCTGCTTCTGCCTACCACCACTCATTCAGATTATATGCAACGCAGGACACACTAGATAATATCTAGTAATATCAACCACGTGTAGTTAACTAGTGATTATAATGGATTTTTATAAGATAAGTTTAATGCTAGCTAGCAACTTTGCTTGGCTTACTGCATTCGCGTAACAGGCAGTCAGTCTCCTTATGGAGTGCAACGAGAGAGAGGCAGGTCGTTATTGCGTTGGACTAGTTAACTGTAAGGTTGCAAGATTGGATCCCCCGAGCTGACAAATAAAAATCTGTCATTCTGCCCCTGAACGAGGCAGTTAACCCACCGTTCCTAGGCCGTCATTGAAAATAAGAATGTGTTCTTAACTGACTTGCCTAGTTAAATAAAGATTAAATAAAGGTGTTAAAAAAAATAAAAAATAAAAAGTTTTATTTTTTAAATCGGCAAAAATCGGTGTCCAAAATCACCATTTGTTATGAAAACTTGAAATTGGCCCTAATTAAAATCGGCCATTCCGATTAATCGGTCGACCTCTAATGAAAAGGCACCAATTCAACTGCGCACTGATGTGTTTCAGAACTGCGAAGAGCGTTCACTATCCAACGCAGGAGAAAGCACATTTGTTATATAAAATAATAACAATTCTTCTTACGTAATACAACCACATACATTTTCAATATCACGTCTTAGAGTGATGGACTGTGCCATCCCCACGTCTTCCACAATGAATCAGTCCACTCAGACGGGTGTCTTGTACACCATGATTTTATATTTAAATGTTTAGCTACTGCCCGACTAATGAAATCTCGGTCGACTAACAAACAATCGACCAAACAATCGACCAGTTGACTAAATGGGGTCAGCCCTACACGTCACATTTTTATTTTACATTATGAAGGTTACCATAGTACCCCAGAACAGTTGCGCCAGTCATGTGTTTGTTTGTAAATAGCAGAACGGGAGAAAGCAGGAGCAGGTTAGTTCAGCTGTGTATTGACAGGGGTCGCGTTTTAAATTAAAAAGGCATGTTTTTTGTTGCTTCATTAGCGTGATCAGGGACATGCAACTATAGTTTTCCTTCACAGAAAATACATCAGCGCATCAATACATCAGCCAAGCATGTGTCAAAACCTTGTTCATTTGCACAATATCTCTCGTTCACATTCGCTTGTAAAATGTCCAACTCACCAAAAATGACATTTGGTTCCCCCTACCTATATATGTATAACTCCATGGAAATTCATTCAAACTTGTGCTAATTTTCTTTGCATTCTGGTAATAGACAACCAATAGGCTTTTATGCGCGTTTTTTAGGCACCCCCTTAAGGACGGTAAGAACATCTGGATACTGTACAGTACAGCTAGGTAGGTCTAGGAGGGAACAGTGGAGCCATACCAAAGTCAGTCAGACTCCGCATACTGATACCCTTTGATTTCACCTGAGGGCTAACCTTCCTACTTCAGAGCTTGTTTGGAGGCTGAGAATAGGTGGTGAGAAACTGTCAGCATCATCCCCACCAAAGATATATACACAGCCCAGACCTGAGTCAGGTGAGGTGAGTAACTCCCATGCTGTGTTCTGGGATACCGAGGGAAAGAGAGGGGGATAATATAGAGGAAAAGAGAGGGGGATAATATAGAGGAAAAGAGAGGGGGATAATATAGAGGAAAAGAGAGGGGGATAATATAGAGGAAAAGAGAGGGGGATAATATAGAGGAAAAGAGAGGGGGATAATATAGAGGAAAAGAGAGGGGGATAATATAGAGGAAAAGAGAGGGGGATAATATAGAGGAAAAGAGAGGGGGATAATATAGAGGAAAAGAGAGGGGGATAATATAGAGGGAAAGAGAGGGGGATAAAATAGAGGGAAAGAGAGGGGGATAAAATAGAGGGAAAGAGAGGGGGATAATAGAGGGAAAGAGAGGGGGATAATAGAGGGAAAGAGAGGGGGATAATATAGAAGAAAAGAAAGGGGGATAATAGAGGGAAAGAGAGGGGGATAATAGAGGAAAAGAGAGGGGGATAATAGAGGAAAAGAGAGGGGGATAATAGAGGGAAAGAGGGGGATAATATAGAGGAAAAGAGAGGGGGATAATATAGAAGAAAAGAAAGGGGGATAATAGAGGGAAAGAGAGGGGGATAATAGAGGAAAAGAGAGGGGGATAATAGAGGAAAAGAGAGGGGGATAATAGAGGGAAAGAGAGGGGGATAATATAGAGGAAAAGAGAGGGGGATAATAGAGGGAAAGAGAGGGGGATAATAGAGGGAAAGAGAGGGGGATAATAGAGGGAAAGAGAGGGGGATAATATAGAGGGAAAGAGAGGGGGATAATAGAGGGAAAGAGAGGGGGATAATAGAGGGAAAGAGAGGGGGATAATAGAGGGAAAGAGAGGGGGATAATATAGAGGAAAAGAGAGGGGGATAATATAGAGGAAAAGAGAGGGGGATAATAGAGGAAAATAGAGGGGGATAATAGAGGAAAAGAGAGGGGGATAATAGAGGAAAAGAGAGGGGGATAATAGAGGGAAAGAGAGGGGGATAATATAGAGGGAAAGAGAGGGGGATAATATAGAGGGAAAGAGAGGGGGATAATAGAGGAAAAGAGAGGGGGATAATAGAGGAAAAGAGAGGGGGATAATAGAGGAAAAGAGAGGGGGATAATATAGAGGGAAAGAGAGGGGGATAATATAGAGGGAAAGAGAGGGGGATAATATAGAGGGAAAGAGAGGGGGATAATATAGAGGAAAAGAGAGGGGGATAATAGAGGGAAAGAGAGGGGGATAATATAGAGGGAAAGAGAGGGGGATAATAGAGGAAAAGAGAGGGGGATAATAGAGGAAAAGAGAGTGGGATAATAGAGGAAAAGAGAGGGGGATAATAGAGGAAAAGAGAGGGGGATAATAGAGGAAAAGAGAGGGGGATAATAGAGGAAAAGAGAGTGGGATAATAGAGGAAAAGAGAGGGGGATAATAGAGGAAAAGAGAAAGAGGGATGGATTCCAGTTTCACCCTGAAGTGGACTGTCTGAAGAGAGCTCCGGTGTCGTCTCCTCTTCGCATGTCTGAGCTGTGCTGGAGGAGAGGGGGAGAAAGGGAGAGAAGAAGAAAAGTAGAGAGAGAGGGGAAGGGGTGTCTCAATCTCTCCCATGGCTTGTTCCCTGCCTGGGAGCGAGGCTGTGTTCAGGATTGGCTTAGGACCTAGACAGACCCACAGAGACTGACTGGTGGACTCCAGCCAACACACTTCCCCTGTGAGAGAACAATAAGCAGGCCGTCCCAACAGATCCCTCCTCACTGACGCTTCACAGACTCAGTCCATATGCACACAGGGAGGGAGGAGAAAAAGAATGTGCAAGCTACAGTCAATTCCATGGGCCTGTTAAACCATACATGAAACCCATTTTCAGAAAATGTGAGCACAGATCATGGTCTAATACTATGACTAATACCATAACTTTACCTTCCTCTGGCTCAGGGTCAAAGATGTGTTGTTCATGTAAAAATAATCATGAACATGTAAGTATCTGTACCCTGTAGGATCTATAAAATCAACAACAGATACGGAATTGACAACCATTCCAGAAGTACATCCTGTGACGAGGCAAAGCATGCCAAATGAGATGTTCGCAACCGTTTCACACCAACACACAGACACAGAGAAAGAGCGAAAGAGGACAGAGAGAGAAGAAAAAACAAGGGGCTAAAAAGTATTTTCTGGAGCATTGACTGTGACCAGGTCTGCCTGAGCGGCCAGGCCCCTGCTGCTGGCTGCTACATTCTCATTCACACAGCTCACTCAGCTGCCTGGATGGAAATCATTTCTCCTCCAATAAAATGGCTTCTTTTACCATTTCAGGCTCTCCAGAGCTTCAGAGCTTAAAAGCTGAGCACATGTCAGGGTCCTGTACTCATGACAACCTAGGGGGGGAATGGAGAACAGAGAAGGAGGCCTTGTGCCTCCAATAACAACAAGAACCAATTATTCTCACTTCTGCTTAATTGTCCTCTGTCTTTTCACACAATAAACCAACAGAGAAACTCCTTTGGTTGAGTTAATGATTGTTGACATTAGAGAAAGATCACATTTTTGGGCCGATGCCAATACTGATTTGAGGGTCAAGGAGGCCGATATTTTAGACCAATATTCAATATCATTATATTTGAAAATGTATAACTTTTTTTTGTTTTACTCAGCTGCCAGGACAAAAAAAATGAAAACCACTCCATTGGCTAGTTCAGCTATGTGTCAAGAAATGATCCTACTGCTACGATAGGATCGAGCGAGGCTGTAACTCCATTCCCTTTCACATCTCTCTCCATCGCTCATATCACTTGCTGGCTGCTGTTTATTGCTACTTTGTTATCTAGCTCAATGGCGAGGTCTTCTGCTACCAAGCCTAAAATGTGCACATCTCACAAGGAGAGTGAGGGTAGGAAAACGATTTAACGTCAATGCACGTTCTGTCCATAGTTTGAGAAGTGAGAACATGCACGCTGATCTACCGGTTTCTTTGTCCATAAACATGCAGGAAGATCCTTAGGTAGCTAAACCTATTGCCAACTTCCTTCTTTCCCTATTACGACATCATCTGATCTGACTATCAAGTGTCAATTTACGGACACGATTGCGGATGGTCAGATCATTACACCAGTAAATAGCTAACGTTACACCAAAAGAGGTTTAGAAACTCTGGTTACACCGCAAGTCAGATGGCTTGTTGCTGAAAATGGTGCATGTTCAAAATTATATCCAGCTAGCGTTAGCTAGCTGCGTTGGCTATTAGCTCCCACCTGATATCTTAGCATTGTGTTTATCTAGCCAACACCACAGATGAAAGGGTTAGTTAGTGTAATCTTTGCAGGTCACATAGCTATCTGCTTAGCTAGCTAGCTTGTTTATTGCACGCATGTCCGGGCACGTCGACACAAGCCTTGTTATTAGTAAATTAAACTGAACAAATATTTGCAACAGGAGTTACATTTTTGGCCACTGTCAATTAATCAGTTTCTCAATACTGCACCCTTCTGTTGGCGAATGAGCTAGCTTGCTGCTGCTACTGATTATCAATAGTCCATAGACTAAGAAAGGCCAATATCGTCCCGATATTGACACGGAAACGACCACAAATAAAGATCGGGTCAGACTTTCCATTAACGTCAGCAGGTAAACCAGCTCCTCCTTACCCTCCACATTCTGATTTCATCCTAACCCAAACAGATAGTTTAGATTTTGTTTTTTGATTATGATCCCATTCCTCTACATATGCAAATAAATAGTTCATGACAAACTACACGAGACGGAGTTAGTTGATGTACGTCATATTCTGTCAATGTGTGTGCGCGCGTAATGGACACAGCTAGGGATTACTCAGGGTACAGTGAGCACAATCCCGAGCCCCTGCAGCATGCCTCCCAAGGAAATGACTTTACCAGGAGACTGGTGCTCTGCTCAAGTGGAAAAACAATAGGACTCCACGCGACTGTCTGCCAGCCACCAACTCTTACAGGCCCACGGTACTGTTAGAGCATGACGGTGATAAGTATCATAACCATAAAGAATTACATTAATAAAGTCATAATATTTCTATGATAACTTCTCTCCTCCTGATTGCATAGCAAGTTCAGATGAGGACCCTATCAACCATCACATCAGGTATGCTGTGCACAGAGCAGACACAGCTGTGTACAACGCTAAGCCTGTGTTTTGCCCCTCAACAACACCGCCCGACACTCTAACCTCCAGGGATGGCCTGTTCAGAGTTATGACATTATGAGTGAAATGGTTGTAAAGCACCCGACTCATCCAGCAGGTGACGGCATGTCTGCATGTAGGCTACAGTATATAGCAGCCACACTTCCTCAACTAAGCAAATTCAACTCAGTCCCTGGTACAGGTGTGGTCTACCTGAATTCATACCGACAGCAGCAGCTTGCATACAAAACAATGCTAAAAGGAAAATCAGGGCAGCATACGCACGCAAAGAATCGGACAGACCACGATCACATGGTTTGTGCCATGACAGCAACATGAGGTGGTAAGGTATTTACAGTGTGAAGAGGCAAAATAAGGGGATAGGAAGAAAACCACAAGAACCTCAAGTCCCCAAAATAATATTTCAAATGGACTGAGCTCAGCAACCCACAGTCACTACTATGACGACGCTGGGTAACAACCTTGCAATAAAGCCATAAAGCCGGGGGGGGGGGGGGGGGGGCCTTGATGAAAAAAAGAATACGCAGGTCCCAAAAAATAGAAATTATGTGTTACAGCAGCAAGGTCTGTTTCACAGATTGATTGAACTAAGACACCCTGTGAATGTAACTTCAGTTGTTGGTGCTGTGCCATTTCCCCTCTGAGACAAGCCTGTTTACTGACACTAGCCCATTCCCATATGGGTCCCCTGGCATAGCTGCACCACTGGGTCTAACGGATGTTTTATATAACTCAAGGCAGTTTGAACTCAACATAGTGGGCCTGGGAGCAAAGCCTCCTCTCCTCCCAGGACAGCCTGTGTACTACGAGGACAGCTTGCGTTTTCATTCTCTGCTCACTGCTTAATCTCAAAGTGATAGTATTCTCTCTCTGCGGCAGAGATATCACAATATGCTGAATGTGGTCCAGAGCCAAATAAGAGCTTGATTCTGGCCCAATATATAGTGGTGTTTAGCGCCAGCAATGCGTCGGTTGGGAAACAGCTTGCGCGTGCAATACAGCCAATCCTTACAACACAGAACACAGCCAGAGCCTCTTCAGTCAGAGAAAAAGAGGTTTCAATCGACCAATGACAACATCAAGGCAAAATGCTATGGAAAGTAACTTTCTATGAGACAACCTATGAGCTGCATTAAGAAACAAGTAGAATTCATCTGAATAATCTGAGCATTAAAATAAATAGGCCTCAGTCTCCTATAAGCCACTGTGTTAACTTCATGAAGAGAGGAGACAACTGAGGACTTATGGCAAGGCCCAGGACAGACTGGCTCCCGTCTTATAGCAGAAACACAGCTTTGACCATTACTCCAAAGGCTCCTGTTGACTCATGAACTTCTGTTAATCTTTGCTCCTCGCTTTTGAGTGTTGTGATGATATAGGTTACTGGTGCCATCAAAGTGCAGAATACTATTACTAATTAACACAACTACCAGCCATAGCTGACAGAGCAGGAGAAAATGTTCATGTTCCCGAGAGCGTCTGTCCCACGTCAGCTTTCCTCCATCGCTCAATAATCATGAATAAGTAACTCCCTGAGCTCATCATCCCATCGTCTGCCTGCCTGCTCCTCTCTGGCTCACCACATCCACGTCTGTACTGTGACGCACCATACAGTAACAACATACAGAACAAAGCTTCACAGTGCAATGCAGCACAATATAGCGCAGCGCATAATGGACTGGCCAGTGATCCGGGCCCAGAGCTCACCTTTCAGTAACTTGACCTCCACACAGAAGCCTGTCACCACTAGGATCTCGCTATGGATAAGCCTGAGGGGGAACAGCAGTATGGAGGCCAGAGCACAAGCCAACAGACCGTTGGATCTGTCTGGGAGAGAGACTTCAAGCCAAGTTTCTCACTCTCAGGGGCTGGACTGACTGAAAGGAATGTATTTTTTGGTGTGAAGAGGGGAGAAACGTCCTTGGATTCCTGGATTCCCAGGAATTTGTTTGGAGATTCCCAAAATGCCAGTTCAGCAGATCGGATTTCTCTTTTGAGTGTTCAGGTTTCATTCTCCAATGTTTCTCTTTGCAATGTCTGAGGATGATGTGTTGAGACACACAGGGCAGTGCCAACATCACTACTATTCCATTTAGCCAGCCCGGTTTTCCCTTTCACTCACTTTCTATCTCAACCAGAGTCAGTTTTAGCAGATGGTTGGGTTTCAATATAATTTCTCTGTCTTGTAAAGTTAACCCCCTTCCCAGAGTGGGAGCCCAGTTAGCACAATGGCAGTGCACAGGAGAAATTAAACAGATGACCGTCTTACATTTCCTCTCATGATGAAAGATACAGAGCAAACATAATGATTTGATGAAATTCAGTACCCATACCGCTAACATTTCAGTAAAGACTTTACTGACCATAAGACCACATTACTGACCACGCAATAACTTTCACTGAATAAAAACAAAGGGATCATGTAAGGCAGCCACCCAAAACGGCAGACTAGCAGCAACTAGCCACAACCACAGAGGAACACAAGCATATCTGGAAAGAAATCTCCCTAGGCCAGAGGAAAACAGCCCAACTAAGAATGTCAGGAAGTGATGTCATCACTGGAACAATCTCAGGACTACCAAGGTCTCCCTCAACTAGAAATGCTCTGCTCCATGTAGATAATAAAGGGGTTCGATTTGCATACAGGCACAGTGCCTTCATAAAGTATTTCCACATTTTGTTACGTTACAGCCTTATTCTAAAATAGATTCAATAGTTTTCCCCCCTTCATCGATCTACACAAAATACCACAAAATGACATAGCAAAAGCAGTTTTTTTGGGCAGCAATTATTTTAGTTTTTTTTAACTGACATCAAATTTACATAACTATTCAGACCCTTTACTGAGTATTGTTGAAGAACCTTTGGCAGCGATTACAGCCTTGAATCTTCTAGGGTATGACGCTACAAGCGTGGCACAGATGTTTTTGGGGAGTTTCTCCTATTCTTCTCTGCAGAAGAATGCTGCACAGCTATTTTCAGTTCTCTTCATAGATGTTCGATTGGGTTAAAGTCCAGGCTCTGCCTGAGCCACTGCGGCAGGGTAGCCTAGTGGTTAGTGTTGGACTAATAACCGAAAGGTTGCAAGTTCAAATCCCCGAGCTGACAAGGTACAAATCTGTCGTTCTGCCCCTGAACAGGGCAGTTAACCCACTGTTCCTAGGCCGTTATTGAAAATAAGAAATTGTTCTTAACTAACTTGTCTAAAGGTAAAACAAAATAAAAAAAACTTGGCTTGTGTGCTTAGGTTTGTTGTCCTGTTGGAAGCTGAACCTTCGCCTTGGTCTGAGGTCCTGAGTGCTGTGGAGCAGGTTTTCATCAAGGATCTCTCTGTACTTTGCTCCGTTCATCTTTCCCTCGATCCTGTCTAGTCTCCCAGTCTCTGCTGATGAAAAACATCAGAGTAGCACAAATGGTGTCACCATGGCTCACCGTAGGGATGGTGCCAGGTTTCCTCCAGATGTGACACTTGGCATTCAGGTCAAATCGTTCAATTTGGGTTTCATCAGACCAGAGAATCTTGTTTCTCATGGTTCGAGAGTCCTTTAGGTGCCTTATGGCAAACTCCAAGTGGGCTGTCATGTACCTTTTACTGAGGAGTGGTTTCCGTTTGGCCACTCTACCATAAAGGCCTGGTTGGTGGAGTGCTGCAGAGATGGTTGTCCCATCTAAACATAGGAACTCTGGAGCTCTGTCAGAGTGACCATCAGGTTATTTGTAACATCCCTGACCAAGGCCCTTTCCCACCGATTGCTCACTTTGGCCGGGCGGCCAGCTCTAGGAGTCTTTATGGTTCCAAACTTCTTCCATTTAAGAATGATGGAGGCCACTGTGTTCTTGGTGATCTTCAATGCTGCTGCTGCAAAAACAATCTGGTACTCTTCCACAGATCTTTGCCTCGAGAAAATCCTGTCTCGGAGCTCTACTGACAATTCCTTCGACCGAATGGCTTGGTTTTTGCTCTGACACACTGTCAACAGTGGGACCTTATATAGACAGGTGTGTTCCTTTCCAAATCATGTCCAATCAATTGAATTTGCCACAGGTAGACTCCAATCAAGTTGTAGAAACATCAAGGATGATCAATGGAAACAGGATGCACCGGAGCTCAACATCAAGCCTAATAGCAAAGGGACCGAATACTTATGTAAATAAGGTATTTGTTTTAATTTGCAAAAATTCTAAAAAACAGGTTTTTGCTTTGTCATTATGGGGTATTCTGTGTAGATTGATAAGGATTTTGAAAATTAATTTTAGAATGAGGATGTAACGTAATAAAATGCGGAAAAAGTCAAAGGGTTTGAATACTTTTTTAATGCACTGTAGCCGCAGGGACAATACCCTCATTATGCTCTGGTGTTCTGGGGGCAGTGTCAAAAGCAGGCAGCCAGTTGCTGGGGGAGCGGGGCAGGGAGCAGGGTGGAAAATGTCACCCTGTCTAAAACACTGGCATCAAGCCCTGCCTGTAGTGAGTTTGAGAGTGTGAATGTGTGCGCACAGACATTACAGGTGCATCAAAGCTTGGACCGAGAGAGAAACACTTATCTCCTGGCAATCAGACTGTTAAACAGTCACCACTAGCTGGCCTCCGCCCAGTACACGGTCCTGAACTTTAGTCACCGTTACTAAACGGCTACCACCAGTTACCCAACCCTGCAATTTAGACCCTGCTTCCCAACATAGTCACTTCAGTAATGAAATTCAGACCACCTTCCTTTTTCATCATTGTTAGATTACAGCCTTATTCTAAAAATGGATGAAATAAAACCAATTCCCTCATCAATCTACACACAATACCCCATAATGACAAAGCAAAAACATTTTAAACTGTCTTGCAAATGTATAAAAAAATAATAATACCTTATTCACCTAAGTATTCAGACCCTTTGCTACGAGACTAGAAATTGAGCTCAGGTGCATCCGGTTTCCGTTGATCATCCTTAAGATATATATTTTTTTAAAGTTGAGTCTACCGGTTGTAAATGCAATTGATTGGACATGATTTGGAAAGGCTCACACTTGTCTCTATAAAAAGGTCCCACAGTTGACAGTGCATGCCAGAGCAAAAACAAAGGGAGGATGAAGGAATTGTCCGTAGAGATCCAAGTCAGGATTGTGTCGAGGAACAGATCTGGGAAAGGGTACCAACAAAATGTTGCAGCATTGAAAGTCCAAGAATACAGTGGCCACCAACATTCTTAAATGGAAGAAGTTTGGAACCACCAAAACCCTCCGTAGAGCTGGCGGCACACCCAAACTGAGCAATCAAGGGAGACAGGGCTTGGTCAGGGATGTGACCAAGAACTCAAATGGTCTCACTGACAGAGCTCTAGAGTTCCTCTGTGGAAATGGGAGAACCTTCCAGAAGGACAACCATATCTGCAGCACTCCACCAATCTGGCCCTTATGGTAGAGTGGCCAGACGGAAGCAACTCCTCAGTAAAAGACATGACAGCCCGCTTGGATTTCGCCAAAAGGCACCTAAAGACTTTCAGACCATGAGAAACAAGATAATCTGGTCTGATGAAACCAAGATTGAACTTGTTGAACTGACTGAATGCCAAGCGTCACGTCTGGAAGAAACCTGGCACCATCCCTACGATGAAGCATCGTGGTGTCTACATCATGCAGTGCAGATGTTTTTCAGCAGCAGGGACTGGGAGACTAGTCAGGATCGGGGCAAAGATGAATGGAGTAAAGTACAGAAAGACCCATGATGAAACCCTGCTCCAGAGCGCTCAGGACATCAGACTGTGGTGCAGGATCACCTTCCAACGGGACAACGACCCTAAGCACACAGCAAAGACAACGCAGGACTGACTTCGGGACAAGTCTCTGAATGTCCTTGAGTGGCCCAGCCAGAGCCCGGATTTGAATCCAATCAAACATCTCTGGAGAAACCTGAAAACAGCTGTGCTGTGACGCTCCTCATCCAACCTGACAAAGCTTGAGAGGATCTGCAGAGAATAGGAGAAAATCTCCAAATACAGGTGTACCAAACTCATAGCATCATACCAAAGAAGAACCGAGGCTGTAATCGCTGCCAAAGGAGCTTCAACAAAGTACTGAGTAAAGGGTATGAAAACACATGTAAACATTGTTTTTAACACATTTGCAGAAATGTAGGTTTTTTGTGGGGGGCTTTGTCATTATGGGGTATTGTGTGTACATTGAGGGGGAAAAAACAAATGTAAAACATTTTAGAATAAGGCTAACTTAACAAAATGTGAAAAAAGTCACGGGTCTAAATACTTTCCGAATGCACTGTATATACAGTATTCCAGACTCTGGTCCGGAAGCTAATTTCCAACAATTCTATAAATTTTGCTATGGAGTTTTGTACTGTGCATTTATATAGACAGTATTCTCGACATACAGTACCAGTCAAAGGTTTGGACACACCTACTCATTCAAGGGGTTTTCTTTATTGTACTATTTTCTACATTGTAGAATAATAGTTAAGACAACACAACTATGAAATTACACATATGGAATCATGTAGTAACCAAAAAAAGTGTTAAATCAAAATATATTTTATATATGAGATTCTTTAAAGTAGCCACCCTTTGCTTTGATGACGGATTTGCGCACTATTGGCAATCTCTCAACCAGCACACTCTGGCGCATAAAAATTGCCTGTCCTTGGTTGCAACACTCACTACCGAGTTCCGAACAGCCTCTGGAAGCAACGTTAGCACAAGAACTGTTCGTTGGGAGCTTCATGAAATGGGGTTCAATGGCCAAACAGCCACACACAAGCCTAAGATCACCATGCGCAATGCCAAGCGTCAGCTGGAGTGATGTAAAGCTCACCGCCATTGGACTCTGGAGAAGTAGAAACGCTTTCTCTGGAGTAATGAATCACACTTCACCATCTGGCAGTACGACGGACAAATCTGGGTTTGGTGGATGCCAGGAGAACGCTACCTGCCCCAATGCATAGCGCCAACTGTAAAGTTTGGTGGAAGAGGAATAATGGCATTCTATACGGTTTACATTCTAGGCGATTCTGCGCTTCCAACTTAGTGGCAACAGCTTGGGGAAGAATATTTCCTGTTTCAGCATGACAATGCCCCCATGCACAAAGCGAGGTCTATACAGAAATTGTTTGTCGAGATCGCTGTGGAAGAACTTGACTGGCCTGCACAGAGCCCTGACTTCAACCCCATCGAACACCTTTGGGATGAATTGGAATGCCGACTGCGAGCCAGACCTAATCGAACAACATCGATCACTGATTCCAACATCTAGTGCCTTCTCAGAAGACTGAAGGCTGTTAAACGTAGTAAAGGGGGGACCAACTCCATATTAATGCCCATGAGATGTTCGACAAGTAGGTGTCCACATACACATGACCAAAAGTACCTATGACCAAAAGTATCTACTGCTGTACATATCATTAATATATCTTGTGTAAATTAATCTAGTGTATATATATATATATAGATTGCATTTGGAATACTGTTACAGTTCTATTCGGGTTAATTGGATTTGTTCTTGATGTCTTGTTAATATTTTTTTATTATTCATGTACTTGTTTGACATTTTACTGCATTGTTAGGCACTAGTAACATAAGCATTTCTCTGCCCCGCCCCCCCTGTAACATCTGCTGAACTGTGTATGTGACCAATAAACTTTGATATGATTTGGTTTTGAAGACATCCAGAAAAGAGAGGCTCAGGCTCTGGGTTGAATGTAGCGGGGGGAGGTGAAACTATGCAGCCTCCAGTCTTCATTTCCTTGTATTAAGTTGCCTGGCTGCCTGCAACATTTATGACTCTGGTCAGTCGATCCCTAGTTGTTCTTCCGGCAGGCAGGCAGGCAAGCCGGAAAAGTTACAGTCGGCCTGGAGGCTGACCATGCAGAGTGCAGACAGAGGCTGCAGCAGCACCAGCACCGTGGAGGTGGTAATCCAACTCCCATGCAGAGCAGAGCACTGACTGGATCATTCATCCCCTTAAGGTCGTTGCGGTAAATGAGAATGTGTTTGCAGGCAACTTACAGTGGCTTGCGAAAGTATTCACCCTCCTGGCATTTTTCCTATTTTGTTGCCTTACAACCTGGAATTAAAAATTGATTTTTTTCAGGGGTTGTATCATTTGATTTACACAACATGCCTACCACTTTGAAGATGCAAAATATATTTTATTGTGGAAAAACAAGAAATAAGACAAACACAGAAAACTTGTGTGCATAACTATTCACCCGCCCAAAGTCAATACTTTGTCGAGCCACCCTTTGCAGCAATTACAGCTGCAAGTCTCTTGGGGTGTCTCTATAAGCTTGGCACATCTAGCCACTGGGATTTTTGCCCATTCTTCAAGGCAAAACTGCTCCAGCTCCTTCAAGTTGGATGGGTTCCGCTGATGTAAAGCCATCTTTAAGTCATACCACAGATTCTCAATTGGATTGAGGTCTGGGCTTAGACTAGGTCATTCCAATACATTTAAATGCTTCCCCTTAAACCACTCAAGTGTTGTTTTAGCAGTGTGCTTAGGGTCATTGTCCTGCTGGAAGGTGAAGACTGAAACAGGTTTCCCTCCAGAATTTCCCTGTATTTAGCCCCATCCATCATTCCTTCAATTCTGACCAGCTTCCCAGTCCCTGCCGATGAAAAACATCTCCATAGCATGATGCTGCCACCACCATGATTCACTATGGGGATGATGTTCTCGGGGTGATGCGAGGTGTTGGATTTGCACCAGACAAAGCGGTTTCCTTGATGGCCAAAAAGCTCAATTTTAGTCTCATCTAACCAGAGTACCTTCTTTCATGCCTTTTGGCGAACACCAAACGTTTGCTTATTTTTCCCTTTAATAAATTGTTTTTTTCTGGCCACTCTTCCGTAAAGCCCAGCTCTGTGGAGTGTACGGCTTAAAGTGGTCCTATGGACAGATACTCCAACCTCCGCTGTGGAGCTTTGCAGCTCCTTCAGGGTTATCTTTGGTCTCTTTGTTGCCTCTCTGATTAATGCCCTCCTTGCCTGGTCTGAGTTTTGGTGGACGGCACCCTCTTGGCAGGTTTGTTGTGGTGCCATATTATTTCAATTTTTTAATAATCGATTTTAAAAATGGTGCTCCGTGGGATGTTCAAAGTTTGATATTTTTTTATAAACCAACCCCGATCTGTACTTCTCCGCAACTTTGTCCCTGACCTGTTTGGAGAGCTCCTTGGTCTTCATGGTGCCGCTTGCTTAGTGGTGTTGCAGACTCTGGAGCCTTTCAGAACAGGTGTAAGGAGTATATATATACTGAGATCATGTGACACTTCGATTGACTAACTAATTATGCAACTTCTGAAGGTAATTGGTTGCACCAGATCTTATTTAGGGGCTTCATAGCAAAGGGGGTGATTACATATACACGCACAACTTTTCCATTACATTTTTTAAAATTAAAACAAGATTTTTTTTATTTCACTTCACCAATTTGGACTAATTTGGTTATGTCCATTACATGAAATCCAAATAAATATCCATTTAAATTACAGGTTGTAATGCAACAAAATAGGAAAAACGCCAAGGGGGATGTATACTTTGCAAGGCACTGTATGTGGTAAAATAAGGGAAAAAAGAAAATAAAAATCAGGTTGTACACAGCAGGGGTCAAGGGAGGGATGAGGGGTCATTTAAAGCGCACACTTTCAACATGCAGTGAGCAGGTTAAGAGACGTCATGTCTCGGCCACACCACATGGTCTTTATGCCTGCAGTTGGCTCCCTGGCTTCAAGCATGGCAATTTCTTTTCAAAAGCGTTCTAGAAGCAGAATCCCTGTGGGCCTTGGATGAGTCTCTTGCTTGGATGAGTATGCCTTGCTGATACATGGAACATCTGGAAGACGCTAGTGAGAAGGAGAGGATTCTGCTGTTTGGATGGAGAGACAGTGGAGCTGTTGATCAAACGAGACCCTGGAGATGAATGTTATCATGCGTAGGAGGACTTGGGACAGGAAGAGGCTGCAGGGCCCAGGGACTAATGTTACACAATGACTATAGTACTGACAGAAGTTTCCCACTGGTGCTGCAGGCCGCAGCCCCATGCACTCAGCCTTGAAGACTCATGGGCTCCTCTGACAGTAAGTTCCAGGCGGATGGCAGTCAGGCAGTCACATGGAGCGAGATGGTAATTCACCCCCCTTTACTCCACTCGCTGAAGTGGCATCGGTCTACAACTCTGCCTCTGTTCATGCTGTGTTTGTCATGATGATCTCTCATCGACCATCTTGGGTCCGAAGAGTAGCGGATGTGGCAGACAGAACTCTGGCTTGTCCAGGACATGATCAGGTGGATCAGATTAACAACCTCAGGAGTCTTCAGGAGCATCAGGGTTTGCATTCAACTGCCTGAGAACTGACCCTTTAGAGGGGTTACAGTAGTTTGAGATGAAGGGAAGAGCGAAACAAGATAAGCCCATCGTATGCTTTCCAGACGATACGCCTACGATTCAGAAGCACTAGAGTTGCATATCATTTCATATTTGTCTAGATTTTGGTTCCCAATGAATAGACTTGGTGAAATGTGAGCTCATTCATGGGCCATTTGGGACAAACTGATGAGTTATATTTGACAGGAAGGAACACAAGGGCTATTTTGTGCATGACCCAGTATTTCAGCAATATTTATGCAATGACTTTAGTAAAAATATACACAAGTTGACAAGTAAGGAACATTGTGCTTCACTGCATGGCACAGAGGCTAAATGTTTAGCGTGCAGAAAGACAACATTGATGGAGAGGAGGAAGTAGCCAATGTCTTTAGTGAGTCATGGGGGGGGGGGGGTCGGTCAGTGGAATTTCAACCGAGACACTGACATTATGAGTCCTACTACCACCACGGGCTTGCAGAAACAATGGCTTCTTGTCATACTAGTAGTGCCTTGGCTAGTTCATATATACTCATACCCCAGCCCTTGGAACAAAAGACATACTGTGGTGTATGACTAACTAACCCTTATGAGAAGGATGGGGGCCTGGGGGAAATAAACTAGGCCCTGTTTTCTCATCAGAGCACAGGCCCTTCAGCATGTGAGAGTGGTATTCACCCAGTAGCACTCTGGTCATGCATAATGAGCAAGACAGATTGGCCTAATAAAGTTAATGACACAGCATTTAAGTGACCTGGCTACACACCACAATAGTAATTTATTAAACACTAATACTAATTCCTTTAACATGACACAGAGCCCTAGAGGGTCTCAGCCGGATATGACTTTATATAGAGAGGAAGAAAGACTGTCTGTAAAACATTTAGCTCAGAGATTTGTTTATTGCACGCAACATAAAATCATAGTGGTGCTTCCAAGGGTTGAATACATGTTGTGAAAAGTATATACCTTAAATATACATGTCAATAAAACACATCCATCTTCTGCCCGAGGTCAGATGAATAGGGGAAATCTAGGCTAAAAATGTACTATTTTCAGAAAGAGATTTTAAGCAGACATCTAATTTTCCTGTTATGTGATTCCCTCTTGCCTTGTTTGGCTGTTGGCTGTAGAACAGCAGTCTAAATACAGGGCTGACCCTAGCCTGCCTGACACCATCTGGGCCTGAGCTGGTGAGCTCATCATTGCTCCTGGACCAGGGAATGAATTCTGACAGTGTGGACGCAGCACAGGCTCCCTTAAAAAAAAGTCCACTAGGGTTGAATAGCGGGACCAGGGTTACTAACATATCCCAACCAAACCCACTCCCTTTTCCTGGGATTAATAATTGAGAGCAACCGGTAAATTATATACGGTATACCGGGGTATTTGGGAAAAAGCCACAGGATGTTTTTTGATACAGTCAATTACGGTAAACTATTTCAGTTTTTTTATACATTGGAATATTTGTAGCTTCTTTAAGTATATACCTGTAGTAAACTTGTGCAATACGTTAGGAGATAAAGAACATTGTGTTCTTCATTTCACCTGTCACATTATTATGAATCTTACGGTAGTCCCCAGTCACGTCTTCTAAACACACAACGACGAGAGACCGGAAGTGGTAAGCATCTTCCAAAATCAAGAATTTGCTTGGTAACAGCAGAGAATCCCCTCCTGGATCAAGCTAATATTTTGTTTTGTGCATGCGGCAAACCTTGAGTAGCATTTTTGAGTAACTTGTATAATTTAGGTCAGAAACCATACAAAATGTTCGCACTTGTAATACATTTAGTTAGCATTCTCTATGGGATTAAACATTTACTTGTCCGCATTGCTAACCTTGGGATTAGAGAGTATCAGTGGGGTTTGAAAACAGCACCCCTTGTGTTCAGTGCCGGTACTACAGAATATCCCAGTATGAAGGTATTTAAATAATAATAATAATAATTTCACCTTTATTTAACCAGGTAGGCTCAATTTACAACTGTGACCTGGCCAAGATAAAGCAAAGCAGTGTGACAAACAGAGTTACACATAGGATAAACAAACACACAGTCAGGATAACAATCTGGATACCGCCCAAGCCTATTCAAGACAGATTTATAAACTGAATGGTTCGAGCCCTGAATGCTGATTGGCTGAAAGACGTGGTATATCAGCCAGTAATCACGGGTATGACAGAACATTAATTTTAATTAATGTGGCAGTCCTCATGAAAAACTAGACTAGAATAGCTTAAAGGATTTTTTTCTTCTTCTACTTTTCTAATAGACTATTCGAAGAGGAATGCAGGCTCGTATTTGCTGAATGTTACAGAGCAGCCAATAGAACTCATGGGAAGTTTGAAAGAAGTGAGAGCGCACGATGGCAGTATGCTATAGCAGTCATTTATTCAGACGCATAACCATTTCAATCTTCATGAAGACAAGTGCTAGCCGTCTGCATCCTATTCAAGTCCTATATTATTTAAACATGTCATTAAAATGAAGGACAACAAAATGTATTTAAACTGTAGAAAGCGAAAAAGGAATGAAGTAACAATAGAGAGAAAGGTTTGGTAGGCTAATACTTACGTCGCACAACATTAGGGGAAATATTACGAAAGTCATAGGAGTCAGCCTACTAAATGATAAATGTAAAATAGGCCCTATTATATTTCAAAATTCAAATTTGCTAGCAAATAATTGTAACTTTGTAGGCCGCATGTCCTGCACCAGCATCGCATGTTCTCTCCCAGCTTCATGGTTTAAACGATGTGTGTAATTCAAGTCCATAAATTACAGTATAATACAGTACAGTAATACAGTCCACACTCAAAAAGATTAGTCTACTGGAAATTGTTTCATTTATTTTTCTATGTGTAATGTGTAGTAGCCTATATATCATATTGGTATTGGATAACGAAACAATCATTTGGGCTTGGGATCATAAAATGTCTAATGTATGGCTCATCAGCCCCATGCTTACATTTTCATGCCAATCAAAGCTCTAATCAAATCCAGACATATTTATATGCTTTAGAAGGACACGTCTGGTTTGAGTGTGAAATACAATGTTTTGGTACCTACTGGAGAGCTCTTCTTTGTCTACACCCATTCAGTGTAGTATACTTACGGACACAAATGGAAGAACAGCTCACTGACCATTTTACTCGCCCTAGCAGAGCTGGTTAGGCTTATTTTATATGTTATCCAGAGCGTTGGTGACTGCAACTGTGTTGCTGCCAACAATTTAATTACGTTTTTTTGCCAACGTTTACTGACACTGGCCATATTCAACAGGTGTTGAGCATTTGTAAAATGTCAGTTATTCTGCGCTCTGGCACACTCAGACGAGGGTACTCTGAAATCAGAGTAGATAGATGAAGCTGGTAAATTTGCTCTGTTGCCGCAGTGAAAAACATTATATTGAAATAGTTACTTGCATTGTGGAGTATTTTGTTAGACATGTAGCTAGCAAAACAATGAACCATAATCCCAACTCCTAACTTTACTACCCTGCATGTATCTGCAGGTAGTTAACCAACCAGTTTCAATGTTAGCTTGCTAACATTAGGCTATAACTAGCAATGCAAATGGCTCTGAGATACAAATAATATTACTACACAGATCATACACGTAACGTTAGTGTACGGTTAGCTAGCTAGCTAGAAATGAAAACGACTGACAAAATTAGGTATAATATCTGAAAATAATAGTAGTAATAATAGTAATAGTAATATCTGAAAATGTAGCTAGCTAGACTCTTACCCGTATACATGGATGGATGCTTCTCCCTCTCTGTCACAGATGCCATGGTTGCCCTAAGTTTGAAGATGTAATCCGGAGACAGGTGTTTTATACAACAGCCTTCTGTGTTTTCTTTTCAACTCCATCTGCATATTTGCAATCAAATGCCAGAATTTTCTCCATCTTCTTAGCTATCATAGTCCAATTCCACTGATTTCAAAACTCGGTCCTCCACAAAGTGGAGAGCAACACTCATGCAGTTCTACTGTATCATATCTCTCAAAAAAGGTGCGTTAGAAAGAATTACCTACACATATTGACCAGCATATATTATAGACAGAAACGTGCTACATGGCAGACCAATCCGATGCATCTCTCGGCATGTTCAGCCCACTCATTATCTCAGCCAATCATGGCTAGCGGGAAGGTTGCTGACTTTGTGGTTAAACCAATTAGGCTCGTAATTTCACAATTGTCTTTGTATTTAAATAATGGCATACACATATGTTATTAAGGCACATGAAAGTTCACATGCTCCAGAAGGCATTTCTGCCCCCCAAAAAACATTTTGTTTTTTCAAAAAAGTTTACGTTCAAATGGTGCTCCTGTGAAGTAGTGACACACACTTAGTTTCCAAAAAAAATTAGTCACGATTGTGCATTCACACACACACACCTCAACAATACACTTCTATACAGTACAATTTAAATATGTCCGTTCCATGACCTTGCAACCTGCCATGTTATGTGCCCTGGACGTGTAGTCCCTGTTCTAATAACGAGCTTGGGAATGTTGTTCCGTCCCAACTGCTCAGCGTGATGGCTGGGGGCTAATGTTCCCAGGACAGCACACACATCTACTGTGGGAGAGAAACTTGAATCAAAGCTCAGAGAGACCTGTTCATTAACAGTCAACCCAACTAACAATTGCTTTTAGTACCAGAACACATCAACACTGAGCCAGTCATCCTGAGGCCATGTAGTGTGGTTTAGTAACCTTGTGACAGGTCTGCGGTTTATATATCCACATCCAGAGGTCTCTTGGCTGTCGTTAGATAGAGCCCGACAATTAAATTGTGGGTGTTTTTTTGTCATATCACAGATATTTGATTACTCTAGAGTTGCCATAGCTACACTACACGCCTCTATATTTAATCCATATAAAAAACCTGGACGAGTTTCATAGCAACCCAATATGCCCATTGTCTGCTCTGCTCCTTCTGCACCCCCCCCCCCCAAAAAAAACACTGTTGTGCAAGTCAAATGTTTTTTCTGCAGCTTCCAGTAAGGAAGCAGGGTATGGCTGGGTGAGGGTGACATTTCTGTCATGAGCAATCAAGGCCTGTGCAGTTACATGGAAGCTAGGGAAAAATCAGAATATCAGAGAAATATTAGCACACAAATGCTAATGGTGGTTGTTGATGTTACAGACTCTTCCTGTAAACTAATGAAAATAGATACAGATAAGTAATAAGATACAGATAAGATACAGACAAGTTCAATACTTGATCGTGTTTGTAAGAGACAGCTGGTCACCGTTTGTCACTAAAAATGATTAGCCCATTTCTTTCTTGTTCATCAATTAAACATGAGGGCTTGATTATAATGTTGTCCTGGCAGTAAATATAAGACAACATGTCTCATCTTGCACCTGTTATTGTGCTCCCAGGTTCCTTTGAGTTAGCATGTATCATGTAGGGTGGCAGAAGGCGCTGTGAGGAGTGGATAGGGAGGCCAGACAGGCAGCCTGGGTGCCAGACAAGCACATGCCATTTATCAGCCTCTGGGCCTAATGACACACACACAGGCACACAACATGGCAGAGAGAGGGCTAAAACAGGACTAGTGATTGACCCATTCACCTCGCCTGGATGTACCAGAGTTCAGTCAAAGAGAAATGCCTATGTCGTCATATAGAATCACCCTACAAATTGAAAGGATGTGCCCGTCTATGACTTTCCTTGTCATACAGCAAAACTGTTTTGATGACACATTGTTCCATGACTCCCTGTTGATATGATCAGAGCAATATTAGCAGAGGCCAACTCATGTTGCTGCATGTAGGGCTATCAAAAAGGCACATCTGCTCTTGTGTATCTTTCTTATTTTGTATGTGTGATATATATAACATAAAAAGAGGTTGACCAATTAATCGTAATGGCCAATTAATTAGGGCCGATTTCAAGTTTTCATAACAAATCGGTAATCAGCATTTTTGGACACAGATTATGGCCAATTATATTGCACTCCATGAGGAGCCAAGGTAAGTTGCTAGCTAGCATTAAACTTATCTTATAAAAAACAATCAATCAAATCTTAACATAATCACTAGTTAACTACACATGGTTGATGATATTACTAGTTTAACTAGCTTGTCCTGCGTGCCTGTTAATTTATCATCGAATCACAACCAACTTTGCCAAACAGGTGATGATTTAACAAGAGCATTCGTGGGGGGAAAAAGCACTGTCGTTACACCAATATGTACCTAACCATAAACATCAATGCCTTTCTTAAAATCAATACACAAGTATATATTTTTAAACCTGCATTTTTAGTTAATATTGCCTGCTAACATCAATTTCTTTTAAAGAAATTGTGTCATTTCTCTTGCGATCTGTGCAAGCAGAGTCAAGGTGAAGACCATTTCTTCCTAACAAAGACCATAATTAATTTGCCAGAACTGTGCATAATTATGACATAACATTAAAGGTTGTGCAATGTAACAGCAATATTTAGACTTAGGGATGCCATCCGTTAGATAAAATATGGAACGGTTCCTTATTTCACTGAAAGGATAAACGTTTTGTTTTCGAAATTATAGTTTGCGGATTTGACCATATTAATGACCTAAGGCACGTATTTCTGTGTGTTATTATATTATAATTAAGTCTATGATTTGATGTCTGAGCAATGGTAAACAGCAGCAGGCTCATAAGCATTCATTCAAACAGCACTTTCCTGCATTTGCCAGCAGCTCTTTGCTGTGCTACAAGCATTGCGCGGTTTATTACTTCAAGCCTATCAACTCCCGAGATTAGGCTGGCATTACTATAGTGCCTATAAGAACATCCAATAGTCAAAGGTATATGAAATACAAAATGGTAGAGAGAGAAATAGTCCTATAATTCCAATAATAACTACAACCTAAAACTTCTTACCTGGGAATATTGAAGACTCATGTTAAAAGGAACCACTAGCTTTCACATGTTCTCCTGTTCTGAGCAAGGAACGTTAGCTTTCTTACATAGCACATATTGCACTTTTACTTTCTTCTCCAACACTTTGTTTTTGCATTATTTAAACCAAATTGAACATGTTTCATTGTTTATTTGAGGCTAAATTGATCTTGATGTATTATATTAAGTTAAAATAAGTGTTCATTCAGTATTTTTGTAATTGTCATTACTACAAATACCCATATATCTATGAACACTGGTCAAACTACTTCCATACAGTTATGTGGCCCCTGGCCTGACATAGCCTCTCTGTTAGTCGAATGGTGGCACAATTATTGTTTGGCTAAGAGGGCAAGGCATGGTCAGAGAGTAAACACCTTTTGGGAGACAAAGTCCCCTGCTTCAAATCAGAACCTAAGCTACGGCTGCTGCACGAACGCACACACGTCACATGCACAACACAGTTAAACACACACACACACACACACACACACACACACACACGTGACGTCATGGTCCAGCCTCAGGGCCTAAGTCCGTGTAGAAAGGGCACCTCCACAGCTGGCTGCTAACCTAACAGCTTTCATATCTCAGTAAGCAGAGAATAGCCCTGCCTGCATGACATGGAATACCCAACACCTCCAAGCCTGTCAACACCCTGGCCTGTTAGGAGTGATAAGAGAACTGTGCTAATGCCCAGACACACAGGATACAAATAGAAAGGTCTGCCATGGCTTAAAGTCAAATCAGAGTTCCAATGTTAGGAGTTATCAAGAAACCACAGAAGTTGGATGTGACTATGGTGTTGGGTTGTTGAAGTATCTGTACTATTGCTGGGCCATGGTGACTTACTGACTTAATACACACAACAGGGATTCCGTTAGCCGGTAATGGCCAATAAATAAAAATAAATAGCCAATAAAAAGCACCCCCCCCCCAAAAAAAAACATACCATTGCGAAATAATACTTTATAGCCTATTCATTGGCGGATATACCAGTTGACATAAATACATTTGACCGGTCATGCTTATAGGTCTATAGGTTAATATGCATCATTTTGTGGAATTAAATTACATTTATATTTGTTATGCATCTTATTTATCAAACGCGCACAGCGTACAGATACTTTGAGCGGAAACTCTGCCAGACAGCGCTTTTATAAGCAATATCATTGAGCAACGATTCTATATGCAATCATGTGTTAAAAATAGTTTTTGGTGCCACAATTAAAAATAGCTACTATTTTTAATCTCAACTGGTAATTGCATAGGCAACCGAAGGCAGGCTTCATCAGTGCGTCACACCACTTTGCAATGAGCTGGAGGCAGTACGCATTTTGAAAACATATAGCTACTTAACTTGTTTGAAACCTGAACATTTTACTACATGAGGCATGTTTTACCTTGCTTCAAAGTAGCCTAGGCAGAATCCGGCCATATCCGTGGAGGCAATTATTTTATAAAAAGACTTCCATAAGCCATTGAAACCAGTAGCCTATTTCTCTCATGTTCTATTGGTTTTCAACTTTCATTGTCCAGTAGCCAAATGCACATTAGCTCCGAGCCTACTGCCTTGTGTGTATTACTGCGCTAATAATGTTCCGGAATAATAGTTGAGCAAATTTTAAGCTAAACGTTCAGATCTGCTGCATCAGACTCATTGCTTTTTAACGTTTTTGTTTGTAGTCAAGGCCTACTTGTTGTATTTTGTTGGCATCTAAAGTCCCATAAGTGTCCCAGAGTCTGTTTGGGCCATTTCTTTTTCAACAACCTGATCAATAGAATAGGTAAACTTTTCTCCTATGGGGGATAGTAGATTGACATAGGCTTATAGGCGGCACATCCAAAGGGCTAGGTAAACCATTCCCTAAATTTATTGAATTAAATTGCCAAAATTATATAGCCTACTCCTGTCTATACATAAATAAATAAATACAATTGGGCTACTAAAGCATGATTTGGCCACAGAGGATCATTAGCTTCCCCTAGCTTTAAAAAAAAGTAAGTTGTGGATTGTTTTAAAAATCGCAATACCTACAGTCGGAAGGAAAGGCAGCGTGCGCATCAAAAACCAAATAAAAGATGAGAGTTGCAACTTGTCAGTGAAGAGGCCCAAACTAGGCATATAACAATATTTCAAAATTCAATTGCGGGAAAACATTTCGGAAAGCAAATGGCTATTGTGGAATAGAGAAGACAATGAAAATACTCTAACCTGTCTTTTAATAAACACAATTCTCAACTTAATTGAGCGAACAACAGTAGGCCTACAGCCTAGTCTTACTGGCACCAACAGAGAACATCGGCCACGTCACCAGTGAGTGCGCACTGTGCATATTCACTACCGTCGGAAAATATTCAGGCCCCTCGACTTTTGCGACGTTACAGCCTTATTCTAAAATTGAATAAAACATTCTCATCAATCTACACACAATACCTCATAATGACAAAGCAAAAACAGGTTTGTAGAAATGTTTGCTAATTTATCAACATTTTAAATAAAAAAAGGAAATATTACATTTACATAAGTAAATCAGACCCTTTACTCAGTACTTTGTTGAACCACTTTTGGCAGCGATTACAGCATTGAGTCTTCTTGGGTTTGATGATGCAAGTTTGGCACACCTGTATTTGGGGAGTTTCTCCCATACTTCTCTGCAGATCCTCTCAAGCCTTGTCAGGTTGGATGGGAAGCGTTGCTGAATAGCTATGTTCAGGTTTCTCCAGAGATGTTCGATCAGGTTCAAGACCAGGCTCTGGCTGGGCCACACAAGGACATTGAGACATTTTTACTGCGCTGTCTTGGCTGCATACTTAGGGTCGTTGTCTTGTTGGAAGGTTCTCCCATCTCCACAGAGATACTCTGGAGCTCTGTCAGAGTGAACATCGGATTATTGGTCACCTCCCTGACCAAGGCCCTTCTCACATGATTGCTCAGTTTGGTGGTTCCAAACTTCTTCCATTTAAGAATGATGGAGGCCACTGTGTTGTTGGGGACCTTCAATGCTGCAGAAATGTTTTGGATCCCTTACACAGATCTGTGCCTCGACAAAATCCTCACAGATCTACGGACAATTCCGACCTCATGGTTTGGTTTTTGCTCTGAAATGCACTGTCAACTGTGGGACCTTATATAGACAAGTGTGTGCCTTTCCAAATCATATCCAATCAAGTTGTAGAAACATCAAGGATGATCAATGGAAACAAAGGGTCTGAATACTTATTTACTTAAAACTTATTGCGGATCAGTGGGACGCTAGCGTAAATATAAAATAGAAATATTAGACTTTCATGAACTCACAAGTGCAATACATCAAAATAAAGCTTAACTTGTTGTTAATCCAGCCGCCGTGTAAGATTTCAAAAAGGCTTTACAGCGAAAGCAAACCGTGCAATTATCTGAGGACAGCGCCCAGCACACAAATGCATAACAAATCATTTTCAACCAGGGAGTTGGGACACGAAAGTCAGAAATAGCGATATAATATATGCCTTACCTTTGAAGATCTTCTGTTGTAACTAGGACCTTTTGGAGTGCCCTTACAAATGGTCCTCTTGTTCGATAATGTCCTTCATTATATCCATAAAAACTCAGTTTAGCTGGCGCGCTTCAGTCAATAATCGACTCAGTTTCCCTCCATCAAAATGCATACAAAATTAATCCCAAACGTTACTAATAAACTTTTCCAAACAAGTCAAACAACGTTTATAATCAAGCCTTAGGTATCCTAATACGCCAATAAACTATAGAATTTAAGACGGAGAATAGTACGTTCATTACCAGAGATAACTAAGAAAGAAGGCTCTTTCTTCCACACGCTTGGAAACACTACAGTCAAAATGGGAGCCTCCTAGAAAAAATAACATTTCTGGGTCATCTTTCCAAAAACCAGCCTGTAACTCTTTCTAAAGACTGTTTACATCTAGTGGAAGCCCAAGAAACTGCAATTTGGGAGGACTTATAGTATAGTACTAGCCATTGAAAATAGTGGTAAGGTGAAATATAATTTTTTGGGGATGTTTGTCCTCGGGGTTTCGCCTGCCATATGAGTTCTGTTACACTCACAGACATATTTTCAACAGATTTAGAAACTTTAGAGGGTTTTTTAACCAAATCTACCAATTATATGCATATCCTAGCTTCTGGGCCTGAGTGACAGGCAGTTTACTTTGGGAACACTTTTCATCCGGACGTGAAAATACCACCCCCTATCCCAAAGACTTACAGTTTTTTTATTTGTTCTTGCAAAAGTCTAAAAATCTGTTTTCGCTTTGTCATTATGGAGTATTGTGAGTAGATTGAGTATTATTATAATTTTTATTTCATCCATTTTAGAGTTTGGCTGTAAAGTAACAAAATGTGGGAAAGGGAAAGGTCTGAATACACACATATATATTTTTTAGAGGTCGCCCGAATAATCGGAATGGCCGATTAATTAGGGCCCGATTTCAAGTTGTTTTCATAACAATCGGAAATCAGTATTTTTGAACAGCGATTTTTTTTTAACACCTTTATTTAACTAGGCAAGTCAGTTAAGAACACATTCTTATTTTCAATGCTGAGTTGCATTCAAAGAACACCATACCTACTGTGAAGCATGGGGGTGGAAACATCATGCTTGGGGCTGTTTTTCTGCAAAGGGACCAGGACGACTGATCCATGTAAAGGAAAGAATGAATGGGGCCATGTATCGTGAGATTTTGAGTGAAAACCTCCTTCCATCAGCAAGGGCATTGAAGATGAAACGTGGCTGGGTCTTTCAGCATGACAATGATCCCAAACACACCGCCCGGGCAACGAAGGAGTGGCTTTGTAAGAAGCATTTCAAGGTCCTGGAGTGGCCTAGCCAGTCTCCAGATCTCAACCCCATAGAACATCTTTGGAGGGAGTTGAAAGTCTGTGTTGCCCCGCAACAGCCCCAAAACATCACTGCTCTAGAGGAGATCTGCATGGAGGAATGGGCCAAAATACCAGCAACAGTGTGTGAAAACCTTGTGAAGACTTACAGAAAACGTTTTACCTCTGTCATTGCCAACAAAGGGTATATAACAAAGTATTGAGAAACTTTTGTTATTGACCAAATACTTATTTTCCACCATAATTTGCAAATAGATTCATAAAAAAATCCTACAATGTGATTTTCTGGATTTTTTTTCTCATTTTGTCTGTCATTGTTGAAGTGTACCTATGATAAAAAGAGGAGAGGCCTGTAATTTAAGTGGGAGAACTTGCACAATTGGTGGCTGACAATACTTTTTTGCCCCACTGTACATACACACATACATACACGGTAGAAGTCAAATTTTTGGACACACCTACATATTCCAGGGTTATTTTTACTATTTTCTACATTGTAGAATAAGTGAAGCCATCAAAACTATGAAATAACATATGGAATTATGTAGTAAACAAAAAAGTGTTAAATAAATCAAAATATACTATATGAGATTCTTCAAAGTAGCCACCCGATACTTTGACAACAGCTTTGCTCACTCTTGGCAATCTCTCAACCAGCTTCATGAGGTAGTCACCTGGAATGCATTTCAATTACCAGGTGCGCCTTGTGACAAGTTAAGAAGGAAAGAAATTCCACAAATTAATGCGTTTGAGCCAATCAGATATGTGTTGTGACAAGGTAGGGGTGGTATACAGAAAACGGTCTTTTACCAAATAGGTCTAAGTCCATATTATGGCAAGAACAGCTCAAATAAGCAAAGAGAACGACAGCCCATAATTACATTAAGACATGAAGGTCAGTAAATCTGGAAAATTTCAAGAATTTTGAAAGATTCTTCAAGTGCAGTCGCAACAACTATCAAGCACTATGATGAAATTGGCTCCCATGAGGACAGCCACAAGAAAGGAAGACCCAGAGTTACCTCTGCTGCAGAAGATAAATTCAATAGAGTTACCAGGCTAAGAAATTGCAGCCAAAATAAATGCTTCAGAGTTCAAGTAACAGACACATCTCAACAGCAACTGAACAGAAGAGATTGCGTGAACCAAGCCTTCCTGGTCAAATTACACCAAAAAGAGAATTGCTTGAGGCAAGTAACATGAGCAATGGACATCATACCAGAGGAAATGTTATTTGGTCTGACGACTCCAAATTTGAGATTTTTGGTTCCAACTGCCATGTCTTTGTGAGACGCAGAGTATGTGAACAGATGATCTCCGCATGTGTGGTTCCCACCGTGAAGCATGGAGGAGGTGGTGTGATGGTGTGGGGCTGCTTTGCTGGTGATCCTGTTAGTGATTTATTTAGAATTAAATTAGCCCAAATTAATCTGCATGCTACTCTAATCTGCCTGCCCTGCCCAGGATATGCATATAATAGGTAGATTTGGATAGAAAACACTCTAAAATTTCCAAAACTGTTCAAATATTGTCTGTGAGTATAACAGAACTGATATGGCAGGCGAAAACCTGAGGAAAATCCATCCAGGAAGTACTATTATTTTGAAAGGCTGTTTTTCCTTTGAAAGCCTATCCACCATACAAAGACTTACGACCCAGTTCACAATCTCTATGGCTTTTTCTACACGTGGCCAGTCTTTAGGCATTGTTTCAGGCTTTTTCTCTGAAAAATTAGGGAGATACAGCACTTTCAATGAGTGGACAGTGGAAATTTCCAGACAGGAGTCCAGCGCGTGATCGGGAGGGTGCCTTTCTTGTTTCTCCTTTTCTATTGACGAAGCTTTTGTCCGGTTGAAATATTATTGATTATTTATGACAAAAACAACCTGAGGATTGATTTTAAACATCGTTTGACATGTTTCTGCAAACTTTTATTGTACTTTTTTGACTTTGTCTGGATATTGAGAGCGCGCTTTGTGCCTTTGGATTACTGAACTAAAAACACACCAACAAAAACGGAGGTGTTTGGACATAGAGGGACATTATCGAACAAACATTTATTGTGTAACATGGAGTCCTGGGAGTGCCACCAGATGAAGAGCAAATGTTAGTGATTAATTTAAAAATTGCTATTTCTGACTTTTGTGAGTCCTCTCCTTGGCTGGAAAATGTCTGTATGGTTTCTTGTGGCTAGGCGCTGCCCTAAAATAATCTCATGGTGTGCTTTCGCCATAAAACCTTTTTGAAATCGGACACTGTGGTTGGATTAACAAGATGTTCATCTTTAAAATGGTGTATAATACTTGTATGTTTAAGGAATTTTAATTATGGGATTTCTGTTTGAATTTGGCGCCCTGCACTTTCACTGGTTGTTGACGAGGTGAGACGCTAATGATACCAGAGAGGTTAAGATGCATTACCATAATCTAAAATGTGATTTCTATCTTTCCGAGTACCGTGGGTGGACGCCATAATCAGGTTAAGCACCCAATGCATAGGCCTATGCTGCCCTACCAAGCAAAAAGGCAGTAACTCCTCATTTGGTCATATTTGCTACATTAAATACATGCTTAATCATGTGGACAAGTATCCTGCCTCTAATGTATTGCGTTTTGGAGAAAATGTGGGTCATATTAGCAGTAACTGTATAAAGTTACTGTGAAACCAAGGTAAATAAAAGCAATTTCTCAGTTCCACGCTATGATTGTAGCCTAGTGGTTAGAGCGTTGGACTAGTAACAGAAAGGTTGCAAGTTCGAATCCCCGAGCTGACAAGGTACAAATCTGTCGTTCTGCCCCTGAACAGTTAACCCACTGTTCCTAGGCCGTCATTGAAAATAAGAATTTGTTCTTAACTGACTTGCCTAGTAAAATAAAGGTAAAATAAATATAATTAAAAAAAATATGAGCAGTTACTGCCTTTTTGCTTGATGGGGCAGTATGGATTGGTAAATTTCTCAAATGTCCTGCAAATTAAAATGCTGCCGGTCAAACGTCCAGCGCCACATTTTCATAAAGGAAACCCTGACACACACCAACTGAAGGAAACTACAAAGTACAATCAAGGAGAAGCTCCACTAATTATCTCTCTCTCTCTTATTCACTCTCCGTCTAACAGCCACCTAATTTCCTGCCTCTCTGAAGTATGGTTAAAGTGCCCCTTGAACAAGACAGTCATCACATCCTCCTCCTTTCTCGGCCTGCTGGGCAATACACAGAGAAATGCCACGACTGACATGACTAATAGCACACAGTGCAGTGGATCTCAGTGAGTTCATACTACTACTAAAGCCATTGGCTACCTTGAAGGAGCCCCACCCGTTTAAAAAAAAAAGAAGCCCCAAACATCCACTAACATTTCAGCTCCAGCAGGAAGCAGTATCCTTCCTGACAACCACTTGAGACAGAGGAGAGAAAGACTGTATAGAAATAAAAGAAAAGAGGAGACAGAGGACAGAGCTGTAGAGAGAGAATAGAGAAATAAGATAGGCAGAGAGAATAGGCAGAGAGAATAGGCAAATACTGGAACAGAGAGAGGGTTAGAGACAGAAATAGAGAATGAGTGGGGGGGGGGGGAAGAGGACACAGTCCACATGACACTGGCACTGCCATAATGCGGCACAGCAGGGCCACATCACAAGTTCACAACTGACTGGCCTCAGAGTTTTGTTTACTGAGGAGTAGTATCTCCATGTAGCAGGATCCTCAGCTTTAGCCCAGCCAGCCAGGTTGTTACCAACTACTGTACCGAGAAAGCAGCAGCAGCACTGACCTCAACCAGGTGACCTGCCCAAGCCACAAACATGAACCACTGACAACCACAGCTATTCTTATCTGCACCAAACGGAAACTCTTCTTCTCCCTCTACGAGTGTATTATGACAGCACATCCATTCTCACTCAGTCTCCCTGCTGAGTGAGTAGCCAGAGAGGAGAGAATGTTTTCAATAGTCAGGATGAGAATGTTTGTATGTTCTGCCGTCCCAGTAAATCATCTTCAGGACATTTTAAATCAGAGGACGATCCTGGCACAGCTGGTGTAGAGGCTGAGGGGGCAGCCAGGACTGAAAGGGGGGTAAGCAAATCTGTTGTGCCCTTGTGTCACTTGGCTGTCTTCCTAGCTCACTCCAGAGCCTGCTTCCAAAACATAATATATGGCATAGAAAAAGCCAACAGTAATGTGAAAGTAAGAAGTCCTCCGGTTCAGTCCAGCGAAGCAGGCTGAGTCAGCCGAATGTCCCGTAAATTAAAATCTTCCCTACACAATCTGACAATGTAATTTCAATGCGCTGCAGTCCTGAGCAGTTCCACAGAGTCCTTTAGGTGCCTTATGGCAAACTCCAAGTGGGCTGGTGTATGCCTTTTACTGAGGAGTGGCATCCATCTGACCATAAAGGCCTGATTGGTGGAGTGCTGCAGAGATGGGAGAACCTTCCAGAAGGACAACCATCTCCACAGAGGAACTTTGGAGCTCTGTCAGAGTTAACATCAGGTTCTTGGTCACTGACCATGAGAAACCAGATTCTCTGGTCTGATGAAACCAAAATTGAACTCGTTGGCCTGAATGCCAAAGAGAATGGTTGATTGTCAAGGGCAATGAATTCCATTATCTTGGCGTTAATGATTTCGCCTTTGAGTTGTCTCGCTGAAATTCTCCTACTCTTTCAAAATGACTGCTCGACTTGTTGACTACTCGATCCACAGAGCTGACATTGTGGGCTAGGTTAGGAATGATGTGTTGCACATGTAGCGTAACATTTTACGTGGCGTCATTACGTCATGTACCAATGTTATATAGGTACGCCCGGTAGCTTTGACATCACATTGGCGTTAAACTAGACATTGGGCCAATGCCGGCATTCTAAGCTAATATCGGTCGATTCCAATATGTTCACAGATATACCGTGCATCCCTAGTCTGAATACCTCCCCGAATGCACTGTATATCCTCTTGAATGGATGCCAGTTCAGTGATGATGCGTCAGGTTCCGCTTTCTATTGCTGAGTTTGAAAAGACATCTAAGCATTAGGAATTACATTTGGAAAGAGTTGTAATTGTTCAAAAAAAAACGAGCAATATTCTTAACAGTCATTATTATTACTCTCACGTCAGCTTTTTTTTTCCAAATGCAAGTTTGGAACATAGGCTCTAAAATTCTTGTTGTAGCTTCTGTGAACGCAGCTAATGCCTCTGATAAGGTGAATGAAAACCCCTTTGACCATCCTCTAATTTACACACTCATGAAGTGGTAGACTTTTTGAATCTTGTGTCCTGAGTTCATACCGGTAGATGACCTTCTGACTCTTCCACACAACACAGTAAGAGGATCCTGCAGGTGTAAAGTAAGAATATTGCTCTGGAGCACTGAAGGCTTTTGACACTGCTGGGATTGACGTCCGTCTAATGCCTTTCCTCAATGTGTACAAAACAGCATGCAAACTCCGCCAGGTGATTTGTTGTGATCCTTATCTGTGCTGTGGACATCCTAACTAAAAACATGCATACAGTTGAAGTCGGCAGTTTACATACACTTAGGTTGGAGTCATTAAAACTCGTTTTTCAACCACTCCACACATTTCTTGTTAACAAACAATAGTTTTTGCAAGTCGGTTAGAACATCTACCTTGTGCATGACACAAGTAATTATTCCAACAATTGTTTACAGACAGATTATTTCACTGTATCCCAATTCCAGTGGGTCAGAAGTTTACATACACCAAGTTGACTGTGCATCTAAACAGCCTGGTAAATTCCAAAATATGTCATGGCTTTAGAAGCTTCTGATAGGCTAATTGACAATTTGAGTCAATTGGAGGTGTACCTGTGGATGTATTTCAAGGCCTACCTTCAAACTCCGTGCCTCTTTGCTTGACATCATGGGAAAATCAAAAGACCTCAGAAATACAATTTGTAGACCTCAATAAGTCTGCTCCCAAGGATGAACCAATTTCCAAACCCCTGAAGGTACCACCTTCATCTGTACAAACAATAGTACGCAAGTATGAACACGATGGGACAACGCAGCCTTCATACCACTCAGGAAGGAGACGCGTTTTGTCTCCTAGAGATGAACGTACTTTGGTGAGAAAAGTGCAAATCAATCCCAGAACAGCAAAGGACCTTGGGAAGATGCTGGAGGAAACAGGTATAAAAGTATCTATAGCCACAGTAAAACAAGTCCTATATCAACATAACCTGAAAGGCCGCTCAGCAAGGAAGAAGCCACTGCTCCAAACCCTCCATGAAAAAGCCAGACTACGGTTTGCAACTGCACATGGGGACAAATATCGTACTTTTTGGAGAAATGTCCTTTGGTCTAATGAAACAAAAATAGAACTGTTTGGCCATAATGACCATCGTTATGTTTGGAGGAAAAATGGGGAAGCTTGCAAGCTGAAAAACACCACCCCCACCGTGAAGCACGGGAGTGGCAGCATCATGTTGTGGGAGTGCTTTGCTGCAGGAGGGACTGGTGCACTTCACAAAATAGATGGTATCATGAGAAAGTAAAATTATGTGGATATATTGAAGCAACATCTCAAGACATCAGTCAAGAAGTTAAAGCTTGGTCGCAAATGGGTCTTCCAAGTGGACAATGACCCCAAGCATACTTCCAAAGTTGTGGCAAAATGGCTTAAGGACAACAAAGTCAAGGTATTGGAGTGGCCATCACAAAGCCCTGACCTCAAGCCTATAGAACATGTGTGGGCAGAAAATAAAAAGCGTGTGCGAGCAAGGAGGCCTACAAACCTGACTCAGTTACACCAGCTCTGTCAGGAGGAATGGGCCAAAATTCACCCAACTTATTGTGGGAAGCTTGTGGAAGGCTACCCAAAACGTTTGACCCAAGTTAAACAATTTAAAGGCAATGCTACCAAATACTAATTGAGTGTATGTAAACTTCTGACCCACTGGGAATGTGATGAAAGAAATAAATCATTCTCTCTACTATTATTCTGACATTTCACATTCTTAAAATAAAGTGGTGATCCTAACTGACCTAAGACAGGGAACTTTTACTAGGATTAAATGTCAGGAAATGTGAAAAACTGACTTTAAATGTATTTGGTCAAGGTGTATGTAAACTTCCGACTTCAACTGTATCACCTGAACTCTTGTGCTGCTCCATATTCAGTAACTCTTTAAACCGGGCATAGCTTGATGTTGTAATTAACATAAAAAACAAGGTATGACCATGCATTTGAAACATTGAATGCAGATTGAGTAGTGTCAGCGCAAGTTATTGTGTGCCAAACAAACTCTGTCCTGGTGTCCCACTTCTGTTTTATTAATTTATGCTTTTGTTCCAAGAACTATGAGCATTTGGCAGCCATTGTTCTGCGAGCATGGAAAATGAATTTAGCTTTAGCATGGGCTCTCTGGGAGTGGGCTTGAGTTGTATAAGATGGTAACTGAGTTTATTGTTCACTTACTCCCCATTCGTTTTTTTACTGGGCCTCTTGCAGCTTGACTAATAGCTTGGGTCTGTTTACATGAAGTGGGAAAAAAAAGACATGAGAGAGCGGATAGCACTGTTTCACCTTTTTGTTGACATGACAAAGCAATGTATTGCATATTGACCAGATAAATACAGACTGAACTACATAATCTAGGGGGGATTGAGTTGTGTGTGTGCCAAGATTCCAGGAAAGTTGTCGTTTTCAGACATTTTTTCTTACCTACCTATTGATTCACAGGCTGTTGTTTTTCTTCCCAGACAGACAATGAGCCAAGTAGGAAGAAGGCACGTGTAAGAAAGGAGAATTATCAGGCTGTGTTTTAGTGACCTGCATACTAACGTGTTGACTGGGAGTTGTTGCTGCTGTGGAAACATAGGACAGACAGGGGGTTGTTTGTATGCCAGGCAAAATGTCACTAAGCTGACACTTTAATACACAATGTGCTAGGTTACCCTCCTCTGAAAGAAGACTGACGTTAAAATATATATATATATATATATATATATATATATATATATATATATATATATATATATATATATATATATATATACACACACACACACACACAAGTCAGGTAGTGGACTTTCTCATGTACAATTTTTATTTTTTTATTTTACAAATGGCCCAGACCAGACAAGTCCTGAGTATCAGGATCAGCCCATATCCTGCAGGCCAGGGTAGGCAACTAGATTCAGCTGCGGGACGATTTTTGTCAGAGCGAATGGTCAGGGTACCAGAACATGATTATAATCATTGAACACAACTAAGACCAAATGGAGTTTGTTATTTTCAAATATAATAATTTCATACCTTGATAAAATTGAGGAACAATCATGCCACTTTTTAAAAACTGTACAGGAATACGTGGGAACAGATTTCCTTAAACTCATTTTTAGCTAAACTCTTCTTTTTTTTTCACTTAAAAAACTTTGGCCCGCAGGCTGCATGTTGCAGGCTGTGTTTTACAAAACAATACTTTAGCAGTACAAGAAATGTATGCCTCATCTCCAGAAGTTAATTATTTAACAGAGAAGTAGATTAGCCAAGCATGCCAAGCAGGGTCTTACTAACTAACCTACACTCTAGTTGACACAGTGACTAAGACAACTCTTAACATTTCATTTTTTTTCCTTCTATTTTAGTCATTTAGCACTGAAACAATTCGGCTTAAGTGCCTTGCTCAAGGGCATACTCAACAGACATGATTTTACCTAGGTCGGCTCAGGGATTCGAACCGGCAACCTTTCGGTTATTGGCCCAACACTTTTAACCGCTGGGCTACAGACTTGAATAAGATGTGCCAAATATTTATTGCATGTATGTCATGTTTTGTACTGTTGTGTAAAGTCAACATATGGTACATTTGGAAAGTATTCAGACTAGAGGTCGACCGATTAATCGGAATGGGCGACTAATTAGGGGCGATTTCAAGCTTTCATAACAATCGGAAATCTGTATTTTTGTGCGCCGATGTGCCGATTTTATTTCTTTATTTAACTAGGCAAGTCCGTTAAGAACACAGTCTTATTTTCAATGACGGCCTAGGAACAGTAGGTTAACTGCCTCATTCAGGGTCAGAACGACAGATTTTCACCTTGTCAGCTCGGGGGATCCAATCTTGCAAACTTACAGTTAACTAGTCCAACGCAATAACGATCTGCCTCTCTCTCGTTGCACTCCACAAGGAGACTGCCTGTTACGCGAATGCAGTAAGCCAAGGTAAGTTGCTAGCTAGCATTAAACTTATCTTATAAAAACCAATCATAATCACTAGTTAACTACACATGGTGGATGATATTACTAGATATTATCTAGCGTGTCCTGCGTTGCATATAATCTGACTGAGCATACAAACATACAAGTATCTAAGTATCTGACTGAGCGGTGGTAGGCAGAAGCAGGCGCGTAAACATTCATTCAAACAGCACTTTTGTGCGTTTTGCCAGCAGCTCTTCGTTGTGCGTCAAGCATTGCGCTGTTCATGACTTCAAGCCTAACAACTCCCGAGATGAGGCTGGTGTAACCGAAGTGAAATGGCTAGCTAGTTAGCGCACGCTAATAGAGTTTCAAACGTCACTCGCTCTGAGCCTTCTAATACTTCTATGGTGGCTGTTGTCGTTGTGTTGCTGGTTCGAGCCCAGGGAGGAGCGAGGAGAGGGACGGAAGCTATACTGTTACACTGGCAATACGAAAGTGCCTATAAGAACATGAAATACAAATGGTATAGAGGGAAATAGTCCTATAATTCCAACCTAAAACTTCTTACCTGGGAATATTGAAGACTCATGTTAAAAGGAACCACCAGCTTTCATATGTTCTCATGTTCTGAGCAAGGAACTGAAACGTTAGCTTTCTTACATAGCACATATTGCACTTTTACTTTCTTCTCCAACACTTTGTTTTTGCATTATTTAAACCAAATTGAACATGTTTCATTATTTACTTGAGGCTAAATTGATTTTATTTATGTATTATATTAAGTTAAAATAAGCGTTCATTCAGTATTGTTGTAATTGTCATTATTGCAAATAAATAATAAATAAATAAATAAAAATTGGCCGATTAAATCGGTATCGGCTTTTTTGGTTCTCCAATAAATTGGTATCGGCGTTGAAAAATCATAATCGGTCAACCTCTAATTCAGACCCCTTGACATTTCCACTTTGTTACATTACAGCCTTATTTCTAAAATGGATATTATTATTTTTTTATCCTCATTTTACAAACAATATCCCATAATGACAAAACAAAAAACAGAAATAAATACCTTATTTACATAGTATTCAGACCCATTAATATGGGACTCGAAATTGAGCTCAGGTACATCCTGTTTCCATTGATCATCCTTGAGATGTTTCTACAACTTGGAGTCCACCTGTGGTAAATTCAATTGATTGGACATGATTTGGAAAGGCACACACCAGTCTGCATAAAAAAAGGTCCCACAGTTGAAAGTGCATGTCAGAGCAGAAATCAAGCCATGAGGTTATAGGAAATGTCTGCAGCATTGAAGGTCCACAAGAACACAGAGGCCTCCATCATTCTTAAATGAATTAAGTTAGGAACCACCAAGACTCTTCCTAGAGCTGGCCGCCTGGCCAAACTGAGCAATCAGGGGAGAAGGGCCTTGGTCAGAGAGGTGACCAAGAACCTGATGGTTACTCTGACAGAGTTCTAGAGTTCCTCTTTGTAGATGGGAGAACCTTCCAGAAGGACAACCATCTCTGCAGCACTCCACCAATCATGCCTTTGTGGTAGTGTCCAGATGGAAGCCACTCCTCAGTAAAAAGGCACATGATAGCCCGCTTGGAGTTTGCCAAAAGGCGCTTAAATACTCTCAGACCATGAAAAACAAGAGTCTATGGTCTTATGAAACCTAGATTGAACTCTTTGGCCTGAATGCCAAGCGTCACGTCTGGAGGAAACCTGGCACCATCCCTACGGTAAAGCATGGTGGTAGCAGCATCATGCTGTGGGGATGTTTTTCAGCGCCATGGACTGGGAGACTAGTCAGGTGAACGGAGCAACTAGTCAGGTGAAAGATGAACGGAGCAAAGTAGAGAGAGATTCTTGATGAAGTCCTGAGTGCTCAGGAGCAGGTTCTCAGACCGGGGTGAAGATTCACCTTCGTTGTGTATGTTTTACTGGTAATGGGAACAATCAAAACCTATTTCTTTCACTTACTTGCTGTGCTGTTTCATTGTTTATTTGTTCAGTCGTTTCATTCTCAACCAGGATTTCTATGGAACGCCATGTGGGTCTTTGCTATGGAACGCCATTTGGGTCTTTGCGTGTCAAAAAATATACCATTTAACACTATTTGACAAGTCAAATAAGCTTGCTGACCAATCAGGACCTGAATATGACTGCACATGACATAATAATTTAATGCATTGATTCATTTTTACGTAGCTATTACACTATCACTCATATGTCACAACGATTCATCTGCTATGATGCTGGTAAAGTTGTCTCGCGCACCTACAGTGCTGGTCATTAAAAATGGATGCAAACAATGTTCTTCAACAAAAACATAGCAAAATGACAAACTGTTAAAGTAGCGATAGTTAGCTAGCTAACTATATAGCTAGGTGTCATCATCTAAAATAACCCTAATTTATAAGACAGTTCTTATTTATTTTATTAATGGTGGTTGGGCCCATCTATGTGAAGCTAGCCACAATAAGGATTAGGCACAAAAGCGGAATTTGCGGTTAGCCTTCAAAATAAAAGTATGGCATAAGTCTACTATTTATATTCATTTGCACCACTGTCAAACTTATTTTGAAGGCTAACTGCAAATTCCCCTTTTGTGCCTAATCCTTATTGTGGCAAGCTTCACAACACATAACCCGGTGCGTTCGAGCCTCACTAGCCAGATGAAGCTAACTTGCTGCTTATAACGTTAGCTTTGGGTAACAGGTTTAAGTAGCTGGATAGCTATTTATTTTCATGAACTGAAGTGTAATTTCAATAGGTGAACAACAAGTGGCAACCTAGCTAATACTTACCCACAAGGATTCTTAAATAATTGCTAACAATAATGAAAATGACTGCAGTTTCTACTGGTCATTGTTTTCAGGCTGGTTGTATTGGTGCTAGCTAGATACCAAGCTAAAGCTAGCTACCCCAGAAGTTGTGGTCGAACAAATTATGTATTACCAACGCGTTCTTGTAAACACATCGTTCGTGGCCGGTGTTTGCTTGTTTGCAGATTTTTTTGTACAGCTTTGACAGCGCTACTGTATCTTTGTGTAGCTAATAGCAGTGATGCAATTACTGAAAAATTGTGCATTTGGTAGTGTGTACTGGTGCTCAACCAGTCGGCGAAAACCAACATCACCCATGACAGAGAACAGTTGATTGTCTAGGGCAATGAATTCACTTATCTTGGCTTTCACGGATTTCGCCTTTGAGATGTCTCACTGAAATTTTCAAATGACTGCTCGACTTGTCTGCTGTGTGGATCGAGCAGTCAACATTGTGGGCTAGTTTAGGAATGCTGTGTTGCACATACAGCGCAAAATTTTACATGGTGTCGTTATGTCACGTACCTACGTTATATAGGTATGCCCATCAGCTTTGACATCGGTTTTGCACATCAGCGTTAAACTAGACATCGGGCCGATTCCAATGTTGGCATTTTTAGCTAATATCGGACGATTCCAATATGTTCACCGATATATCGTACATCCCTACTCTCTATGTATCCCCTCTTGATTGCGCATTCTTCTGTTTCTTACATAGCAGGTTTAAAAGAAACACATGCCGGACAAGTTTAGCAACGCAATGGATTATGGTGATTGTAGTTAATTACCAAGTTTTCTATGCTAAACTATGTAGAACATTGGCCTGTTGGAAACTACAACTCCCTAATACAATCACACTGTTCGGGCATATGATCAGATTATTCTCTAGAGAAACTGCAGTGCAATGAGAGCATTGAGCTCAGGAAAACCAAAAACCAAAACGGAATTCAAATAATTGAACCAACATCTGTCAATTAGTTGTTTAAAAAACAAAAAATGACCGACATTCCAGTTAAACCGCTCAGCAGTGCCAGAGGCATATGGGGCCAAAGTCTCATACACTCAAAATCTGAGACGGTTTCACACACACCACTGGTGTCTCCTCTACTCGGTTTACCCAGCAGAGAGATGGTTTAAAGCTCTGCTTACCGGTCAAAGTCACCTTGAAATTGTGTGGGGGTGATGAGCCCCTTATATTGAATGGGACAGGAAGAGAAGGGGGAGATGCAGGCCTCATGGTCTGCCCCCCCACAACCCCATCCTCCTGGGCAGACCCCCAGCCACACACAGCTGTAGTGCTGAACTAACACCACTCAATTAAATGATGATAACAGAGCACACAGGGCTATGTCCCTCTAAGGCCAGATGTTAGAAACTCATGATGCTATTATTCACCAAATGAATCCCTCTCCCACATGATTGCATAAGAGTTGTGTTAAAGCCAAATGCATTTTTTCCTCAGATGTATCATACTATCACTTTAGCACTGTACTAATGTGGCTTATGACATGCGCTTTCTCACTCTAAATCAAAGCGTGAAAATTACACAGAACTAGATAGCGAATATAATGAGCTCAGTGTGTCAGACCCCAATATCACAACAGCACATGAATACAACACTATAAATTACTAGTTGATTAGATAACAAAGAGTAGGGGAGAGCAGGTGCAATCGTAACACCTTCAATTTATCCAAACAGAAGCTGCCTCAGTACAAGTCCATTTCGGTTCTCTCCCTGCTTGAAAAGTCTTGCAATTTGCATGTTCGATGGGCGAATATTTTTCCCAACCAGCTGAATTTTTCTTATACTGCCCTGAGCATCAATTCCCAATAATTCAAACATGCATAATCATCAGCACTACATGTTGGCTAAACATTGACATGATTTGACAATTTACACTATTGTTGTCTCTTGTTAGAGCCAAGTGAGGTTGTCATGGCTGCTGAGTTAGGGGCAATTGTAACGCAGTGTTAAAATGAACCGGAGCCAAATGATAAAATATATATTTAACTTTAGGATTGTATGAATTATACAGTGCCTTCAGAATGTAGTCAGACCTTTTGTTACGCTACAGCCTTATTCTAAAATGGGGGGGAAGAGAAAAAAAGAGAACTACACACAATACCCCATAATGACAAAGCGAAAACATTTCTAAAACCCTGTTTTTGCTTTGTCCTTATTGGGTATTGTGTGTAGTTTTAAAAATAATAATTTGAATAAGGCTGTAACGTAACAAAACAGGGAAAAAGTAAAGGGGTCTGAATACATTCCAAATGCACTGTAAGTGTAATGTAATAATGAAATGCACTTTAGGAATTGGGTGCCTAATGTGTAATGACTTTAGGCTTCTACAAACAAAGCCTATCGGCTAGCTAGTGAACTCTGGCAGTTTATCAATAAAGACAAGTTCAGCAATATGCTTAGTTACAGGCTCCGTACAGTTGAAGTCGGAAGTTTAAATACATTTAAACTTAGTTACACAATTCCTGACACTTAATCCTAGTAAAAATTATCTGTCTTAGGTCAGTTAGGATCACCATTTTATTTTAAGAATGTGAAATGTCAGAGTAATAGTAGAGAGAATGATTTATTTCAGCCTTTATTTCTTTTATCACATTCCCAGTTGGTCAGAAGTTTACATGCACTCAATTAGTATTTGGTAGCATTGCCTTTAGATTTTTTAACTTGGGTCAAATGTTTTGAGTAGCCTTCCACAAGCTTCCCACAATATGTTGGGTGAATTTTGGCCCATTCCTCCTGACAGAGCTGGTGTAACTGAGTCAGGTTTATAGGCCTCCTTGCAAATATTGTACATTTCTCCAAAAAGTACAATATTTGTCCCCATGTACAGTTGCAAACCCTAGTCTGGCTTTTTTATGGCAGTTTTGGAGCAGTGGCTTCTTCCTTGCTGAGCGGCCTTTCAGGTTGTCGATATAGGACTCGTTTTACTGTGGATATAGATACTTTTGTACCCTTTTGTTCTGGGATTGATTTGCACTTTTCGCACCAAAGTACATTCATCTCTATGAGACAGAACACATCTCCTTCCTGAGCAGTATGGCTGCGTGGTCCCATTGGGTTTATACTTGCATACTACTGTTTGTACAGATGAACATGGTACCTTCAGGCGTTTGGAATTGCTCCCAAGGATGAAACAGACTTGTGGAGGTCTACAATTTTATTCAGAGGTCTTGGCTGATTTCTTTTGATTTTCCCATGATGTCAAGCAAAGAGGCACTGAGTTTGAAGGTAGGTCTTGAAATCCAGCCACAGGTACACCTCCAATTGACTCAAATTAGGTCAATTAGCCTATCAGAAGCTTCTAGAGCCATGACATCATTTTCTGGAATTTTCCAAGCTGTTTAAAGGCACAGTCAACTTAGTGTATGTTAACTTCTGACCCACTGGAATTGTGATACAGTGAATTATAAGTGAAATAATCTGTCTGTAAACAATTGTTGAAAACATTTCTTGTCAGGCACAAAGTAGATATCCTAACCGACTTGCCAAATTATAGTTTGTTAACAAGAAATTTGTGGAGTGGTTGAAAAGCGAGTTTCAATGACCTATGTAAACTTAGACTTCAACTGTATGGCTAGGTTACATGTTGCTGATAAGCTTAAAAATTGAATGTATGAAAGAGCATAGAAATTGAGGTTACATGACATATAAAATCCATTTAGGGATGAGAAGAGTTGCAGGGACAAGAGTGGAGTCACATTTACAGAGCGCACCAGCACAACAGGAAGAACCCAGCAGGTGTGTTTTCAATGTGATTGTCAGAGGACGTAGACAGTGCCAGCAGAGAGTATTAAAAGGTACAACGCTATAATTGTGTGTAAATCTCTATTGGATTGCACTCATTATCCTGGGGTTGTACTGTGCAGGAAAGGTGTAAAGTTCCATTTTAAAACATTTAAAAAGAAGCTTGGCTGAAAACAAAAATGTAACAATATTAACATGATTCTACAAATTTGTTTTAAATCTGTTTTTTTTATCCAAACTGTGCCATGACATCTTAAGAGAACACAATCTCTCCACCTTTATCCACATTCGGCGCATGATCCCAAAAACCACAGATTGGAGGGGAAAATCACAGACAGGAGATTGCCATGGCATGTAGACAAACACTAGTATTTTCACACTGCAAAATAAAATAACTTCAGCTGAGATTTTAAGTTTGGTCAATGCCCCATTGTTTTAACCCTATGAGCAATGGATTTGAAATGTGTGCTCATGGAAAACCATTAACTTTGCTCCTTACTGGAAATAGATCAGAGACAAAATAAATATGCCGGGTCATGGTGAACCATGGCCTCAGTCAGCCTTCAATTGATGTGACCAGATCTCAAAAACTTGATAGAATTAAGTACCAAATATAGACCAACTACAGCCTACTCATTAGTCATTACCCAGTCTTCATTCACCATGGTTGTTATTGGAAGGAAGCCTTGAAAGCCCCTCTGTGAGGCAGGCTGGCAGCACCACCAGACTGGCAGTGAGAGAGTTTAGCTCTAATCTTGGCCAGTTGGCCTCACCTGATTTAACCCCATGTTGTCCAGATTAACACTAAGAAGGAAGCCTGGACAAAGGAGGTTCACCAGCCAACCCACAAACCATAGGAGGAACTGAGCAACCCAGAATGTGAATCATCTTTTTAACAAGCTATTACAGGTAGGCACAGTCTACATTATTCAGAGAAATATATAAAGACATGTTGTATGGCTGTAAACCAGCTAAATACCACAAATTGATGCTCTGAAAATCTGCATTAGGGCGTGAAACATCTGCCAAAAAGTTCCTACTAATCCTATAATGGAGAAGGAGTTCAAGTTGTCAAAAACATGACAGAATCACAAGGCCAGGACGATGATTCAGCCCAGTCTGGAGGAATAGCACTAATTGAACTGTCTTCGACTGTGCTCTGCTGTTTCTGTGACTCCGTTCTTAAAGCTCTGACCGCCAGTGAGGCGTTACAATGCACCGTCTGGGTAGGAGACGCACGCTGGCTCTGGATAGCATGCGCAGCAACCCCCCCATAGTAAGAACCCATCTTAGACCTCCCTAATAATCACAAAAGAAAAATGGTCTGTCTGATCATTATGACAGATCATGGTTTATTTACCTTGTAAAAAGCAAAGACTCCAAAGGCAGTCCAGTGTGTCCAGGGCAGGCTTTGACAAGATGCAAATTATAGGGCCTAGGGGATGGAGCCCAAGTAGCGACGCTAAATAACTTCATACTGTCTGAAAATAAAAAGGTATGAAGACACCACTTCTGAGTGTTTGACATAGCAACTAGAGGTCGACCGATTAATTAGGGCCGATTTCAAGTTTTCATAACAATCGGAAATCGGTAATTATGGCGCCAATTCGCCTATTTTATTTATACCTTTATTTAACTAGGCAAGTCAGTTAAGAAAGCATTCTTATTTTCAATGACAGCCTAGGAACGATGGGTAAACTGCCTTGTTCAGGGGCAGAACGACAGATTTTCACATTGTCAGCTCGGGGGATCCAATCTTGCAAACTTACAGTTAACTAGTCTAACGTAATAACGACCTGCCTCTCTATCATTGCACTCCACAAGCAGACTGCCTGTTACGCGAATGCAGTACGCCAAGGTAAGTTGCTAGCTAGCATTAAACTTATCTTATAAAAAACAATAAATCATAATCACTAGTTAACTACACATGGTTGATGATATTACTAGATATTATCTAGCGTGTCCTGCGTTGCATATAATCTGACTGAGCATACAAGCATATAAACTGACTGAGCATACAAGTATCTGACTGAGCGGTGGTAGGCAGAAGCAGGCGCGTAAACATTCATTCAAACAGCACTTTCGTGCGTTTTGCCAGCAGCTCTTCGTTGTGCGTCAAGCATTGCGCTGTTTATGACTTCAAGCCTATCAACTCCCGAGATGAGGCTGGTGTAACCGAAGTGAAATGGCTAGCTAGTTAGCACGCGCTAATAGCGTTTCAAACGTCCTTCGCTCTGAGCCTTCTTGTAGTTGTTCCCCTTACTCTGCATGGGTAACGCTGCTTCGATGGTGGCTGTTGTCGTTGTGTTGCTGGTTCGAGCCCAGGGAGGAGCAAGGAGAGGGACGGAAGCTATACTGTTACACTGGCAATACTAAAGTGCCTATAAGAACATCCAATAGTCAAAGGTCAATGAAATACAAATGGTATAGAGGGAAATAGTCCTATAATAACTACAACCTAAAACTTCTTACCTGAGAATATTAAAGACTCATGTTAAAAGGAACCACCAGCTTTCATATGTTCTCATGTTCTGAGCAAGGAACTGAAACGTTAGCTGTCTTACATAGCACATATTGCACTTTTACTTTCTTCTCCAACACTTTGTTTTCACTATTTAAACCAAATTGAACATGTTTCATTATTTACTTGAGGCTAAATTTATTTTATTGATGTATTATATTAAGTTAAAGTAAGTGTTCATTCAGTATTGTTGTAATTGTCATTATTACAAATAAATTAAAGATGTAAAAAAATAAATAAAAAAATTGTCCGATTAATCGGTATCGGCTCCTCCAGTAAATCGGTATCGGCGTTGAAAAATCATAAATCGGTCGACCTCTAATAGCAACCTCATGTTGCACTGTTTTATATCAGAGAAATCCCCTGACAGTATCTCTAAAAACATACAGTAGGTCAGTTTGCGAAACAAGTGTAGACAAAATCAGGTTAAGCCATCATAAACCACAACAAACTCTTTCCTTCAATATTAGGTCCAATGACCTGACATGCCTCAGCCAATGACCTATACTATTTACCATAAAACTGCACAACTAAAAGCTCAAACATGACCAATGGATTTACACTGTAAATCTGTGCAGATTAAGCAAAAATAAACAAATGCATGCAATCCAACGCTGCAGGCACTCTGGAAATGTAGTAGTGCCTCCACCTATCAAATCCCTGTTCACTTGTGATTCCTCCTGATATACCTCTCATTGATTGTTTTACCATATTTCCTTTGTTTTGTCCCGTGTAATTTACTTGGGCAGGGCAGCATTTCCCCTCAATGTTCCCAGTCTTCCCCTGGGAATGCATGGGAACACACGTTACACACCAAACCCTCTGTCTCCACGACGCTGTCTACCTCCCTCCACGCTCAACACCTCCCTGAGCCATACCTGCTAGCACAACTTCCCTTTATTAAAGACGACATCCACCCACACACTCCCCTACACAATCCTGTGATATCACACCCCTCTACTCACTGAGGAGAAGGATTTCATGTTGGGTGCTGTGAACTGAATGGAATGGCAGGTCTCAGCTGTGATTCAACATCTGTGTCCTTAATTGAACTCTCTCAAACTAAGTCACTCTTCATTGCACAAAACGACAAGCCAGACTTTAACCATGATCATATCCCTCCCTGTTAACAGCTGTTGCAGTCAACAGAACATAACCTAGCCTATAAGACATCTGTTATGAAAAAGAATGCTAGAATAACTGTTGATAGCCTGTGTGCTCAGCATGGTAACATTTTGTAGACACACTGCTTCCATTCACAAACCATCTCCAGTGGATCAGTCTCAGTCAGTTAGCTGCTGGGGAAATGCCAACCCCATGTAATAAGATGTGTTAGTCTCAGGCTTTAGGTCTCAAAGCCATGGATGAATGCCAACATGCCAGGCAGACAGATAGTACTTTGACATGTGAACAGATAAATGTGTAATGCACACATATGGCCTACAGTAACAGCCCATCAGAGCCTAAAATCATGTCAATATCACACCTGTCATTCCTTCACTACAGACAGGCCCAGATGTGTTTTTTTGAATCATTGCAATGTGGTTAGTTTCCTTTCTGAATACTCTCTGGAGTACGCTTACATGCACACTAATAACTCGATATTAAACTGATTATGGCAGTAGGCCGTGTATGGCGTTAGTCATGCAAACACCTTATCTTCATCAGCTTAAGGTCATAATCTAAGTAAGCACACAGCGATTAAAATACCTGCTTTCCTGAATAATCATTCTAATTATTAGGACATGTAAACAGCTTAAAAATCAGTGTTTCAGCTGTGTAATTGATCTGCCGCATGTGCCAACACTAATCAAACTATTATGTTAATCTGACTTAATGTCTAGGCAGGAACCAGAAGGTATCAGGGCTAAATGAATGTCATTCATGAAAAGAGACAAGACAGACGACATCGGTGTTACTGTGCTACAGATGCAAATTCAATCTACTGTATGTAACTAGAGATGCCTTTCAGTGAACCAGAGAATCCGGGGAATAAATAATCCAATCAGGTCTTGAAGGGATTCCTGATAGAGATTTAAGAGTAAAACAATACGGAATGAGCATTTTGAATCAAGTTGGTGCCCGTATAGCACACCGTTCAAATATTAGGGATAAGGGCCTAACACATGCAGCCAGACAATCAGACTATGCCCGCATGGCCGAATAATTAGGGCCGATTTCAAGTTTTCATAACAATCGGTAATCTGCCTTTTTGGACGCCGATTGTGGCCGATTACATTGCAACCCACGAGGAGAGTGCGTAGCAGGCTGACCACCTGCTACGCGAGTACAGCATCAAAAGGACCTTGTGGCTGCAAGGAGCCACGGAAAGTTGCTAGCTAGCATTAAACGTATCTTATAAAAAAAACAATCAATCATCACATAATCAATAGTTAACCTAGTAATATCATCAACCATGTGTAGTTAACTAGCTTGTCCTGCGTTGCATTTAATCATTTAATACCAGCAGACTGGTAAGCATCCATTCAAACAGCACTTTACAGCGTTTGCCAGCAGCTCTGAGCAATGCTTGAATCACAGCGCTGTTCATGACTTCAAGCCTATCAACTCCCGAGATTAGGCTGGCAATACTAAAGTGCCTATAAGAACATCAAATAGTCAAAGGTATGTGAAATACAAATGGTATAGAGAGAAATAGTCAATGCATTATAATTCCTATAATTACTTTAACCTAAAACTTCGTAACTGGGAATATTGAAGACTCATGCTTTCATGTGCTCATGTTGTGAGCAAGGAATTTAAACGTTAGCTTTTTTACATGGCACATATTGCACTTTTACTTTCTTCTCCAACACCATGTTTTTGCATTTAAACCAAATTGAACATGTTTCATTATTTATTTGAGACTAAATTTATTTTATTTATGTGTTATATTAAGTTAAAATAAGTGTTAATTGTTCAATCAGTATTGTTGTAATAGTCATTATTACAAATAAATATCTGGAAAATTATTTTTTAATTAATAGAAATAAATAAAAAGATTAGGCCGATTAATCGGTATCGGCATTGAAAAATCATAATCTGTCAACCTCTAAAATCAGACCAGACAGCATAGGCTAATGGCTTTACAGCACAACTCAAAATATTTGAATTGCAGAAGGTTGGCCAAATTAGGTATTTTACAGCATGGTGCAGTAGGTTAGGTTCATGAGATCTTTATTATACATACAGCTCTTGCAATCAAGCAATAAGAGCCTCACAAACTGAACTGTAAGCTATTGCCCGAATATACACTGCTCAAAAAAATAAAGGGAACACAATGTAACTTCAAGTCAATCACACTTCTGTGAAATCAAACTGTCCACTTAGGAAGCAACACTGATTGACAATAAATTTCACATGCTGTTGTGCAAATGGAATAGACAACAGGTGGAAATTATAGGCAATTAGCAAGACACCCCCACTAAAGGAGTGGTTCTGCAGGTGGTGACCACAGACCACTTCTCAGTTCCTATGCTTCCTGGCTGATGTTTTGGTCACTTTTGAATGCTGGCGGTGCTTTCACTCTAGTGGTAGCATGAGACGGGGTCTACAACCCACACAAGTGGCTCATCCAGGATGGAACATCAATGCGAGCTGTGGCAAGAAGGTTTGCTGTGTCTGTCAGCGTAGTGTCCAGAGCATGGAGGCGCTACCAGGAGACAGGCCAGTATATCAGGAGACGTGGAGGAGGCCGTAGGAAGTCAACAACCCAGCAGCAGGACCGCTACCTCCGCCTTTGTGCAAAGAGGAGCAGGAGGAGCACTGCCAGAGCCCTGCAAAATTACCTCCAGCAGGCCACAAATGTGCATGTGTCTGCTCAAACGGTCAGAAACAGACTCCATGAGGGTGGTATGAGGGCCCGACGTCCACAGGTGGGGGTTGTGCTTACAGCTCAACACCGTGCAGGACGTTTGGCATTTGCCAGAGAACACAAAGATTGGCAAATTCCCCACTGGTGCCCTGTGCTCTTCACAGATCACAGATGCAGGTTCACACTGAGCACGTGACAGACGTGACAGAGTCTGGAGACGCCGTGGAGAACATTCTGCTGCCTGCAACATCATCCAGCATGACCGGTTTGGCGGTGGGTCAGTCATGGTGTGGGGTGGCTCGCCAGAGGTAGCCTGACTGCCATTAGGTACCGAGATGAGATCCTCAGACCCCTTGTGAGACCATATGCTGGTGCGGTTGGCCCTGGGTTCCTCCTAATGCAAGACAAGGCTAGACCTCATGTGGCTGGAGTGTGTCAGCAGTTCCTGCAAGAGGAAGGCATTGATGCTATGGACTGGCCCGCCCGTTCCCCAGACCTGAATCCAATTGAGCACATCTGGGACATCATGTCTCGCTCCATCCACCAATGATACGTTGCACCACAGACTGTCCAGGAGTTGGCGGATGCTTTAGACCAGGTCTGGGAGGAGATCCCTCAGGAGACCATCCGCCACCTCACCAGGAGCATGCCCAGGCGTTGTAGGGAGGTCATACAGGCACGTGGAGGCCACACACACTACTGAGCCTCATTTTGACTTGTTTTAAGGACATTGCATCAAAGTTGGATCAGCCTGTAGTGTGGTTTTCCAATTTAATTTTGAGTGTGACTCCAAATCCAGACCTCCATGGGTTGATAAATTTGATTTCCATTGATAATTTTTGTGTGATTTTGTTGTCAGCACATTCAACTATATAAAGAAAAAAGTATTTAATAAGAATATTTCATTCAGATCTAGGATGTGTTATTTTAGTGTTCCCTTTATTTTTTTGAGCAGTGTACATACTTTAGTCTTTTCAGGGCACCGACATGCTTTTGAGAGAGTTAATTTAGCAGTAACTGAATCATTCAAGGAAACATAGTAAATGTACATTTTATCAACAAAACAGGTTCAAAGGTTAATCATACTGAAGTGAACCCATATAAGCCACATCAGTCACATGTTGAATAAATCTTCAATATATTGTTCTCTTCCCTCAAACTACATAACAGTGCAGTTCTCTCTATCAATGTTAGAGATAGATCAATGTAATTGGTATGAAACAGGCTCATCACTTCTTTGACTAGCTATCATGTTGGCAGCGACACTGCAGTCTTCGCAACTATACATATTAGAATGATTAGGGGGAGAAGCTGCCCTATTAGGGAGGATACTGGGGGTGACCAAACGTTTTATGGGCAACACCCATGTAACTGGAATACATGTCAAAGGAGTTCAATGTCCCTGGTGAGGAATATTTCGATAGGTGCAGATTATTTTCTCACTAACCAAATAACGTGGAACAGATTTTTGCTGCAGTAACATGGTAGCTAGATATAGTCACAAAAATAATTTGGACGAGAAACCGCTTGGGCAAGCCGGGTGATGTAGCCAGGGGCCTGGCTGTCAGAGGGCAAGCCAGACCAGACAGAACATGACAAAGACCGTACCTGGAATAAGCCCCCCCCCCACGTCTGTTCAATGGGTGGGTCGTTTTTTGTTATATTTGGGAGAAGAAAAATGCTTGATTTCCTCAAGTCTACTATTGTTTAACTATTTGACTTGCGCAATCTCATTGCAAACTGGGAACAATGCTGGTCAAGCAGCTTGAGGAGTCACTCAGAGACAGCCATAAATAAACACTCGAGCTTTAAAACCAAGTTAAACGAAATGTGTACGTGCATTGTTTCATGCTGGTAGCCATCAGATCCATAAAAGCATCGAGAGAAAAATAGTACAGGTGGTTACTTGCGTTATACCCTCCTGTCTCCACCTTTTTTGGGGGGATAGCTAACGTTAGCTAGCTTGCTAGTCTATGTGTGAACTAAGAGGGGTGTGATAGACTCCCTTTTCAAAAATAAAACAATAACTGATCAATCAAGCCCCTGTTAGAGACAGTGTTACGATAACAAGTCCTAGACAAAGATACGCAAATTATCCCCTATGCCTGGCGGACATTTCTACACGTCTTGCCTATTTACCGTCTGTAGTACTATGGTAAAGGTGCATGCCAGGCTTAGCTGGCTAGCAGCTTACACAATGCTAAGGTAACCGAGCACCTTCATCGAATTCGTGCTACATTTTGGCAAGCGTGTTATCAACACAAGAACAAAGAAGAGAGCAACATGGTTTATACCAATAGCAAACTTACCCAAAGCTCCGTTCCCCAAGTCATTGTGGACTCCCCTGGTTGCTAAACCCCCAGATTGTCAGTGTATTCCCCGCTCAAAACTCGCCAATGTTGCGTTTCCAATCGTCTGCTGTCGTCTGTGGTATACACTCCTTGCTCACATCCTGAGGAGCTGTCTAAATTCAGCTCTAGCGAAGGAAGTTGGGATCTAGGATTCAGAGAACCGGGAGGTTCAGGTTCGCCAATAAAATGTTAAATGCATGCATGTTATTCCTTATTATTTAGTCATCAACAAAATAGTTATATAACTTTAATTCAACACATAAAATAATTAAATTAGCTATTCTAGAACTATGCTGATGACATGATCCTCTGCACAGTATTTTTTAAATTCCAAAAATTTGGTGGGAAGAGGAAGACTTTCTGAATAAATTGTATCATCAATTCATTAATTTTGTTGAAATATTCATATTAGCTGCTATCGACCACAATCACTTTGATGATTTTGTTAGAATAATTTGGCCCCAAAAGTTATCCACAATAAGTAATTCACCTTTCATTTATTTAACTCTTACTGTTCAATATAATGAATTTATAAATATACATTTAGTGGGCAATGTCAGGGGACTAATGTCACCTTTTTTATGATTTGCACCGACGCCTATAAACTCTGCGATTGATAAACAAGCTTAATCTGTTTTATTGATTAGTAAATGGCGCCATTTAGTGGTATGTATGGAGTATAGGCCAATCAGATAGGCGCATTAAGGGATCCTTTTTGTTTCTGTCAAGACGTTAATCGTGTAACACCTATACGCGGAGTTATTTTGAAACACGTCTAATATATTTTACGCAGCTAAATAGTCATGTAAAGTTGCCTATCAATGTAAGTAGCTACTTTTCTGCACACAGTCCAAATTATTTGTGATATTGCTGATATTATGTCTGTCTACTGTAAATATCAGTAGTTGGTTTTATATTCACACTTTCGGACATTCAACAGACATTCACAGAACAGAGCAAACTGGCGCTAACCAGAATAGAAAGAAGAGTGGGAGGCCCCGGTGCACAACTGAGCAAGAGGACAAGTACATTAGAGTGTCTTGTTTGAGAAACAGAGGCCTCACAAGTCCTCAACTGGCAGCTTCATTGAATAGTACCCGCAAAATAACAGTCTCAATGTCAACAGTGAAGAGTCGACTCCGGGATGAGTTCCTCTGTCCAGTGTCTGTGTTCCATTGCACCTCTAAATATTTTATTTTTATTGGCCAGTCTGAGATATGGCTTTTTCTTTGCAACTCTGCCTAGAAGGCCAGCATCTCGGAGTCGCCTCTTCACTGTTGATGTTGAGACTGGTGTTTTGCGGGTAATATTTAATGAAGCTGCCAGGTGAGGACTTGTGAAGTGTCTGTTTCTCAAACGAGACACTCTAATGTACTTGTCCTCTTGCTCAGTTGTGCACCGTGGCCTCCCACTCCTCTTTCTATTCTGGTTAGGGCCAGTTTGTGCTGTCTGTGAAGGGAGTAGCACACAGCGTTGTACGAGATCTTCAGTTTCTTGGCAATTTCTTGCATAGAATAGCCTTCATTTCTCAGAACAAGAATAGACTGACGAGTTTCAGAAGAAAGTTATTTGTTTCTGGCCATTTTGAGCCTGTAATCGAACCCACAAAATGCCGATGCTCTAGGTTCTCAACTAGTCCAGTTTTATAACTTTTTTAATCAGGACAACAGTTCTCAGCTATGCTAACATAATTGCAAAAGGGTTTTCTAATGATCTATTAGCCTTTTAAAATGATCAACTTGGATTAGCTAACACAATGTGCCATTGGAACACAGTAGTGATGGTTGCTGATAATGTTCCTCTGTACGCCTATGTAGATATTCCATTAGAAAACAGCCATTTCCAGCTACAATAGTCATTTACAACATTAACAGTGTCTACTCTGTATTTCTGATCAATTTGATGTTATTTTAATGGACACATTTTTTTGCTTTTCTTTCAAAAACAAGGACATTTCTAAGTGACCCCAAACTTTCGAACAGTGGTGTACGTACAGTATATAGGGTATATATATATATTTCCATGGGTTTTGAAAGATACCAGAGGGTGGATAACAAAAAAAGCATTAATATAAGAAGTAGATGGTACATGTTTGGTTTTTGGGCTAAATGCATGCACTATGATTTGCCTCTGAACTGTATATGAACCCCTCTGTATTCTACTGGCACTAACCATTAAAAACTTGGATTTGAACCAGGCTGTCCCTATGCTATTTGATCTCTTTCTCATTTAAACTGCTAGCTCAAAGCCTACGTGAAAATCATGAGAAAAAAAATATAAACTGGCCCAAATCTGCTCTACATAATTCAGCAGGGAGGTGTGCAACAACCACACATTATACCCATTATTTATTATTATTTACCGTTATTTAACTAGGCAAGTCAGTTAAGAACAAATTCTTATTTTCAATGACGGCTTAGGAACAGTGGGTTAACTGCCTGTTTAGAGGCAGAACGACAGATTTGTACCTTGTCAGCTCGGGGATTTGAACTTGCAACCTTCCGGTTACTAGTCCAACGCTCTAATTATACCAGTGTAGAAACTATGCCACCTACATAGGTATTACCAAATCCCTTTCAATTCACATTCCTTACAGAAATAACTATTTCCAAACCTTTTAAAACATTCAGAAAGACAGTGGTCTTAGAATGGTATTTATACTTTAAAATACATGTTTTTTTGTGAATGAATATGGATGAAAGAATTCTGCCAGTGTTTTAATGTCTTACTTTCATCTTTTTGTCTTTACCTTCAACTCTATATATCCAAGTGAGCCTACCCATTGATCAAACGTATAACAGACAGACAATGCTCAAAGGAGTTGTTTGTGATATCTACACTCAGTTGCCACTTTATTAGGTTCACCACCATATTCACGAAAATAAATTGCTCCTACATACACCAAGTCCAGTGGTCTTGACCTTCTAGACACTAAAGCATGCAGAGAAGTATTCAGGTTTTATGTTACCGTTTGTTTGAACTTTAGAGTGTGCAAAATGACAGCACAGTCTGTGATGGTCTTTTGTAACTCAGAAAAATTACAAAACAGTTTTTTTAATCATTCCAACACTCAGCTTGCAGTGACTGAAATTAAACTCCAACTGGACTTAAAAACTTGAACAGTCTATCTCCTTTCCCAGTTTCATCAACTGTTTTTAATTCACACTGTTCCAGATGCAAAGGGGGTTGTACCTAATAAAGTGATCCCTGACCACTGTATCTATAGACTTTCCAGAATTTTTTCTGGGTATACCCGGGGTATTAAACATTTGGCTGTAAGTGTTGAACCTCAGGAAAAAAGCCTGAAAAAGGAAATACTGATACCGGAAAATACATTTTGGGAGGTATAATGTACTTTGATGTAGGTTTGATGTACCTACTGTAGTTGTTGTAATTCATGTGCCATAATCCCACATGGTGATCTCATGGAACCTTTCTGTTTTTCTGTTTTAGCCATTAGGGGAGGTGTTATTTGTATTCTGCATTAGGCTAACAGGAAATACAGAAAAAAGGAGGGAAATTCTCAGACTTACAGTAGATTAAAACAAGGTTGACTAGGTGTTTTTGAGATAAACTTTCGTCTCCAATAGGTCATGTAAAGCAGAAAGACGATCTTTGGGGGACCCTTTGCTACAGGGTGTGGGAAGGGGGCAAAGCACAGACAGTGAGAGAACAATGTAGTATGCAACTGTGAGGGACAGATTTAGTATTTGAAGCACAACCTTTAAAATGATGGGTTCCAGAAAGCATCTTTAATTATGTCAACAATGCATAAAAATGTGGTCCTCTTTTTGTTCCAGTCTTCAAAGCGAAACAAGACTGCTCAATGTGTGCTTTGCATCATCCAGAGAAAACTGATGATCATCTGACCAACTGGGTTTGTCTTTGTGTAATATAACAGTAGGCTATGAAAACTCATGTAGTTTCATCCTTAAAGACATTTAGAAGTATGAAACTTTGTCTTGAAACTCTTTTATCAGGGTTATCCTTGTGTTATTGCTAGGGTTGCACATTTTGGGGAATATTCAGAGGTGGAAACTTTCCGTGGGAATTAATGGGAATATATGTCAATTAATTTTAATACCATTTAAATGTAGATGTTTTTTGCATTGGATATATTAGCCATATCATATGGAGACAGAAACATAAACCTTTTACCTTATCATAAGTAGACAAATTGCAAATGATGAAATCCTTCCAATAGAAAAAAACAACAATTTAGTTATGAATTGAACTTTAATTAAATGAGTTGACTCTTCACATGGGATGATTTCACTGAACAACAAAAGAAAGGGAATATTGAATGATCCCCAATGATCCCCAGCGCCTCTTCAACCTCAGAAGGCTGAAGAAATTTGGCTTGGCCCCTAAAACCCTCACAAACCTGTCGGGCTGTATCACCGCCTGGTACGGCAACTGCACCGCCCACAACCAAAGGGCTCTCCAGAGGATGGTCTGCCCAACGCATCACCAGGGGCAAACTACCTGCCCTCCAGGAAACCTACAGCACCCAATGTCACAGGAAGGCCAAAAAGACCATCAAGGACATTAACCACCCGCGCCACGGCCTTTTCACCCCGCTATCATCCAGAAAGCGAGGTCAGTACAGGTGCATCAAAGCTGGTACTGGGAGACTGAAAAACAGCTTCTATCCCAAGGTCATCAGACTGTTAAATAGCCATAACTAGCCGGCTACCACCTGGTTATTCAACCCTGCACCTTAGAGGCTGCAGGGTTGAATAACTGGGTGGTAGCCGGTTATCACTGGCCACTGTAATAATGGAACACTAGTCACTTTAATAATGTTTAAATAATGTTCACATACGGCTTTACTCATCTCATATGTATATACTGTTTTCGATTCTACTGTATTTTAGTCAATGCCACTCCGACATTGCTCAATCTAACATTGATATATTTCTTAATTCCATTCTTTTACTTTTAAATGTGTGTGTATTGTTGTGAATTGTTAGATACAACTGCACTGTTGGAACACAAACCTTTCACTACACTTGCAATAACATCTGCTAAATATGTGTACGTGACCAATAAAATGTGATTTATAACAACCATGTCATCCATTCATTGCTTTTCAGGGGTTTGAGGATCAAAGGCAGACTACGTCCTATTTATAGCTCATCTGTCAACTCTATGGAACGTTGACCCGTGCACATCTAGCATGCCCAGGTGTCCAGAACGCTGTTTACACTCAAGCATATCAGCAGGCAACCTATGGCAACGTTTGGCACAGATTCTGTCAGGCCGAGCTAAACAGCAGCCAGTGTCTTCATACTTGATGAGCACCAGTGTGCGCGGAAGGCGATTGCTAAGTGCCTTTCCAGTTTTAGATGATGCCCTCCAGCCAATTCACAATGATGTATTCCAGGCAGAGGAGGCTGGTGGGAGGAGCTATAGGAGGACTGGCTCATTGTAATGACTGGAATGGAATTAAGGGAACGGTATCAAACATATGGAAACCACGTTTGACTCCGTTCCATCTATACCATTCTATCCATTACAATGAGTCCATCCTCCTATAGGTCCTCCCACCAGCGCCTACTGATTCCAGGCTAACCTACGAAACAGCCAGGCATGCCAACAAAGGTACAGTGCCTTGCGAAAGTATTCGGCCCCCTTGAACTTTGCGACCTTTTGCCACATTTCAGGCTTCAAACATAAAGATATAAAACTGTATTTTTTTTGTGAAGAATCAACAACAAGTGGGACACAATCATGAAGTGGAACGACATTTATTGGATATTTCAAACTTTTTTAACAAATCAAAAACTGAAAAATTGGGCGTGCAAAATTATTCAGCCCCTTTACTTTCAGTGCAGCAAACTCTCTCCAGAAGTTCAGTGAGGATCTCTGAATGATCCAATGTTGACCTAAATGACTAATGATGATAAATACAATCCACCTGTGTGTAATCAAGTCTCCGTATAAATGCACCTGCACTGTGATAGTCTCAGAGGTCCGTTAAAAGCGCAGAGAGCATCATGAAGAACAAGGAACAAACCAGGCAGGTCCGAGATACTGTTGTGAAGAAGTTTAAAGCCGGATTTGGATACAAAAAGATTTCCCAAGCTTTAAACATCCCAAGGAGCACTGTGCAAGCGATAATATTGAAATGGAAGGAGTATCAGACCACTGCAAATCTACCAAAACCTGGCCGTCCCTCTAAACTTTCAGCTCATACAAGGAGAAGACTGATCAGAGATGCAGCCAAGAGTCCCATGATCACTCTGGATGAACTGCAGAGATCTACAGCTGAGGTGGGAGACTCTGTCCATAGGACAACAATGTATATTGCACAAATCTGGCCTTTATGGAAGAGTGGCAAGAAGAAAGTCATTTCTTAAAGATATCCATAAAAAGTGTCGTTTAAAGTTTGCCACAAGCCACCTGGGAGACACACCAAACATGTGGAAGAAGGTGCTCTGGTCAGATGAAACCAAAATTGAACTTTTTGGCAACAATGCAAAACGTTATGTTTGGTGTAAAAGCAACACAGCTGAACACACCATCCCCACTGTCAAACATGGTGGTGGCAGCATCATGGTTTGGACCTGCTTTTCTTCAGGATGGACAGGGAAGATGGTTAAAATTGATGGGAAGATGGATGGAGCCAAATACAGGACCATTCTGGAAGAAAACCTGATGGAGTCTGCAAAAGACCTGAGACTGGGACGGAGATTTGTCTTCCAACAAGACAATGATCCAAAACATAAAGCAAAATCTACAATGGAATGGTTCAAAAATAAACATATCCAGGTGTTAGAATGGCCAAGTCAAAGTCCAGACCGGAATCCAATCGAGAATCTGTGGAAAGAACTGAAAACTGCTGTTCACAAATGCTCTCCATCCAACCTCACTGAGCTCGAGCTGTTTTGCAAGGAGGAATGGGAAAAAATGTCAGTCTCTCGATGTGCAAAACTGATAGAGACATACCCCAAGCGACTTACAGCTGTAATCGCAGCAAAAGGTGGCGCTACAAAGTATTAACTTAAGGGGGCTGAATAATTTTGCACGCCCAATTTTTCAGTTTTTGATTTGTTAAAAAAGTTTGAAATATCCTATAAATGTCGTTCCACTTCATGATTGTGTCCCACTTGTTGTTGATTCTTCACAAAAAAATACAGTTTTATATCTTTATGTTTGAAGCCTGAAATGTGGCAAAAGGTCGCAAAGTTCAAGGGGGGCGAATACTTTCGCAAGGCACTGTAGGTAGCAACTCCATATAACTCAGCAATGTCAGTGTATCAACTATTTTTCCATTTGTGCTGTATTGTACCAGCCTTCTGACTATGGTGGCCCTTGCAGGTATATTTTAATACTATAATACTTAAAGAAGTGGGTGGAGAGAATGCAGTAAAGAGGCACACCCAGAGAAACAAAAATATGTTGGTTACGGACCGGGTACGCATGCTGTTAGAAAATGGATACTAACTTGAGCGGTCTCCCTTCGCTGGAATGAGCCTGCTCTATGGAGACATCCCCTCAGCAGGCTGAGTAACAAGTAGAGAGGGTGCTCTGCTCTGTCAGTGATGGATGCTCTTAATGCATGCCTGTCACTCATCTAAATGTCCAACCTCAAATTTGGCAGCAAGGGAAATCTCTTGGTCCAGTGCATTGTAATAATGAAGTATGTATAAATAAGAATAGGTGTTATAATCATCATAATGACTTTGGGCACTCTCCACTGTTGCAGGCATAGGTCAAATCAACGGACTGTGGTGTGTGTTTATTGCTAATGATGTCACTGAGTGGTGGTACAGCCTACCCCATAACTGTCAAGAAGCAGCTCAGAGCCCAGGATGTGGCCATCCAGAACCAGCTAGTCTACTTGTTGGAGAGTGGAGGTGCATTCCCTCCTCTTCAGGTGTGAACTAGAATCACTGAGACCAATACAACTAATGAATGACTCGTATAAAGATACAACAGAACACTAATACTACTGATCAAATGATTTCATCTGCAGTCTGAGATCTTCCCTGCTTAAGACCAAGGAGGATGCTGTTGATTGTGTGATAGTTTTTAGTTTTGAAGCATTTACCTATCCTCCTACAAGATGCCATCTAGACTTTTTCTTAAAGGTCAGACTTTTACAACTAACTTAATTATATTTTCATGCAGTCTTTCATTGCTTCATAAAGTACATGCATATAGGAACCTCTTAAATGATCTATGTTCAAATAAAATATTAATTACCTGACACATTTTTTAAGCAGAATGTTCAACAAAAGAGCATCAGGACAATAAAGTATTTTTTTGTTTAACCTTTATTTAACTAGGCAAGTCAGTTAAGAACAAATTCATATTTACAATGACGGCCTAGGAACAGTGTCTCGTTCAGAATCACAGATTTTTATCTTGTCAGCTCGGGGATTCAATCTAGCAACCTTTCAGTTACTGGCCCAACTATCTAACCACTAGGCTACCTGCTGCCCAAAGTTTAACCCTGTTAATTTGCAAATCAGTTTGGTGTGTTCTGACCAATCATATCTTTCCCTACCAAAACAAGAACCAGATTAAGATGGGCAATCTTTTTGAATGAGAATGGAGAACACAAGGAAAATAAGTCTCTTCAGCCAGCTTTCATCTGCCTTTACAGATCGGCTCATTGCCATGGCAGTGAAATATTCTAGATGCAGAGGGTATTGCAATCTTGATCAGGTGATGGTGCTCAAACATTCGGTCTGGATAACAGAAATTACTTGTTGAAAACCTTAATAAATCTCGACAGAAAGTTTACTTTAGTTTTTCATTCTTAAAAACTCCACTTAAAGTACACATTTTTTATAAAGGCAATACGTTTTATTCAAGTGTAATTGCCTGATTTGAATGTTTTTCTTCAGGCATCAGGTTGGCAATGTGGCGAGTAATGGGGAGCTAACGCAGAATGCATCATTGAAAGGCAGCCACTCTGTCTAGCTGTGTGACCAGCGAGACACCCCCCTGATATTTCTACAGAACACCGTTCCAACGCCAGAGTGGACCCTTTTCTAAACCCAGGAGTGGCACTGCAGGCAACCCTGAGCACTCACCACAGAATGAAAGAACACATTGTTGTGACGCACAAAAACTGGTGAAGAGGAGCACAGTGAGGCATCTCAACATGCCTTTGTAAACACACAGACATTCCTGTGGAACTCAGCCAGCTCTGTTATATAGTACTATGATTAGAATCAGGTCTTGAATTCAAAACGCCATGTCATCAGAATGTTTCATTAGCTGTTGTTTTACATTTGTCATTTAGCAGACACTTATGCGCTCAGTTCTCACACTCATTCTTAAACATGGCTGTGGAATTTCATGTCAGTGTCTTAAAAAGGTTGGCTGGTGTTAGTCATGGAACAGATCTGTGAGTATTTATACTCTCTCTCCTGTAGGCAGAGACCAACAGACTAAAGGCTCATGGTTCCATGACGTCTGCTGTGGCATGTCTCTGTTCCAAAAATCACTGTTGCCATGGCCCTGAGAGTTATGCTATGGTTTGTCCAATATGGCCAGTAGTAGTCACTATGAAAATCTGCCTTGTGCCTACACATCAATTCCTTTATATATTGAAAATACGAACGAAACTGGTCCCTGTCTTTTGTGTGTGTTTCAGGAAGAAATATGGAAAGCAAAATATGGAAAGAAATATGGAAAGCATACACATGACCATGGTAGCAATTAAAAGGGAACAGTTTGGAGATTATGGGGAAATTATTAGAGGAAAGGTGAGGACACAACAGATCACCTGACATAATCCAAACATTACACTGTTGATTTTATGTGCATTTTACATTTACTGTACTTTTCACCACATTTGTTGATAACAAAATCTAAAAATACTCTGGATACATTCAGTAACATAAGAATATTATTGTAAAATGTGGGGTTGGCGCAACATAAAACCCCCAAATTAAAAGGGTTTGAGTGAGAGGCTAACTGGTGTAAGTAATTTCAAGGCACTTTTATGACTCAAAAGAAGTCTTCAACTTTTTTTTTTTTTTTTTAGCTCTCCTAGCTGTGCCATTGGGGAATTAGAGCAAAAACACTTGTAGTTGTTTTGTTTGGAACACAACCCTGCATCTCCATCTTTACACAATTACTGTTGTTTACGCAATCCAAAAACAGTCCATTATAAATTGCAATCTGATTCATGTGGGCATAAAGCCCACATGAAAGCTTGTACTATTAAAGCTTGTACTATTGCCAACATGACTAGCTAAATTATAAAATATATCTTACAGTGTTAGGCTTTCACAAAGAAATTCAGAGAAACAGATCATTTTGGTGCGCATAGAATGGAGTCGTGTGCATTCAGATGCTTGGTCCACAGCAAATTTTCTTCACAATGCAACAAAGATAGGCTCATTCTGTTGAGGACAACCCAATGCTGGCATCTTGTAACTGTACATCAAACATAGTGATCATAAACGTTGACACTGTATATAGCATTGGTTTTATATGGAAATGTGAAGTGCGCGTTCGGATTCACAGGGGTTTGGCTTGTTTGTATGACAAAGCAATATTTATTATAATCCTCATCCTTTCAAAATACATAGTCCTCGTAATTTACAGCAATTCCCACAGGAAACCAAAAACTTGCAAACTTCTTGTCGCATGCAGTGTTCAAGTTCAGAACAGCGGTCAGTCAAAACCCATACAGCGCTGGAAAGCGCAGAGCCAGAACTCTGAAGTCATGTGTAGTATGTTACTTTGCAGCCACTGCGTTCCAATTTAGGCGCTTATCAGTGTCCAAATCTGCCATTTTCAACCCGTATAATGTTACGAGTGTAAAGGGCTACCAGGAGTGTTTATCCTTTTAGGTTAAAGGAGAGCTCTGCGTTCTTCGTCTGGCAGACTCTAGGGTGGAGTGATTCTTCCCCAGGACACGGGGAAGGTAACTCTTTGAGAATCATACCTGACACTTATATAGGTTCACAGAGAATTGGCTGGTCCTCACTGACTGGAAGCAGCTGTTGAGATTTTCCTTGGAAAAACCAAAACCATTACATAATGGCATAGTTTATTTGGCTCTGGCCATCACAAGTCATTATTTTGGGGTTTGCCTTTAAGATGCAGGATTATTGAATGCCACTTGGTTCGAAAAAAAATAGTGTTGCAAATCCTTTGAGTGGAAATCCTGATCAGTTTACACATGCCCATTCCATGTTTCTCTTCATGCTCATCAGGTTGAGTAATTGCCTGAAAATCAAACAGGAATATCAGCTCTTCAAAGACAAATTAAGTACATCATTACTCTGTGAGAAGCTGACTCACTGGTTTTTATTTTAAACAATTACCTTTAGCAGAAGTATGATGTTAAATCTATTTGACAAAACACCTTTACAGAGGAACTAATTAGCTAAACAATGTGTACCATCACACAAAAATGTTTTTGTTGAGATTTGTAATGTAATAACACTATCAATACAATTTGTTTATTTGTATAAAAGTAGCTGAATACATTTGTAAATACAAGTTGAAACATGTACCATAGAAATCTCAAATAAGTCTGCTGTAAATTCTCATTATGCAGCACAATTTAAGGTTCAAGGTTAAGACAAACTCGGCAAAAAAAGAAACGTCCTCTCACTGTCAACTGCGTTTATTTTCAGCAAACTTATCATGTGTCAATATTAATTACATAAGATTCAACAACTGACAAACTGAACAAGTTCCACAGACATCTGACAAACAGAAATTGAATAATGTGTCCATGAACAAAGGGGGTGTCAAAATCAAAAGTAACAGTCAGTATCTCGTGTGGCCATCAGCTGCATTAAGTACTGCAGTGCATCTCCTCATGGACTGCACCATATTTGCCAGTTCTTGCAGTGAGATGTTACCCCACTCTTCCGAGGCACCTGCAAGTTCCCGGACATTTCTGGGGGGGAATGGCCCTAGCCCTCACCCTCAGATCCAACAAGTCCCAGACATGCTCAATGGGATTGAGATTTGGGCTCTTCGCTGGCATTGGCAGAACACTGACATTCCTGTCTTGCAGGAAATCACACACCGAATGAGCAGTATGGCTGTTGGCATTGTCATGCTAGAGGGTCATGTCAGGACGAGCCTTCAGGAAGGGTACCACATGAAGGATGATGATGTCTTCCCTGTAACGCACAGCGTTGAGATTGCCTGCAATGGTAACAAGCTCAGTTCGATGGTGCTGTGACACCGCCCCAGACCATGATGGACCCTCCACCTCCATCCCGCTCCAGAGTACAGGCCTCGGTGAAACGCTTATTCCTTCGACGATAAACGCGAATCCGACTATCACCCCTGGTGAGACAAAACCGCGACTCGTCAGTGAAGAGCACTTTTTTGCCAGTCCTGTCTGGTCCAACGACGGTGGGTTTGTGCCCATAGGCAACGTTGTTGCCGGTGGTGAGGACCTGCCTTACAACAGGCCTAAAGGCCAGTCCAGCCTCTCACAGCCTATTGAGGACAGTCTGAGCACTGATGGAGGGATTGTGCATTCCTGGTTTAATTCGGGCAGTTGTTGTTGCCAACCTGTACCCGTCCCGCAGGTGTGATGTTCGGATGTACCGATCCTGTGCAGGTGTTGTTACGTGTGGTCTGCCATTGCGAGGACGATTAGCTGTCCGTCCCGTCTCCCTGTAGTGCTGTCTTAGGCGTTTCACAGTACGGACATTGCAATTTATTGCCCTGGCCACATCTGCAGTCCTCATGCCTTCTTGCAGCATGCCTAAGGCACATTCACTTAGATGAGTAGGGACCCTGGGAATCTTTCTTTTGGTGTTTTTCCAGAGTCAGTAGAAAGGCCTCTTTAGTGTCCTAAGTTTGCATAACTGTGACCTTAATTGCCTACCGTCTGTAAGCTGTTAGTGTCTTAACGACCGTTCCACAAGTGCATGTTCACTAATTGTTTATGGTTCATTGAACAAGCATGGGAAACAGTGTTTAAACCCTTTACAATGAAGATCTGTGAAGTTATTTGGATTTTAATGAATTCTCTTTGAAAGACAGAGTCCTGAAAAAGGAACGTTTCTTTTTTTTCTGAGTTTACATTACTATGTGGACTAAGCAAATGAACAGGCTACATGATCAAACAGTACATTCCATAGGCAACACCAGCGATGCCTCAACAAATGGATACTCAAATGATAGTGCATTTGAAAAGTATCCAGACCCCTTGACTTTTTCCACATTGTTAATTTACAACCTTATTCTAAAGTGGATTAATAGTTTTTTTCCACCTCAATCTATGCTCAATACCCCTTTTGGATTCGGGGCTAAACTTGGAACATTGTTATACTCAGAGGTATAGGAACATTAGCTACGAAAGAGAAATGAGGGGTGCCATGATGAAGCTTGGGAGGGGCTGAGTGCAGGGAAAACAATCGCATGTGACAGTACTGATAAGGGGAGAAACCGTTGAAGGCTCATATCACTTAGTTCCCTGCTTAGCAAGAATGATGCAATGTTTAGCGATAAGGAGGAGACTCCACCCAAAGTGGGGTATGAATACCACCACGGGGGAAGCCATGTCTGAGTCTGAATTACAGCTGTATCGACCCTTTGGGAACAATTCAACTTGGTTAAGCTTCTCTAGTGTCCTTGAGTTATTTACTCTGAGAATTAGAACCTAACACCCCATAATGACAAAGCAAAAAACGGTTTGTAGACAATGTTGCAATTTAAAAAAAACTGAAATATCACATTTACTAAGTAGTCAGACCCTTTACTCAGTACTTTGTTGAAGCACATTTGGCAGCGATTACAGCCTTGAGTCTTCTTGGCATGACGCTACAAGCTTGGCACACCTGTATTTGGGGAGTTTCTCCCAATCTTCTCTGCCGATCTTCTCAAGCTCTGTCAGATTGGATGGGGAGCGTTGCTGCATAGCTATTATCAGGTCTCCAAAGATGTTTGATATGATAAGTCCGGGCTCAGGTTGGGCCACTCAAGGGCATTCAGAGACACCCTGAAACCACTCCTGCGTTGTCTTGACTGTGTGCTTAGGGTTGTTAACCTGCTCCAGAGCGCAACAGGACTTCATCAAGGATCTCTGTACTTTGCCTCGATCCTGACTAGTCTCCCAGTCCCTGCTGCTGAAAAACATACCCACATCATGCTGCTATCCCGCTTCATCGTAGGGATGGTGTCAGGTTTCCTCCAGATGTGATGCTTGGCATTCAGGCCTAAGAGTTCAATCTTGGTTTCATCAGACCAGAGAATCTTGTTTCTCATGGCCTGAGAGTACTTTTAAGTGCCTTTTGGCAAACTCCAAGCGGGATGTCATGTGCCTTTTACTGAGGAGTGGCTTCCTTCTGGCCACTCTACCATAAAGGCCTGATTGGTGGTGTGCTGCAGAGATGTTTGTCCTTCTGGAAGGTTCTCCCATCGCCACAGAGGAACTTTAGAGCGCTGTCCAAGTGACCATCGGGTTCTTGGTCACCTTCCTGACCAAGGCCCTTCTCCCCTGATTAATCAGTTTGGCCGGGCAGCCAGCTCTAGGAAGAGTCTTGGTGGTTCCAAACTTCTTCCATTAAAGAATGATGGAGGCCACTGTGTTCTTGGTGACCTTCAATGCTGCAGACAGTTTTTGGTACCCTTCCCCAGATCTGTGCCTCAACATTCCTGTCTCGGAGCTCTCCGAACAATTCCTTCGATCTCATGGCTTAGTTTTTGCTCTGACAAGCACCGTCAACTGTGGAACCTTATGTAGACAGGTGTGTGCCTTTCCAAATCATGGCCAATCAATTTAATTTACCACAGGTGGACTCCAATCAAGTTGCAGAAACATCTCAAGGATGATAAATGGAAACAGGATGCACCGGAGCTCAATTTCAAATCTCATAGCAAAATGTCTAAATATTTATGGAAATAAGGTATTTGTATTTTGATAAATACATTTTCAATAATGTCTAAAATATAATGACACTTGGTCATTATGGGGTATTGTGTGTAGATTGCTGAACTATTTTTTATCCATTTTAGAATAAGGCTGTAACGTAAAAAATGTGGAAAAAGGGAAGATGTCTGAATCATTTCCAAATGCACTGTAACTAGATGTCTTGTGTAAAGTATAATCCAACAGTTTTAGTATTATGATTGTTCTGTTGATGTGTTGAGAAAGTGGTCCTAAGGCTTGTACATTCCATGGAAGGTGACAGGGATGATAACCTCCACCTCAGCCCGTGCAATCTCTGTCAGATCTCTGGCATTGAGGATGAGGAGGTACCCTGGCCTCTGGTCTGCTCCAGGGTTCACCACGATGCTCAACAACACCCCTAGCAGGAGGAAAAGAGAGCAGTATCACAACCACAAAACCAGAAGTGTGCGAGAGAGGCATACCTACATTTGTATTTCAAGTTGTATACTGCCGGTATGTCAGCATTTTACGTCACACTAAGGTGAATCCTACTGATGGGTTCTGACTTATAAACTTGAAATACGGTTAAATCATCAGGTATCCTATGGAAAGGAGAAGGGCCACAGTCTGGTTTCTAAAACAGAAGTGAATGGTTATCTGTAGGAGGAACGTATATGGTTGCGGTCACTGATAAGGGTGGAGAGCTGTGGATTAGTGAGGAATGGGAGCCGAGTTCAGTTCAGGTCCCATTAAGCGAGAAGGAACAGTTTATTACCCACATCACTTACATTTATTGCTAGGCAGGAAGTTGTAATATTTAGAGGGAAGGAGGAGACTTCACCCATATTGTGGGCTGGAGATAGATACACATATACAGTTGAAGTCAGAGGTTTACATACACTTAGGTTGGAGTCATTAAAACTAGTTTTCAACTGCTCCACATATTTCTTGTTAACTATAGTTTTGGCAAGTCGGTTAGGACATCTACTTTGTGCCCGACAAGTAATTTTTCCAACAATTGTTTACAGACAGATTATTTCACTGCATCACAATTCCAGTGGGTCAGAAGTTTACATACACTAAGTTGACTGTGCCTTTCAACAGCTTGGAAAATTCCAGAAAATTATGTCATGGCTTTAGAAGCTTCTGATAGGCTAATTGACATAATTTGAGTCAATTGGAGGTGTATCTGTGGATGTATTTCAAGGCCTACCTTCAAACTCAGTGCCTCTTTGCTTGACATCATTGGACAATCAAAAGAAATCAGCCAAGACCTTAGAAAAACCATTTTAGACCTTCACAAGTCTGGTTCATCCTTGAGAGCAATTTCCAAACACCTGAATGTACCACGTAAATCTGTACAAACAAAAGTACGCAAGTATAAACACCAGGGGACCACGCAGCCATCATACCGCTCAGGAAGGAGACGCGTTCTGTCTCCTAGAGATGAACGTACTTTGGTGCGAAAAGTTCAAATCAATCCCAGAACAACAGCAAAGGACCTTGTGAAGATGCTGGAGGAAACGGGTACAAAAGTATCTATATCCACAGTAAAACAAGTCCTATAATCGACAACCTGAAAGGCCGCTTCAGCAAGGAAGACACTGCTCCAAAACCGCCATAAAAAAGCCAGACTACGGTTTGCAACTGCACATGGGGACAAGGATCGTACTTTTTGGAGAAATGTCTTCTGGTCTGATGAAACAAAAATAGAACTGTTTGGCCATAATGACCATCGTTATGTTTGGAGGAAAAAGGGGGAGGCTTGCAAGCCGAAGAACACCAACCCAACCGTGAAGCACGGTGCTGTGGGGGTGCTGTGCTGCAGGAGGGACTGGTGCACATCACAAAATAGATGGCATTATGAGGAAGTAAAATTGTGGATATATTGAAGCAACTTCTCAAGACATCAGTCAGGAAGTTGAAGCTCGGTCGCAAATGGGTCTTCCAAATGGACATTGACCCCAAGCATACTTCCAAAGTTGTGGAAAAATGGCTTAAGGACAACAAAGTCAAGGTATTGGAGTGGCCATCAGAAAGCCCTGACCTCAATCCTATAGAAAATTTGCGGGCAGAACTGAAAAAGCGTGTGCGAGCAAGGAGGCCTAGAAAACCTGACTCAGGTACACCAGCTCTGTCAGGAGGAATGGGCCAAAATTCACCCAACTTATTGTTGGAAGCTTGTGGAAGGCTACCCAAAACATTTGACCCAAGATTAAATTGTTTAAGGCAATGCTACCAAATACTAATTGAGTGTATGTAAACGTCTGAGCCACTGGGAATGTGATGAAAGAAATAAATCATTCTCTCTACTATTATTCTGACATTTCACATTCTTAAAATAAAGTGATGATCCTAACTGACATAAGATGGAATTTTTACTAGGATTAAATGCCAGGAATTGTGAAAACTGAGTTTAAATGTATTTGGCTAAGGTGTATGTAAACTTCCGACTTCAACTGTATATACACACACACACTTGTGCTGGTGGGAACATGTCTGTCTGTTCAGCTACCTGACACATTGGGTGAATAAACTTGGTTTGAGCTTTTATAGTTCTCCGGCAGTTTTTTCCTGTTATTTAGAACCCAACACTGCTTAGGTATGGTAATTCATGCCACCTGATCCAGTTGAAATGTTAGACAACAGATTGTGATATTATAGAATCGCCTAAAACCCTTCTGTTTACCGTCATCTTCCTCCACAGAGTCTGGGGTCTGCACAAAGATGGGTTCTGAGGGGTATGAGTCTGGCTCCTGCCACACCCACGTCTCCTTGGTCTTCACGTTCAGTTTGCAAATCTGGAGCAGGACACAATCAAACTCAATCCCTGAATGACTATCAGCAGGTTAGTTTAATCATAAACCTAATCAGAGTTGGATAATGTACTACTAGTTCTTGTCTGCGTGCTAAACTTACCCTGTCAGGGATGAAGTGGTTCAGACCCAGTCCATAGGCATAGCTGTAGTTCTTCCCAGAGAACTTACTGTAGTTGATCTGAGGGAACTCAAATGCTGCAGTGATAAAGGATTTTCAATGACTGATTCTACCGAATAAGGAAAATCTTACGACTGATGATATGAAAGAACAGATAGTTAGTGGCATCAGATGGTAAAAGAAAAGGGGAACCATAAAGGTTTAATGAAACACGCTGTGTGTGGGTTACCTTGTCGTGGTCCAGAAAACAGAACCTCAGGCTCCAGCCAGATGGTTCCATCACTGCGCATCACTGCAGTGGCTGTGGTGTACGGAAGGGATATCAGATTCTTCCCCTGTTTCTCCTGCAAGTACAAAAGGGAAAGACTTCACTGATATAGTCCTCTATCCTGAGATGATAACATCAAAGCAGTGATTACTACTCATTTCAGAAATGACAAGAATAAGGGCACAAAGCTTACTCTGTGGACGTCTATAGGCAGAACGTATCGCCGGACCTCCGGTTGAGGTGCCCTCATAGCAGCTTTCTTCACTTCCTCCCAGTTCTCCCGCAGGTTGGCCAGATATAGGTAGTTGTAGACAAACTCATGACTGAAACCAAACAAAAGAAAGGGGCACTGGATAAGTGTCTGGTACATGTTATTCTCAAGTCATTACAACAACTGGTCAATTACCTACCCTTTCCAAGTGCACAGGTCAACAACGATGAAGCCATCGTCCTCATAGCTGTTGATGTGATGGAAGAGATTGAAGGCAGAGGTCCTGAATTTATGCTCTATGTATTTAGCTGGGTCCTTCATAGCCAGATGGAACCATGTCTATATAAGAAAAATACTATTATCTGGTGATGAAGACATTTGTAATAGTGAGATTGATATATTGGCACTATATTAATCAAAAGTGAAACGCTAACAGGCTTTGTATACAGTTAGAGAATAGTGGTCTAAGAATAGTGGTCTAATAGCGGTCTAAGTTTACTTACACCCATGGTTTCGTTTGACTCAAAGCAATCCATGTAATTTGTGCCCCAGATGCTCCAAGCAGTCAAGAATTTTAGAAGGTTGATCTTTATTGGAGTCTCAACAAAGACAAAGTAGTTTTCTGTCATTCCAAAGCTGATGGACGACAAAGAAAAAGTATTGAAATAAATGTAATAAGCATGAGTGTTGCAATATAGAATGTGAACTCAATCAACGATGTCACTAACCTATGAACATACGAGGGCTTGAATCTCTCACTGCTGGGTATCTGCACAAGAACCTTGGACTTTGCAATGGGGTCGGACTTGTCTGAAAACAAGCATCAGAAAAAGACAAGACCCAATGCACTTAATTTAGGGACATCTCACTTCAAGAACAATTGTCTCAATGCTATATGCAGAACTAACCTTTCTGTCTGGGAGGAATTTTTACAATGTTGTAGGCCAATGACATGTTCTTCCCAAAACAGTTCCCAAGGTTGTACACCGTTCCATCACTTTCAATGTGTGGATGAGCCGTCACCCCATTGACCGAGAGGTAATCACACAGGTCCACCTGGAGAAAGTTTGTGAGACTTCTCCTTTGTGACGTACGACAGTTCTTATGTTCAATCTATCTGATGTTAGCCAGGGTAAGCAGCACATACCTTTTTCAGAGTCTCCAGTGTGTCTGGGTCCACTTTGGTGATGTAGTTGGTTTCTGTGCAGGCATAGAAATCCTCACCAACAGGGTACACATTCACTAAGCAATTATCTGTCACCTCAATCCCTTTGAAGTAGGTGAAAAACCTACAAAGACAGAAGAAAAGGGTTCATGAAATGAGGAAAGCGTGGATAATTTATGTAATGCCTAATAACTGAATTGTGAGGACATTGTTTTACTTTATCATAAAATTAGAGCAAATCAGACCGTGAGAATATATTTTTGCAGGGGTCTGGGTAGGCTGCTGTTCCAAACTCAGTGATGACCACTCTTTTCTCTGTCATGGCTCGCACATAGGCATCTGTTTTGACAAATCTACAGAGGAACATAAGGGTTAACTTAACAGTCTAGCCCTGTCATTGTTGGCCTTACTGCCTTGTTAGCCCATCCAAACACATTGAATAACAGTTTCACTACATGGAACAGTCCCCCCAAAAAATCCAAAGAAAGTCGGTTCTGAAGTGTCTGTTCTTTATCAGCGATATATATTTTTATTTTTTACATTTAGTGCCTTATTTTTGGCACTAAACAGTCTCCATATATACACTGTACTTCCATTAATTTTTTCCCCACAACTGGTGCCAGGGGACCTTCAGACGAGTCTTGTGAGCATCCTAGAGCAAAACAACATGTATGACACTTAGCCTAAACTGTTCGGACACTCCAGACAGAAGTTGTCAGATCAGCTGTACCCACTTCAGACAAGTCCCAAGATGCTTGTGGGGGTCATAAAGCAAAACACCATCGTTTGTGAGAGTCCCATTTGCGTACACTACAGACGATTTTGTAAGACGACTAATTTTCGGGATGTCTTATGGTCTGACAAACTCCGCTCTAGCTCGGTCACCTTTCACCGCAGATGCGGAAGTGCGACTGGCGGATTGAGACGCATCCAATGCAAAAAAATATATAGCTCTAGCTAAAACTGACTTATGGGTATTTTTTATTATGCCAAAAAGATTTGCACGGGTGCGCGGACATCGACTCTGAAGTTGAAATAATACTGTGAAAATGATAATACCCTGTTAGTGTAAGAGTAGGTGGGGGGGAAGAAGGAAAATAAAAAAATAAAAACTTGGAATTTCAGCCTGTTTTGGAGGGATGGAGTTTTGGCCTGTCTGGCGACATCACCAGGTGGTAGAAGTTAATTGACCAAGAAAGACTTAAACCTCTGCCAATAACCGTTAGTTTTCAGGATGCATACCGCCTCTCCCTCATTAGGCTCGTCCAATTAGGTCCCGCACGCAGACCACTCCCAGACAGTCCTAACAAAATTCTTTCATGAGAAATTACTTTTTCAATTTAAACAGTCAAAAAAAACACACTAAGGTACTGAATTATTAACTAGAAATGATTTGATAGAGATAAAAAAACCCAGCTGCATTGGACCTTTAAAAACAATTAACATGTAGCTTGGAACCTACAGATTGGGAATTGATAGGCCCACTTCTGTTTTAGCTTTCAGAAGCCTTTGAGAGCAGAAGGTCTCTGTGCTTTAGTCACTGTTTTAATTAGAAACAGCCCACGCTGAGGTTGCCCAAAACATTCCAGTCACATTTATTGGCCGAGGGGAACATTTCACAAAACTCCACAATTACTACCAGTGTGTTACTGTAAAATGATTGCATGCCCCCCTCATAATATAGATTTTACCACCACCGTGTGTAAACGTGTTACGCATCATCACTGAAGTCAACACGCAGGGGCTTACTTCCGATAGTAGGTCACATGGCCATTCTTTAGGTCAAACTTGTGCATGAGGGCCTGGCCATCAAAAAGGTGGTAGAAAGGTTCCGCCCCCACCTCGAACAGGCCGGGTCCCAGACGCAATAGACTGCCACTCAGCCATTCTGGAATCACACCTGAACACAGCATGAAATTATCCATGTTACCCTGTCGTGTTCAATCCTCACTCAGCCATGATATAACACCAACCTTCTTGCTTGTAAACCAAAGGGGAGTGGAGCCTAAGACCTGTTCCTCACCTACCTACAACGATAGCAGGAATAGGTTCATTCAATTCTCCACACGTCTCAAATATTTTCTTGTACCCACCAGCCGGATGCTGAATTCTGAAAATGAAACAAAAGTCAAAATAAACATCCATTCACAAAAGCATAGGCTGGTGATCTGACTTTTCTGGCCCAACCTAAAAATCAAAATGAGGTACCTCATTCTGCCCTAAATGTGAAGTTTAACTTCATCAAAACCAAAAACTACAATCTCAGACCAGAAAAATAAATGTTCAACTGCTTGACAGTAGCATGCAGTAAAATAGTAATGAGAAGGTACAAATACTTTTTTAAATTTTTATAACTTAGCACAACAGTTTATCAACAATTTACATACTCCTGTCAGTTACGCAACGCAGAAAGTCTGCAAAAAGTTTGCTTACTCACCAACTTACTATATTCTTGTATGGGAAAGTTATGCGAAGCGAAGGAAAATGTACAAAAAGGAGTTACTCACCGACTAACCATTTTCCTTTAGAGAATCAACAGCTTGTGTGCAGGAAGCCCAGTCTGAAATGCGAAGTGAGCAGCAGCCTTTATAGACAGTTCCATTCCCATGCAGAGCGCCGGGAGTCTGAGAATCTACCCCCAAACCAGAGGTCTCTGAAACAAAAGTTCCTTTGTGTCCAGACCATTCAGTTTCCAGTGAAGTTTAGCCCACCGCCACCACACAATTCTACCCCTTCAAGGAATTTCTCAGCCTAATTAAGACCAGAACCACATTTGCTAACCTGAGAGCCCCAAAAGGTTACAAAAGGGGCTAAACAACAAACACTTCATTGAAGTGAACAGGAAAGTAATGCAGTTCATTATGCAATATCTTTGGTTTCAAATATGTGTTCTACACGTTTTGTCAGAGAAAGATGTTCCTACTCTAGTTAACTAATTTGATGGATTCCAGATGAAAACAAGTTTATATTTAATCAATATTCTCTGTAGGCACCCACACGGAGGGTGTTATGGATGAGTATGATTAACACCGTCTTCCTCTTCTTCATCCTGATCTAGATGAATGAAGCGGTCAGTTGGTCAGACTTGGGTTGCAATGCACTTGGAATTATAAGATATTTCTCTGCCACATCCTTCCAGGGATAGTGCAATGATACTGTGGAATTTGTGCATTTTAAAAAGTAATTAGTGATACAAGGCAGTATTTCTGTCTGAGTAGCAACCATTGCTCTCCCTTCTTGTGCCAGACAGTACAAGGACACTAAGGTAAACAAAATATGAAATAAACCACATCCGTCAAAACATTAAGCCAATATATTTGCAGAATTAGTAAGGAGAAAACATTTTGTTTTACAGTTGGACATTCTCCTAAGAATGTAGCATAACAGATTTTTGGCAAGGAAATAATACACAAACGTTTATAACTGTTGTAATTGGCTCTTCCTTTGAGGTAAGTATACAGCCATAGACGTATTCGGAAAATGCATCAAACGGATTCCAAAAGGTTTATTAAGACTTCATCGATGGCATAAAAATACATATTATGGCAGATATCATATATATATATTAACAATTGTATTGATTGGTCAAAGCTACCATTCTTTTAAAATGACAGAAAATAGTGCTAAACTTTTCTGTATCCGAAATGGCTGAACATAACTTGCCAGGTAAGAAAATAGAGACAAATCCCAAGCCCAAAATATAAAATAAAGCAGTTTGAGCTTAACTTTAAGAGAATGTTATGGAATAAAATACATTAGAATACAAAAATACATTAGATGAAAGATCTACAGAAAAGTGCAATGCAAGAAAAGTCAAACGTGGATACAAAATGTTATGAGCACTTCATACAAACCTAATGAACTAGGTAGACAAATCACACTTAGTAACAAACGTAATCCCTAAAAAAACTCAAACGTTTTAAAGTTTGAATACTGTATACTCTGTCAATGGTAGTGTATGAATGTAGATCAATTGCAACATTGACAGAAAAACACCAAATCTAATCTTGGTTTGCTTTAGTCTCTTATTATACTCCATAAGAAATCAAAGTCACTTAATTGGTGCACTAAAGATAACTACTGCAGTAGTTTCAAAATAACATACACAAAAACACATTACTCAACATAAAATATGCATAATTCAACCCTAAAGATAATTGTTACATACTTGCAGTCTAAATTGGGAGGTGATCTCACCTGTATAGTCCTCCCACCTTTCATTTAGCTGCAAGAACAAAATGTACCTTCAGTTTCTAATACTAAAAGCTTGTGGTCTATTCATACTTATCAGCAATGGTGGCTTGCTCTTTGGTTAATCTCAGTGGTTGGAAAATGGCCAGAGTAAATGTCTGGATACTGCCTATGAAACTAATCATAGAAAAATTTATTAGACTTTGATTAACTTTATATATTTTTTAACACCTTAGTTAGAATTTCAAATCATAAGTTGTAAACAAAGTTGTAGTTTGATGGAAAATATGAAAGCGTTCAGACAACATGCCATCTAACTTATCTGCTTGAGCTTCTCCTTCCTGTCCTTCATCGACATGTTCTTGTCTTGACCAGGCTCTCCAGTAGGTCAGCGATCGCAGCCTGGGACAAACTCAGCTTCTACTCATCAAAAACTCTTTGGTGCTGATCCGTCTACAAAAGGAGTGGACGGGCACAGGGGCACCAACAATGTTATGTTATCTAGGGGAGGAAAGAAAACAGGCTCAAATCTCATACATGTAAGCAGTTGGGAAAAAAATAAATCATAGAAAATTGATCATGGAAGCTTTATAAAAATAAAAGCGACAGTAGTACTGTACCTGCACTTTCCTGAGGTAGGCGATGTGGTCCTGGACTGCATTCTGCAGATAGACAGGCACCTGGAGGATCTCCTGGTGATGATCCATGAGGAAGGAGACCAGTCTGGTGGCCAGCAGCTCATCCAGGTCCATCTCCTCCTTACAGCCCAGCACGCAGTGAGAGAACATATGCGCCATCTGAAAACGCAATGGGATTGAATAATGGAGTTGAGGACATGTTCATTTCATGCTCTTTTTAGGTTTACCATGTTCAGATCACGCAGAATTGTAAAACCTGTTTCTCCTCACCAGTGTGTGTGTTGCTATGGTGTCATGGAGCCGAGGCAGGTCCATGTTCTGACTCATCCGGGAGATCATTCTCATCAGCAGCTGGAGCTTCCTTCGGCTGGCAGGAGGCAGAAACAGGGTGCAGAGCTGCAGAGCCTCAATGGCCACCTGCTCCAACTGAGGCTGGAGGAGACCTTCACACAGAATGGGTGTGTGAAGTTGGCCCTTTGTACACATCAGATCATAATGATACACACAACCACTAGGACTTGAGGCTAATGAAATACATTGAAGTGACTGAAGCATCCGTGTGATTAACTGGAATACATGTATATTGCAATGGCAAAAAAGCAATTGCTTCTCACTACAGTAATAACACTTGTACAAGTTACTAAATGTAATGTCATATCTAGACATAGGGAGTATCAAGGCAGACTTTAAACAGAGCAGTTTAAAGTTCTGGAGAGCATCCATATGGATACATTTGAAATTCTTCCAGTGATAACATTAAAGGACAATTAGATCCTCACCCCACATTAGTGAAAGCCCAATGAGTAATGTTAGTCAGGTGTTAAGACATGCAAAAGCACAACACACAAGCATTCAGTTAAGATGGCGCCGAAGAGAATGGCTGATGTTTTACATGCCCGTAACCAAATTGTGCCATTTTGTTCCTCTTTTGCATTGTTTGTAAATTATTTTTTACAACTTATTTTGTACATAACATTGCTGCTACCGTCTCTTATGACCAAAAATAACTTCTGGACATCAGAACTGGGATTACTCACCACAAACTGGAAGAAGCTTTTTCCTTTAACGAGTCCAACGATAAAGACATAATGCTCTCCCAGGAACAGGCCTAGAGCCCCGTCATTTGTGTGAAAAGACAGCGGAAAAGAGGACGCAGATTGGGCTTCCTTTTGAGAATCCGTAAGCGAGAATCCCACTGCCGTCAATTCTACTTGCTAACATGCAATCATTGGAAAATAAAATTGATGACCTATGATTATCCTACCAACGGGACATTAAGTACTGTAATATCTTATGTTTCACTGAGACGTGGCTGAACGACAACAGGGATAATAGAGCTGGAGGGATTTCCAATGCACTGGCCGAACAGAGAAGCTACGTCTGGTAAGACGAGAGGTGGGGGTGTCTGTCAATAACAGCTGGTGCGCGATATCTAATAAAGAAGTCTCGAGGTATTGCACCTTATGATAAACTGTAGACCACACTATCTACCAAGAGAGTTCTATATCTATATTATTGATAGCAGTATATTTACCACTACAGACTGATGCTGGCACTAAGATAGCACACAACCAACTCAATAAGGCCATAAGCAAACAAGAAAATGCTCACCCAGAAGCGGCACTCCTAGTAGCAGGGGACTTCAATGCTGGCAAACGTAAATCAGTTTTACCAAATTTTTACCAGCATGCAACCAGAGGGGGAAAAAAATATATAAAATAATAACTAGACCACCTACACAGAGATGCATACAAAGCTCTCCATTTGGCAAATCTGACCATAATTATATCCTCCTGATTCCTGCTTACAAGCAAAAACTAAAGCAGGAAGTACCAGTGACACGCTCAATACGGAAGTGGTCAGATGACGCGGATGCTACAGGACTGGTTTGCTAAGACTGGAATATGTTCTGGGATTCATCCAATGGCATTGAGGAGTATAGACCTCAGTCAGCAGCTTCATCAATAAGTGCATCAACAACGTCGTCCCCAGTGACCATACGTACATATCCCAACCAGAAGCCATGCATTACAAGCAACATCCGCATCAAGCTGAAAACTAGAGCTGCCGTTTCAAGGAACGGGACACCAATCTGGACGCCTATAAGAAATCTCGCTATTCCCTCAGACGAACCATCAAACAAGCAAAGTGTCAATACAGGATTAAGATTGAAACCTATTACACCGGCTCTGACACTCGGATGTGGCAGGGCTTGAAAACTATTACGGACTACAAAGTCCAACTGGCAAGTATCTTCATTGGTATTTTCAACCTCTTCCTGTAATACCTACATGTTTCAAGCAGACCACCATAGTCCCTGTGCCCAAGGAAGCGAAGGTAACCTGCCTAAATGATTTCCGCCTCGTAGAGCTCACGTCAGTAGCCATGAAGTGCTTTGAAAGGCTGGTCATGGCTCACATCAACAGCATCCTCCCAGACCCACTCTTATTCGCATACCGCCCCAACTGATCCACAGATGACGCGATCTCAAATCGCACGCCACACTGCCCTTTCCCACCTGGACAAAAGGAATACCTGTGTGAGAATGCTGTTCATTGAATACAGCTCAGCGTTCAACACCATAATGCCCACAAAGCGCATCACTAAGCTAAGGACCCTGGGACTAAACACCTCCCTCTGCAACTGGATCCTGGGACTTCATGTACCGCCTCCAGGTGGTAAGGGTAGGCAACAACACGTCTGCCAAGCTGATTCTCTCCCCCCCAGGGGTGTGTACTTACTCCCCTCCTGTACTCCCTGTTCACCCACAACCGCGTGGCCAAACACGACTCCAACACCATCCTTAAGTTTGCTGACAACATTGGTAGGCCTGATCACCAACAACGATTAGACAGCCTATAGGGAGGTGGTCAGAGAACTGGCAGTGTGGTGCCAGGAAAACAACCTCTCCTTCAATATGAGCAAGACAAAGGAGCTGATCATGGTCTACAGGAAAAGGCGGGCTGAACAGGCCCCCATTATCAACAGGGCTGTAGTGGAGCGGGTGGAGAGTTAAGTTCCTTGGTGTCGACATCAACAACGAGCTATCATGGTCCAAGCACACCATGAGTCGTGAAGAGGGCACAAAAAAATCTTTGCCCCCTCAGGAGACACAGAAGATCTGGCATGGGTCCCCAGATCCTCAAAAAGTTCTACAGCTGCACCATCGAGAGCATCCTGACCGGTTGCATCACCGCCTGGTATGTCAACTGCTCAGCATCTGACCGTAAGGTGCTACAGAGGGTAGTGCGTACGGCCCAGTAAATCACTGGGGCCAAGCTTCCTGACATCCAGGACCTATATAATAGGTGGTGTTAGAGGAAAACCCATAAAATTGTCAGACTTCAGTCACAAGTTAGACTGGTTTCTCTGCTACCGCACCGCAAGCGGCTTCTACCCCCAAGCCATAAGACTACTCAACAATTAATCAAATTGCCACCGGACTATTTACATTGACACTCCCCCGCCATTTGTTTTGTACACTGCTGCTACTCGCTGTTTATCATCTATGCATAGTCACTTCATCCCTACCTACATGTACAAATGAACTCAACCTGTACCCACACACACTGACGCGGTACCGGTACCCCCTGTAAATAGCCCCGTTATTGTCACTTATTTTTTACTTTCGTTTATTTGGTAAATATTTTCTTCTTCTTGAACTGCACTGTTGGTTAAGGGCTGGTAAGTAAGCATTTCACAGGAAAGTCTACACTTGTATTCAGCACGAGACAAAGTTTGATTTGCAGACGCAGGCTTACTTTGCTCGGGACTCCGGTACCGTGCATAAGTGGACACCGAAGGCAGAGCAAGGGTCGGCCTAAACAGGTCCAGAGAGCTCTGACAGCGCCTGCTAACAGAGGGCTCTGGTCGGAGGTCCATGCTGCTGGTCCTCAGGTTGAGCAGACTGGGGCCCATCAGGCCAATAATGGAGGAGTCTGGCTTCATGGTGATGTCTGCTACAGGGACAATAACACCAAAACAGCTGGCAGACATCTTTCTGTGCTTAGCTATATCCAAACAGGTACCAATGCTCCTTGGGCATCTGACTGAATGAGGGGTTGTCCATTGGTAGGGAGATGCCGATTCTGGCGCAGTGAGCGCTATCCTCTACAGAAGTCACACCTGAACTGGTGTCACAACTAGGAGCAGTTCCCATGGTGACAAAGCCTTGGGATTCAGAGTTAGGGCAGCTGTCTGGCTGAGAGTGTTTTACTCTGAGGTGGAGTGCTGTACTTGCTGCCATTGTTACTTTTGCAGGACGCCAGACTCTCAGAAGACTGGAACAACTTGAGTCGGGAGCATAAGTTGGACTCTGGCAATTCATCCAAGATTCTCTCCAGGGAACAGCTCCTGGGTCTGAGCCTAATGGACAAGGCTCCACTGCTCTGACCAGGACAGGCTCAGACTGCTGCCTTCAAAGACATCCTCAGAATTGTTCGGAAGGAGTTCTGGGGATCCCCAGAACTAGCCCTTCAGCCTGGCAGGCCCATCTGGGGGACCCTCCTGGTACAACCTGTCTTCAAAGCTGCATACATGGACTGGGCATTCGAGCTGAGCACTTCTCTCATTGGTGAGTCACCCTCATCAAAAGCCCCCTTCCGAATTAAGCTCAACAGCAGAGATTCGGTAGATTTTAATTGGTTAACAGCACTGTTCGTGTGATGGTTTTTTGCAGGCTGGGGGTAGCTGTGGGTAGCTGGGCACCTCTTGGTTTTTTCACTTTCCTCAGTTTTAGGAGCCAAAATGTAGCCACATAAAACTAGCAAGGGACCAGACAAAAACAAAACTTGTGAAGCCGGCAGGACAAACATGAGTGGGCACATTTCTTGGGGGGGAGGGGGGCTAAATTGGACACACGAGTTAGTAATAACACAAGTCACAGCGCAGTCAAGACATCCTCTATTATGAGGCAAATAAACCAGTTGCAGTTTCATGCTGCTTGTATTAGATATGGTCAATCTTATTGTTCAACTGGAGAGTGGAGATATGTCTCAAACAATATCTCATCCAAAATAAGTTCCCATTTACAGAGGCATTTCATAGAGAAGGATGAAAATGTAAAACACCATTCACATTACTCATATTAACTAATGTAAACCTGAATCCATTAACCACACCTGAGATGTGTACTCTAATTTACAAATAACTGCAAATGCTGCTAAAGATGGAGTGCAAATGACATTATGGGTGAATTGACCCTTTGCTATGCCCCACACTGGACTTTGGGGCAACCAATGGCAGCACTCAAATGGGGGAGGGGTCTTTAACAGTGAACCAAGGGCACTTGCTACTGTTTATTCCTGAAATGCAGAGTCTGTTGGAGTATTCTTCCAATCTGAAATTATACTTTTGTTACATTGTTTGCTAGCTATGCTGCTTAGCTAGCCAAGTCTCATAGACCACCAAACATTGCCAATGCTAGTCAGCCACTCAATATAAAACTTGTTCTCTCTAAATGCATGTTAACCAGACAAGTTATGAATACAACTCCCATCTGCTGTCAACATCAGGGTATGATTTGAGAGCTCTAGCTAGTCAGCGCCATGCTGAGTGAATTCAGAGCCATTCAATGGCTAGCCACACTACAAACATAATTTTACCAGGTTCATGTGAAGCAATTGTAATGACAGTCCACCACAACATATCCAATTTCCTGATTAGCAAGGGGTAGTCGGTCTTTTAATAGACAATGAAATTGAACAGAGTTTGAGCTCAACAGTAACCAAAGGGGGCAGGGCTTAGAGAAGGGTAAATTTAATCCAGATTTTAGTAACACCTTAGGTTAGGGAGGAACAGAGAAACCATTGAAATTGAGTGTCATACAATTTCACCTTTGACAATAATGCATTCAATTCAAAAGTTTGTCAAATGTATACATACCCAAGATGTTGACAAACAACTTGTAGTATTCAGATGTGAGAATTGGCCGAGGGAGGCTATAGAAGTAGTCAGAGACCGTTTTGAACACATCCCTCTCAAACCCAGGATAGGATGGCTGGCTGGCATCATACTTCGGCCCTAGAATGGTATGGGTGATATTTGACATGTTGGTCTGAAACAAAAGCTCTCATATTGAGCCTTGTTTCATATGAGGGGAAATATTCATACAATACACACACAAAAAAAGTAACTTACAGTTTGCAAGACCTTTCATTGCAGACAAAACCCAGTGTGGGAGGTCATCTGTGGGGAAAAAGCTTCAATGAGGTCCGGCTGGCCGCACTGAAATTGGTTACTTTTCCTCGCCGTCGAAATTTGCAAATTAAGTCCCATTTATTGTTTTTGGAATTTAATGCTCTTTGACTGTCTAGCTTTCATTTAGGTGATTATTAGTGAGCTGGACACAGTCAAGAAACTATGAATGTACGTCCTTTATCATTTCCACACACCCACCCGCGGGTCGGATTGGACCCCCTAGCGGGCTGGATCTGGGCTGTATGTTTGATACCCCTGGTCTACACTGTGTAGACAGAGTGCAGATATAAAATCAGACCTACCCGTCTTATCCTCAAGTGTAACAACCCCATGCTTGTTCACAATGGTCATGTTGTACACAATGTTTTGAGGATTGATGTGTCTTGGATCCAAAACAACCTCAAGTGAGGTCAATCCCAATGTTTTCTGCAGGCTGAAAACATGAAATGGCAATAGATTAAGGATCTAATCATTCAAACTTTTGAGAAGAATTTAAGAGTGGATCTTACTGTGTGAGAGTGATGCCTCTCCAAACATCCTGGATTTCTTCCTCTGTTAATACTCTGGGCTGTACCACTTCGCTCACAGGCTCAGTCTCCATATCTTGTTTTGAGCGAACCACATTTTCCTGTGAAAAATAATAATGCATCTGTCAATTATGTAGACAAGTGAGGAAGTCATACCAGAGACACTGCGGTTGCCCGGCTACCCATCCACAGCGCTCCGGCCAAACGAATGATAGAGGACTCGTGCTCAAAAGCTTGTTTAAGCAGGAGAAGCTCCATTGAGGACTTCCACAATTTTAAAGTATTCAACTGGGTGAGACTTCCTATGGATCTGATAATTCCATCCAGGCCATCAGGAGGGATCAGCCAATGAATTACACTTGTGATCAAACATTCGATATCTGCAGGTGGCGGTAAATCATCAACCTTGGCGTTATACCTGTTCAAACACACTCCAGGTGGCAGTATGCACTATTTCAGTTTGTTTACCAACTCAGAAGTAGAAGAAAATGGACTACTTCAAAAATGGAGATGGCCTCAATGGCGCTGCCCATGTGCTCACAGACACCATTATGGGACAGATGCAGAGTCATCGATCATTCAACAGTCTGGACTTCTGGAATGCGAAACACTGACCATTCTGATTGATCCCAGAAACCAATGGGTTGGGCCATAACTGGCCTACATGATGTTGTTATCAACTTTGATACTCATTCTCAGATGTTAGAGACGATCCAATCGCTAATAAATTTGTTTTGTACAATGGCCCTCATGTTGACTTCATGTACACTACATGACCAAAAGTATGTGGACACAGTTCTGCAGGAAAGTCAACTTCTTCCACACTGATCAACAAACCATTTCTGTATGGACCTCGCTTTGTGCATGGGGGCATTGTCATGCTGAAACAAGAAAGGGGGATACCTAGTCAGTTGTACAACAGTGCCTTCAACTGAAATGTGTCTTCTGCATTTAACCCCCTCTGAATCAGAGAGGTGCGGGGGGCTGCCTTAAAATCGACATCCACATCTTTGGCACCCGGGGAACAGTGGGCTAACTGCCTTGCTCAGGTGCAGGACAGATTTTTACCTTTCGGTTACTGGCCCAACGCTCTAACCACTAGGCTACCTGTCGCCCTCCTACAAACTGTTTCCACAAAGTTGGAAGCACAGAATCATCTAGAATGTCATTGTATTTCCCTTCACTGGAACTAAGGGGCCTAGTCCAACCATGAAAAACAGGCTCAGTCCATTATTCCTTCTCCACCAACATTTACAGTTGGCACTATCCATTCAGGCAGGTAGCGTTCTCCTGGCATCCACCAAACCCAGATTTATCAGTCAAACTGCCAATGGCAAAGAGTGATCATCACACCAGAGAGCACGTTTCCACTGCTCCAGAGTCCAATGGCTGCAAGCTTTATACTACTCCAGCCAACGCTTGGCACTGCGCCTGGTGATCTTAGGCTTGTGTGCGGCTGCTCAGCCATGGAAACCCATTTCATGAAGCTCCTGACAAAACAGTTATTGTGCCGACATTGCTTCCAGAAGCAGTTTGGAACTCAGTAGTGGGTGTTGCAACCGAGGACAGACGATTATTATGCGCTTCAGGATTCGGCAGTTCCGGTTCTGTGAGCTTATGTGGCCAACCACTTCGCGGCCGAGACGTTTTCCACTTCACAATAACAGCACTTACAGTTGACCGGGGCAGCTCTAGCAGGGCAGAAATTTGATGAACTAACTTGTTGGCAAGGTGGCATCTTATTACAGTGCCACATTGAAAGTCACTGAGCTCTTCAGTAAGGCCATTCTACTGCCAGTGTTTGTCTATGGAGAATGCATCGCTGTGTGCTCAATTTTATACACCCGTCAGCCACAGGTATGACTGAAATAGGCAAATCCACTAATTTGAAGGAGTGTCCAGCGGAATTAAACTCAGGATGAGTCATCAGGCCATAATAGGGGTACATTTATAACAACAGTACTTACTACAGTATCTTTGTCCAGTTTCTTGGAACTCCTACATTTGAAGCCTTCCTTTTCCCTCATTGAGAAACTCTTCTTTACGGATGCAGGCCCTGACACAAGTGGGCAATGGGGAATTCCCTTCAAAAGAGAAGGGAACCTAGGACATTCCAGGTGAAATTATTTAAATACATTTGTGAAATCAAATGTATTGTCAATCATATACAAAGTGTCAGACAAATATCAACATCAAGTATGCTTTGATATCGCATGTTTACAGATTCTACAATTCAAAAGAAACACACCAAATAGATAAATTTACATGTAGAGATGGCAGTTCTCCTCGAAATCTTTGGAACCCCATCTGCCCTTTACATCCTCGATTACATGATTCTTGAGGAACTTCTTCAGCAGCTGGACAGTCTGTTGTCTGGTGACATCTGGTCCGAAGTTACTATTGTTCCTGAGCAGTTCATGCAACCAGTCGACAGCTGCCACAGCAGTAAAACAGTTCGCATACACTCTGAAGTGCTGCCGATGTTTTCGCAGAGGCATTCCCGTTCGGAAAAGCTTTGCAACTTCATTCCACTGCAAATGGAAAATAGCTGTATGCATGCATGCCTACAGTACTTTCTAAAAGATTAGGTAATTATCTGTAAGATTGCATTTGGGTTGAAGTCCCAGTGCAGTCAAAAACGTGATTTGTGTGATATTACTTTTAACACTAGGAGGTTGGAATACTACTGTGAAAAAGATGCTGTTTAGTGTGAGAGCTGTTTGAAAAGACAGAGTTTCGGCCTGCCTGGGATATAAATTAGTTAATAGACCAATAAGAAAGACAGTTTCAAAACTCTGCCTATAGGGCTCCGAAAGGACACGCCCCTCTTTCCACAATTTCGGTTCTGGAACTGACACTCACTCATTTGTAGCATACTAATTTCAACAACAACAGCGTGTTTCCAAACATTGAATGGGTACAAAAATAAAACATGTATAAAAAACATTTTTTACCGAGACGAAAAGTCAAGGCTATGTAGATACCAGAGTTAGTTGTCGTACAAACTACTCATCCTGCGAACACATGACGGCACTCAATAACTGCTGTATCGTCCGATCACAGCAGCTACAAGTCACTTAAACTGTTAGCGAACAGGTCATGTCACATCATGTGTTCAATAACAGATCGTTGGACAATAGACTGCAAAGCTCATGCTAGTGTAGGTTTTGGTGTTCTTTGAAACAGAAACTGACAGTAAAAACATCATTTCTCAACACAGAGGTTGGAACTCTCATAACCGATGGGCACTACATCAACATACAAATTGTTTAGCAAACGTTTACATTACAGAGTAATATCGCCAATATTTGATATCACTACGGGTTTCGTGGATTGAGAATCCATGTCCGGAATCGCTCGTTGCAGCTCTAACAGCTAGTTTTCCCCTCCCCACTCAGACCACTCCCAGACAGTAATAGTACATTTTGAACCTTTATTTAACTAGGCAAGTCAGTTAAGAACAAATTCTTATTCACAATGACAGCCTATCCTGGCCTGCACTGGCCCAATAATGCACCGCCCTATGGGACTCCCAATCACAGCCAGATGTGATACAGCCTGGAATCGAACCAGGGACTGTAGTGACGCCTCTTGCACTGAGATGCAGTGCCTTAGACCATTTGTCTTTCTTGTTTACCATTTTAATTGAAAAGAATCACAGTAAGGTACTTAATTGTTACGCAGAAATGACTTGATATTGAGATAAACACAGCTACATTGGAACTTTAAACTATGTAGTTAAGCTGATTAAGGCACATCCTAAAACATTGGCAAGCAAGCAAACTATCGGGACAGAGGCATATACACAGAGTATACAAAACACCTTCCTAATATTGAGTATATTTGCCCTCAATTCATCAGGGCATGGACTTTACAAGGTGTTGAAAGCGTTCCCAATTAGCATTAAAATATTCCCCATGTAATGTTATGTACCTGAATGTCTAGAATGAGCATTATGATGCATTTATGTTACACTTCAACATTCTATGGCAGCCATGTTAGCTCCCCATTAACATTACATGGGGAATATTTAAACACAATAATCTGGGTGGTTCGAGCCCTGAATAATGATTTGCTGACAGCCTTGGTTTACCGTATAAACTCACCCCATTCCGTACAAATGTGCTCAACCGCGACATTCAAACGAGGCTACAAAGAAAACTAATGGAACTGTAGCGACTGTTGACTTCAAAATTGGGGGTGTGAACTAGGTTTCTATTCAAGCGCTGATCGACATGGTAATGGCTCTATAGTATTGGAGAAAAGTTTAAAAAAACGGACCCTCGTACAGCACGCATAAAGCAACTATTCTGTCTTACAATCTCTCTCCACCAGGTGTAGCACGTCTCTCATCCTTTAAAGACAAGAAATGGACAGTGACGGGGGTAAGGGGGATACCTAACCATTTTTTGTGTCATCATTGCATGCGATCATCATGCTCAAAGCCGCTGTTTACTTCTAAGATCACTTTAGCACCGCCCTAAAAACCCGATTCAAATTCGACACAAACCTTCAAATAGGTATGTAATGACGCATTATATAAACACTTTATAGTGTTTTATTTACATTTCAGAGGCGATAAGTTGGACAGATGGAGTGAAAAAAAGTAATTTCCCCACACGACATCTCTCCTTCTCACTATCACACATTAGTTTCGCTTCCCCACCCGCCATTTTTAAAAAGACCCGAAGGGGCTCATTGCCTGCTTGAATTATGCAGAAATGGGCAGTGTTTAGGTCATGTAATTGGTTCTGTTGGAAAGGGAAGAAATTGTGCTTTACAATGGTATTGACATTACAGTTGATCTGGAAGTATTACGTTTTTGGGGCGCTAAAATAAGGGCAATTGTACGGACCAAGGCGATGTACGAGTTTACGTTACCACGGGTATAACAAATACTGTTCGTTTATTTTTTTATTTTTCAAGCGTTATTTTAAGGGAGTATGCAAACACTCTAGGTTCCCATAGCCAACGTCATCCGAACTGAAACATGCTGATATCTTCAGGCACCTCGGGGTTCGTGGTATTTGACCAATATACCACGGCTAAGGTATAGGTACGCTTCGAACACATTGCCCGCTCTTGCATGTTGGGTACAAATTGAAACGCTGCGTTTGCATTGCTTTCGGTGTGGTGCATACGGAACGTGTGAGTCAAACTGTATGTTTAGATGGCTTGACAGAAATGGTAGCAGAAAGTCAATGTCGAACTTTTGTAGCGGTTCATGCTGATACTATTTGCGCAATGATACTGTCGGTGTGTTCGAAGCGTCAGCCATGGTATATTGCCCACATACAACTACCCCCGCCCCCCCTTCTGCATGTTTAGAAATAAAACAATACTCAACATTCTAAAATAAAGCCTAATTATTCGTAAGGCTCTGTTTCGAGAGCTTTACTGCTAATCCTAACATATTGTTGGCTCGGGGTTGTCTGTCTGGCTAAAAATTAAACATAAAAGACAGTGTTATTTTGCATTTTGAGTGATCTGCTCAGATCTTAGTTAACTACTTCCCAGTCAACTTGCATTGTACTGGCTAGTAAGCAGCATTATTTCACCACATTGTACTGGCTAGCAAGCTAATTTAACGGTCAACTTCATAACAAGAAAAGATTACCAGTTTTGTCGCCCTGTAAGGACCGGGAGTGACAAGCGAACTCATAATATTGAAGCTAGAAACGAAGACAATCAACATGCAAAAACACACATTGTCTTAGTTTGTTGCTAGCAGGGGCCAACTTGCCACATTCTCAACAGTGCCGAAGTCACAGATCGAAAGGGTTCATTGGCGTTCCACACTATTTAAATGATGAGCCTTGTTCTGGAGGCAGCTGATTGAACAACATTTGTCACGTGACTATTCATAGGCGGACAAATTAAATAAAAGAGTACTGTACAAATAGGTGAGACCTTTGACAAGACTCATGAGTGATTATGCTAACACGGGCAACAATGTATCAAATCTCATCAGAGATTATCAAAATTATATATCATGTAGCAGTGAATTCTGAGAACCATAATTTATAGTGAAACATTGAATGTAGACTGCCACCTGGTGCATGCACTATGTTCCTACAACCAACAAAGCAGTACATACAGTAAGCAGCAATGTATCAAATCTCATCAGAGATTATCAAAATGATATCATGCAGCAGTGAATTCTGAGAACCAGAATTTATAGTGAAACATTGAATGTAGACTGCCACCTGGTGCATGCACTATGACCCTACAACCAACAAAGCAGTACATAACAGTAAGCCACTACAAGCTGTTGTTTTGGCTTAGTTTAGTTAACAACATTTAGTTATAGCCCAAACATACCTACAGTGAGCCAGTACTGTAAACATTAGCATATATAAACTATATGCCTGCAGGAATAACTTATTGAATGACATGTTACCATTCATGACACATTCAGTAACTGATCACAAACGGTCTGGTAGTTACTGTTCTTTGATGTTTTATTTATTTAACTAGGCAAGTCAGTTAAGAACAAATTCTTATTTCCCCCAGCCAAACCCAGACAACACTGGGCATCCCAATCACAGTCAGATGGGATGCTGCCTGGATTTCAACCAGGTACTGCAGTGACACTGGAATGCAGTGGCGTAGACCACTGCGCCACTCAGGAGCCCAAGTTGGATGTGATTGGCATCCAACTTTGGTACTGAGTTTTTTGTTGTTGTCTAAACTGTCTACATTAAAGCTGCTCATTAAAAGCTGCAGGCTAAATTGTGCAGATGGTCATAAATATTGCATTGGAAATGAAACTCCACTATTGAAAGAAGGAAGAAAATGAGGTGTTAAAGGCCCTGTACAGTCAAACGTAATTTTCCTGTGTTTTATATATATTTCCACACTATGAAGTTGGCATAAGACCTGATTTCAAATGCATGTGTATTTGAGTATCTGTTATTAAAAATATTTTTTTCTGTCTATTTGAGTATTTTCAATTACACAACCCAGTATTTTTTATTTTTTTTTAACCTTAATTTAACTAGGCAAGTCAGTTAAGAACAAATTCTTATTGACAATGACGGCCTACATTTTAATGGTTATTTGTAGAAACAAAATAGTTGATGAAATTGTATTTAATAGGATTTTCAAATACCTGGGTTAAATGCATGGGAATGTATTGGAGTCAGTGTCTTACAATTTTTCAAATACTTACCAAGTGTATTTCCAAATACATGAACATTTTCACCTACTTGTCTTTTCAAATAAAATATATATGAATACTTTCTTCGAAATGTATGTGAAGGTAATTGAGATATAGTATTTGGACCCAGGTCTGGTTGAAATAATTCCGGTGAAATTTAAAAAATGATGATAATGCCCTTTTAGTGTAAAAGCTGTTGGAAAAGACCACCTGAAATGTCTGTTTTAGCCTACTTGGTGATATCACCAGGCAGTATAAATTAATAGACAAATAACAAAGGGAGTTTCAAACCTCTATGCCAATAACAGTTCATTTTCAGGTTACATATCCCTCCCATTAGGCTTGACCAATTAGTCCCCTCATTCAGACCACTCCCAGACAGTGCTAGCAAAATTCTTGCTTGAGAAATTGCTATTTGCTAAGAAGTTATTTTATTAATTTTGAAAATGTAAATGTAAAACAATCCCAGTAAGGTACTTCATTGTTACCCAGAAATGTTTTGACATTGAGATAAAAATGGCTGTATTGGAACTTTAAGAAATGGGCTTTGGGGAACATATCTGCTGAGCTGAAAGCGTACTAGTGTGGTTCTCTCTGATCAGATCTTCGGAGGAGGCAGCTTCAGAACTACATACAGTCCCTCCTGCTGAGTTGTGCAGGACAGGAACCTCTAATACTATCATCTCATCACCGAGGGCCTCCACTATCCAGGGTTACTGCCTAGTTCCCGTAGACAAGTCCTCCCTTGTCTAATAGTAATATTATTCTACAACTTAATAACTCTGGATTCTAATCATATTTTGCAATATTGAATTATGGGTGCACCTTTCCTCAAGACATGGGAAAGGTAGTAACACAGCAGGGAACTGTTGTGTGGGAATAACAACTGTAATCGTGTGTATAAAGCCATAGAATGTCTTTACCCCTGTGCAATATCAGGATAACAATAACAATATGTTATTTGGGTATTATGGTAATCATTTGTTGTTGCATAGATCTTCGTAAAACCTTTGAAAAACAATATGTTGAGGGTGGGGAGAGTTTGACAGATGGGTGGGAAAATAAAGGAAGTCACTCTACTTTGTATAACAAAAGGCCTGGGTGAGTTAAATTACAGTGGGACACAGCTGGATAGCAACACGATGTGTAAATCATCTAATGAGGCCCTCTCCTTTTGTCTCTTTAAAAATGTTTCTGAACTATGCTTCTAACATTTTCTAATGAACTAATAAACCAATGTGTATAGCAATTTTGACTTGTTTTTTCTTTCCCTTCTTTTTTGCAAAATAGCACAAAGAAAACAGTGATATTATATAAATGGTTTTCTCTAGGCTCATAACAACCACCCCCTGCTGTATGTTATCCAGTTAGGCATTGCTGTGACACAAAATATGAAAGTAAATAAAAGGAGGTTAGATACATATGGTCAAAAAAGGTGAGTGTAGTGCTTTAGATTTGCTAATGTCAGTACTGATTGTACGATATACTACTCACTGCAACCATCCCCACAAGCCACCAAACTCTCTTTAGCAGTCATTTAGATCTGCAGCAGAGCACAGTCTTCTGCAGTAAGAGAGGTATATGACATATATGGACATAAGTGAAGGCAGGGGCAAAATTAAGGCGTCCCCATGCTTCCCAGCTGAAACAGTTCCTCCATATATTACGACATTTTGTGACGTTTTTGTTAATATTGAACACACAAAAAAAATTCTGGAGGCATCCCGAAGTTCGGAGCCGAAGTCTACGCACCTTCCTCGGTGATTGGTCAACAGCTGGGATTCTTCAATAAAGTCTTTATTGTCATTCAACGAGAGACGACTCGTTTTCCTGCAAATGAAAAATACTGCACCAAGCATCTTAGTTAGATGTAAAAGATCTCCTCTGCAAAAATGTCAAAATTAATGACAGATTTCTTCAGTTATCTTTGATTCATTCAGACTATTTTGAGGTAGCGCATACTGGCTACGGCGTCTCAAAATGGACAAACAGTACTATTGCCGCTTTTTCAAATTTTTTAAGCTAAGATCTTTTAAGGGAGTATGAGCACACTTGTTCGGTTCGGCCAGCCACTTGGCTAGGCGCCAGCCGTACTGAGGCATGCAGACGCCTTTAGTGATTTGGAGGACTCAGGCAGAGGCCAGTCTGAGACCCCCCACCCATGTTTAACACATTCATGGCTACTGAATGAAGAGCTTTTCTGAGCCATCTCTTTTAGGTGAACTATGCAGAATGAAAAGGCTAACTGAAAATACTTTAAATGCTCTTTACTAGTAACAACCTTTTCATTACCACATCACTTTTCATAGCTCAGGCAGTAGGAAGCTCTCTTCTCCATTTATATGCAGATGATACAGTCTTATACTCAGCTGGCCCCTCCCTGGATTTTGTGTTAAATGCTTTACAACAAAGCTTTCTTAGTGTCCAACAAGCTTTCTCTACCCTTAACCTTGTTCTGAACACCTAGAGCTTGAGGTAGTCACCTCATACAAGTAATTGGGAGTATGGCTAGACGGTACACTGTCCTTCTCTCAGCACATATCAAAGCTGCAGTCAAAGTTAAATCTAGACTTGGGTTCTTCTATCGTAATCACTCCTCCTTCACCCCAGCTGCCAAACTAATCCTGATTCAGATGACCATCCTACCCATGCTAGATTACGGAGACATCATTTATAGATTGGCAGGTAAGGTTGCTCTCGAGCGGCTAGATGTTCTTTACCACTCGACCATCAGATTTGCCACCAATGCTCCTTATAGGATACATCACTGCACTGTATACTCCTCTGTAAACAGGTCATCTCTGTATAAATTAAATCAAATTTTATTGGTCACATACACATGGTTAGCAGATGTTAATGTGAGTGTAGTGAAATGCTTGTGCTTCTAGTTCTGAACGTGCAGTAATATCTAACAAGTAATATTACAATTTCACAACAACTACCTTATACACACAAGTGTAAAGGAATGAATAAGAATATGTACATATAAATATATGGATGAGCAATGGCTGAACCGCATAGGCAAGATGCAGTAGATGGTAAACAGTACAGTATACACATATGAGATGACTAATGTAGGGTATGTAAACATTATATAAAGTGGCATTGTTTAAAGTGACTAGTGATACATTCATTACATCCAATTTTTAATTATTAATGTGGCTAGAGATTGAGTCAGTATGTTGCCAGCAGCCACTCAATGTTAGTGATGGCTGTTTAACAGTCGGATTGCCTTGAGATAGAAGCTGTTTTTCAGTCTCCCGGTCCCAGCTTTGATGCACCTGCACTGACCTCGCCTTCTGGATGATAGCGGGGTGAACAGGCAGTGGCTCGGGTGGTTGTTGTCCTTTATAAACGTTTTGGCCTTCCTGTGACAGCGGGTGGTGTAGGTGTCCTGGAGGGCAGGTAGTTTGCCCCCGGTGATGCTTTGTGCAGACCTCACTACCCTTTGGAGAGCCTTACGGTTGTGGGCGAAGCAGTTGCCATACCAGGCGGTGATACAGCCCAGCAGGATGCTCTCGATTGTGCATCTGGGGGTGGCCCGTCAGAAAGTCCAGGACCCACTTGCATAGGGCGGGGTCAAGACCCAGGGTCTCGAGCTTAATGACGAGTTTGGAGGGTACTATGGTGTTAAATGCTGAGCTGTAATCGATGAACAGCATTCTTACATACGTAGGTATTCCTCTTGTCCAGATGGGTTAGGGCAGTGTGCAGTGTGCAGTGTGATTGCGATTGCGTCGTCTGTGGACCTATTGGGGCGGTAAGCAAATTGGAATGGGTCTAGGGTGTCAGGTAGGGTGGAGGTGATATGATCCTTGACTAGTCTCTCAAAGCACTTCATGATGACGGAAGTGAGTGCTACGAGGCAGTAGTCGTTTAGCTCAGTTACCTTAGCTTTCTTGGGAACATGAACAATGGTGGCCCTCTTGAAGCATGTGGGAACAGAAGACTGGGATAGGGAGAGATTGAATATGTCCATAAACACACCAGCCAGCTGGTCTGCGCATGCTCTGAGGACACGGCTAGCGATGCTGTCTAGGCCGGCAGTCTTGCGAGGGTGAACACGTTTAAATGTTATACTCACGTTGGCTGCGGTGATGGAGAGCACCACAGATTTTGGTAGTGGGCCATGTCAGTGCCACTATATTGTCCTCAAAGCAAGACATCGGTGTCCACGACAGGGCTGGTTTTCTTTTTGTAATCCGTGATTGACTGTAGACCCTGGCACATACGTCTCGTGTCTGAGCCATTGAATTGCGACTCTACTTTGTCTCTATACTGATGCTTAGCTTGTTTGATTGCCTTGCGGAGGGAATAGCTACACAGTTTGTATTCGGTCATGTTTCCGGTTGCCTTGCCATGATTTAAAGCAGTGGTTCGCGCTTTCAATTTTGCGTGAATGCTGCCATCAATACACGGTTTCTGGTTTAGTAGTCACCGTGGGTACAACATTACCGATGCACTTGCTAATGAACTCACTCACCGAATCAGCATATACATCAATGTTGTTGTCTGAGGCTATCCGGAACATATCCCAGTCCACATGATCGAAGCGATCTTGAAGCGTGGAATCAGATTGGTCAGACCAGCGTTGAACAGACCTGAGCACGTGTGTTTCCTCTTTTAGTTTCTGTCTATAGACTGGGAGCAACAAAATGGAGTCGTGGTCAGATTTGCCGAAAGGAGGGCAAGGGAGGGCTTTGTATGCGTCACAGAAGTTAGAGTAGCAATGATCCAGAATTTTGCCAGCCCGGGTCGCGCATTCGATATGCTGATAACATTTAGGGAGCCTTGTTTTCAGATTAACCTTGTTAAAATCCCCAACTACAATAAATGCAGCCTCAGGATATGGTTTTTCCAGTTTACATAGAGTCCAATTAAGTTCTTTCAGGGCCGTCGAGGAGCCTGCTTAGGGGTGGAATATACACGACTGTGATTATAATCAAAGAGAATTCTCTTGGTAGATAATGCGATCGCCATTTGATTGTAAGGAATTCTAGGTCAGGTGAACAAAAGGACTTGAGTTCTTCTATGTTGTTATGATCACATCACGACACGTTATTCATAAGGCATACCCCCCCGCCCCTCTTCTTACCAGAGAGATGTTTGATTCTGTCGGTGCGATGCATGAAGAAACTGGGTGGCTGTACTGACTCTGAAAACGTATCCCGAGTGAGCCATGTTTCCGTGAAACAGAGAATGTTACAATCTCTGATGTCTCTCTGGAAGGCAACCCTTGCTCGAATTTCGTCTACCTTGTTGTCAAGAGACTGGACATTGGCGAGTAGTATACTCGGGAGCGGTGAGCAATGTGCCCATCGACGGGGCCTGACCAGAAGACTGCCCCTTCTGCGGTGCCGTTGTTTTGGGTTGCCTACTGGGATCCGATCCATTGTCCTGGGTGGTGGTCCAAACAGAGGATCCGCTTCGGGAAAGTTGTATTCCTGGTCGTAATATTGGTAAGTTGACATTCCTCTTATATCCAATAGTTCTTCCCAGCTGTATATAATAAGATTTAAGATTTGCTGGGGTAACAGTGTAATATGTATGTAATAATACATTAAAAAAAAGAATACTGCATAGATTCCTAAGAACGCGGAGCGAGGCGACCATCTCTGTCGGCGCCATCATTACTGTTGCAAGACCCACTGGTTGATGCTTATTTATAAAACTCTCTCACTTCCCCCTATCTGAGATATCTACTGCAGCCCTCATCCTCCACTTACACATCCATTCTGCCAGTCACATTCTGTTAAAGGTCCCCAAAGCACTCACATCCCTGGGTCGCTCGTCTTTTCAGTTCGCTGCAGCTAACGACTGGAACGAGCTGCAAAAAAACACTCCAACTGGACAGTTTCTCATTCTCTTAATTCAAAGACTCAATCATGGACACTTTTACTGACAGTTGTGGCTGCTTTGCGTGATGTGTTGTTGTCTCTACCTTCTTACCCTTTGTGCTGTTGTCTGTACCCAATAATGTTTGTACCATGTTTTGTGCTGCTACCATGTTGTGCTGCTACCATGCTGTGTTGTCATGTGTTGCTGCCTTGCTATCTTGTTGTCTTAGGTCTCTCTTTATGTAGTGTTGTGTTGTCTCTCATCGTGATGTGTGTTTTGTCCTATATTTATATTTAATCTTTACATTTTTAATCCCAGCCCCCGTCCCTGCAGGAAGCCTTTTGCCTTTTGGTAGGCCGTCACTGTAAATAAGAATTTGTTCTTAACTGACTTGCCTAGTTAAATAAAGGTTCAACTAAATAAATAAAAATTAAACATAGAATAGGGGTGGGCAGTAATTTTTGCTTGAGGGCCACATCAGGATTTAAAATTAATCGGAGGACTACACAGATTTTTAGGTTAAAGGCAATTTTTGAGAAAAAGGGCAGTTGTTTTAAATAAATACAGTCACTAGTGAAGTCTAAACACCCCTTGTGTAACAGTATAACTTTAGACCGTCCCTCGCAAATACCCGGGCACGAACCAGGGACCCTCTGCACACATCAACAACAGTCACCCACGAAGCATCGTTACCCATCGCTCCACAAATGCTGCGGCCCTTGCAGAGCAAGGGGAACTAGTACTTCAAGGTCTCAGAGCAAGGGACGTCTCCGATTGAAACACTATTTAGCGCGCACCACCGCTAAAGTTTCACATCCGTTACACTCACCCCCCTTTTGACCTCCTCCTTTTCCGCAGCAACCAGTGATCCGGGTCACGGCACCAATGTAACAGTATAACTTTAGACCGTCCCTCACCCATACCCGGGCACAAACCAGGGACCCTCTGCACACATCAACAACAGTCACTCACGAAGCATCGTTACCCATCGCTCCACAAAAGCTGCGGCCATTGCAGAGCAAGGGGAACTACTACTTCAAGGTCTCAGAGCAAGTGACGTCACCGATTGAAACACTATTTAGCACGCACCGCTAACTAAGCTAGCCGTTTCTCATCCGTTACACTTGCACACTATTCACATTTTGTTGCCTAAAAATAAAATTGACTATTGTAGTGGCAACATCATGTTATGGGTATGCTTGTCACCGGCAGGGACTCAAATCAAAATCACATTCCCAACAAAGCAGAGTTTAAAATAGTAACACAAGGAATAAAACAAAATACACAAGAATAGAGTTATATACAGGGAGTACCTGTACCAGATCAATGTCAAGCTATATACAGGGAGTACCAGTACCAGATCAATGTGGAGCTATATACAGGGAGTACCAGTACCAGATCAATGTGCAGAGGTACGAGGTGTTTGAGATAGATATGTACATTAAGGCAGGGTAAAGTGACTAGGCATCAGGATAGATAATAATAATGTTATTTTTGTATTTTTTATTTACCCTTTATTTAACTAGGCAAGTCAGTTATTAAGAACAAGTTCTTATTTTACAATGATGGTATACCCTGGCCAACCCTTTCCCCAACCAATGACACTGGGCCAATTGTGCACCGCCCTATGAGTAAGAGTGCAATAAAGAACAGATCAGCAGCAGCAAATGATGAGTGTAGAAGTGTGTGTGTGTGTGTGTGTGTGTGTATATAATGTGTGTGTATGTGTGTTTGTATTGTGTCGATATGCGTGTGTGTGTGTGTGTGTTATGTGTGTGGGTTTTGTGTGGGACTGTCAATGTAGTGTGTATGAGTTAGTGTGTATATGATGTGTATATATAGTCTAGTGAGTGTGCATAGAGCCAGTGCAGATAGTCAATTAATGGTACCCAAACTATTTAGCAGTCTGGCTACATAGCAGTCTTTTGTCTTGGGGGTAGAAGCTGTCTCTGAGCCTTTTGGTCTGAGGGCCGATGCTTAAGTACCATTTGTCGGATGATAGCAGAGTGAACAGTCTATGGCTTGGATGGCTGGAGTCTTTGGTATAGAGGTCCTGGATGGCAGAGAGCTCGGCCCCAGTGATGTACTTGGCTGTCCGCACCACCCTTTGTAGCGTTTTGTAGTCAAGGGCAGTGCATTTGCCATACCAAGCGGTGATGCAGCTGTCAAATCTTTTCAGCCTCTGCATGACTGTGTGCGGGTGTGTGTGGACTATGTTAAGTCCTTAGTGATGTGGACGCCAAGGAATTTGAAGTTCTTGACCCGCTCCACAACAGCCCTGTTGATGAGGATGGGGGCGTGCTCTCTCCTATTTCTCCTATAGTCCACAATCAGCTCCTTGGTCTTAATGATGTTGAGGGCGAGGTTGTTGTCCTGGGACCACACTGCTAAGTCTCTGACCTCATCCTTGTAGGCGGACTCATCGTGGTCGGTGATCAGGCCTACCACCGCTGTGCAAATTTGATGATGGTGTTGGAGTTGTGCATGGCCACGCAGTTGTGGATGAATTAGGAGTACAGGAGGGGAATAAGCACACACCGTGTTGAGGGTCAGCATGGCGGAGGTGTTATTGCCTACCCTCACCACCTGGGGCTGACCAGTCAGGAAGTTCAGGATCCAGTTGCAAGGGAGGGGTTCAGTCCCAAAGGTCCCTAGCTTGCTGTTGAGCTTGGAGGGGACTATGGTGTTGAATGCTGAGCTGTAGTCTATGAACAGCATTCTCACAGGTGGGAGAGTGCAGTGTGAAGTACAATTGAGATTGCGTCATCTTGGATCTGTTGGGGAGGTATTGAAATGGGAGAGGGTCTAGGGTGTCTGGGATGATGGTGGTGACGTGTGTCATGACCAGCCTTTCAAAGCACTTCATAATTACAGATGTGAGTAATACAGGGTGATAGTCATTTAGGCAGGTTACCTTGGAGATCTTGGGAACAGGGACAATGATGGTCAGCTTGAAACATGTTGGGATTACAGACTGGGACAAGGTGAGATTAAGAATGTCTGTGAAGACACTTGCCATCTGGTCTGCGCATGTTTTAGAACACTCCCTGGTATTCCTTCTGGGTAAGCGGTTTCTTGTTTGTTTATGGCCCCATACAGTTGGTTGAGCGCCAGAGTGGTGTTGGCTTGTGGAGGGATGTAGACAGCTGTGATGGTTATGGATGAGAACTCTTTTGGTCGATAAAAGGGTCTGCAGCTTACCATTAAGTATTCTTTATCAGTTGAGCAAAAGCTTGACATTTCCTTCACACTTGAAACACCACACCAGTTGTTATTTATGAAAAAACACACTCCACCTTCTTTTGACTTCACCAAAGCCGATCCTGCCGCTGCATGGAGTATCCACCGAGTACTACGTGCATAACTTCATCATCCAGCCACGTTTCCGTAAGACATTTAATATTGCAGCTTTTCAAATCTCTCTGATAGGATACTCTCAAATGAAGCTCATCCATCTTATTCTCAAGTGACTGGACATTTGCCTATAGAATGAAGGGGAGCTCTCGTTTTTTTCTTTGCCTCAATTTCAACGGGACTCTACCTCATCTCCTGCGGCTACTGCCTGTTGCGTTTTGGTAGTCCGTTGGACAAAGGAATACAATTAATTTGGAAATGCTTCTATGATTTTCATTCACTTTGAAAATGTAGAGTACAGGTTGTGTAGATCTGTAGGAAAAAACAAACTTAATCCCCTTTCAGACTGTGCAAGTTGTGTGTAGACTTTCATTAGGCACTGTAGGTCCATTATAATTTCTACATATTCAACCTGTTTATAGCACTATCAAGTTAGGGATTCATGATGTATAAATTCAGGGCCGACACCCATACCTGATTTTTTCTTTGCAATATCGATCAATACCGATATTTTTCTTCTTCATTTTATCGACTTTTTAACCATTCTAGCACAAATACAAACTGCAAACACAGTTTCTATGTTCATAAGGCTAATAAGAAAACAATGTCAATTACCTTGAATATTGGAAAGTGGAATGCATCAAAAAGGTATTGGAAAGTTCCAGAAATCATCAGGGAAGATCATCAGGTAATAATTATGTTTGTAGAACGAGCACAGTCCCTTCTAGAGTGTCCTGCGCGGCTTGTGCGCATCGTAGAAGGAAATCGTAGACAAGACATGTACGTTTTCCTGTCATAGCTTTCAGGAATGGGGTCGTAATAACTAATAGCCCCAACCATTCAAAAGCTAGAGCCAAATTCAGAGGAAGGAAACGGAAACTGAGAATTTTGCTAAATAGCGCACATAAACACTGTATTATTAAACTAATTATGCCAAGTTCACGAGGCCCACTGATGGTGTGAGGCCCCAGGTAATTTCATTAGTTGTCTAATGGTAAGTCTGCCACTGAGTGAAAGTGATGTAAAGGCAGAGGAGAAAGGGCATAAGGCTGTGATGCCGATCATTTAATTTGAGGATAACTGTTCAACAGCTCTTGGTCAGCAGTGGACGATTTCAGTCTCATCTAAAATGAAATAAAATTGTATTTGTCATATTTTGTCAACAACAGGTGTAGACTAACAGTGAAATGCTTAGGGGCCCTTCCCAACAATGTGGAGAGAAAGAAAACATAAATAAACGAAAAGTAATAGCATGCAATAATAAAAGTAATAATAAATACACGATTAGTACCGATAACTTGGCTATATACACGGGGTACCAGTACAGAGTCGATGTGCCTGGTAATGAAGTAACTGAGATTGATATGTACTATACATATACAGTTGAAGTCGGAGGTTTACATACACCTTAGCCAAATACATTTATTTGGCTAAGGTGTTTTTCACAATTCCTGACATTTAATCCTAGCAAATATTATCTGTCTTAGGTCAGTTAGGATCACCACTTTATTTTAAGAATGTGAAATGTCAGAATAATAGTAGAGAAAATGATTTATTTCAGCTTTTATTTCTTTCATCACATTCCCAGTGGGTCAGAAGTTTATATACACTCAATTAGTATTTGGTAGCATTGCCTTTAAATTGTTTAACTTGGGTCAAACGTTTCGGGTAGCCTTCCCCAAGCTTCCCACAATAAGTTGGGTGAATTTAGGCCCATTCCTCCTGACAGAGCTGGTGTAACTGAATCAGGTTTGCAGGCCTCCTTGCTTGCACACGTTTTTCAGTTCTGCCCACACATTTTCTATAGGATTGAGGTCAGGGCTTTCTGATGGGCACTCCAATACCTTGACTTTGTTGTCCTTAAGCCATTTCACCACAACTTTGGAAGTATGCTTGGGGTCATTGTCCATTTGGAAGACCCATTTGCGACCAAGCTTCAACTTCCTGACACATGTCTTGAGATGTTGCTTTAATATATCCACATAATTTTCCTCCCTCATAATGCCATCTATTTGTGAAGTGCACCAGTCCCTCCAGCAGCAAAGCACCCCCATAACACATCTGCCACCCCCGTGCTTCACGGTTGGGATGGTGTTCTTCGGCTTGCAAGCCTCCCCCTTTTCCCTCCATTATTGCCAAACAGTTCTATTTTTGTTTCATCAGACCAGAGGACATTTCTCCAAAACGTACAATCTTGTCCCCATGTGCAGTTGCAAACCATAGTTGTTTTTTTACGTGGTTTTGGAACAGTGGCGTCTTCCTTGCTGAATGGCCTTTCAGGTTATGTCGACAAAGACTTGTTTTACTGTGGATATAGATACTTTGTACCTGTTTCCTCCAGCATCTTCACAAGGTCCTTTGCTGTTGTTCTGGGATTGACTTTGACTTTTCACATGAAAGTACGTTCATCCCTAGGAGACAGAACACGTCTCCTCCCTGAGCGGTATAATGGCAAGGAGTTCGGCCCCAGTGATGTACTGTGCCACAAGCACTACCCTCTGTAGCGCCTTGTGGTTGGATGCCAAGCAGTGCCATACCAAGCGGTGATGCAGCCAGTCAAATTGCTCTCAATGGTGCAGCTATAGAACTTTTTGAGGATCTGAGGGTGGATGACAAATCTTTTCAGCCTCAAGTGTGGCCAATAAATTGTGTTGGAATAAGAGCTTTACTATGTTTTTGGCTGTGATGAATGAAGAGGCATGCGTAATACAAGCATATGATACAGTAGTATAATGTATTGCCTTTGAATAGCACATATCCAAAGAGTAGCTTAATTAATGCATATCTCCTCTCAAGGCGCTACATAAAAAAGTAAGAAACAACAATTAATATACAGAGATTCTTGAAATATTCTAAATTCTGACTAAATAAAAACATTTCAAACGACCCTGGAGTCAACTTGATAACTAAAGACCATCAGCTCTTAACAGTTTTATCCCACATCCCTTCTCTGCTTCACTTTCCACAGATAAGTATGTTGCTAGGCAACTGGTAAAATAAAGCAGAAAACCTCTGAAGTCAGATAGCCTCCTACCAATCACCCTCCACTTCATATTCACAGCATAGATATGGGCCTTTCGATTATTACATAGGAGTGGGAGGATTTGGAGGGGAGTGATTATGATGGCCTTTCACAAGCAAGATAAAATTATATTTAGAAGAAATGTCTTTATAGATTGTTGAAGTCTATACACTTAATGGAATTCTCCTGCTTGTGGATAATGAAAATAGTTTGTGTTATCTTAAGTAACTATGTTATAGTTTTATGTGACAGGGTGCTACTTTTGCTCTGTCACATGGGGATACCTGGGTTGGGTCTGGAATAGCCTATCCTAATTCATTGTATTACTGGCAATGCTATTATAACACTGTAATAATACCCATCTAAGTACAGTGCAATTCAAGTGTAGGTGCACATGTACAACTATGCTAAACTCACAATATGCATTAAGCCTACTCTAACACCATAGATTTTTTTTGTTTTGTAAATCATATACATAATAAATGTAATTGTGTAATAACACAAACAGCTATTGTTACAAGTACACCTATAGGGCCTATGTAGTTATAGTAACGACCGGTAGGTCAGGGAAGCGAACCGGGGGTCGCTGGGGTGAAAGGCAAACACCCTACGCATCGCGCAAATATAATTATTTATTTGATGGGAATTGTAACGTGACTCATATAGCGAGGATCGCTACAATATCATAAAATGTCATTTCCCTCCAATTATCCGAGGTGATTAGAAAATATGTATTGCTCAGAAAATGTCTGCATACATTGTGGATAAATATAATAAAATATGGAATGTAACCATCTGTATCAACAACCTGCACCCTGTGAGTTTACAATCTGGCTTCCAGTATGTGAACATCGGTGCAGTTACGTTAAAAATGAATGTCAATCAAACATAATGAGCCAATCCCCGTTATAGGGGTGGGAGCTCCAATTGCCAATGAACCTGTGTGATTGACTTTGAAAGTCCATAGCGCAGCACACTGTGCCAATCGCAGCAAATATTTCACAGCTCAATATGTAGATAAATTATTAAGAAATCTAAAGACCATGCGAGGAAGTAGCGATAACACATACCTACATTTACTCCAACCGTCACAATCCCGAAAAGAGGCATTTGGGAAATTTTTATTAAGAACGTGATTCATTCGTAAAATAGAGGATTTGACAGAGGGAAAGCTATACTAACCTTGTGGGGGTTTTATGAAAAGGTATCCTACGACCTGCTCAACAAGGTAGGTAATTTTTTAAACAAGTGATTATGCATGTGCATGTTCTCTACGCTATGCAGAAGGCTCGTTACATCATATTACTGTACGGGTCCAGTGCTGTAGTCTACTGTACTGTATCTGCATTGAAACTACACCTACTGAATTAGGCAGATTATGTCTATTCAAGTAAACACTTGTTTTTAGTAAAGCGAGTGTCTTGGCTCAGTTGTTTATTTAATATTTACTCTGAGCCGATACAATGATACCCAACTTCAAGGAATTACACTAGCTTCAACACAAACTCCAGCAACGCTTTATTTGCATATGAGGGTTGTCATCAATCGTGAAGGGCCAGTTTACATTGGTTACATTGCAGGTTACATTGTTGCATGTAAACATCACCAGCTTTTAGACAGCTTTGCTTATGTGCCCGGAGCGGTGCCTCCAATGAATAGATATATACTAGAGTGGATGCCTATACAGACTTGACCTCATCCCTACTATGCCAAATTATATGATTTCTGAAGTCCATCCATTCTGACTCTAAAAACACCATTCACAGTGCTGTGTAAAGCTGCTGATGCCTTACATTATGTCAACGAGACTGACTAATGAGGGAGTTACATATGAGGGGAACAAAATAACATAATTCATCAGGCTGTATTCCAGTAGGGTGAGGCTGTGAAAGGATTGATTGGAAAGCACTCTGTCATCTTATATCATCCGCTTTGTGTATATTTTGTGTTTGGCAGCTCTCGACTATCACTACTAGCACATTTGTACTAGTACAGTTGAGACTTAAGAGCACATGTACATAACTCCTGTACTGGATGGACTTCTTGCCTTCATGCCTCATAAACTTCCAGAACAAAATATTTGCCCTGGAAAACCCACCCCAAGCTCTCAGCCGAATACCAATGATCATATCAAATGTTTTTGTGCTATAAGTGATCAAACTTTTTTTGCCGTTGTAAGAAATCTATTTTTCACATTAGACAATGATATTTTATGCTAGCTGACCTAAGCTATTTGTTTCTTATGGAGGGGAGGGGTTCTCCATGTCCTTGCCAGCTCAGTTGGGCTGAGACACCACTCTCACAGGCCAGAGCTGAAATCAAAAGGCAATGTATTGAATTATTACCAGTAAAACAATATCCGGTGACACAAGTTGTTTTACTTATATTATTGGTACTCACAGAACTGGATATGGTATCTTTTTAGACCTTAGAAAAACTGACCCTTATTTGGAAAATGTGTCAGCTACTAAAGCCTCTCAGGTACCAATGTGTAAGATAGTGGACCCTAGGCGGTCTTGTCAGGGGGTGCGAATCATTATGAGTCAGATGAAATCTGAAACTCGTCTCCTTCCTGAGCGGTATGACGGTTGCGTGGTCCCATGGTGTTTATACTTGCGTACTATTGTTTGTACAGATGAACGTGGTACCTTCAGATGTTTGGAAATTGCTCCCAAGGATGAACCAGACTTGTGGAGGTCTACAATTTTTTTCTTCTGATGTCTTGGCTGATTTCTTTTGATTTTCCCATGATGTCAAGCCAAAAGGCACTGAGTTTGAAGGTAGGCCTTGAAATACATCCACAGGTAGACCTCCAATTGACTCAAATGATGTCAATTAGCCTATCAGAAGCTTCTAAAGCCATGACATCATTTTCTGGAATTTTCCAAGCTGTCAACTTAGTGTACATAAACTTCTGATCCACTGGAATTGTGATACAGTGAATTATAAGTGTAATAATCAGTTGTTGGAAAAAATGACTTGTGTCATGCACAAAGTAGATGTCCTAACTGACTTGCCAAAACTATAGTTTGTTAACAAGAAATTTGTGGAGTGGTTGAAAACTAGTTTTAATGACTCTAACATAAGTGTATGTAATCTTCTGACTTCAACTGTATACTTAGTAGCCTAAATTTAAACAATGTTAACAGTTCTAATAGCTTGTGAAATTTTGTATAACAATTCATGTTTGTAATCGCTAGCATCATGAACAAGCGTTTGTAAACATTTAGAATCTGTGTTTTGTGCTAATGCTGGGTTCACGTACTTGTCGGAACCAGGAAATTCGAAAATGTTCGATTTGCTAACTGGTTGAACATGGCACGTGTATAATGCTGCGTTCACTTCATGTCGGATTCTTGGGACCTCCAAGTTAAATATAACGGATGTTATTTGCGTAGACTAGAGCTTCCTATTGGTTGATTCTGATACGTCTCAAGTGGGAACCTCAGAATCCGACTCCTCCGCCTAGGTAAGCAAGTCGGACATTTCTGAGTTTTCTGACTTGACGTGAACAAGGCACATGGTAGTGTAGAGGTTTATGCCACGTTCACGTCATATTGGCAACTCTGACATTTCCAACTTGTTAACTTAGGCAGAAGTGTCGCATTCCGAGTTTCCCACTTGCGAGGAATCAGAATAAACCAATAGGAAACTCTACACAAATAACTAACGCTTATTTGAACTCAGAGGTCCTGAGTGTCCAAAATGACATGAACACAGGATTATAAGGACAAACAGAGAAACACTTTTTATTTTTGATATTCAGACAGTTATAAAATAGGTTTGGGATGTACTACCCATGCATAATCTGTAATGACATTCCTAATTACATTGCAAAGCCTGTTCAAACTAGAAGCACTCTGGGTTAAGTTCCAGCTACTTCCAATCAAATCCAATTATCCTTTCCCTAATGCACAAACAAATCATGAAATAAAATAGGGCCAATTATTGTTTGGTGAAAAAAAAACAGTTGTAAAATGTAATACAATCTTCAATAAGCAAGCAGTGCAGGTCAATAACATTAACCTGATACCTCACCAAGTAATGAATGTCCATTCTTCATTTCATACATTGAACATGTTTTGATATTTTTTATTTGTATTTATTTATCCTTTATTTAACTACTCAAGTCAGTTAAAGAACAAATTATTATTTATAATGGATGGCCTACCCCGGTCAAACCCGGACGACGCTTGGCCAATTGTGTGCCGCCCTATGAGACTCCCAATCACGGCCAAATGTGATGCAGCCTGGATATTATCTTTTTCCATTAGTGCCCCAAGGAGTGTACAGTATTAGGATAGCCTGTTGAGCTCTGTATATTCCAATTAGTATGATCTGAAATACATTAATCAGGTTATGTAATGCTAAATGCTATTCCATTACTGCCTTGACAATAATGACTGACAGAGTACCATGACTTGAATGGTTTGGCTTTGGGCATTATTACTGCACACTTCTTGTTCCTTATATAGAGAACAAACATAAAAACAGCATAATCATTCTGATTGTGTCGTGAAATTTTAAGGCTATTTTCACTGTTGGCTTTATTATCTGCTGGCGCTAAGGAGGCGCAATTGTCGAAGGCACATTAGCTTGCAATTACGTCATGCAAAACTTGGCGCACTGGCCCTTTCCAGCGCTACCGCCAGGTTCGGCAATACACCTGTCTAACATCAGCTTTCTTGTGCTGAGGTGGCAATATTTGAGGTGTGTCCTTAAAAACAAGAGGAAGTGACAATTTCATGCAGCGCTAATTGGAAGTTAAGACACACAATAAGCAGTTCTTAGTAACTGTTAGTGTTCAAATACTGGAGAGTTGAGACCAAATCACGGACGCTGGACAGAGTGGATTTCAGTTGTAACAAAAGACAGTTTTAATGAGTCAGAGATATCTTGTCCCGCAGTTTTACGTGCACGGACCTAGTTCACATGACTCGGCAAGGAGCCAGGTGAAAAAGAGGCCTATACAATGGTTACATACATTTTTATACATAGAATAAAGTAGGTGGAGTCTTGTCGTTTCGGTCTTCTTGACTGGTCGGAGGGTTGGAGGCGGGCCTTGCTCTAGCCAGAGCGGGCCCCATTGGTGCACAGCAAAAGTTCTTTGCTCTTGGGACCGGCCAGTTAGAGGGAGATGAGATGTGTGTTTATATAAGGAAGAGGGGGTCAGTCTTATGGCTGGGTGTATGTGTTCTTATGACGGAATGTCTTTGTTTATATGAGCTATGTGTATGAATATTTATATAACATAACGCAGTTGATAACGGCATGGAAGGAGAGATGTGCCTTTTGCATTGTGAATCTCGTATTTACCCACTGGTCAAAAACTGGTTGAATCAATGTGGTTTGCACGTTATTTCAACAAAAACACAATGTGATGTTGTACGGAGGAGACCAAGGCGCAGCGTAAGATGAATACATACTTTAATGAAGACGAAGAACACTTAAACTATACAAAACAAACAGAACATGAGGCTATAATAATAATACTAGTGCAGACACAGGCAACTAGACAGACAATATCCCACAAAATACCCAAAGAAGATGGCTGCCTAAATATGGTTCCCAATTAGAGACAACGATAAACAGCTGCCTCTAATTGAGAACCAATCTAGGCAACCATAGACATACATAAACACCTAGATGGTAAACGACCCCATAAACCTACAAAACCCCTAGACAGTACAAAAACACATACATCACCCATGTCACACCCTGACCTAACCAAAACAATAAAGAAAACAAAGAATACTAAGGTCAGGGCGTGACAGAATCAACATGGAAAACATAAGGGAATTTTTAACCTTAAATCCAATGACATGGTGGCATTTGTTGTTGATTTCACGTTAGTTGACAAATCAATCTAATTTAAATCAGAATTTGACGTATAAATGAAGTCTGTGCCCAGTGAGTAGAAACATAAGCAAGATTGGTTTCCCATCATTTCGTTTAATTTGATTAAAAACCAAGCTTATCATATCACACCCTCCCCTTCACCTTCTTCAAGGCTAGTTTAGTAGGGTCGCATAGGTGCGTTGTTTTATCCTGGCCATTAGCAAAAAGTAGCCTATACATAAAGGGGTTTTAAATGATCTACTGAGAGTGCTTTTACATTTTATTCACAATTCACATACCTGCACTTCGCTTGTGCATAGGCTATCCATTCCCATTTCAGAGTGGCCCTTGTCTGATTACCAAAGACAAGCTCCTCCAAACTATTAAGTCCTCCCTATAATACCATAAATGCCAGATGTTTTTTTTTTCTGCCCCGCACATAGGCAATGATACAATTGCCTAGTATTTTGTATAGATGTGCGAATGTTATGCGTAAAGACATTTCGGCCTATGTGTGCCCACAGTGCCATGGAACAAGTGAAGCGATCCTATTTAGAAATATTGTTGTTGGTTTAAAAAACAGATTGTTTTTAGTTTAATTTGATTATAACAAAATTAGAAAGATACACCATCCATGGGTTTATGGTGATAATGTACATTGCTCGAACGCAATGCAATTTCATCTGATATTTCTGGAGAAGTGCCAATAAGATGGTTCCATGATGTTTATAAAACATTCCATTTGTGAGCAGTATAATGGTGAGTGGACATTTCCCCTTTCTTTTTATATTTGATCTTTATCCAGCTCCTGTGAAAAGTTTGGATGTGCGTAAAACCGTCCATACTTTAAGTTGCCTTGTCTGTATTATAGGCCCACGGGGAGCAATTATGATGCCGGTATCTGCATTTAGACATAGCTTATTTCAAACAAGTTGTTGTTTCATTTTTATTAGCATTTGATTAGATTGATATACTGTCTTTTTAGGCCTTATCAGTAGCCTAGGGAATTTAATCTTGCTTATTGACGAGGTTAGTCCAGTCTGCAATTTACAGTAGGCCTAGCCGCTATATCAGTGTGAATGCTATAGCCCATGTTTAAGTATGTATTTACATATTGAAGCAAATTCAATTAGAACAATGTGGACTGCAAACATGTTCAACATATTTAGAAAATATGGGGTTGGCTATTTAATAAACTAGGCTATAACAGACTAACATTCGAATTGGAGTTGATTACAAGCTAAATACATAAAAGACCATAAATAGACAACTTGAAGCAAACACATATTTAGCCATGGAACACATTCTGATTGGCCAGTGATGGGCTAATCCTCGACATACCCACAACTTGTTTATTCATCAAAACTCAGCCCCTTTGCACCGCTACTGGGCCCATATTCCAGTTGTGAAAAATATTTATGACACCCCCGAACCTATAATGCCGCCAGCTCTAAGATTTACCATTGTGTTAGGTTTGTTAAAATAGAGCCCTGTGTTTCCTTAGAAACAACATTTTTGGGCATCCCGAGTGGCACAGCAGTCTACGGCACTGAGTATGGAGTGGAGTTATGGCCTCTGGCTGAAGGAGAGTTGGTTGCTCAGTGTAAAATATACCCTCTCAGCACCAAGCCTTTCTATTTAACCACTGGAATAAATGAAGAGCCATCAGTTATCTCTCTCATTGCTCTGGATGCGATCATATCTGATGTTCATGCATTTATCCTCACCATGAAGAAATATATATTTTTGAGGATAGCACAGCAACCTCATCAGACTGCCTTATACTTACCCTCTCAGTTGATTCAGGACCTTCCTCCAGACAAGTTATATTGTATGTCCCCTTGCCTTTACATTGCCTCCATTATTTTGGAAGCTTATGATTCGTAAGTTCAGCTACACTCCTACTGTTATAATACAACAAAATGGCAGGTGTCTCAGGTAAAATCATTGTTAATTTTTCATTTCAAGCTATCAAGCACAGTCTTTCTAAACTTCTTTCAGACTCAGGCTCACAAACAGAATACTTTGGTCTGACAGAAAAGAGCCATTGCATAGATAACAGACAATCAGACATATCTCATAAAATTACTCACTTTTCAAGCAATACATTGTTTGGTCCAGTATATTGACTATACATTTATGTTCCATGCAGATGTCCTTAGTTTCCACTTGGACTATACAAGCTTTGATCATTTTGATGTAATTCCTTGGAAGTATCTGAATTCGTCTCCAGTTATTCTGAGGGAGGATATTCACGCCTTGGAGGATTTGACGTTTCTCCTGCCGAAGGTCACATCCCTGAATGGTTTTCCTTTTCAAAGTCATTGGAGAGCCAGTGGACCTGGCAACTAGCCAAGAAGAAGAAGGATCCATAGCCTAACATCTGGTTATCTGCTATCTGGAGAAAGAGAGAGACAGAGAGGGTTTGTTGAAAACAATCAAGCATATACTGTAACAATACAAAGTATGAGGAGGAGATATAGACAGTTTTTATAGACTTCCTTTTCAATTATAATTTTCCAACCCTCATTAAAATCACAGTTTGTCATTGAGTGGGTGTGTGTGTGTGTGTCATCATTATTCATTCTAGGCCTTGGCATCTCGCCATCACCAGTTACATAACTAAGACAATGAAGCAAAAGTATTATACTTTCTAGTAAAAGCCCATGAGGCTAGTTGTTGTCATTGTGTACTGTATAACATTTGGAGTAAAAGTTGAGTTGTTGTCTTATTGTGGAAATCATGGTGGAACTATCCACATAAAATATACTACAATTTTCTATGGAATACTACAGTACTTACTATAGAATTCTGTAGTAAACAGTAGTGTACTGTAGAGTACTATACTACACACTGTAGTATCCCTCGATCATGTGTAGTAATTAGTATAGAATTGTGTAGTGTACTGTAGAATGCTATAGTAAATGCTACAGTATTATCCACAAAAAAATACTAGTAAATACTACTGAAATGTCAAAAATACTACAGTCCGCAAATACACTTACTTTTTTAAACTGTAGTAAATACAACAGTATACAATTTGCATATACCTAACCCTGCCCATTCCCCTCCCCCTTATCCCAATTTGTGCCACCCATAAGTGAAAAACCTACATGCCAAGTATAGACCATATATTGTGTTCCTTATGGTTATAGAAAAGAACAGAAGTGCTGAACTCTTTGTTCAGAACCCAGTCCTACCTACATTTAATAAAACAAAGAACTTTAGTAAATGCTTTAGTAATATCCCCCCAAAACACTACAGTAAATACTACAGCATGCTACAGTCTGCAAAAACACTACAGTAATTACTGCAATATATTCTACAATTTTTTTACAACAGTATTTATCCTGTAGTAACTACTACAGTTATTTGCAGTAAATACTACAATATTCACTGTAACACTACAGGGAAAACAACAGTAACGTCCGCAAAAACACTACAGTGAATAATACTATATTATTCTACCATAGTATACACTAGTATTTTTTCATGTGGGTAACTGTAAGAGGACACATTTGGGACAAACAAGCAGAATGTCTGCTAGCCATTACTTGAATCCTCCCGAGTGGCGCAGCAGTCTAAGGCACTGCATCGCAGTGCTAGAGGTGTCACTACAGACCCTGGTTTGATCTTGGGTATCACAACCGACCGGGATCGGTAGTCCCATAGGCCTTCACAGAATTGGCCCAGCATAGTCCGGGTTAGGGGAGGGTTTGGCCGGGGTAGGCCGTCATTGTAAATAAGAATTTGTTCATAACTGACTTGCCTCGTTAAATAAATAAAAAAAACATTTCAGCAGGACCTGTCTTTACCATGAGATAGATGACAAGCATTAGGGTATGACTAAATATTTATTTATTTTACTAGGCAAGTCTGTTAAGAACAAATTCTTATTTTCAATGACAGCCTAGGAACAGTGGGTTAACTGCCTGTTCAGGGGCAGAACGACAGATTTGTACCTTGTCAGCTCGGGGATTCAAACTTGCAACCTTCTGGTTAGTCCAACGCTCTAACCACTAGGCTACCCTGCCGCCCCATATATAACTTATGTATAATATATGCTTTTTCACTCTCTTCAATCCAGGGGTTGTTCCCCACAATACCTCTACAGAGATTAATAAAGTGATGGCAAACATGACTTTGAATAGGGAATATATTGCCACAGTGGGGGAATCTGATGTGTACTGCTGATGCTGAGCATTAAGGCCGGGTACTGCTACTTTCTGTGACATGTCACGTTTCAGCTGGGATCTGCAGGGGAAGAAGGAGGATATGGCTGTGAGACATGTCTGGTTTGGATTAAGCCTGGTGTCGTGTCTTCACTATCATTAACTGAAGACTGATAGTTTTTTATCAAAGATTCTCTGTAATTAGTTATTACGCAATTAGACTGATTAATCATGTAACCGTAATTACTAGGAAGTCAGGGCACCAAGGGAATATATTCAGATTACAAAGTTATCACTTCCTAAAATAACTTTTCAGATAGTGTATCTGATCAATTAGTCTTCAAATTAATGAATTATTTACTTTACCTCACGTTAGTCTCATTCCAAACGTTGTAAATTGTTGGTTATCTGCACGAACCCAGTCTTCACTATGAGTCATCCATACATCAATTGTCTTAATAAATCATTTATTTATTACTTACTAAGTAATTCACAGAAATGCATAAACAAACAAGGTAAATGTGGTTACACAAAATGATAGGAGAATGTGCCCTAGTGGGCTAAACCGGCATGGCGGCTTGTTTGACAAAAGGGGAAGTGGGGATCGACTAAGAAGTCACTACAGAGTTAATAACTATAACAATTGAAATGCTAATCCTTTATACATGAACGCTCACTCATTCGGGAACAATTGCAATCAATATATATATTTACGTTCAGTGTGTCGTCTTGATCGCTGGTGAAAAGTTTGTTTCTTTTGTAGAATTGTCCGTCTCTCTCCCTCTCTCTCGGTTTGGGTTAGAGGGGATTGTTCAGAGTGACATTCGTTATAGAGTGGATGTTTCGGCGGTTGTCATTCTTCGCGTTCAATGATACCGAATTCCCAGCTGCAGACTAGTAATTAATATCAAAGACTTGTTCTTATTCTGTCGGTATTGATAGTCTAAGAGTTTAACCACGTGGTATGGTTAAAAGATTCAGCAATGGTCTACAACCTTTGTCCTCCTAATGGAGAAAAACATGGTCTGCAACCTTTAGCCATCTCGTAATTGAGGTAAGCTTGGTCTGCTGATCGAAAACCCGAGTGGTGGTTTTATTCGGAAGGGCCGAAAAGGGCTGTCCCAGGATGTCTGACCCTAACTGGGCTCAGGGGCGGTCCTCTGATTTAGTTTAAATCAAAAGGGAATTGTATTTTTCTTCATTAAACAGTCCAAAACCATATTACACAATTATACAAACAGTATCATACTCACTCATTCATCTTATACATCAATTAGATGTAAACCTCATATCTGAGGCTATTAAATAAACAGCGTTATGGTAATGTGGCCACACCGTCTCCCATGAGCTCTCCCAAGTTGTGACAAACGGACCAGTTCGTAGCTGGATTCTTCACCAATCTTTTATACTTTGTCCGGAACATGAAATTTGTTCGTACCTCAAGTTCTGTGTTACGACGTCTCTCTGACCACAGCAACCTAGTTGAAGGAGGAAAGGGGGAGGCAGGGGGATGGGCTAGCTATACCCAAAGAGGCTAACATCGTGACACTGGGAACTGGTAGTGGATAAAGCTTGATAAAGCCTATCAGATGAAAGTAGGTCCTATGTCATCTAGGTCACTATGGCCTACATTCACTCGTCCCATGGAATAGCTTGACTGATTTTCCCAATCTTTTTCATAACAAAGGAATGGGCAAAGGGAAGTTTTCAATTCAGTATATGCTCAATATGGCCAAAGACATAGCCTATGTGAGCATTACTCAGTTGTTACATCATTTACTCTTCGATTATGAAATTCAATACATTTGAAGATTTTTGTTAAGAACAGAGAACTGTGTGTGGGTTTTCACCTGTTGCAGACTTTATTCCAGCACCATCTCAAAGTTTCACCTTTGACCTCCCCACAGCACTCTCATCATCAGTTCTGGTTTTCAAGTCTCTCTTTTCCTTTGGCTATCAAGGAAATGCAAAGAGAGTTCTATTGATGTGTTAATCAAAAGTGTAATATCTTACACTTCTTATGACTATACAGACACATTGACTTCAGATTGATATTCTGTTGGTCATTGCTTTCATCTGAAGGTGATAGTATTGTAGAGGGTGGAGTCAGTGATGATTGAAGAGAGATAGATCCACAACGCTGATAAATGATTCAATAAGTCAAGTTTCTTCATAGTCTTCCCTCAAGATGAACAGAAGCTTTCTGGAATTGCATTCAGTCTAAATATAGCCTGCATTGTGTTGATGCACTTGATGGAGCTCCATCTTGTCATTAAAAAAGGGTCCCTCAATGGCCTCCCGAGTGGCGCAGTGGTCTAAGGCAGTGCATCACAGTGCTAGCTGTGCCACTAGAGATTCTGGGTTCTAGTCCAGGCTCTGTTGCAGCCGGCGCACAATTGGCCCAGCATTGTCGGGGTTAGGGGGGGGGTTTGGCCGGCAGGGATGTCCTAGTCCCATCGGGCACTAGCGACTCCTGTGGCGAGCGCAGTGCACACTGACACGGTTGCCAGGTGCACGGTGTTTCCTCTGACACATTGGTGCGGCTCTCAACCTTCACCTCTCCCAAGTCCGTATGGGAGTTGCAGCGATGAGACAAGACTGTAACTACCAATTGGGGAGAAAATGTCCCTTAAAGTAGTACTTTAGAGCAGTGAGTTTCCTTGGCCTCAGGGAAAATATCATACACAAGAAGTCACACGCTTTGTAAACAACAGGTGTAAACTAACAGTGAAATGCTTACTTATGGGCCCATCCCAACAATGCAGAGAGAAAAATTATTTGAAAAAAAAAACCTCAAGAAATAAACCCAATGAGTAATGATAACTTGTCTATATACACAAGGTTCCAGTACCAAGTCGATGTGCAGGGGTACGAGGTAATTGAGGTAAATATGTACATACAGTTAAGGGTGAAGTGACAATGCAATAGGATAGTTAATAAACAGTAGTAGCAGCATATGTGGCGAGTCAAAATAATGAATGGAGATACTCCGGTAGCTACTTTGTTAACTATTTAGCAGTCTTATGGCTTGGGGGTAGAAGCTGTTCAGGGTCCTGTTGGTTCCAGACATGGTGCATTGGTACCGCTTGTCATACGGTAACAGAGAGAACGGTCTATGATTTGGGTGGCTAGAGTCTTTGAACATTTTTAGGGCCTTTCTCTGACACCGCCTGGTATAGAGTGTCATGCACAGTATACAAACAGAGCAAGGTCATTTACTTGATGCAGTTGATTAAGCATATTGACTTTGTTCTGCTCTACAGTCAAATGTCTTGTAGGCACATTTACCGTAGGCACATTTACCGTAATCACATTTACCATAGGCACATTTACCGTAGGCACATTTACCGTAATCACATTTACCGTAGGCACATTTACCGTAGGCACATTTACCGTAGGCACATTTACCGTAATCACATTTACCGTAGGCACATTTACCGTAGGCACATTTACCGTAATCACATTTCTTAGACAAACAACATTTGTGGAAACCCCTTCTTCCACCCCAACATTTTTGTTACAAGGACACAAGAAACCTTTTCACCTTGAACAAACTGTTGTAAATTAAGCAAACTGTCGAAAGATATTCCGTTAAGGTTTAAGGAAACATTAGGAATGTTTGGGAATTAGGAACATTGGGAATGAAATGGTTTGATCAACGTTAGTAACTGTTCATTCAGTGATCTTTAAGCCAACTTTTAGCACCAATTAATATGTATCTTCAGCCACATTTTCCTTGTAATGAAGATTTACCATATGCTCTGCATAAGAGTAATGATATCAAATATTGCCTGACATAGAAGTGCCCCTATTTTTGGTAAGACATCTTTCTAGCTACGGTACCTCATTAAACTATTGGCGAGGCCCAATTACCACTATGTGTAGTCCGACCAGTAAATCACTTCCTTTCACACTTCAGACAGAGCTTTGCACAACTTGCCAGTGAACTGGCCACCTCTTCCAATCACCATAGCAACAGTGTACTGGATCAACACAGCATAAAAGTGTAAATCACTCATATTGTATGTAGGGATGTATTCTGACTCTGTTATTTACGTTAATATAGTTGTATACTTTAGTGAGACAGGTTTTACAAGCTGACACAAGCCCTGTTGTACCCCTCGGATGACTTTGGGGAGGGGGGAGTTTTGGAGAAGAGAGGAGAACAGATAGGAGAGGAGAAGAGTACAGAGAGGAGAGGAATGGAAAGGATCCATAGGCTCACTGAGCTCTCACATGAAAAAATACTATAGTATACTATAATATACAGTACCATTCAAAAGTTTGGACACACCTACTCATTCAAGGGTATTTCTTTATTTGGACTATTTTCTACATTGTAGAATAATAGTGAAGACATCAAGACTATGAAATAACACATATGGAATCATGTAGTAACCAAAAAAGTGTTCAGAGGAGACTGTGTGAATCAGGCCTTCATGGTCGAATTTCTGCAAAGAAACTACTACTAAAGGACACCAATAAGAAGAAGAGACTTGTATGGGCCATGAAACACGAGCAATGGACATTATATCGGTCTGATGGTCTGATGAGTCCAAATTTGAGATTTTTGGCTCCAACCGCTGTGTCTTTGTGAGATGCAGAGTAGGTTAACGGATGATCTCCGCATGTGTAGTTCTCACCGTGAAGCATGGAGGAGGAGGTGTGATGGTGTGGGGGTGCTTTGCTGGTGACACTGTAAGTGATTTATTTAGAATTCAAGGCACACTTAACCAGCATGGTTACCATAGCATTATGCAGTGATATGCCATCCCATCTAATTTGCACTTAGTGGGACTTAGTGGGACTTTGCACTTAGTGGGACTTAGTGGGACTTTGCACTTAGTGGGACCCAACACACCTCCAGCCGGTGTAAGGGCTATTTGACCAAGAAGGAGAATGATGTTGTGCTGCATCAGATGACCTGGGCTCCACAATCACCTGACCTCAACCCAATTGAGATGGGATGAGTTGGACCGCAGAGTGAAGGAAAAGCAACCAAGAAGTGCTCAGCAAGACTGTTGGAAAAGCATTCCAGGAGAAGACAAGAGTGTGCAAAGCTGTCATCAAGGCAAAGGGTGGCTACTTTGAAGAATCTCACATTTGTTTAACACTTTTGTTGGTTACTACATGATTCAAGATGTGTTATTTCATAGTATTTATGTCTATACTATTATTCTACAATGTAGAAAATAGTAAAAATAAAGAAAATCCATTGAATGAGTAGGTGTGTCCAAACTTTTGACTGGTACTGTAAATCTATAGTATTCACTGTAGTGTTTTAGAATAGTTTACTGTAGTGTTTTTGCTGACATGACTGTTGTATATACTATAGAAATTGCTGTAGTGTTTTTGCGGACTGCAGTATTCACTGTAGTGTTTTAGAATACTTTACTGTAGTGTTTTTGGGGACATTACTGTAGTATTCACAAAACATTTTTTAATGAACTTTCACGTTAAATTGGGGGTCTTTCTCCTTCAGGAAACCTACTGGAGAAATACTATTTCCATAACCTGCAGGCAGGCAGGCAGGCAGACAGGCAGGCAACCATCCACCTCCCCACCACCACCAGCATAATAACCTTAAGGCCCATCATTGGAACCTCGTTTTCCCAGCGGGAGACCTGTCATCAGCATCTGGCTCCGAGGAGCATTCCTCTTACACGAGGCCATACCCCAAACTATTCAATAAAATTCCATATTCCATTTTGTCTTTGTTGTCATTCAGTTAATCCTGTACTCGATTGAACTATAGTGCGAACTGTAGTGTTTTTGCGGACATTACTGTAGTATTTACTATAATATTCTACAGTCTACTATAGCATACTACAGAATTCTATAGTAAGTACTGTAATATTCTATAGTAAACTGTAGTATTTTTTTATGTGGGCTGGCAGCTTAATTCCACTTGACTTTTTGTTGCTCATACAGTATCTGTCAGGGGACACATAATTAGCTGCAGACAGTGGTGGAAAAAGTACCCAATTGTCATACTTGAGTAAGAGTAAAGATACTGTCAAGCTGTATAATGATAGGAGACAGGCTCAGGAATACGTAATAGGGGATTTGATTTCTCCACACAAAATAAAGTACGTCATGAAAACGACAGGGACGAAGTCCCCCAAAAAACATGTATATATATATATAACACAGGGATGTGACCCAAACAAAAGAGCGAGGTGTAAACAAGTGCACAATAACACGTAGTACGAAAGCCGATACAATAGAGCACAGGTACTCACAAGACCAATGGACATGGGACAATAATCGACAAGGACATTGGGGAACAGAGGGCACATATATACACATACTAATCAGGGGGAATGGGAACCAGGTGTGCATAATGAGACAAGACAATCTGGGGTTGGTGGTAATGATCCAGTTCAGTGATGCCTAGAAGGCCGGTGACATAGACCTCCGGAGCTGGTGAACGGAATGAGCAGCAGTACCGGGGGGGATCCGTGACAGATACCTTAATAGAAAATGTCACCCGGTATAATACTACTAAAAGTCTAACAATATTTGGTTTTAAATAAACTTAAGTGTCAAAAGTAAATGTAATTGCTAAAATATACTCAAGTATCAAAAGTAAAAGTGTAAATCATTTGAAATTCCTTATATTAAGCAAACCAGACGGTACAATTTTCTTATTATAATTTTGGGGGGGATAGCCAGGGGCACACTCCAACCCATACGAAGCATTTGTGTTTAGTGAGTCCACCAGATCAGAGGCAGTACAGTAGATATGACCAGGGATGTTCAACTGATAAGTGTGTGAATTGGACCATTTTCCTTTCCTGCTAAGCATTCAAAATGTAACGAGTACTTTTGGGTGTCAGGGAAAATTTATGGTGTAAAAAGTACATTATTTTCTTTAGGAATGTAGTGAAGTAAAAATAGAAGTAGTCAAAAAAATAAATAGTAAAATTAAGTACTGATACCCCAAAAAATGACATAAGTAGTACTTACAATTATTTTTACTTGAGTACTTTACCCCACTGGCTGCAGATATCTGCACATTTCAATGGTGCTGCATCATCTGTGCGAAAGAGCGAGAGCGAGAGAGATAAGGAGAGACGCCAGTCCGCACACAGCCCATCCCAGGCCGCACATAGATCTACTCTCACTCCTCCTCCTGCAGTGCTCTTCAACACCTTGTTATCATTCCCCTTTATTATACTGTATATCATCACACAGTTTCCTCCCATTATCCACACTGGCTCAGTGAGCTACACAGCAACAAATCAAATTGTATTAGTCACATGCGCCGAATACAAGACGTGTAGACCTTACAGTGAAATGCTTACTTACGAGCCCCTAACTGACAGTGCAGTTTAAAAAAAATACAGATAAGAATAAGAGATTAAAGTAACAAGTAATTAAAGGAGCAGTAAAAAGTAACAATATATACAGTGGGGTGCCGGTACAGAGTCAATGTGTGGGGGCACCGGTTAGTTGAGGTAGTATGTACATGTAGGTAGAGTTAATTAAAGTGACTATGCAGAGATGACAACAGAGAGCGGCAATGGTGTGGAGAGGGGGGGGGGGGGGGGGGGGGGGGGGGCAATGTGAATAGTCTGGGTAGCCATTTGACTAGATGTTCAGGAGCCTTATGGTTTGGGGGAAGAAGCTGTTTAGAAGCCTCTTGGACCTAAATTTGGCGCTCCGGTACCGCTTGCCGTGTGGTAGCAGAGAGAACAGTCTATGACTAGGGTGGCTGGAGTCTTTGACAATTTTCAAGGCCTTCCTCAGAACACCGCCTGGTATAGAGGTCCTGGATGGCAGGAAGCTTGGCCCCAGTGATGTACTGGGCCGTTCGCACTACCCTCTGTAGTGCCTTGTGGTCGGAGGCCGAGCAGTTGCCATACCAGGCAGTGATGCAACCGCTCTCAATGGTGCAGCTGTAGAACCCTTTGAGGATCTGAGGACCCATGCCAAATCTTTTCAGTCTCCTGAGGGGGAAAAGGTTTTGTCGTGCCCTCCTCACGACTGTTGTGGTGTGCTTGGACCATGTTAGTTTGTTGGTGATGTGGACACCAAGGAACTTGAAGCTCTCAACCTGCTCCACTACAGCTCCGTCGATGAGAATGGGGGTGTGCTCGGTCCTCTTTTTCCTGTAGTTCACAATCATCTCCTTTGTCTTGATCACGTTGAGGGAGAGGTTGTTGTCCTGGCACCACACAGCCATGTCTCTGACCTCCTCACTATAGGCTGTCTCGTCGTTGTCGGTGATCAGGCCTACCACTGTTGTGTCATCGGCACATTTAATGATGGTGTTGGAGTCGTGCCTGGCCGTGCAGTCATGAGTGAACAGGGAGTACAGGAGGGAGCGGAGCACGCACTCCTGAGGGGCAGCTGTGTTGAAGACCAGCGTGGCGGATGTGTTGTTACCTACCCTCACCACCTGGGGGCGGTCCGTCAGGAAGTCCAGGATCCAGTTGCAGAGGGAGGTGTTTAGTCCCAGGGCCCTTAGCTTATTGATGAGCTTTGAGGGCACTATGGTGTTGAACGCTGAGCTGTAGTCAATGAATAGCATTCTCACATAGGTGTTCCTCCTGTCCAGGTGGGAAAGGGCAGTGTGGAGTGCAATAGAGACTGCATGATCTCCTCATCTGACTCATGTGGGCGGTATGCCCTCTAACCTCCAGTTTACGGAGGATGGTAATATCTGTAAATACTTCAACAGAGAAAAAGTCAGTTGTACTTGTGGGTTCATTGAGTCCATATGGGTGTGCCATGCTGAGTTTCCTGAGCTGGTGCCTTGACTGGCTTTAACTGGGTAGGTCATGAATATGCAGAGTCCATCTCCGTTCTCTCTTCTCCTCCAGAATATGGCTGCAGCTCTGGCTTGTCTGCCCACAGACAAAATCTGTGACAAGCTTTTGCTTGTAACAAAGCGTGGGTGTCTTCACTCTGAACAGTTACTCAGGCAGCAACCGAGTGGGGGCCCCTACAGGCCCCTGCTGCCGACGAGAGCAGCAAGCCAAAAATGGCCCCTGCTGCGGGGAAAGTAAAGAGAGCCTGCTGCAGGATGGGAAACTGGCTCTCTCTGTGTGTGTGTGTGTGTGTGTGTGTGTGTGTGTGTGTGTGTGTGTCTGTGTGTGTCTGTGTGTCTGTGTGTCTGTGTGTCTGTGTGCATGTGTGTCTGTGTGTCTGTGTGTCTGTGTGTCTGTGTGTCTGTGTGTCTGTGTGTCTGTGTGCATGTGAGAGAGAGAGGGAGAGAGATATTCTGCATGCAGCACCATTTCCCTATTCCACTGTGTCCTGGGCCCCCGGTTTGTGGTGCTGCAGAGGACACACAGAGCTACATTCATCTCCCACAGCACGAGCCTCTTTCTTTCCCAGGCCTGTGTGAGAGCTACTTTTAGGAAAATTGGAAACTACACTATGTGTGGTTCCGAAACGTGACATACACCATATACCCGAATGTGTCATATTATCCACATTCCTTTCAAGATTACAGATTTTGCTGTGGGGAGCTAAATACAGTACAACAATCAATATTAACCGATATGTCTCTTTTTGAGATTTTAGGATTGATCAACCCCTAGCCTGTTAGTGATGGTCCCATGTAGGCCATTAGGCCATTGTGTCTTGTAGCTGTATATGTCAAGCTTGAGTGTAACGCAGCAGGGTAAAGCAATCCTCCATTTTCCAATTTCACAGCTCCTTATTACAGCACTCCAGAGCCTGGTCCGCTGTGGGATGAGTAGAATACACACTGATGCCAGAGTTCCCCCCTATCGCTTTCTCTTCTTCCTTCTATTGCCCTCTCCCTGTCTATTTCTCCCCCTGTATCTCACTCACTTCCATTTCCTCTCTCTATCATTCTCTCTCCCTGTCTCTGTCTCTCCATTCTCTTTCATTGGTGTGCAGATTGAGTAGCATGGCCTCCATCACAAAGTTGCTGAAACAACAGGAGTGGTGTAAATTCTCTGAGGCTCAATACTCACAGATAACTCAAATATTCACGCTACAGCGGAATGTGCATAGATCACTGGATGCTGTGTTTTCGCTGCAGTGTCTTCTTGTTTGAGGGAGTAGTATAGAATATTTTATCTGTGAGCAGTTGCTTTTCTGCGTTCATTAATATTGTGAAAGGTTAACAAAACATGCTGCTTTCGTCAATACAAAACGTTGCCTGTAATTGTGCATTGTTGTACAATTAAATGCAGCCATGTTAAACTATAATGAGATTTAACACCCCGACTTTAATCTGACTACTATTTATTTTTCTAAATGCTCATTTTACTTGATGTCGAGTTAAAGGAATATCAACTTCTCATCAGAGGTTTGTCCTCATTTGTATGTACAATAAATGTCACCCAGCAGTTCCATTTCCCCATAAATTAGATATCAGATTTAGGTGGTAATAACATTCCGTTTCTGTGTTTTTCTAAATGGTTTGTGTTATCCATTTTAAATTCCCACTCTGTTCTCATGCAAACCAGCAGCAGATAATGCAGGAAGGTGTGCGTGTGCATCCTTGCATGTGTGTGTGTGTGTGTTTATAGCATACCAATTAGGCGTACCTGATGCCAACAGTGCTGCTTTGCTAACACATCCCAACATAATACATGACCTTTAAACCCAGTGTCTGGGTCGTAAGGTGTTGGGGGGCCGTAGTGGTGTTAGGGGGAGACAGCTCACCAGGAAAGGGACATGACATGCTGCTCAACCCTGAGCACTGGGGTTGAATCATAGCTTAGCTCATATATGGACACTCTATTCCCAAACTAATTATCAGTGGGCAGCTCACTGTAAAGACATGTACTTGTCTCCTGGTCCCCAGCAGTAAAGTGATGTGTTTGCTGTCGCTAGTCAGCTCCACTCGTCTAAGAGTTCCCACACTGCATTTTTTTGTGTGAATGCTGCAAAAGGAATTTCCTTGTTTATTTCCCTCCCATTAAACAATCTGACTGCTAAATTTGCCCGGCGGAGTTAATGTATTAATTTTGCTCGAATGAATGTTCCCATGACAAAATGTCAGGTGCTTCAGTTGTGAGTCCAGGTAGCCGGCTGCATGTAACACAGTGTTGGCTCTTCATGCAGCAGGGTTCATCATGGCATGCGGTTGGGAAGGACAATGTTCTTGTGACTTTTACTGTAGTAAACCCATTCTCAATCAAAGATTCTACTCCAGGTACAGAGTCAGAGCAGGACTTGGTAAAAGGCTTGAACAGTTTCTGCCACATTGGTCCTGGAGTAACCTCCAGAGTTTGATTTAATGAAGACAGTTTTATTCTGTCAGAAGTTTTGAAATTGAGAGTTAAAAAACGCTGTAGTATGTGTAACGGCTAGATTGCTCGATGATACAAGCCGGATCTCAATCACTTCACATTTTATGATGATGTCGCGTAATCATACAACCAGCAGGAGAAAGCCAAGTTACATTTGGCTACCGAGACACATCAATTCTCAAAACCTTGTTTGCCATGGAGCCAAATCCTTGAATTCTGTACAGACAGTGGCAGTGTAATTCAAATGCTCCTCTCAGGAATACCCAGGAAAGAATGAGCATTAATGTAATTGATACTCTCATAATGAACATATTCGTTATAGAGATATTAGATCTTGCCAAAGTGATAATACTTGGTCATTCAAATGACACTGCTGTAATATAAATGCATGAATCATGAAATGTGCGACGAGTTCATTGGGCTAATAGGATTACGTTATTAACGATCATAAGTTGTAATAACCTGTCCGGCAGATTTGTATTCAACAGATGCAGATGTAGCTGCCTTTACATGTTTCACAGACTGATATGCATTCGAAATGAAATTGAGTGACATAGGACTAGGGTCTGCTCTCTATGGGGCTGTTGCTAGGAAAGTTCAATGAAACGTCGCCTGTAGCTTTTCTTCTGTCCCCTTTAGTCTGTGGGGCCTCTGAATGCAGTGACTTTGAAAGATCATTTGATTTGATTTGCTGTCGCAGTGTATTGATCCAATAGGAAAATACATGTTTGATGTGTAATAACTTAACACCATAATACTACGTGTTTGATGTGTAATAACTTAACACCATAATAATACGTGTTTGATGTGTAATAACTTAACACCATAATACTACGTGTTTGATGTGTAATAACTTAACACCATAATAATACGTGTTTGATGTGTAATAACTTAACACCATAATACTACGTGTTTGATGTGTAATAACTTAACACCATAATACTACGTGTTTGATGTGTAATAACTTAACACCATAATAATACGTGTTTGATGTGTAATAACTTAACACCATAATAATACATGTTTGATGTGTAATAACTTAACACCATAATAATACATGTTTGATGTGTAATAACTTAACACCATAATACTATGTGTTTGATGTGTAATAACTTAACACCATAATAATACGTGTTTGATGTGTAATAACTTAACACCATAATAATACATGTTTGATGTGTAATAACTTAACACCATAATACTACGTGTTTGATGTGTAATAACTTAACACCATAATAATACGTGTTTGATGTGTAATAACTTAACACCATAATAATACATGTTTGATGTGTAATAACTTAACACCATAATACTACGTGTTTGATGTGTAATAACTTAACACCATAATAATATGTGTTTGATGTGTAATAACTTAACACCATAATACTACGTGTTTGATGTGTAATAACTTAACACCATAATAATACGTGTTTGATGTGTAATAACTTAACACCATAATAATACATGTTTGATGTGTAATAACTTAACACCATAATACTACGTGTTTGATGTGTAATAACTTAACACCATAATACTACATGTTTGATGTGTAATAACTTAACACCATAATAATACATGTTTGATGTGTAATAACTTAACACCATAATAATACATGTTTGATGTGTAATAACTTAACACCATAATACTACGTGTTTGATGTGTAATAACTTAACACCATAATAATACGTGTTTGATGTGTAATAACTTAACACCATAATAATACATGTTTGATGTGTAATAACTTAACACCATAATACTACGTGTTTGATGTGTAATAACTTAACACCATAATAATACGTGTTTGATGTGTAATAACTTAACACCATAATACTACGTGTTTGATGTGTAATAACTTAACACCATAATAATACGTGTTTGATGTGTAATAACTTAACACCATAATAATACATGTTTGATGTGTAATAACTTAACACCATAATACTACGTGTTTGATGTGTAATAACTTAACACCATAATACTACATGTTTGATGTGTAATAACTTAACACCATAATACTACGTGTTTGATGTGTAATAACTTAACACCATAATAATACATGTTTGATGTGTAATAACTTAACACCATAATACTACGTGTTTGATGTGTAATAACTTAACACCATAATACTACGTGTTTGATGTGTAATAACTTAACACCATAATAATACGTGTTTGATGTGTAATAACTTAACACCATAATACTACGTGTTTGATGTGTAATAACTTAACACCATAATAATACATGTTTGATGTGTAATAACTTAACACCATAATAATACATGTTTGATGTGTAATAACTTAACACCATAATACTACGTGTTTGATGTGTAATAACTTAACACCATAATACTACATGTTTGATGTGTAATAACTTAACACCATAATAATACATGTTTGATGTGTAATAACTTAACACCATCATAATACATGTTTGATGTGTAATAACTTAACACCATAATAATACATGTGTAGCAGGTAAGAACACAGGACATTTTTTGTCTGTAAATGTTATAGCATAGACAGGGAGTGTGTAGAGGGAAGAGAGAGGAAAGTGTCTCCTACAGCTCAATAAGTGTCTCTCACCTCAGCATCACCTTCCCTGTCTATGTTATAAACAATGACTGTCGTGTTGGGGGAGCAATGCAAGCATGACTTTTTTTATCTGGATTTGCTTTCAGTGAATGGAAGTCATTTGGATAGGAATGACTGCTGTGGCCTCTGGCACCTGTATGCCTGAGGTGTGAAGGGAGGCCGTGGAGTCTGTACTGCACTGTGTCAAGAGGGGAAATAAGTAAGAGGTGTCACTTCAGTCAGTGGTTCAAATCCAGGCTGCATCTTATCTGGCTGTGATTGGGAGTCCCATAGGGTGGCGTGCAATTGGCCCAGTGTCATCTGGGGTAGACCGTCATTGTAAATAAGAATTTGTTCTTAACTGTTCTTGACTAGTTAAATAAAAAAAACAATGAAAAAAAGGGTGTGGCAGCTGTCACTTACATGTAATTAAAGTCACAGCCCATGGTAATGAATTTGTAGGCCTACTCTATAAACTCATTGCAAGTATTCCTTAACTGAAGCAAGTGTTTTACTTAACTTTCACAAATGCTGTAAGAATTATTCGGAAGAGTTCAACACTGGAATTTTCTCACAGGAGCGTGTGTGAGAATAGTTTTGAAGTCTTTGTAGTAACACATCACTCTGGCATGCTATGATTAAGGTTAACAGAAGATTTCTGTTGTAGAACATTGTTATATTATGCTAGCTAGTTGCAGCTTTCCTTGCTTGGTGGCAGAGGATATAATTTGCACACAATCAATCTTGCTAGAGAAATACCTAGAAGAACGTATTCCATTTAACTCAGATTATCCGTTTTTTTTGCATTAGATGCGAACCATATTAATATGTTAAAACTGTAACCATAAGCTTGAGCAAGTCTAATCATAAATTATAAGGTACTCTTTTCCCATATTCATCAACATTTACAGTATTCTGTAACCGACCTGAAATGGTCTTTATATTGGCATTCATATTAAATAACAGTTTATATTTGATTCTGTATTAAATCACTGGCGAGCTATTGTTTATTCCCTGATGATCAATATTACTTTTTAGATTCATTCTTCAATATCGTTCAGGAAATAATATACTGCTTTCCTATGGGGTTTTTACTTTAGCACTCCTGAATTGAAATGAGCGATTACTTTAATATTTTATTCCTCAATATTGTCATTTATTTAAACTGCAGGGCGAATCCAAATGGAGACAGCTCCAGTCTTTGATACTGGCCAAAAGAAAAGAACATCCACATCTCAAACTGCATCGGAAGGCTTGTAGGGAAAATATGGCAATGCTTTGCTTGATAAACCTACATGGAATGTTTCACAATATGTGATCTATTTACTAGAAATATCCAATGAAACGAAAACTTTATCAATCGCTTTCTGCGTCATCTAGCAGTGCTTCGGATCTAAAGACCACACCCAACAGTTACACTACTTTCAAATCCTCTAACAGGAACTACGAAAGTTTCAGTTGACATTTAGAAGTTTAGTCAGCCAAGTCACATCCATAAAAAGCTTTGTTTTCTTTAACTCTGCCTGACTGTACATTTCTGCATGGGCCCTGGCTAATCCTTTGGAGCAGTTGGACATGAATCAGCAGAGTTTTTAATTGAAGTACAGGCCAACCTGCTCTGATTGTCACGTCTACTCCCGCTCCTCCTCTCTAGCGCTCGTTGTCGCCAGTTTACTTATTATTACGCACACCTGTCACCATCGTTACGCGAACGTGCGCCTCATGACACTCACCTGGACTCCATCACTTCTATGATTACCTCCCCTTTATCTGTCTCTCCCTTTGGTTATTTCCCCAGGCAGTATTAGTTATGTTTCTCATGTCTAGACGCTACTCTTGTTTTGTATTGTTCCATATGTTTTGTATTATTCAATTCACCCCCTGTACTTGCTTCCTGACTCCCAGCGTCTGTGTTACACTGATCAAACAGATGAATCCAATGTGCCGTATGGATTAATGAGTCATGAGGAGGGACTTTGTGGACTACATAGAGATGCACTTGGTGTCTCTTCTTGAAGATATAGTGCTTAATTTGATACATTACCAATGAAAACTCTATCCCTCCTTATTCCTTCCACGGTTGTGACCTACTGGTATGGATGGCAGATCAAATACGGGAGATACTGTATATGCTACATGATGCTGCTGAGTCCCAGTCTGAGGTCCCTGTCTGTTGCTCTTCTCTGTTCAGCAGGTGGAGCCCTGGTGCAGCTTTGGAACGGTTGTAGCAAGAATGTGCTAATTTTGCTCTTAAAACATCAATATTTGGTGTATTTGGTTGAGGCTATGTAATAACTAACAAGCTAAAATAACAAAAATCACATCACTGGCCTGTCCATTCCATGTTGTAACTGTGAAATATTTCATGGATAGGCTACATGGATAGGAAAAGCTTTTTAGATACTTCAAACCAAAGTGTATTTGTCACATATGCCATATACAAGACGTGTAGACTTGACCGGGAAGTGCTTGCTTTTACAAGCCATTCCCAATGATGCAGAGTTTAAAAAAAATAATAACAATTAAAATAGTAACACTAGAGGAATAAAATAAAATACACAAGAATGGAGCTATATACAGGGAGTACCTGTACCAGATCAATGTGGAGCTATATACAGGAGTACCTGTACCAGATCAATGTGGAGCTATATACAGGGAGTACCTGTACCAGATCAATGTGGCGCTATATACAGGGAGTACCTGTACCAGATCAATGTGGAGCTATATACAGGGAGTACCTGTACCAGATCAATGTGGAGCTATATACAGGAGTACCTGTACCAGATCAATGTGGAGCTATATACAGGGAGTACCTGTACCAGATCAATGTGGCGCTATATACAGGGAGTACCTGTACCATATCAATGTGGAGCTATATACAGGGAGTACCTGATCAATGTGGAGCTATATACAGGGAGTACCTGTACCAGATCAATGTGGAGCTATATACAGGGAGTACCTGTACCAGATCAATGTGGAGCTATATACAGGGAGTACCTGTACCAGATCAATGTGGAGCTATGTACAGGGAGTACCTGTACCAGATAAATGTGGAGCTATATACAGGGAGTACCTGTACCAGATCAATGTGGAGCTATATACAGGGAGTACCTGTACCAGATCAATGTGGAGCTATATACAGGAGTACCTGTACCAGATCAATGTGGAGCTATATACAGGGAGTACCTGTACCAGATCAATGTGGAGCTATGTACAGGGAGTACCTGTACCAGATAAATGTGGAGCTATATACAGGGAGTACCTGTACCAGATCAATGTGGAGCTATATACAGGGAGTACCTGTACCAGATCAATGTGAAGCTATATACAGGGAGTACCAGTACCAGATCAATGTGGAGCTATATACAGGGAGTACCAGATCAATGTGGAGCTATATACAGGGAGTACCTGTACCAGATCAATGTGGAGCTATATACAGGGAGTACCAGTACCAGATCAATGTTAAGCTATATACAGGGAGTACCAGTACCAGATCAATGTGCAGAGGTACAAGGTATTTGAAGTAGATGTGTACATGAAGGCAGGGTATAGTGACTAGGCATCAGGATAGATAATTATAAGAGTAAAATAAAGAACAGAGTAACAGCAGCAAATGATGTGTGTAAAAGTGTGTGTGTCAAATGTGTATGCAGGTGGGTGTGTTTGTGTTGTATCGATATGCGTGTGTATTTTGTGTGTGTGCACATGTAGTTTATGTGAATGTGTGTGGGTTCGGTGTGGGAGTGTCAATGTAGTGTGTGTGAGTGAGTGTGTACTGTATATGGTGTGTATACACTGAGTATACCAAACATTAGGAACACCATCCTGATATTGAGTTTTCCTCTCCCCACCTCTAAAGCTTCTCACAAGGATGCTGGCTCATGTTGACTCCAATGCTTCCCACAGTTGTGTCAAGTTGGCTGGATGTCCTTTGGGTGGTGGACCATTCTTGACACACTCATGAATCTGTAGAGCGTGAAAAGCCATGGAGCTCTTGACACAAACCGGTGCGCCTGGCACCTACAACCATACTCCATTCAAAGGCACTTACATTTTTTGTCTTTCCATTCATTCTCTGAATGGCACGCATACACAATCCATGTGTCATTTGTCTCAAGGCTTAAAAATCCTTCTTTAACCTGTCTCTTCCCCTTCATCTATACTGATTGAAGTGGATTTAACAAATGACATCAATAAGGGATCATAACTTTCACCTGGATTCCCCTGGTCAATCATGTAATGGATTGACGACTGTTGTGTCATCAGCAAACTTGATGATGGTGTTGGCCGTGCGTGGCCACGCAGTTGTGGGTGAACAGAGAGTACATTAGGGGACTAAGCACACACCTATGAGGGGCCCCCGTGTTGAAGGTCAGCGTGGTGAAGGTGTTGTTGCCTACCAACACCACCTTGGGCCGGCCTGTCATGAAGTCCAGGATCCAGTTGCAGAGGGAGGGGTTCAGTCCCAGGGTCCCTAGCTTGGTGATGTGCCTGGAGGGGACCATGCTATTGAACACTGAGCTGTAGTCTATGAAAAGCATTCTCACATACTGTAGTTATTTTCTCTCTTGTCTAGGGGAGAGGGCAGTGTGTACAATTGAGATAGGGTCATCTGTTGATCTGTTGGGGCGGTATGCGAATTGGAGTGGGTCTAGGGTGTCTTGGATGATGGTGTTGATGGGTGTCATGACCATGTTTGTTTTGTTGGATTAAAAAAGCAGATGTGGAACAAACCAACTGTTCAAAACCTTGCCTATGTAACACACACTAGTTCAATGGGCGAAATACGTTTTTTTTTACAGAAATTCACACCATGCTAGACTGAGGCCAGATATACGTTGCACAGTCAACATTCTAGGTGAAAATGACAGAATTTCTCTTCTCCTCCACTGTCTTACACTTTTCCCCTCGTCTTTCCTGCAGTTTCCATGGCAACTCTGTGTTGCATGACTGGTTGTCAGCCCACTCAGGCAATGCAGTACTGCGCAGTACCCTTAGTGTGAAGTCAGAAATAAAACATTCTCTCCGTTCATTTCACCATCACACCATCTCACCACCACAACAGCTGAGAGAGAGAGACCCCAAGCACTTCCCCCTCAGACTTCATGTGTCCCCTATCACTGCTATGAGCTCATACTAGTCCATTCTCTCTTTAGCCCTCCAAACCCTGGGTGAGTTGTAGCCTAGGTTTTTATGAACACAAGCATAGTTACTGTATATCAATGGGCACTGACCTCATTAACTAATACCATGTAAACCTGAACCTCACCCTCCGAAGCAAATTAAGTTTTATGCTTTGTTCACTACAAACAAGACATCCTTAAAAGGCTGTGTATTTCAATAGGAAAGGAAGTAAAGCACTAAAGACACTGGATCTGGATTAGAGAGTAATAGCCTGCTGTGAGTTCTGGAGATAATTAAGATGAAAAGAAATAGAATGGATAATGGAATGGTTTTACAGGAGGTTATGCATCAGGACTGCCTTAACAAGAACCAGTAGAGGATGGCTGAGTTGGATCCTGTTTGGGAGAGTCAGAGAAGGTTCATATTTCAATAGCATCTCCTCTCCCTAGCATGATAATGGAAGACGACAGTTCTACGATCCTGTTACTGTAAGAAGATAAACTTTTACAAGGGTAGGGTCAGTGAGTCAGCATTTAGAGCCTCTCGTTTGACAAAGCAAGAAATATCCTGAGCCCCCGCTCTGCAATAAGACATAGATGAGACAATGTGTCTCGTCTGTCTCCTCTCCTCTCAGGCCCTAATGCAAATGTGTGTTCAGCACACTGATTCAGTATTATAAAGCCATTCACATGCTGTGATGCGAGATTAATGGTCTCAATAAAAGTGAAACACACTGGCAATAAAAGCAATTGAGGCTCTCTGGTTTGATGGGATACTGCTCCTAAAACCATATCACATGACAAATTGTCATGGGGGGGGGGGGGGGGGGGGGGGGGGGTCAAAGAAAACAAAACATCAAGAACAACTCATTATAACTCCACAGAAAAGTGGAATTGACATTCCTGTAGGTCCTTGGCTTTTGTTCGTAGATATAGTATCAGATGCATTTTTGGTTTTCTTTATTTCTGAGTATGGGGCTGAACATATTCGTCACATTCTTGGACTTATGGATAGGCTACACTCACTGGTTTATTGAGTGGTCTTCATTTTTCACTGTGTTGCGGTGATAAACTGCAGGAACAGAAATACCAAAGTAGGCCAGTGTGAGGCATTCTGGGATGCCAGGACACCCCCTGGGCTTCTACAGAAGAAGACATATATTTAATATAGCTTCCATTCATTCCACATTGTTTCATTTTAAAGGTAAATTCTCGAAATTAAAGCATGTTTACATCCTGTCAATACTTCAGTTTAATGTTATGACTGCATAGAATCGATGAAACATATAAAAGTGCTTTCCTCACAATCTTAAATAAGCATGCCCCATTCAAAAAATTTAGAACCAGGAACAGATATAGCCCGTGGTTCACTCCAGACCTGACTGCACTTGACCAGCACAAAAACATCCTGTGGTGTACTGCATTAGCATCGAATAGCCCCAGCGATATGCAACTGTTCAGGGAAGTTAGAAACCAATATACACAGGCTGTTAGGAAAGCAAAGGCTAGGTTTTTCAAACAGAAATTTGCATCCTGTAGCACAAACTCCAAAAAGTTTTGGGACACTGTAAAGTCCATGGAGAATAAAAGCACCTCCTCCCAGCTGCCCACTGCACGATAATTTCAATAAGCATTTTTCTAAGGCTGGCCATGCTTTCCACCTGGCCACCCCTACCCTGGTCAACAGCCCTGCACCCCCCACAGCAACTTGCCCAAGCCTCCCCATTTCTCCTTCCCCCAAATCCAGATAGCTGATGTTCTGAAGGAGCTACAAATCTGTACATGTAAATAGCCCATCCAACTACCTCATCCCCATACTGTTTTTTTCTTTTTTGCTCCTTTGCACCCCAGTATCTCTACTTGCACATTCATATTCTGCACATCTATCACTCCAGTGTTTAATTGCTAAATTGTAATAGGCCACTATGGCCTATTTATTGCCTTACCTCCCTTATCTTACCTCATTTGCACACACTGTATATAGACTTTTTTTCCTATTTTGTTATTGACTCTATGTTTGTTTATTCCATGTATAACTCTGTGTTGTTGTTTGTGTCGCACTGCTTTGCTTTATCTTGGCCAGGTCGCAGTTGTAAATGAGAACTTGTTTTCAACTAGCCTACCTGGTTAAATAAAGGTGAAAAAATTATAATAAGAAAAAAGAAAAAATCCAATTGAATCCATCTTGTGATTTGATATTGTAAAATGTAAGCTCTGTTTACATAGTATTTCTTATCCAAATGTTTCCTTGCCTGCAATTTGTTTTATCCAGGAATGTGAATAGGAGTACAACATATGTTGTTCTCTGTGAGGTAGAAAACCCCTCTCATTTTACATCAGTGATCGAGAGACATAATGAAATCAAATATAGTTAACTAATTCACTGTATTAGAAAAGAGCTCTCGGTCTTTGGGCCAAAGGAGCACAGATGATGTGAGAAGTTACAGTTATTAGGAAAGGTTTCTTACACTGACAGGAGGTAGCATTTCCTCTACAATGTAGAATGCAGTGACAGAAGAAATGTTGAATTCTGAATATCATTGATATGCATTGAAAAGGTATCATGAGAACAGTGTTGTCTGAGTTCACTGCCATTTTACCTCAGAAAGCCGATTAAAGACACATAGATAATTCAGGCAGGTGAGGGAATATATTTATGAATGATTTATGGTGCACTTATTCAAAATACGCTGTGATTTTCACTATCACATGGTAACACTCTTCATCCCTCCCTTTTCTTCCATCCACCCGGAGCCTGACTGTGACAAACATAGGCTGTATGTATTGTCACGTTCTGACCTTAGTTCCTTTGTTATGTCTTTGTTTTAGTTTGGTCAGGGCGTGAGTTGGGGTGGGTAGTCTATGTTCTTTTTCCTATGTTGTGGTTTTGTGTTTGGCCTGGTATGGTATGGTTCTCAATCAGAGGCAGGTGTCGTTCGTTGTCTCTGATTGAGAATCATACTTAGGTAGCCTTTTCCCACCTGTGTTTTGTGGGTGATTATTTCCTGTTTAGTGCTTTTTCCATTCACCTTACGGGACTGTTGATTTGTCGTTTATTGTTTTGTTCAGTGTTCAGTTATTTTATAAAAAATATGAACACTTACCACACTGCGCTTTGGTCCTCACCTTCTTCCACCACAGACGATCGTTACATGTATAGGATGTATGGATTGTGCTCTGCCCCGCTCTCCTTCTCATCTCTGTGATAATGTGTGTTTTCAGCACTTCCGTGTGAGCTATGTTAATATGCGTCCCAGAAAGGATATTTGCTTTTTGGTATTTTATTAGGATCCCCATAAGCTGTTGCAAAAGCAACAGCTACTCTTCCTGGGGTCCACACAAAACATAAAACATGACATAATACATAACATTAATAGAGAAGAACAGCTCAAGGACAGAACTACATAAAAAAATAGGTAAAATAGGGGAGAGGCGTTGTGCTGTGAGGTGTTGCTTTATCTGTTTTTTAAAATCAGGTTGGCTGTTTATTTGAGCAATATGAGATGGAATGGAGTTCCATTTATATCAGCCCTCTGATTACAATGAATAGCAAGACGTGCCACTCTGTTCTGGGTCAGCTGCAGCTTAACTAGGTCTTTCCTTGCAGCACTGGACCACACGACTGGACAATAATCAAGATTAGACAAAACTAGAGACTGCAGAACTTGCTTTTTGGAGTGTGGTGTCAAAAAAGCAGAGCATCTCTTTATTACGGACAGTCCTCTCCCCATCTTTACAACCATTGAATCTATTTGTCTTCACCATGACAGTTTAGAATCTAAGGTAACGCCAAGTAATTTAGTCTCCTCAACTTGCTCAACAGCCACACCATTCATTACCAGATTCAGCTGAGGTCTAGAACTTAGGGACACCTAAGGGATTTCTGCTCCACTTTCCCCTCCTTCAGTTTATTCATTTATCTCTCTAATATTTGTGCCTGTCTGGACTGAGGACGGGAGGTTGATGTCTGTGAGATGGTCTTTAAGTGAAAGAACAGCATGACTTACCTGTGTTCATCTCAATGGGCTGCAGGAATGATATCGTTGAATGGCATTGTAAGAAAGAGACCGAGGGCCTCAGTCTAGACTAGCGACTAGATGGTGTTGGTGGAGTGGAAGGAGGGTTGCGACAACAGGAATCCAAGTTCAGGTTGTTATTCGGAGCTCCAGTGAGCAATAGCGGGAAAAGGTTTACAGGAACTTGAATTCAAATAAAGTTGCAATGGCATCGAAAGCCAAGCTAAGATTAACAGTTGCTTAAATCAAGACTAGAAACACTGCCAAGACCGGCAGAACACTATGCCCAGATAGGCAACCTCGCCAGAAGGTGAATATAACAATAGCTATTAGCTTTGGCCTGTAGCTTGGCCTCAGCCACACTCTGCCCTTTCTTTCACTAAAATGCCAGAGAGCTGGTTATACACTCAGTGGCCAGTTTATTAGGGACACCTAGTTCTGGGTTGGACCCCCCTGTAGACATGAAGGGATGCACCTGGTCAGCAACAATGTTCAGATACACTGTGGCATTCAATTGTTGATCAATTAGTGTCAAGAGACCTAACGTGTGCCAGGAAAACATTCCCCACACCATTACACCACCAGCCTGTACCGTTGACACCAGGCAGGTTGGGGCCATGGACTCATGCTGCTTACGCCATATCCTGACTCTGCCATCAGCATGTTGCAACAGGAACCAGGATTCGTCGGACCAGGCAATGTTTTTTCACTCCTCAATTGTCCAGTGTTGGTGATCGGGTGCCTACTGGAGCTGCTTCTTCTTGCTTTTAGCTGATAGGAGTGGAACCCGGTGTGGTTGTCTGCTGAAATAGCCCATCCATTACAAGGACTGACAAGTTGTGCATTCCGAGATGCTGTTCTGCGCACCACAGTTGTACTGCGCTGTTATTTGCCTGTTTGTGGCCTGCCTGTTAGCTTGCATGATTCTTGCCATTCTCCTTCGACCTCTCATCAATGAACTGTATTCACCCACAAGACTGCAACTGACTTGTTTTTTTAGTTTTTTTGTTGCACCATTCTCATAAACCCTAGACACTGTGTAAAGACCTGTGGAGGCCGCCCGTTTCTGAGACTCTGGAACCAGTGCGACTGACAATGACGGTCATAGCACGCTCAAAGTTGCTTCGGTCACTAATTTTGATTCTAACGTTCAATCGATCAGCAGCTGAATTCGTCGATGCCTGTCTGTCTGCTTTATATAGCAAGCCGCGGCCAAGCGACTCACTGTCTGTAGGAGCGAACCATTTGCGTGAACGTACCTAATAAACTGGCCGCGGAGTGTGCACTGTAGCTCCACCTTGATCCTGGAAGATTCCAACAACAGGTGAGTCAGAAAATAGATCAACTGTTTAGACGTGAATATTCTTTCAGCATAGAATGCAATATGTACATTCTGTGATCTGCTTTTATATAAATTTCAACCTATAATTTATTATCAAAATGCTGAGCATTAAATTCTTTCCAAGGACAGAGTAGCGCACTTGCATTACAATTGGAGAGTGTAGGCCTATGTGTTGGTATATTCGTTAGAATCAGTGGTGGAGCAGTAGTACTCCACATAGGCATTAAACACAATAAAGCTTCCCTGCATTTGAACTCTATGAATACCTATAGAACATATACAGTTGAAGTGGGAAGTTTACATACACTTAGGTTGGAGTCATTAAAACCCGTTTTTCAACCACTCCACACATTTCTTGTTAACAAACTATAGTTTTGGCAAGTCGGTTAGGACATCTACTTTGTGCATGACACAAGTAATTTTTCCAACAATTGTTTACAAACAGATTATTTCACTTATAATTTACTGTATCACAATTAATAAGTTGACTGTGCCTTTAAACAGCTTGGAAAATTCCAGAAAATTATGTCATGCTTTAGAAGCTTCTGATAGGCTAATTGACATCATTTGAGTCAATTGTAGGTGTATCTGTGGATGTATTTCAAGGCCTAACTTCAAACTCAGTGCCTCTTTGCTTGACATCATGGGAAAATCAAAAGTAATCAGCCAAGACCTCAGAAAAAAATTGTAGACCTCCACAAGTCTGGTTCATCCTTGGGAGCAATTTCCAAACGCCTGAAGGTACCACTTTCATCTGTACAAACAATAGTACGCAAGTATAAACACCATGGGACCATGCAGCCTTCATACCATTCAGGAAGGAGATGCGTTCTATCGCGTAGAGGTAAACGTACTTTGGTGCGAAAAGTGCAAATCAATCCCAGAACAAAAGCAAAGGACCTTGTGAAGTTGCTGGAGGAAACAGGTACAAAAGTATCTATGGCCACAGTAAAATGAGTCCTATATCAACATAACCTGAAAGGCTGCTCAGCAAGGAAGAAGCCACTGCTCCAGACCTGCCATAAAAAAGCCAGACTACGGTTTGCAATTGCACATGGGGACAAAGATCGTACTTTTTGGAGCAATGTGCTTTGTTTGGTCTGATGAAACACAAATAGAACTGTTTGGCCATAATGACCATCATTGTGTTTGGAGGAAAAAGGGGGAGGCTTGCAAGCAGGAGAACACCATCCCAACCGTGAAGCACGGGGGTGGAAGCATCATGATGTGGTGGTGCTTTGCTGCAGGAGGGACTGGTGCACTTCACAAAATAGATGGCATCATGAGGTAGGAAAATTATGTGTATATATTGAAGTAATATCTCAAGACATTCGTCAGGAAGTTAAAGCTTGGGTCTTCCAAATGGACATTGACCTCAAGCATACTTCCAAAGTTGTGGCAAAATGGCTTAAGGACAACAAAGTCAAGGTATTGGAGTGACCATCACAAAGCCCTGAACTCAATCCCATAGAACATTGGTGGGCATAACTGAAAAAGCGTGTGTGAGCAAGGAGGCCTACAAACCTGACTCAGTCACACCAGCTCTGTCAGGAGGAATGGGTCAAAATTCACCCAACTTTATGTGGGAAGCTTGTGGAAGGCTGCCTAAAACATTTGACCCAAGTTAAACAATTTAAAGGCAATGCTACCAAATACTAATTGAGGGTATGTAAACTGACCCACTGGGAATGTGATGAAATAAATAAAAGCTGAAATAAATCCATCTTTCTCCTATTATTCTGACATTTCACATTCTTAAAATAAAGTGATGATCCTAACTGACCTAAGACAGAATTTTTACTAGGATTAAAAGGCTGGAATTGTGAAATACTGAGTTTAAATGTATTTGGCTAAGGTGTATGTAAACTTCCGACTTCAACTGTATATTAAATTAGATTTTTTTTCAACCTCATTTTGTGGAAAATGGCATGTTGCAAGGAATGATTGGTGCTCAACAGGTCAGAGAAAGGAGATATGTTTCTGATTTTGGCTCATTGGCCATGCATCCTGCCTCTTGGGTCTGATGTTTGTCTTGAGGTCAGGATTCTAACATGATTGAGTTGAGTGGCTGGAGCTAGAGTACTACTTTAAGTGAATCTGTTTGCCATCGTGACTGACACCACTTGACTACTGAGTCACGTGTTACAGTATGTGGGAGAGACACAGATGCAGATGCTCACTAACTAACTTACGTAAGCCATTTTAACCATCTATAGTGGGTTATATATTGCTCAATGACCATGTTTGTGGTTTTGACTCACTCAAAGGGAAAACATTTAGCAACATTTGGCTTTAATCTAAAAATGAACATCCAAATTTAAGATGGCTGCTCTGCTCTAATTGTCACAAACACTCGGAGGAATATGCTGCAGATCGTCCTTTATGTTCTGTATACCATCTGAGCAATACAATACATCACCATTTTCAGATGAGGCTTTCTGTGTCTCCCCCAGCTGCTGCCTATATAACCCTAAACTAAATCAGGCCCATCAGGGCACGTTTAAATGCTGCTGAACGAAGTGTGAGACTCTTTCTCTCCATTGATCCACCCGCATGGCTCAGTAGCTGTGATTTAACCACTTTGAGTCTGTGCATGGCTCCACAAATGGCATCCTTATTTCATCAGGTCGCCCCCGTCTTACATGGGAATCCACTAACACCACTACCTACACTAAAGCTGCCATGGCCTGGGAGTCACGAGGCTGGGAGGAATGGTGATCTGAAGGGGTCAGTCATTGTTTACCTGGACAGGTGGTGGTGTTGGGGGTGGTGGTGGGAGGTGACATATTACTCATCACCGCACGTTGTTGGTGTGAGGGCTTATCTTTATGTGCACAGTGTTGGAGCATAGCTGCAGATGAGATTCCTCATCACATTTCCTGCTGTGCGGGTGCGTGGGAGAATTACAAGCGTGAATATGCTGTTCATACACTGGGGTATTGCCCAGTGAGTTTTACATAGTCTTTGTATGACGCTTTACCATGTCTTTGATGCAGTGAAAGAGGGAGAAACCATGACTACATGGGTTAAGATGACATGCTGTCAGGCTAAGTATATCTTTACCCCAGACTGTCGTCCTCCAGTATAGTAAACCATTCCCTCTGTGTTCTTTTACACTCGCCAACTTCTGAAGCCCACTTTAGAAAACCACACGACAAAACACGGCTGATACTCACTAAAACAATATATTACAGCATAATTAAATGTGTTGAGAAAGACAATTGATTTATGTAACATAGTTTAAGTAAAATTGCATTTGTGTTTTCACTTATTGGCATTTACCTCTGAGAAAGCATGCAGCAACGTTTCTGTTTTAAGGAAAGAAAATACTCTCATTTGCCTCAGGGACATTCAAACTATAAACTCTTATTATTTATTTTTCTGTCTTTACTTGATTGATTTCAATTGTAAAATATTTTTTTCTCTACTGTCTTTTTCGTTATGTGTCGTCCCCAGTGGTGGAAAAAGTAACCAATTGTCATACTTGAGTAAAAGTATAAATACCTTCATTGAAAGTTACTCAAGTAAAAGTGAAAGTCACCCAGTAAAATAATTCTTGAGTAAAAGTCTAAAAGTATTTGGTTTTAAATATCCTTAAGTATCAAAAGTAAATTTAATTGTTAAAATATATTTAAGTATCAAAAGTAGAAGTAAAAGTATAAAAAAAAATGTCAAATTACTTATATCAAGCAAAGCAGACTGCACTATTTTCTTGTTTTTAAAATGTACGGATAACCAGGGGCACACTTCAACACTCACACATTATTTACAAAAGTTGCATTTGTGTTTAGTGAGTCCGCTTGACCATAGGCTGGGTTTTCTTGATAAGTGCGTGAATTAAACATTTTTCCTGTCCTGCTAAGCATTCAAAATGTAACAAATACTTTGGGTTGTCAGGGACAATGTATGGAGTAAAAAGTATAATATTTTCTTTAGGAATGTAGTGAAGTAAAAGTTGTCAAATATATAAATAGTAAAGTAAAGTACAAATACCCCCCAAAACTACTTCAAACTACTTTTACTTAAGTACTTTACACCACTGGTCGTATCCCAGGAAAAAAATGGATTTTTTTTTTAATGAATAAGTAAAGTAAACATGACTACAGTAAGTACTTTAGGTTTAATATCTAAACTCAGAAAGCAAAATTAATACAGTATTAGTCAATGTCATATTCAAAAACCACTCAAATATAATCATGAAACATTCATTCATTTTCATTGTGCGCATAATGAGATCTTCATAACCTTTACTGCCGTGGGCTAAATCAGAGTCACACAGAGTGTTTCTTGGCAGTCTTAAACAACCCACTTTGAAACAGAAGTATACCCCTCACACACATGATTATGGGTTTAAAAAGAAGACATCTGTCAACAGATATAGAGTTGAAAGGTATTCAAGTTTGAGTTTGCCTCCTAATAATATACTTTATATACATCACAGAAGACTGAAATATAACAAAACCGTTTGACATAGAAACACCGGATTTGCGGCGGGTTTTGAAATAATGTTGGTTAATTATGAAATGATGAAAAACATTTATGACATTCCACACGAGGCCACTAGGTCATTTGACTGCAGGAAAGGGCTACATCACATATCTTTGAGGAGGGCAGAAAGTCTGCTAGTGGACCATCCTGTAGTCTAGAATCTGTTATATATTGACAAAGTAAGTCAGAGATCAGAAGTTAATATTGATGAGGCAGTTATTATCCAAGCCCTAATCGCCTCTGTAGTCATTATCATGCCACTGCTTTGTAGACTATACAGGGAGAGGCATGGTATGGCAACCAAACAAACGTGAACAGAAGGGCAGACATGCGTAACGTGGAGCTTGGTATTCTTGAGGATAAAGCTTCTGAAAATAGCCATGTCTCCATCACAACCCTGATGCTGCCTGCTGCCGCTCACAGCAACAACCTCTTTTTTCCTCCAGCTCAGATTTGGGTTTAATACCCGCGATTCCATTTCATGCCTATGACTCACTCGTTCTCCTTCTGAATCTGAGGGTATGTTTAGTTCTTCTGTGGCACCATGGTTTAAGAGCAGGGATGTGTTATTTAATTTTCTCCTCAGTGAGGCTCAGCCCATCCAACTAACATTACAGACACTCACTACCACTCCAATGGAAGGGGTGTGAATGATATAAAATCAGCTTCAAAATGTAACAATGATAATAAAACACAGATGAGTTTACATTGCACTATTTAGGTAGGCATCAATTACAAACTGTAGTTTTGAAGATAGTAAATTGAGATCTAGCTGTGTTTTGAGGACGTATACATTGCTGGTATCTAGGTTGTTCTACTAAGAATTTAAATAGCCTCAGTCAAATGAAACTGCATTCTTTTGACTCATGCTCGCCATGGTTACAGATTGATATACTTCGCTCTTAGTATTGACTCAATATGGACAGTCGGTTGATTTGATTGCCATGACAGGGAATCATGACATAGAACATAAATAACTTTCAGAGAATGTACATAAATCTAATCTATCTGCATTCTCTGCTTGAGGGGTGATGATGTAAGGTCTGTTTTGTTCTACAGAGATGTCATTGCGTTGTTGTTGTGATTTGAAGCGTATTGATGAGAACATTGAATGCAGTATTTGTCTGGGGTTTTGAAACATTAAACTGTGGGCTAAGATCTTTTAAATGTGGACATTATTGCTAAATGCCTTTTTCTTGTGCTTCATTATTTTTCATTTATTTTCAAATTTAAAAGCATTATTGCTTGAAGACATGAATCGGGTGGCCATCACAGGCATCGGGGTCCACCTGCTCCTCAGTAAAGGAGGAAAATGTTTCACTCACTAATGAAAGCAGGGCTTTCTGAGTGGCACAGAGGTCTAAGGCACTGCATCTCAGGTTTTATCCTGGGCTGTATCACAACCAGCTGTGATCGGGAGTCCCATAGGGCAGTGCACAATTGGCCCAGCGTCGTCCGGATTAAGGGAGGGTTTGGCCGGGGTAGGCTGTCATTGTAAAATAAGAATTTGTTCTTAACTGACTTGCCTAGTTAAATAAAGCTTAAATAATAATACAAAAAATGGTTATGAGGCTCTCAACTGTAGGATATTTTGAATGGCAAGATATATAATGTACTAAACATGCCCTCAACCCATCTTTCTTGTGGCGCATTGCCCTCTGGGATTCCCTCTGCTCAGAGATAACAATAATACACGTTGATGTATTGTGTATGTTGTTAGTTATGGGGGATTTCTTATTTCATTTATTGTTTTTGCCATTGTCTATTTCTGTATTGAAACAAACTAAAGGACAGTAAACTGCTTGAGCAACCTGTGAAACAGAACTAAATATGCTATTTTCTTTCCCTTTCTCCATTTTCTCAGGAATGATTTATCGCTTAATAAGCGAGCATTCATCATCACATTGGGATTGAGAGCAGGAGACAAAGTGGCAGGAGTACCTACTGTACATGACACAGATGATGTAATCAGAGACTTTTCCAGAGCCTAGTGCCCTGCAGGACTTACACTGACAGGGAAGCAAACATTTGGCAGGACAACATGAACAAATGCAGGCCAGTGCACTGGGCAACTCTGTCCATCCACCACCAGTGATATCCAGGGGCCTTCTACTAACCCTGGCCAAACTGACTCCAACATAGGCAACACAAACCAAAGGCTGTCCCCTGTCTGCCCTGGTAAGTAACAAAATAGCCCTTTGAAATGCTTATGTTCAAGGATTCCATGCTGTACTTCAGTTGTTTCCATGCATTCTGAGATAGCTCCAGTCAGAGTTGGCTAATTTATGTTAGTCTTTTTTAGAAACTGTTTTTGGGGTTAATTTTGCAGTGATGTAAGCTTCCAGTATGGTAGATTTACTGGCCCCGTTGTCCAGTGCTGTAGACTTACTGGCCCCGTTGCCCAGTGCTGTAGACTTACTGGCCCCATTGCCCAGTGCTGTAGACTTACTGGCCCTGTTGCCCAGTGCTGTAGACTTAATGGCCCCATTGCCCAGTGTTGTAGACTTACTGGCCCTGTTGCCCAGTGCTGTAGACTTACTGGCCCCGTTACCCAGTGCTGTAGACTTACTGGCCCCGTTGCCCAGTGCTGTGGACTTACTGGCCCCGTTTCCCAGTACTGTAGACTTACTGGCCCCGTTTCCCAGTACTGTAGACTTACTGGCCCCATTTCCCAGTACTGTAGACTTACTGGCCCCATTTCCCAGTACTGTAGACTTACTGGCCCCATTTCCCAGTACTGTAGACTTACTGGCCCCATTCCCACTACTGTAGACTTACTGGCCCCATTTCCCAGTACTATAGACTTACTGGCCCCATTTCCCAGTACTGTAGACTTACTGGCCCCATTTCCCAGTACTGTGGACTTACTGGCCCCATTTCCCAGTACTGTGGACTTACTGGCCCCATTTCCCAGTACTGTAGACTTACTGGCCCCATTGCCCAGTACTGTAGGAATGTAATTTATGTAAATTGAATCTATTCAGTTCTGTACCTGTCTATTCATCTTATGTACAGTATTATGTCATTTAATGTAGTTTTTATGTAGTTGTCTATTAATGTTCTGTATTATGTCATGCTTTATGTTTAGTGTGGACCCCAGGAAGAGTAGATGCTGCTCTGGCTGTAGCTAATGGGGATCCTAATAAAATACTAAAATACTAAATGCTGTAGACTTACTAGGCCTGGGAGGCTCTTCTGATGTCATCTGAGTGCAGCTTGGTCCTCTACTAAAGTGATGATCGAGGTCTAGTGAAAGGCTGAATGATGTAATGGACTCACTGATGTGTTCTACAGCCAGGATATGGGTCCAATAATACAGCCATTTAACTTCTGGCCTCCACTTCCAGGGAGAGTTTGGCAACAGCTGGATACAATAGTGCAGCGATTATGATCCGTGGACAGATACAGGAGAGGAAGGCCTTTCTGAACATGGCAGATTGGAATGTTGACTCACTCATTCTGTCAAAACATTAAATGTCTGTAATTCCAATGTCATTTTTATAATTGGCTTGTCTTAAATGCCACTCTTTATAGCCAAATGCCAAACACACATCTCCTTGTTGCATTGTTGGGTTGGTAAAAGAGAAGAGTCATTATGAGAAGAGAGTTAGTTGTGCCATTGGGCAGTATGAAGATTAGGCTTCTTCACGCTCCAGGTGTTAAGAACAGGAGCAGATAGAATTTGGAGCGGAACTAATGCTTGCTGTAGAGAAAAAAATATAAAAAAATGTAGCGGTCATTGCTACGGAATATCAAATGTTGATTTGTATTCCATTGTGTTTTTGTATCTTTGAGTTATGATGCAAGTGTTGATCTTGATATGTGAGATGAATAATAAGCAGGGGTCTTGATATGAGATAGATAATAAACAGTAGTAATGCATTGCAATTATTCTACTAAAGTGCACTTCTCAAATGTTCTTTATATTGTTTACGGTACACAAATCAGTCAAGTCAGTGGTGTCTGATTGTGTATTACTCAATGAAGTAACATTCCTGACTTTCCTGGTTAAGTAAATAAAATAAGTATTATAGCCAGATCTATCTTTATTAAAATAATACCTGTTTGTTTGTGGTTAGAACCTGGAAGTTAGGATGGGGTTAATGAATGATGCTGTAAATGTAATTCATTCAGGCTTTACTGACCATTCAGACTGTGCAGCAGAAAGACGACAGCAGAGTGAATAGTAAATGTGATCCACTTTGGAGAAGGGAGCTGAGAGGAGTCTTGCTGAACGTCTCAGGAACACTTCTCGCTCTCAGCCATTTGACCAGGTGTTCTCATTAGCACCTTCTTCCCGGCCCCCAGGGAGGGAGGAGGGTGGCACATTTAGTGTCATCTCGCTCTGCTGCCATTAAACTATAAGAACATTTAGCCCTGCAACACTACATTTCTGCCCTATTTTTTTCATTAGAATACAGGGCCGTTCAATGTAATCTGCTCAGAAGTTTATGAACTGAATAACAATCCTCAATGAATAACACTAACCACATTATCTGATAGGGCTATATATTTACTCTGGTAATTGCTTGATGATTTAATGATTACTTGACATATCATTATTGTTTGATGAGACTGGTTATAAACATGACACAACTAATGGAATCCCAAAAACATTCCTTAACCTAGGACTCTTCAACTAATGACTTTTCGGGAGAATAAAGAAAAATGAGCAATTCTGTATAAATCTGGTAGATTTATTGATGGGACAAACAAACAATACTGTTACATTTCAGCATGAATCGCAGCAATGATGAAGGACATTTTGGGGGGGGGGGGGGGTTCAAGTACCTCAGTCAAGCACCTGATTGCCTTTTTTGTTTAAGCTGGGCTGAAGTGTGTTTGGCCTATATCACTCCTCACCTCTCCACCTGATAGCTGATGTGTGGTGAGCGTTCTGGCAGAAAAAAGGTTGCTGTTCATTTCCCAGGGTGGTGCTACACATTGGTGGTGGATGAGGGGAGATTCTCCCTGTTATGTAAAGCGCTTTGAGTACCTCAGTTGGTAGAAAATAACTATATAAATCCAATCAATGAAAACACTTTTTCCATTGTACAACTAATGGAATGTCATGAATATGGAACCACCAAAACTCTTGGAACCACCAAAATATGGAACCACCAAAACTCTTCCTAGAGCTGACCGCCCTGCCAAACTGAGCAGTCGGGAGAGAAGGGCCTTGGTCAGGGAGGTGACCAAGAACCCGGTGGTCACTCTGACAGAGCTCTAGAGTTCTCTGTGGAAATTGGAGAACCTTCCAGAAGGACAACCATCTCTGCAGCACTCCACCAATCAGGCCTTTATGGTAGAGTGGCCAGACAGAAGACACTCCTCAGTAAAAGGTACATGACAGCCCGCTTGGAGTTTGCCAAAAGACACCTAAAGACTCTCAGACCATGAGAAACAAGATTCTTTGAAACCTAGATTGAACTCTTTGGCCTGAATGCCAAGTGTCACATCTGGAGGAAACCTGGCACCATCCCTACGGTGAAGCATGGTGGTGGCAGCATCATGCTTTGGGGATGTTTTTCAGCGGCAGGGACTGGGAGACTAGTCAGGATCGAGGCAAAGATGTATGGAGCAAAGTACAGAGAGATCCTTGACGAAAACCTGCTCCAGATCGCTCAGGACCTCAGACTGGGGCGAACATTCACCTTCCAACAGGACAACAACCCTAAGCACCCAGCGAAGACAATGCAGTACAGGTGCATCAAAGCTGGGACCGAGAGACTGAAAAACAGCTTCTATCTCAAGGCCATCAGACTGTTAAACAGCCACCACTAACATTGAGTGGCTGCTGCCAACACACTGACACTGACTCAACTCCAGCCACTTTAATGATGGGAATTGATGGGAATTGATGTAAAATATATCACTAGCCACTTTAAACAATGCTACCTAATATAATGTTACTTACCCTACATTATTCATCTCATATGCATACGTATATACTGTACTCTATATCATCGACTGTATCCTTATGTAATACATGTATCACTAGCCACTTTAACTATGCCACTTTGTTTACATACTCATCTCATATGTATATACTGTACTCGATACCATCTACTGTATCTTGCCTATGCTGCTCTGTACCATCACTCATTCATATATCCTTATGTACATATTCTTTATCCCCTTACACTGTGTACAAGACAGTAGTTTTGGAATTGTTAGTTAGATTACTTGTTGGTTATTACTGCATTATCAGAACTAGAAGCACAAGCATTTCGCTACACTCGCATTAACATCTGCTAACCATGTGTATGTGACAAATAAAATTTGATTTGATTTGAGGAGTGGCTTCGGGACAAGTCTCTGAATGTCCTTGAGTGGGCCAGCCAGACCCCGGACTTGAACCCGATCAAACATTTCTGGAGAGACCTGAAAATAGCTGTGTAGCAATGCTCCCCATCCAACCTGACAGAGCTTGAGAGGATCTGCAGAAAAGAATGGGAGAAACTCCCCAAATACAGGTGTGACAAGCTTGTAGTGTCATACCCAAGAAGTCTCGAGGCTGTCATCGCTGCCAAAGGTGCTTCAACAAAGTACTGAGTAAAGGCTCTGAATACTTACAGTATGTAAATGTGATATTTCAGTTTCTTATAATACATTTGCACAACAAAAGCTGTTTTTGCTTTGTCATTATGGGGTATTTTGTGTAGATCGTTTTAATACATTTTAGAATAAGGCTGTAACGTAACAAAATTGGGAAACAGTCAAGGGGTCTGTATACTTTCCGAAGGCACTGTATGTCAATCATCTGCAGCAGGGCCGGCCCACTCATTAGGCATGTTTAAGCGTCTGCCTACAGTGGCAGATTGACGAGGGCAGCATTTTCCGAGCGAAACTGACCAAGAAGCTTCTCACATAACTTTGCCCCAAAACAATGAATCTCTCCCCCATTAGCATATGAGCTATTAAGGAGAAAGCTGATGCCACCAAGATAAGCAGTGCCCAGTTTATGTATCTTGTACATGCCCAGCACGCCTCTCCATGGTGCTGTTGAAGAGATATATAGCCTCTGTGGCCTTTTCTGTAGCATACAGGGCCGCCAAATGTATGACGATGTCATAAGACAGACACTTTACATCATTTATTTAACTAGGCAAGTCAGTTAAGAACAAATTCTTATTTACATGCGTGTTTCCAATCAAATAGCCTAAATGGAGCAATCCCAGTGGGCAAAACCTGGTTGAAAAAGGAAGCTTATTACTAACCAGAATGTGACGTCATTTTCTGACCACCATACAACCAGTTGGTCATAATTGTGACCTATATTTGACCAGCTGGTCATAATTGTGACCTATATCTGACCAGCTGGTCATAATTCTATGTATAATGTGATATATTATGTAACCTACTGGACATAGTTAAGACCTCCTCATAACCTGGTAATGACCACCTGACTACAGCTTATTTCCTACTGTACTCTCTTAGAAAAAAGGGTTCCAAAAGGTTTGATTGTCCCCATAGTAGAACCCTTTTTGGTTCCAGGTAGAAGCCTTTTTGATTACACGTAGAACCCTTTTGGGCTCCATGTAGAACCCTCTGTGGAAAGGGTTCTACATTAAAACCAAAAGGGTTCTACCTGAAACTAAAAGGGTTCTACCTGAATCCAAAGGGTTCTCCTATAACGTATTCTTACATTTAAAATAGGTAAGGAACGGGCAAAAACAAATCTTCATCACCATGTTTCTTTAAAAAAAGCAACTAGCTCATACAGTATACACACTTTGCGTCCTTCTCCAACACAGAGGTCAGGGATATATTTCAAGGACTTTCCAGGGGGCCCGCAACTCATCAACCTCCTGAGATTTCTGGCTTTTCAAGACACTTACTGTAAGCATAAAAATATAATAAGACATATACATTTGCGATTGGCATAATGTGGGCATGCAGGACATGACGATGTAACTTTAAAATGTATGTTGAGGATGGTAAGGTAAAATGTATCGTATTGTCAAATACAAAATACAAAAAAATACAAGGATCCCTGGTCAAGAAAAACTTCACATCCATATTGGGGGGTGCATGTTTCAAGAATTAGATTGGTTTACAAAATCTCTCAGACACACACACACACACACACACAATCAATGTTTCGTATATTGGTATTCAAAGTTATTGTGATCATCACCTATCTTTGTTTCTCTCTCTCTCTCTCTCTCTCTCTCTCTCTCTCTCACACACACACACACACACACACACACACACACACACACACACACACACACACACACACACACACACACACACACACACACACACACGAGAAAGAAAGCCTGTTCCAAGGGGACTGTGTGTGATGGCAGCCTTCTCTAGCATAATGACAACATGTCCCTTAGACCCAAAGCTTTAATTCTTTGGTCGAGGTGCCTAGTGGGTTGGATGGAGATGAACACGTGTCGGAATGTGCACTCTGAACAGACAATGACATGGACATGGCCAGGGACGGAGGGAGCGGGACAATCCCCTCCCTGCACATAAGGATTCCATACAGGGAAAACGATGGGGACTGGAATCGATCACATTGTCAGGAGCATGTATAAGTAATATACATGTGGGAACTGCAGCCTTGGTTAAGAGAAGTCAAATCTATTATTCACCACATCAATGTCGACTACTGTACATGCCACCAGCGGCGTTTGACACACTCAGAATGTATTTGAAGAAAATGGGTTCTGGTCATAAGTCCAGCAGTACAGAAAAGCGTTGCTGATGCAAATGTGATTTGAAGATATGGAAAACCAAACGAGACTAGTGTAGGAAAACGTGTATGGGAAGATTATTGAATAGACCATGCTGTGTTTCCAGCTTATATTTCAATTATATAAATGAACACGAATAGGTGACAGTGTGTTTAAAAGAGAGTTAGACAGTGTATAGTAAGCACATGTAGGTGTTGTTATCACGGTGTATGTGCATAGGCGCCTGAGTAATGGAGCAAACGGAACAGCTGCATCCACACCTTCAAAATAGGGATGCAAAGGTACGTACGTATGTGAGCACACACATTTACTTTCATTAACTAAACAGATATCAACATGTTAAAACGTTAGCTAGCTAGCTACAACAGGTAAACATTTTAACTTACCATGCCCATGGAGGATTAGCCAGCTAGCAAAACTTTCTTTGACGTCGTTTTACAAAAGTAAAACAAAAATACAGAGAACTTTTTATGTATAATGTTACATTCTCTTGAAAAAATGTTGCGGGGCTTGCTTTCATTCAGCTACAAGTGTATTAGTGAGGTCGGGCACTGATGTTGGGCGATTAGGCCTGACTTGCAATCAGCGTTCCAGTTCATCCCAAAGCTGTTCGATGGTGTCATTAAAAAATCTGGTTGTGATCATGTTATAAGACATCCCAAACAGATTTCAACCAGTAAAATAGGTCTTTATCACGTTATATGCACACTGTGATATCAAATAAATATTTGCTTCAATGTGAATATGAATGAAAATGTTAACAAACACACCATATCCTAAAAACAGGACAGGTAAAAGTAAAATGGATCATTTCCTATGGAATAAAATGAGGCTAGGCTACTCATGGCTGCTGTCCTGGAGTTTCACTCATTGGTCTAAATTAACTTGATAATTAGCGATATCAAGTTTGTAGGCCTATTCGTCAATTTCTGAGCTGATCACGGCGAACAAACGTCATTTTCCAAGATAACAAGATGCCTGATACACTTGGTTATGCCTATAGCTGACATAGGCAGCACGTGTAGCGGGGTGTGTAATTGGCGGCACAGAAGTCAGGCGCAGGAGAGCAGAACTTGGTAATAACTGGAGATTTATTAAGCAAAACCAACAGAATCCAGCACCTCTCCTCCGGACCGTACCCCTCCCACTCCACGAGGTACTGAAGGCCCGCACTGGAAGGGGGAGAGGTTAGTGGAGGAGTGGCGGAGCGAGTTCTGAGCCATCTCGGCCCAGGGCACGAACGCTGCCCACTCCCCCGGCCGATCCTGGCAATACGACCGCAGGAACCTAACCACATCCTGGTTCACTCTCTCCCTCTGCCCATTACTCTCGGATGAAACCCAGAGGTAAGGCTGATCGAGACCCCCAGACGTTCCATGAACGCCTTCCAGACCCTCGAATTGAACTGGGAACCTCGATCAGCCACTATATCCTCAGGCACCCTGTAGTGCCGGAAGACGTGCGTAAACAAGGCCTCCGCAGTCTGTAGGGCCGTAGGGAGACTGGGCAGAGGGAGGAGATGGCAGGACTTAGAGAACCGATCCACAACGACCAGGATCGTGGTGTTTCTCTGTGAGGGGGGAGATCGGTCAGGAAATCCACCGACAGGTGCGACCAAGGCCACTGTGGAACAGGTAAGGGGTGTAGCTTCCCTCTGGGGAGGTGCCTAGGAGCCTTACACTGAGCGCATACCGAGCAGGAGGAAACAAAAACCCTCACGTCCTTGGCCAAGGTAGGCCACCAGTACTTCCCAACCAAACAGCGCACTGTCCGACCGATCCCAGGATGACCAGAGGAGGGTGACGTGTGGCCCCAATAGATCAACCGGTCACGGACAGCAGACGGAACGTACAGACGCCCACTGGGACACTGGAGGGGAGAGGGCTCTGCACGTAATGCCTGCTCAATGTCCGCGTCCAGCTCCCACACTACCGGCACCACCAGGCAGGAGGCCGGGAGTGTGGGAGTGGGATCCATGGGCCGCTCCTCTGTGTCATACAGCCGGGACAGTGTGTCTGCCTTCACGTTCTGGGAACCTGGTCTGTAGGAAAGAGAAAAAACAAAACGGGTGAAAAACATGGCCCACCTTGCCTGGCGAGGGTTCAGTCTCCTCACTGCCCGGATGTACTCCAGATTGCGGTGGTCAGTCCAGATGAGAAAAGGGTGTTTAGCCCCCTCAAGCCAATGTCTCCACGCCTTTCAATCACCCACGTGGGTATAACCAATGAGGAGATGGCATGTGGGTATCTGCTTCTATAAACCAATGAGGAGATGGGAGAGGCAGGATTTGCACAGTGTTCAGCATAACAAATAGAACTAACTTCTATTTTAGTTTTTGGCAACGCAGACGCTCTTTGGTGCGTCGAGCAGTGTGGGTGCAATAATTTAATAACATGCATGTTTACATTTATTTTGCAACGCTTGTGCATGCGACGCAAGCGGTGTGGTCAGCATGTAAGTTAAGAATGTATCCTACCATTTCTACTGATCTCCATGCCAGTTCTGATTTTCATATTCACATTTGGAACATTTTCATTTCAATAATAACGTTTTTGTGGTTAGTAATATAAATCTGAATTAAAATGATACAAATCTAAAAGTTAGAATTCAGCTAAAGCGAGAGCACCAGCCTCTGCCATACATTTAACTACACCGTGAGCCGTTTGCGGTTAAAGAATGAGCGCTTGGAACTTAGATTTAGCCTATCGGCCAAATTGTCCAATGAAGCAGTAGGCCTATATTTTCCATTGTCAACTATGTAAAAATGCATAAAGCTGACAAATGTACCTTTAATGTAATGAAATGGCAGGGAATAATAGAATAGAATAATAGTGAAGACATCAAAACTATGAAATAACAATCATGTAGTAACCAAAAAATTGTTAAACAAATCCAAATAAATGTAATATTTGAGATTCTTCAAAGTAGCCACTGATTGGCTCAAGCGCATTAAGAAGGAAAGAAATTCCACAAATTAACTTTTAAAAAGGCACACCTGTTAACTGAAATGCATTCCAGGGGGATGCACCTCATGCACCTCATGAAGCTGGTTGAGAGAATGCCAAGAGTGTGCAAAGCTGTCATCAAGGCAAAGGTTGGCTACTTTGAAGAATCTCAAATATAAAATATATTTTGATTGGTTTAACGCTTTTTTTGGTTACTACATAATTCCATATGTGTTATTTCATAGTTTCGATGTCTTCACTATTATTTTACAATGTAGAAATAGTAAAAATAAAGAAAAACCCTGGAATGAGTAGGTGTGTCCAAACTTTTGACTGGTACTGTATGAAATGGGGAAATGTTAAAAAAAATAAACAATCAAAGGGAAAAAAATGTACACAAAGAAACAATTAATTCAGCAAGGATTGTCTGAAGAAAGCTGAGTGCATTCTGGAAAGCTGGGTGCATTCTGGAGAGAGATGCACCTATCTTTGTTACCCACCACTCCCCTTCTTCTTGTCTCAACATTTAAAATAATGCTTAAGACCAATGTTCTCTCCAAAAAAATTTGACACTGAGCAAATTTCAGGTGTCCTGAGCACAAACTTGAATGTTGTGAAAATTCTGTATCCACTTTAAGTTACAGTTTTAACTGTCGCCAAGTAGGCTACTGTGGCAATTTGATCATAATATAGGCCTACCAGAGTGGCCTACCATCAAAGGCAACGGAGAAAATGCATTCCATAACATTTTAACATGGAAATAGCTGTTCTGTCATTCAGCCTACAGTACCAGCCATTGTGTGTTGTTCAATGTAGGCCTACCTTCCATGAGACTTTTGGAAGAAAACATGCAGGGCATTAACCTGTTTCCTATACCGTTATTACAGAGAATTATAAAAATTATGCTACTGTCACGCCCTGACCATAGTAAGCTGTTTATTCTCTGTGTTGGTTGGGGCGTGATAGTGACTTGGGTGGGTCATCTATGTGAAATATATGTCTATAGTGGCCTGATATGGTTCCCAATCAGAGGCAGCTGTTTATCGTTGTCTCTGATTGGGGATCATATTTAGGTAGCCATTTCCCCATTGTTATTCGTGGGATCTTGTCTACATTTAGTTGCCTGAGTGCACACCAGTAGCTTCACATTTCGTTTGTGCTTTATTGTTTTGTTTTGGTGAGTTTCAGTTTATTAAAATATGTGGAACTCTACTCACGCTGCGCCTTGGTCTACTCTTTATAACGAACGTGACAGAAGATCCCAACAAAAATGGACCAAGCAGCGTGGACAGGAGAAGTGTACAGGAGGAGTGGATCTTGGATGGTAAAGGACCATGGACGCAGGCCGGGGAGTATCGTCGTCCGAAGGAGGAGATAGAGGCAGCGAAGGCGGAACGGCGACGATACGAGGAGTTAGTTCAACGAAGCAAGCACGAGAGGCAGCCGGGGAGATTGGCGGAGTCTGGGTTTAGACCTGAGCCAACTCCCCGTGCTTACCGTGGGGAGCGTGTGACCGGTCAGGCACCGTGTTATGCTGTGATGCGCACAGGGTCCCCGGTGCGCATTCACAGCCAGGTGCGTCCTGTGCCTCGTCCCCGCACTCGCCCTGAGGTGCGTGTCATCAGCCCGGTGCCAACTGTACCGGTCCCACGCATCAGGCCTCCAGTGCGCATTCACAGCCCGATGAGCTCTGTTCCAGCTTCCTGAAGTTGCCGTGCTAAAGTGGGCATTCAGCCAGGACGGATTGTGCCGGCTCTGCGCTCTAGACCTCCAGTGCGCCTCCACAGCCCAATGCGTCCTGTGCCTCCTCCCTGCACTAGCCCTGAGGTGCGTGTCACCAGCCCGGTTCCACCAGTGCCAGAACCACGCATCAGGCCTCCAGTGCGCCTCCACAGTCCAGAGCTTCCGGTGACAGTTCCCAGTCCAGAGCTTCCGGCGACAGTTCCCAGTCCAGAGCTTCCGCGACAGTTCCCAGTCCAGAGCTTCCGGCGCCGTTTCACAGTCCAGAGCTTCCGGCGACATTTCACAGTCCGGAACCTCCAATGACGGTCTACAGTAATGAACCTCCTGAGACGGTCTACAGTCCGGAACCTGCTGAGACGGTCTGCAGTCCGGAGCCTCCAGCGATGGTCTGCGGTTCAGAGCTTTCAGCAGGGGTTCTTAGTCCAGAGCCTCCTGCAACGATCTAGAGTCCGGTTCCACCGGCGACGATCCACGGTCCGGTGCCTCCTGTTACGATCCACGGTCCGGTGCCTCCGGTGACGATCCACGGTCCGGTGCCTCTGGCGACGATCCACTGTCCGGTGCCTCCGGTGACGATCCACTGTTATTTGTGGGATCTTGTCTACATTTATTTGCCTGAGTGCACACCAGTAGCTTCATGTTTCGTTTGTGCTTTATTGTTTTGTTTTGGTGAGTTTCAGTTGATTAAAATATGTGGAACTCTACCTACGCTGCGCCTTGGTCTACTCATTATAACGAACGTGACAGCCACCCTCTGCCTATTGGCTACTTAGCTTATTGAAACCTGTCTCAAAATACAACTGTGCCTCCTTAAGACAAAAAACACTATTTAGCTGACTCGCTTTCCAAAGATGTCTAGAAATGCACACGTTTTGTGCTCTTGTATGAAGCAATCACTCCTCTATTGCTGACTACAAATGATCTTTAACTGTGCTAATAACTCAGTAACTAGCAAAGGATATGAACAAAATGTGCACACATGGCTACATGCAGCTCTTGCTTTGATCTCAAAACAAGTACATCTACCACAGCTGTAAACAGTCCAGTTCAAAGTAAATGGCACAGATTCATATATAGCAATGGTTTATTTGGATTTCGGCCTACTGCAGCTCTGATGGTTATGCCACAATTTTGTAGAGTACTGGCAGAGTCGGTCGGGAGCAATAGAATCCTACTCTGATGCGTTCTGCCTACTACAAAATCTCTTGCATAGTTCGTTTTGTTTCAGTATGTTGCATTGAAAGTTGCTAATATTGCATTGATTCGATCACAATTGCCACAGTAAAAAGGAAATGATGTGTTAACTAACAGGGAAAACTCTACTGCTTCTCTTCGTTGGCTGATATTTCATCTGCTCTGCACAGAACTCCCGGGGAGCTTCACTGCAGTCTCTCAGGCTACTTCAGCTTAGAGGGAATATTGCTCAGGACACATTATCTTCACACATATTTTAGATGCTGACACTGACAGATGCAATTCAATAATCAGCTAGGCCTATTGCCACATGTCCTGCCCAGATTGTGGGCTACCAAACTAGGCATAGGTCTGCTCTTGTGATTTGAAAGAATCCACAGCATTTTTAAAAATAAGATAATGGACCTCTGCGGCTTAGTCGTGTTCTCTGGTGAAGTATTTTGAATGATTTAATTTATTTCAGTAAAGACAGGAGTAATTATATAATTATGGCAAATGTATTTAAATTTACTTCAGAAGACGCCTATGGTGGCTGATATTGAGAGCTTGAATAGCCCAAATGATTTGTCTTAAGTCTTTGTCAGGTATCAGGAGTATAAAGCCAATGCTAATGCCTGTTTTACAAATCACAATGATAGGCATTCATAAAAGTGCATCGCGGCAGACACTGTATAGCCTAGGTTGCTATTCTACTTTGCGGGGGTAGGAGGTGGGCGGTGTTTGTTTTTGTCTAGCCCAGGACGGCATATCGGCCAAGACCGGGCCTGATCTGCAGGGCGGGCTCTCACTGTCACACTGTCATTGTGAGCCTTCCTCCACTCTACTGTGTGAGAGAGAGAGATGGGAAGCGAAAGAGAGAGAGAGAGATTGACAGACATAATGATAGGATCCCATATGTTACTAGCTGACAAGACCCAGCATAACTGGATGTTCAGTTTTAATTACTAGTGGAGTTTCATCCCTGGCTGGATTTGATTTGAAGGAGAGCTGTGGTTCTGATTGAAGAGCCTTACAGATTCAGGATCACTTGACCAGTTCTATCAGCGTAATCAGGAGATTAACCGCTACATCCCATCCCTGGAAAGAGAAATGGCTCTGAGATGACTTCTTGGCCCCAAGCCGACCTTTCCCCAAGAGAACCGATTATCGTCCATTCCTAGAAATTATATAATTCTTTCTATATGTTTTACAACCCGAAGCCCAGTCACTACCTAAATCTAATACAATTGTATTTGTCACATTCTCCGTGAACAACAGGTGTGGACTAACAGTGAAATGCTTACTTACGTACCCTTCTCAACAATGCAGAGAGAAAGAAAATAGAGAAATAATAGAAAAGTAAAACACGTAAAAATAATAATAATAACTTGGAATCTGACAGATAGTAAACAGTAGCAGCAGAGTATGAAAAGTTAGTGCAAAAAGGGTCAATGCAGATAGTTAAACAGCTAACAAAATAGCTACCCAGACTAACTATTGCCTTGGGGGTATAAGCTGTTCGGGATCCTTTTGGTTCCAGACTTGGTGCATTAGTACAGATTGCCGTGCGGTAGCAGAGAAAACAGTCTATGGCTTGGGTGGCTGGAGTCTTTGACAATTTGTAGAGCCTTCTTCTGACAATTCCTGGTATAGAGGTCCAGGATGGCAGGGAGCTCTGCCCCAGTGATGTACTGGGCCTTACGCACTACCCTCTGTAGCGCCTTGTGGTTGGATGCCAAGCAGTTGCCATACCAAGCAGTGGTGCAGCCAATCAAGATGCTGTCAATGGTTCAGCTGTATAACTTTTTGAAGATATTAGGGCCCATGCCAAACCTTTTCAGCCTCCGGAGGGGGAAGGGGCGTTGTCATTCCCTCTTCACAACTGTGTTGGTGTGTTTGGACCATGATAGATCCTTAGTGATAGGGACACCACTTCATGAATGTGTGTGTTGAGCCCTCCATTTCCTGTAGTACACAATCACCTCCTTTTTCTTTTTCTGGTCAGCGCATGCTCTGAGTAAGCTTCCTGGTAATCCGTTTGGCCCTGCGGCCTTGTGAATATTAACCTGTTTCAAGGTATTACTCACATCGGCTACTGAGAGCATGATCACACAGTCGTCCAGAACAGCTGGTGCTCTCACGCATGGTTCAGTGTTGCTTGACTCGATGCAAGCATAGAAGGCATTTAGCTCGCTTGCGGCTGGGTTTCCCTTTGTAATCCGTGATAGTTTACAAGCCCTGCCACATCCGACGAGCGTCAGTTGGGTGTGGTAGGATTCGATCTTAGTCTTTTATCGACGCTTTGCCTGTTTGATGGTTCGTCGGAGGGTGTAGGGGGATTTCTTATAAGCGTCCGGGTTAGTGTCCCGCTCCTTGAAAGCGGCAGCTCTAGCCTTTAACTCAGTGCAGATGTTTCCTGTATTCCATTGCTTCTGGTTAGGATATGTGCATAGGGTCACTGTGGGGACAACGTCATTGATGCACTTATTAATGAAGCCGGTGACTGATGTGGTAAACTCCTCAAGGCCATTGGAGTAGTGTTGAAACATATTCCGGTCTGTGTTAGCAAAACAGTCCTGTAACTTAGCATCCGCTTCATTGGACCACTTCCATATTGAGCTCGTCATTGGTACTTCCTGTTTGAGAATTTTGGCCGTATACAGCTCATTGAGTGCGGTCTTAGTGCCGGCATCGGTCTGTGGTGCTATATAGAAAGCTAAGAAAAATATAGATGAAAACTATCTTGAGATATTCCAACTCCGGTGAGCACACCATCCCCATTGAGCTTACCCGATGCTGCCATTCTGTCCTGCAGATGCATAGAACAAACAACTAGTTGTATATTATCCATGTCCTTGTTCAGCCAAGTTTCCGGGAAACATAGGATATTACAGTTTTTCAGGTCCCTTTTGATCGGATAGTCTCGAATGGAACTCATCTAGTTTGTTCTCCAGTGATTGTACATTCGTCAATAGAACAGAGGGTAGAGGCGGTTTATTTCCTCACTGACCGCAATTATATAATGGTGCCCGCACGTCAACCTCTATATTGCCATCTCTTTCTCTTCCAAGTGTCAGGGATTAGAGCCTGGTCCGGGCTGATATGCCCTGCGCTGTCGAAGTAGAAATCTTCATCCAAATCAAGGTTAGTGATCACTATTTTGATGTCTAGAGGCTTTTTTTGGTCATAGTTCTGATGTCCAGAAGCTCTTTCGGTCATAGGAAACTTTATGTAAAAAAAAAAAAGTCACGATCAGTGCAAAGAAAACACACAGAATAGTAGAATTGGTCAGGAGCCCGCAAAACGTTCGCTATACATTCCAGCGGCATTCTTCAGAAACACATCCTGTTGTTAGAGTAATATATTCACATATCTATTGTGATAGTCACAGGCTATCATGACCTTGGCTAGCGTTATGCTGTTGATCTGGATACATTTTTCAAAGTGCTTTCTTGTTTTCTTTAGGAACTCCTACATAGCCGTGGAAAAGTGTGGATTTGGCTCAGTGGTCATGCTGCGAGAGGCAATGTTCTGCTTTCCTGCTGTGATGGTCAGCATAGTCAACCAGCCGTGAATATTATGACATTTAAATAATGCCAGTCAGGGTTAATTTCCTTCTTCTTCTTCTTTAAAAACCCCTTTCATGCCACAAAGCTGACATTAGGAAAAAGCCTCTATCTCTCATGTTAAACCTCAGAGTTGATACATTTGTTACAAAGGCAAAAATGTATACACAATGCATAAAGCATGATACAATATACACAAACAGAATACCGGAATACATGTATACCAGTAAGTGATTTGGGTCATGGTTTGAGGTCTTAAGTCATAAAATCAATGTGAAAACCCATAAAAGATGTCTCTATGGTACACAATCATGAGATCAATATTTCACAAGATGTTCTTATTCCCGCTAAATTGTCATGGTGAATCATCACTTCTGCCCCATGCAGCTCCTCCATACAACAACCTAAGGTCACTGAACAGTGATGAGAACACTGGGAATGATGTGACTTCCCATTTACAATTTCCACCCAACGAGAGAAAAAATAATGATAATTAATTATGTAATGTGGCCAGGCAGAAAGAAAGGCTGTTGGCGGGGTCCATGATGCTGCATGCAGTTGAATCGTGCTAATAGGAACAGCCCTAGCAAACATTCCCCAACTGTCTCCTATTTAGATCAGTGGGACTGGTCTCCATAGCAACAGCAGCAGATGGACCATAGCTACACAACAGCAGAGAGTGAGAGCAGCAGAGAGTAACTGGAGTCCTCGTAGAGCGAGGGGATGTGTTCACTGCTACTGCTTTTTATACCTCTTCTCCACCACCACCCACACTGGAGGCAGGCATGCCACTCTCACTGTAACACAGAGAACAGGGACACTATTTTATTCATCTTTGTCTTCACTCTTCATGTGAATTTTAGGAGATATACAGTATATTGCACTCTTAGCACAGTCTTCCACTTGCTGTGGTGTTGGAGGTTATTTTTGTGCTTAAGATTAAGGAAGCTGACAGCTGCCATACTGTACTTTATGCTGTAGAATAACAAAACAAGGGGAAATTCTTAAAGCTTTGCTCTGGACTGGCATCTGGATTGGTCTGCTGTGGTGAATACATTTAGCGTGTAGTTCATTTGATATTCACACAAGAAAAACTGGGTCATCATGGCAGTAATCTGTTTCTTGTCTGTTCATTTACAGGTCAATAACTCTCTGTGCTTTGAAGTAATGAGAACTTGAGACCTGAACAGAATAGCACGGAAAATGATGGTATCCAGGCTCATAGACGCCCACTATGGGAACAGACTGACTGTGTGTATCTGTGCCCCCCCCCCCACCTCCTCAGTGATGCTGAAAGACAGATATATTGTATATAACGACGAGATGGTCTTGTCTCCGCCCTAACAATGGTAGTCGTTGTCCCAAAGGCAGGAAAACAACGGTAAATACTGGATGTATTATTTTACCTACTGAGAATTGACATGTAGGAAATAAAACAAATTATATTGAAATGAGTAATAGAACTGAGGAAGCATTCTCTTCATATACTTAAATATGCACTATGCAGAAATCACTCCGCCATTTCCTGGTTGCTAAAATTCTAATTGTTCGCCTAATTTCAGTTTATGTGACAAAACAGGCAAGTATAGTGTAGAGAATCCTTGTCCCATATATACTGCTGTGAAATATATTTTTTCTAAGCAAAAATATTGTATTTTTGGCCTCCCAAGTGGCTCAGCGGTCTAAGGCACTGCTTAGCAGTGCTTGAGGCGTCCCAACAGACCTGGGTCCAATCCCGGGCTGTGTCGCAGCCGTGCGCAATCGGGAGACCTATGGGGTGGTGCACAATTGGCCCAGCGTCGTCCGGGTTAGGGGAGGGTTGTCCTTGTCCCATTGCGCTCTATTAACTCCTGTGGCGGGCAGGGCTCATGCACGCTGTCACGGTCGCCAGTTGTACGGTGTTTCCTCTGACACATTGGTGCAACTGGCTTCCGGGTTAAGCGAGCATTGTGTCAAGAAGCAGGGTTGTGTTTCGGAGGACCCATGGCTCTCGAGCTTCGCCTCTCCCGAGTCCGTACGGAAGTTACAGCGATGGGACAAGACTGTAACTACCAATTGGGGAGAAAAAGGGATCAAAGTTTTTTAAAAATATACACACTACCAGTCAAAAGTTTGGACATGAGTCTCATTCAAGTGCTTTTCTTTATTTTTGCTATTTGATACATTGTAAAATAATAGTGAAGACATCAAAACTATGAAAGAATACATATGGAATCATGTAGTCACCAAAAAAGTGTTAAACAAATCAAAATATATTTTAGATTTGAGATTCTTCATAGTAGCCACCCTTTGCCTTGATGACAGCTTTGCACACTCTTGGCATTCTCTCAACCAGCTTCATGAGGAATGATTTTCTGTCTTGAAGGAGTTCCCACATATGCTGAGCACTTGTTGGCTGCTTTTCCTTCACTCTGCGCTACAACTCATCCCAAACCATCACAATTGGGTTGAGGTCGGGTGATTGTGGAGGCCAGGTCATCTGATGCAGCACTCCATCACTCTCCTTCTTGCTCAAATAGGTGTGTTGTGGGTCATTGTCCTGTTGAAAAACAAATGATAGTGTCACGCCCTGACCTTAGAGAGCCTTTTATTCTCTAATTTGGTTAGACACATCGGGGTGTGACTAGGGTGGGTACTCTAGTTTTTGTATTTAAATGTTGGCCTGGTATGGTTCCCAATCAGAGGCAGGTGTCTATCGTTGTCTCTGATTGGGGATCATATTTAGGCACTGGGTTTTTGTGGGATCTTGTTTCTGTGTAGTTGCATGTGAGCACTGCTTGAGCTTCATGTATCGTTTATTCTTCTTTGTTGTTTTTGTGAGTTTAATTTGATTAAAAATGTGGAACTCTACGTACGCTGCGCCTTGGTCCGTTCATTCATTAGACGATCGTGACAGATAGTCCCACTAAGCCCAAAACAGATGGGATGCAGAATGCTGTGGTAGCCATGCTGGTTAAGTGTGCCTTGAATTATAAATAAATCACTGACAGTGTCACCAGCAAAGCACCCCCACACCATCACACCTCCTCCTCCAAACTTCACGGTGGGAACCACACATGCGGAGATCATCCGTTCACCTACTCTGCATCTCACAAAGACACAGCAGTCAAATTTGGACCAAAGGACAGATTTCCACCGATCTAATGTCCATTACTTGTGTTTCTTGGCCCAAGCACGCTCTTCTTCTTATTGGTGTCCTTTAGTAGTGGTTTCTTTGCAGCAATTTGACTATGAAGGACTGATTCACGCAGTCTCCTCTGAACAGTTGATGTTGAGATGTGTCTGTTACTTGAACTTGGTGAAGCATTTATTTGGGCTGCAATCTGAGGTGCAGTTCATTTTAATTAACTTATCCTCTGCAGGAGGATAAGCGGTCCTAATGAGAGCCAGTTTCATCATAGCGTTTGATGGTTGTTGCAACTGTACTTGTTCCGTATTGACTGAAATGTTACGTATTGACTAACCTTCATGTCTTAAAGTAATGATGGACTGTCGTTTCTCTTTGCTTATTTGAGCTGCTCTTGCAATAATATGGACTTTCACCAAATAGGGCTATCTTCTGTATAACCACCCCTACCTTATCACAACACAAATGATTGGCTCAAATGCTTTAAACTCTTAAGGATCCGCCCTCTTTTTTTAAATGACATAGCTAAGTCTAACTGCCTGTAGCTCAGGCCCTGACGCAAGGATATGCATATTCTTGATACCATTTCAAAGGAAACACTTGGAAGTTTGTGGAAATGTGAAAGGATTGTAGGAGAATATAACACAATAGATCTGGTAAAAGACCAACCGTTATTTTGTATGTTTTTTGTACCATCATCTTTGAAATGCAAGAGAAAGGCCATAATGTATTATTTCAGCCCAGGTGAAATTTAGATTTTGGCACGTAAATGGCAGCAGTGTACAGTGGGGCAAAAAAGTATTTAGTCAGTCACCAATTGTGCAAGTTCTCCCACTTAAAAAGATGAGAGAGGCCTGTAATTTTCATCATAGGTACACTTCAACTAGGACAGACAAAATGAGAAAATGAATGAATTAATGAATTTATTTGCAAATTATGGTGGAAAACAAGTATTTGGTCACCTACAAACAAGCAAGATTTCTGGTTCTCACAGACCCGTAAATTCTTCTTTAAGAGGCTCCTCTGTCCTCCACTCGTTACCTGTATTAATGACACCTGTTTGAACTTGTTACCAGTATAAAAGACACCTGTCCACAACCTCAAACAGTCACACTCCAAACTTCACTATGGCCAAGACCAAAGAGCTGTCAAAGGACACCAGAAACAAAATTGTAGACCTGCACCAGGCTGGGAAGACTGAATCTGCAATAGGTAAGCAGCTTGGTTTGAAGAAATCAACTGTGGGAGCAATTATTAGGAAATGGAAGACATACAAGACCACTGATAATCTCCCTCGATCTGGGGCTCCACGCAAGATCTCACCCCGTGGGGTCAAAATGATCACAAGAACAGTGAGCAAAAATCCCAGAACCACACAGGGGGACCTAGTGAATGACCTGCAGAGAGCTGGGACCAAAGTAACAAAGCCTACCATCAGTAACACACTACGCCGCCAGGGACTCAAATCCTGCAGTGCCAGACGTGTCCCCCTGCTTAAGCCAGTACATGTCCAGGCCCGCCTGAAGTTTGCTAGAGAGCATTTGGATGATCCAAAAGAAGATTGGGAAAATGTCATATGGTCAGATGAAACCAAAATAGAACTTTTTGGTAAAAACTCAACTCGTCGTGTTTGGAGGACAAAGAATAATGAACACCATACCTACTGTGAAGCATGGGGGTGGAAACCTCATGCTTTGGGGCTGTTTTTCTGCAAAGGGACCAGGGCGACTGATCCGTGTAAAGGAAAGAATGAATGGGGCCATGTATCGTGATATTTTGAGTGAAAACCTCCTTCCATCAGCAAGGGCATTGAAGATGAAACGTGGCTGGGTCTTTCAGCATGACAATGATCCCAAACACACCGCCCGGGCAACGAAGGAGTGGCTTCGTAAGAAGCTTTTCAAGGTCCTGGAGTGGCCTAGCCAGTCTTCAGATCTCAACCCCATAGAACATCTTTGGAGGGAGTTGAAAGTCCGTGTTGCCCAGCAACAGCCCCAAAACATCACTGCTCTAGAGGAGATCTGCATGGAGGAATGGGCCAAAATACCAGCAACAGTGTGTGAAAACCTTGTGAAGACTTACAGAAAACAAAAGGTATATAACAAAGTATTGAGATAAACTTTTGTTATTGACCAAATACTTATTGTCCACCATAATTTGCAAATAAATTCATTAAAAATCCTACAATGTGATTTTCTGGATTTTTTTTCTTCTCATTTTGTCTGTCATAGTTGAAGTGTACCTATGATGAAAATTACAGGCCTCTCTCATCTTTTTAAGTGGGAGAACTTGCACAATTGGTGGCTGACTAAATACGTTTTTGCCCCACTGTATGTGAAAAGTTTTAGACTGATCCAATGAACCATTGCATTTCTGCTCAAAATCTTGTATCAAGACTGCCCAAATGTGCCTAATTTGTTTATTAATAACTTATCATGTTCAAAATTGTACACTCTCCTCCAACAATAGCATGGCATTCTTTCACTGTAATAGCTACTGTAAATTGGACAGTGCAATATCAGATATGTCTATGTACTGGGAAATTTTCTTGTCACTTACAACCTCATGCTAATCGCATTAGCCTACCTTAGCTTAACTGTCCCGTGGACAGGCCACCGATCCCTTAACACTTTTTTGGTTACTACATGATTCCATATGTATTATTTCAAAGCTTTGATGTCTTCACTATTATTCTGCAATGTAGAAAATAGTACAAATAAAGAAAACCCTTGGAATAAGTAGGTATGTCCAAAGTTTTGACTGATAGTGTATATAAATATATTTTTTGTATGTTCAGCTGTTTGAAGCTGGTGGACAAAACCGAAAGTAAAAGACGCAAAACAAAACTTAAGCATGGGATGCATAGCTGTAGCACACAATTTTTTTACCCCTTTTTCGTGGTATTCAATTGTTGTAGTAGCTACTATCTTGTCTCATCGCTACAACTCCCGTACGTGCTCGGGAGAGACGAAGGTTGAAAGTCATGCGTCCTCCGATACACAAGCCAACCAGCCGCACTGCTTCTTAACACAGCGTGCATCCAACCCGGAAGCCAGCCGCACCAATGTGTCGGAGGCTACACCGTGCACCTGGCACTGCGCCCGGCCCGCCACAGGAGTCGCTGGTGCGCGATGAGACAAGGACATCCCTACCGACCAAGCCCTCCCTAACCCGGACGACGCTAGGCCAATTGTGCGTCGCCCCACGGACCTCCCGGTCGCGGCCGGTTACGACAGAGCCTGGGCGCGAACCCAGAGTCTCTGATGGCACAGCTGGCGCTGCAGTACAGCGCCCTTAACCACTGCGCCACCCGGGAGGCAGCTGTAGCACACTTACAACAGATCTACCACTTCTTAGACTTGCTTTCAATGAGCATGACAGATCTATAACTCACATTTCTATGTGAATTTGGTCGGGTCACCAAAAAGTTTACAAATTGTGGCTTTAAATTTTCTTCACTTGAAGGTGTTATTGTCACCTTCCTCTCATTGTCTTGACATCTCTCCTGGCTGCGTGCCAGACCTGTCCACCTGGTAGTACTGAAGCTGGCATAGCCTGTGATGTACCAGTGAGACCCTTTCCCTATCAGAGCTATGCCACTCAAGCCTGGTTTAATTATGCAAGTGTGGCATGCTCTGAGGACAGCCTGTGCCCATTACCATGCTGCTTCTAAAAGGAGGACACCATTTCCAGTACCATGTACAGTGCATTGGGAAGGTATTCAGACCTCTTGACTTTTTCAAAATGTTTGTTAAGTTAAAACTTTATTCCAAAATGGATTAAATAAAAATGTTCCCTCAACAATCTACACACAATACCCCATTAGAACAAAGCAAAAACTGTCTTTTAGAAATGTTTGCAAATGTATAAAAACAATTCAGACCATTTGCTATGAGAAATTGAGCTCAGGTACATCCTGTTTCATATTTTAGATGTTTCTACAGCTTGATTTGAGTCCACCTGTGGTAAATTCAATTGACTGAACATCATTTGAAAAGGCACACACCTGTCAATGTAAGGCCCTACTGTTTACATTGCATGTAAGAGCATAAACCAAGCCATGAGGTCAACGGAATTGTCCATAAAGCTCCGAGATAGGATTGTGTCGAGGCACAGATCTGGGGAAGAGTACCAAAACATTTCTGCAGCATTGAAGGTCCCAAAGAACACAGTGGCCTCCATCATTCTTAAATTAAATAAGTTTGGAACCCCCAAGACTCTTTCTAGAGCTGGCCGCCTAGCCAAACTGAGCAATCAGGGGAGATGGGCCTTGCTCCAGGAGATGATCAAGAACTCAATGGTCACTCTGACAGAGCTCCAGAGTTCCTCTGTGGAGATGGAAGAACCTTCTGGAAGGACAACCATTTCTGCAGCATCTACTCCACCAATCAGGCCTTTACGGTAGAGTGGCCAGACGGAGGCCACTCCTCAGTAAAAGGCACATGACAGCCTGCTTGGAGTTTGCAAAATGCACCGAAAGGACTCAGACCATGAGAAACAAGATTATCTGGTTGGATGAAACACTTTTCCTGAATGCCAAGCGTCACGTCTGGAGGAAACCTGGCACCAACCCTACGGTGAAGCATGGTGGTGGCAGCATGCTGTGGGGATGTTTTTCAGAGGCAGTGACTGGGAGACAAGTCAAGATCGAGGGAAAGATGAACTTAGCAAAGTACAGAGAGATTCTTGATGAAAACCTGCTCCAGAGCACTCAGGACCTCAGATTGAGTTGAGGCGAAGGTTCACCTTCCAACAAGACAAAAACAAGACAAATCTGTGCAGCGACGTTCCCCATCCAACCTGACAGAGCTTAAGAGGATCTGCAGAGAAGAAAGGGAGAAACGCCCCAAATACAGGTGTGCCAAGCTTGTTGCAGCTTGTAGCAGCTTGTCCTACCCAAGAAGACTCAAGGCTGTAATCCTTGCTAAAGGTGCTTCAAAAAAGTACTGAGTAAAGGGTCTGAATATTTATGTAAATGTAATATTTTTTAAAAATATTTTTTTTATACATTTCTACAAACAAGATTTTGCTTTGCATTATTGGGAATTGTGTGTAGATTGTCAAAAAATAATTTAAATTAATTTTAGAATAAACTGTAATGTCAGAGCGACGGTAACTCTGGGGATTTTAACAAAGGAAATTTGAGGAAAACGCTACCGAAGTGCAATCGACACATTGACTGTAGCACTCGCGCTGCTAAAACCCTCAACCACTGCTACTCCAACTTCTGGGATGCCTACAAGGCCCTCCCCCGCCCCCCTTTTGGCAGATCTGATCACAACTCCATTTAGCTCCTCCTTTCCTATAGGTAGAAACTCAAACAGGAAGTACCCGTGCTAAGGACTATTCAACTCTGGTCTGATCAATTGGAATCCATGCTTCACGATTGTTTTGATCACGCGGACTGGGATATGTTCCGGGTAGCCTCTGAGAAGGACATTGACAAATACAGTGATACGAGTTTATCAGGAAGTGTATAGGATATGTTGTACCCACTGTGACAATTAAATCCTACCCTAACCAGAAACCATGGATAGATAGCAGCATTCGCGCAAAACTGAAAGTACGAACCACTGCATTTAACCATGGCAAGGTGACTGGGAATATGGCCGAATACAAACAGTGTAGTTATTTCCTCCGTAAGGCAATCAAACAGGCAAAACGTCAGTATAGAGACAAAGTGGAGTCGCAATTCAACGGCTCAGACACGAGACTTATGTGGCATGTTCTACAGACAATCATGGACTACAAAGGGAAAGACCTTTAAGCATGTTAACCCTCACAAGGCTGCCGGCCCAGACGGCATCCCTAGCCGCGTCCTCAGAGCATGCGCAGAGTGGTTACGGATATATTCAATCTCTCCCTATCCCAGTCTGATGTCCCATCTTGCTTCAAGATGTCCTCCATTGTTCCTCTACCCATGAAAGCAAAGGTAACTGAACTAAATGACTATCACCCCGTAGCACTCACTCCTGTCATCATGGAGTGCTTTGAGAGGCTAGTTAAGGATCATATAACCTCTACCTTACCTGACACCTTAGACCCACTTCAATTTGCTTTCTGCCCCAATAGATCCACAGTCGCCATCGCACTGCACACTACCCAATTCAATATGAACAAGAAGAATGCCTATGTAAGAATGCTGTTCATTGACTATAGCTCAGCATTCAACACCATAGTACCCTCCAAGCTCATCATTCAGCTCGGGGCCCTGGGTCTAAACCCCGCCCTGTACAACTGGGTCTTGGACTTCCTGACGGGCTGCCCCCAGGTGGTGAAGGTAGGAAACAACACCTCTACTTCGCTGAGCCCCACAAGGGTGCGTGCTCAGCCTCCTCCTGTACTTCCTGTTCACCCATGACTGCGTGGCCACGCACGCCTCAAACTCAATCATCAAGTTTGCAAACGACACAACAGTAGTAGGTCTGATTACCAACAATGATGAGACAGCCTACAGAGAGGCGGTGAGGGCCCTGGGAGTGTGGTGTCAGGAAAATAACCTCTCACTCAGTCGGCAAAACAAAGGAGCTGATCGTGGACTTCAGGACACAGCAGAGGGACCACGCCTTTATCCACATCGACGGGACCACAGTGGAGAAGGTGGAAAGCTTCAAGTTCCTTGGCGTACACGTCACTGACGATCTGAAATGATCCAACCACACAGACGGTGTGGTGAAGAAGGCGCAACAGTGCCTCTTCAACTTCAGGAGGCTGAAGAAATTTGGCTTGGCACCTAAAACCTTGACAAACTTTTACAGATACACAATTGAGAGTATCCTGTCGAGCTGTATTAGCGCCCGGTATGGCAACTTCACCGCCCGCAACCCTAGGCCTCTCCAGAGGGTGGTGCGATCTGCCCATCACATCACGGTGGCAAACTAGCTGCCCTCCAGGACACCTACAGCAGCCGATGTCACAGGAAGGCCCACAAATCATCAAGGACAGCAACCACCCAAGCCACTGGTTGTTCGTCCAGTTATCATTCAGAAGGCGAGGTCAGAACAGGTGCATCAAAGCTGGGACCGAGAGACTGAAAAATGGCTTCTGTCTCAAGGCCATCAGACTGTTAAATAGCCATCACTCAGCGGCTTCCACCTGGTAACGTAACCCTGCACCTAAGAGGCTGCTGCCCCATATACATAGACTTGAATCACTGGCCACTTTAATAATGGAACACTAGTCACTCTAATAATGTTTACATGTTTTTGTTTACTCATCTCATATGTATATACTGTATTCTATTCCACTGTATTTTAGTCTATGCCACTCCGACATTGCTCATCCTAATATTTATATATTCCTTCTTTTTTTTCTCTTTACTTTTAGGTTATGTGTCTTGTGTGTATTGTTGTGAATTGTTAGATATTTCTGAGCTGTTGGAGCTAGAAACACAAGCATTTCACTAAATCCCCAATATCATCTGCTAAACATGTGTATGTGACAAATTAAATTAGATTTTGAAAAGGTCAAGGCGTCTGAAAACTTTCCGAATGCACTGTATACTAAGCGTTACCAATTCTATTATTTTGAAAACCTTGGAATAAGTAGGTATGTCCAATGTTATTTGTCTTCTCTTCCGGACAAGCTATCACTGGAGCTTGGCATGGTGGAGCTCTGTGTTTTAGGTCAAAGAGATGACATGCAATGCTTTTGAGGACTTTGCAGCCTGGTAGCCTCTAATCTGTCTGATGTTCCTCAGGCTGCTTGGGCATGGCTTCTTGCTGTAAGGCAGCCCCACATCCTGTCATAGGCTGGCTGAGTTATAGTATCAGGCTCTGGGGGCGGACACATACACAACCCATCCCTGTAGAAAATGACATAAATACTCTGCATACACAAACAGACATCACAAACAGGCAGGCGGATTTGGGTATTAGCGTGAGAGCTTCCGGGTTGACACTCCAGTGTTTAATATAATAACACCGCTGCTCGCACTCTGCTGGTTAATGACATGGAGCTAAACCAACATAGTTCTTATTAGCTTGGCAAATATGAGTGGTTGTTCTATCCTATCATTGATTCCTTCCTTCCCAGAATCGCCCTCCGATTATTAATTTTTTTCACGACATTCCCATGTTTTCCACATGACTTTTTTTCTTTGCATGATGTTCATTAGGCCATTGCAGGCCATCAGTTAGCTGTATGCACTCCTCGGTAGTGAACTGTGTCTTCAATGAAGTTCCACTCCTCCAGCCCAAGTGTCACTTCTCTGGGTAATGATCATAAACACAGCACTCAATAGTCTCTGCTCAATGTCTGATGACCTTGCTGCTGCTGCTGCTGCTGCTGCTGCTGCTTATCAGCAAAATTGTTTTCATTCCTTGTGAAAGGGGAGACAAAGCAGAATAAACTAAATATAACTTTCCATTCCGATTATAAATATTTAATATGACGTGTACATTGAGCCTAAAAGATCATAAATGTTGCATGTAAATGGGATGAATCATGCCTAATCATTAAACAATAACAGACGAGTAAGAGTGGGAAGCTTGCCAAAAGAAATTGTTATGCCAGACAGAAAATTAGATTAATTAGAAGACTGTCTCAAACAACAGAGATTAGTGACCACAGCATAACATTTTATTTCCAAATGTAAAACCCCTTGTTTAAGAATGTTGTACACCCTCACCTATTTGCCCACAAGGCATCAGGGAGACACAAGGAAACAGTTTTGTTAATGTTTAATCTTTTAGTGAAGAGCCCACGTAACCCCATAGTGCCCTGTTTAATTCCCCTCCCTTAAATAAATCCCCCTCCTAACTTGTGTAGACCAAGAAGAAGCCTGTACACCATATAAACCGTGGTGATTCTTTGTCATTATTTGTCTTACCTAGAGCATCCGGACAGGCCTCGCTCCTAATCCATCTGTCCTCCACTTCCTCTTCAGGTATTTGATCTGTCTCCACCATTCTCAGCCAGAAAGAATGGGCTAGCTACAGGACACGGTTTCCATGGCAACATAGAGCCCATAGGGAAGCCAAGTGGTGAGAATGTGCACGGGCTGAGATTTCTTTATAGAATTGATGTGCAGTACGGGGAAGAAAAATCACAATTGAGAAGAGATTGAGATTTAGCATCATATTATACAAGCACACAGACATACATCGGCAATTGACTTTATATGAAAATTGGGGTTCAATTATAGATTTTTTTAAATGATGCAAAAAAAGACATCTACAATTTCCTGCAATTCTACACTGTTTCTTCACAGGAGGAATCCATATTTATGAAATTAAATAAGTAACAGCCAACTTTCCAGGACATAGACATGTCTTATATGGGCAGAAGGCATAATTTCTTGTAAATCTAACTGACGTGTCCAATTTACAGTAAAATCAAATTAAAAGTGTATTTGTCACGTGCGCCGAATACAACAGGTGTAGAACTTACAGTGAAATGCTTACTTACAAGCACAAGCCAAAACACAATGCAAATAGTTGAGAAGCCTTTTGGTCCTAGACTTGGCGCTCCGATACCGCTTGCCATGCGGTAGCAGAGAGAACAGTCTATGACTGGGGTGGCTGGAGTCTTTTACCATTTTTAGGGCCTTCCTTTAACACCGCCTGGTATAGAGGTCCTGGATTGCAGGCAGCTTAGTCCCAGTGATGTACTGGGCCGTACGCACTACCCTCTGTAGTACCTTGCCGAGCAGTTGCCGTACCAGGCAGTGATTCAACCATGCTTTCAATGTTGCAGCTGTAGGACTTTTTGAGGATCTGAGAACCCATGCCAAATCTTTTCAGTCTCCTGAGGGGGAATAGGTTTTGTCGTGACCTCTTCACGACTGTCTTGGTGTGTTTGAACCATTCTAGTTTCTTGGTGATGTGGACACCAAGGAACTTGAAGCTCTCAGCCTGCTCCACTACAGCCCCGTCGATGAGAAAGGGGGCGTGCTCTGTCCTCCTATTCCTGTAGTCCACAATCATCTCCTTTGTCTTGTGTCTTGATTACGTTTAGGGATAGGTTGTTATTCTGGCACAACCCGGCCAGGTCTCTGACCTCTTCTCTATAGGCTCGTTGTTGTCAGTGATCAGGCTGTTGAGTCGTCTACAAACTTAATGAGGGTGTTGAAGTCGTGCCTGGCCATACAGTCGTGGGTGAACAGGGTGTACAGGAGGGGACTGAGCACACACCCCTGAGGGGCTCTAGTGTTGAGGGTCAGCGTGGCAGACGTGTTGCTACCTACCCTCACCACCTGGGGGCGGCCCGTCAGGAAGTCCAAGATCCAGTTGCAGAGGGAGGTGTTTAGTCCCAGGATCCTTAGCTTACTGATGAGCTTTGAGGGCACTATGGTGTTGAATGCTGAGCTGTAGTCAATGAACAGCATTCTCACATAGGTGTTCCTTTTGTCCAGGTGGGAAAGGGCAGTGTGGAGTGCAATAGAGATTGCATCATCTGTGGATCTGTTTGAGCAGTATGCAAATTGGAGTGGATCTAGGGTTTCTGGGATAATGGTGTTAATGTGTGCCATTACCAGCCTTTCAAAGCACTTCATGGCTACGGACGGGAGCGCTACTGGTCTGTAGTAATTTAGGCAGGATACCTTAGTGCTCTTGGGCGCAGGGACTATGGTGGTCTGCTTGAAGCATGTTGGTATTATAGACTCAATCAGGAACATGTTGAAAATGTCAGTGGACACCTGCCAGTTGATCAGCACATGCTCGGAGCACACATCCTGTTAATCCGTCTGGCCCAGCAGTCTTGTAAATGTTGACCTGTTTGAAGGTATTACTCACGTTGGCTATGGAGAGCGTGATCACACAGTCGTCCAGAACAGCGAACAGTGATTTAGCTCATCTGGTAGGCTCGTGTCACTGGGCAACTCGCGTCTGTGCTTCCCTTTGTAGTCTGTAATAGTCTGCAGGCCCTGCCACATCCGACGAGCATCGTCGGATGTTGTACGATTCAATCTTAGTCCTGTATTGGCGCTTTGCCTGTTTGATGTTTCATTGGAGGGCATAGCAGGATTTCCTATATGCTTCGAGGTTAGAGTCCCACACCTTGAAAATGGCAGCTCAGCCCTTTAGCTCAGTGCGAATGTTGCCTGTAATCCATGGCTTCTGGTTGGGGTATATACGTACAGTCACTCCGGGGACGACGTCCTCGATGCACTTATTGATAAAGCCAGTGACTGATGTGGTGTACTCCTCAATGCCATAGGAAGAGTCCGGTAGTTTAGCATCTGCTTCATCTGACCACTTTTTTATAGACCGAGTCACTGGTGCTTCCTGCTTTAATTTTTGCTTGTAAACAGGAATCAGGAGGATAGAATTATGGTCAGATTTGCCAAATGGAGGGCGAGGGAGAGCTTTGTACATGTCTCTGTGTGTGGAGTAAAGGTGATCTAGAATTGTTTTCCCTCTGCTTGCGCGTTTGGTAGATAGATAGATATAGAAATTAGGTAAAAACTGATTTAAGTTTCCCTGCATTAAAGTCCCAGGCCACTAGGAGCGCCACCTCTGGGTGAGTGGTTTCCTGTTTGCTTATTTCCTTATACAGCTGACTCAGTACATAGTGTCAGCGTCTGTCTTTGGTGACAAAAAAAATAGATGAAAACTCTCGTGGCAAATAGTGTGGTCGACAGCTTATCATGAGATACTCTACTTCGGGCGAGCAAAATCTAGAGACTTCCTTAGATTTCCTGCACCAGATGTTGTTTACAAATATACACAGACCGCTCCACATCGTCTTACTGTGTGCTGTTCAATCTAGCCGGTGCAGTGTATATCCCACTAGCTGAATGTTTTCCATGTCATCATTCAGCCACGATTCGGTGAAACATAAGATATTACAGTTTTTGATGTCCTGTTGGTACGATATTCGTGATCGTACCTCGTCTAATTTATTGTCCAATGATTGTACATTGGCAAGTAATGTTGATGGTAAGGGCAGATTTCCCACTCGCCGTCGATGGATCCTTACGAGGCATCCCACCCTGTGTCCTCTATACCTGCGTCTCTTTCTCTTGCCAATGACTGGGATGTTGGCCTTGTCGGGTGTCTGAAGTACATCCTGTGCATCCTGCTTGTTGAATAAAAAATCTTAGTCTAATCCGAGGTGAGTGATCGCTGTCCTGATATCCAGAAGCTCTTTTTTTGCCGTAAGATACGGCGGCAGAAACATTATGTACAAAATAAGTTACAAATAACACAAAAAAATACATAATAGCACAATTGGTTAGACACCCGTAAAACGGCTGCCATTTCCTCCGGTGACATCTTAAAACGTTGTAGTTATTACAGTGGAAAAATACCATGCTATTGTTTGAGGAGAGTGCACAACAACAAGACACTTTTATCACGGCAACTGGTTTGATATATTCACTTCTGAAGGTAAATAATGTACTTATATTTAGTAATCTTGCTCTGATTTGTCATTCTGTGGGTTCCAGAGATAAAATGTAGTATAGTTTTGTTTGATAAAATCTATTTTATACTCAAATGTAGGAAATGGGTTCTATAGTCCTGTAGTCTGAACCCCTGCTGTCTCCCAAAATATTCAAAGGCCATTTTCTTAAAAGTAATGTTACAAGTTTATCAACTTTCAAAGCAGAATTACTTTCCCATTTTTCCTCAAATCCAGTATATGATATACAATTTTGTAGCTCTGTGTCTCTGCTTTTATCCAATGTAAAAAACACTATTTCAAATGTTTCTACATAAGACCACTGTTGGTCACTGTTGATCCTGAGATGTATCGGTTACTTGAACTTTTTGAAGCATTTATTTGGACTGTAATTTCTGAGCTTGGTAACTCTGATTAACTTATCCTCTGCAGCAGAGGTAACTCTGGGTCTTCCTTTCCTGTAGCGGTCCTCATGAGAGCCAGTTTCATCGTAGCGCTTGATGGTTTTTGCGACTGCACTTGAAGAAACTTTAAAAGTTCTTGAAATTTTCCAGATTGACTGACCTTCATGTCTTAAAGTAATGATGGACTGTCGTTTCTCTTTGCTTACTTGAGCTGTTCTTGCCATAATATGGATTTGGTCTTTTACCAAATAGTGCTATCTTCTGTATACCACCCCTACCTTGTCACAACACAACTATTTAGTTCAAACTCATTAAGAAGGAAAGACATTCCACAAATTAACTTAATTGATGCATTGCATTGCACCTCATGAAGCTGGTTGAGAGAATGCCAAGAGTGTGCAAAGCGTGCAAAGTGTGTGCAAAGCTATCATCAAGGCAAAGGGTGACTACTTTGAAGAATCTCAAATATAAAATATATTTTGATTTGTTTAACACTTTTTTGGTTACTACATGATTCCATGTGTTGTTTCATAGTTTTGATGTCTTCACTAATATTCTACAACGGAGAAAATAGTTTTAAAAAATAAAGAAAAACCCTGGAATGAGTAGGTGTGTCCAAACTTTTGACTGGTACTGTACACTTAACCAAGGCTGCAGCTCCCACACATATTTTACTTATACATGCTCCTGACAATGTGATCGATTCCAGTCCCCATCGTTTTCCCTGTATTGAATATTTATGTGCAGGGAGGGGACTCATTGGGAAGTTGTGTTTAAGGCTGGAGGAGCCAATGCTGAGGGATCACTGAGTGATGAGAGGCCTCAGTGACCTGTGATTACAGTGCCCAGCTAGGCCACTTCACTGCTCTGTCCCGCTCCCTCCGTCCCTGGCCATGTCCATGTCCTTGCCTGCTCAGAGTGCACATTCTGACACGTGTTCTTCTCCATCCAGCCCACTAGACCCCTCGACCAAAGGCCCTATTAAAGCTTTGGGTCTAAGGGACATGTTGTCATTATGCTAGAGAAGACTTCCATCACACACAGTCCTAGGGGAACAGGCTTTCTTTCTCATTTGTGTGTGTGTGTGTGTGTGTGTGTGTATGTGTGTGTGTGTGTGTGTGTGTGTGTGTGTGTGTGTGTGAGCGCGCGTGTGTGTGGTTGAATTAGCAGTAGTAGTTGTAGTAGTAGTGTACTGCACAGGGCAAGTTTCCTCTAGTGTTATTGAGAGGAAGTAAGCTCGATTTGGAGTAATGATGATTTGCTTGCATTTGTGCTCACGCTGTCATTATTTTGCTTACCATTCTCTTAGAAAGCTTTCTGTGGCATTCCCTTGGTCTTCAAGCTTAGAAGGATGCATGCTCCCAATGGAGAAGGAAAGATATGTATTCTGGTTATTCTCAAGCTATTATTTATCTTTTTCCAGGGTTTTCACCTATTCCCTCTACACTTTTACCTATAACAATGCAGCTACATACAGAATACATTGAAAGTCTCCTGGTAATGATTTGACATTTGTTATACTTCTCTGATATTGTATTATTGTATTAACGAGGGGGGAATGTTATGCTGGTAAATATTTCATGGATAAGAGAAGAAGATATGTGTTGTGGGCCCCAGAAAGATATACAGCCCGTATTGATGACATTGATTTGCAAGGGCGGACTTCCTGAGGTTGTGTTTTAAAATGATCATAATTAATGAGGGTATTAAAGTGTCAGAGCCTAATTCTCAGCCTTTGGATTAATGGTCCTTGGTAGAGTTTCTGGACTGATCATTGACAACACTGCACCAATGTTAATTAGATGGGGTTTGGAGAGCCTTCATGAGCTGTGAACTAAGAAGACACAAGTTGACTTCTCCTTCCCCAAGGTGAGGGGCTGAAATACTGCTGAAAGGGCCTGTGGAAAATAATCTCATTAATTTATTAATCTCCAAGCAGAAGTGCTGACACTCAGGTTCAACCACAGGGAAAGTTTCAAACTTCTGAGAGGTGGAAGGAGAGGGGGAGTGGGAGATTATTTGTGTATGTTTAGCCATAGTTGGCCCATTTTGAGATTTGATTTAGTATGTATTCCATATCTTATACTTTCACATCATAACCAGAAAAGGCAACTCAGTTTCATGGGGTTTTGTTAGTCTAAGCAAGCACTGTAGGAAGTGGAAAATGAAACAACATGGATTTTAACCTGTTGCTTGGATTATTTTTGCAGCCTAAACTACATTTTAGAGGTTAAATTGATCATGACAGCTATATTTGTATTGAATAGCATAGGGATCTTTGTCTAAATGTTTACTTTGTGCTAAGACTACAGGCACTCTCAGGCATAATTGGTTTAAAATATGGAAATTCTGGTGGTATTGCTCTCACAGTCTGAAAATGACAAAATCAATCTGTTCTTTATAGTCTGAGGTAGCCAATAACAATGCTGTCAGGAAGGAGGAAATTAATGCAAAGGTATTGCCTAGTTCTGATTAATTCACCGTATCCAGTCCCAGTGCAATATCATACTGTAGGTTTACTGGCTGTAGATGGAAAAACGATCACAAGAGACCAGAAATATATTAAATTGTATTAGCGCTATAACTTCTCAGGATTTTGAAATGTATTTAGCTTGATGTACTCTCTGTGTATTCAAGACCTGTGTGCATACTAATGTTAACAATGAGATAATGGTGCAATTTGTGAGAAGTCAAAGGGGACCGTTTGTAGTCTGCTCCCTTTGAGGAAAGAATCAATGACAATTTACTGCTAACACTGTTAACACAACTCTTATCTTGCACTGTTTTCTCTGTGTCTAGCCCAGTGAATGGCTTCTCCACTGTAAACTCTCATAGCTGTCTGTCCTTCTGCTAGATATAGCCAGGGGATGATTTTCATAATCCTGTGAGAATGATGAGCTAGTTTACTGACCTTGACAGTGTCATGAATGATCCAGAATCCATTATAAGCATGACAAAGATGCCGAGTTCCATTAGGATGGTAACAATATTAAAATAAACAGAATCTATGTTCTACTTTCAAGCTCTTTAATGTGCTCTGCTAGTGTGGTTGCTGTATAGGGCTATTACATGATAATTAAGCTATTAAATGAGAAACAACTGCTGGGTTGAACCCTTTGTAATGAGATGCACTCCGTGGCCTTGTTTCCATAGCCAAACCACCTTGTCATCACAGGCAGACATCCCCAGGTGGAACCCCACAGTGCACTGCGGTGGGAAGGGGTCCATTTCAACACTGATTCAGAAGTGTCCGATTAAATTAGCCAGGCTGACAGCGAGCGCAGCATGTCTGGAGAGACCCTCTTCGTGGGGACTCGGCAAGCTAGTTAACATTGGCAACGCACTCTGCCAGCATACAGCATCAGGCCTCTGCTTCAACACCAAAGACCAGACTTAGACACGTCTTTAACGAAACAGGCAGGGCCTGACCAATCTCACTGAGACAGTTGCAAATGAAGAACCAAATGAAAGTGATCTGACCGCTCCATGTTTCCAAGGCCCAGGGACTGTGTGTGTTTATACTACATGGGAAATGTATTCACTAAGGAGCATAAAACATGATTTGGTCAGATCTGGGTAACTATCTGAGGGTCATAAATATTGCTGATTAGATATTTGTAGGTAATCACTTATTAAAGTGGGTAATTTGTTTGTGTGCTGTCTGTCTCCTGCCGACTGTGCAGTGTTGTGGGCATACTGTGTGGAGTAGACTGCTGTCAGAGGGGGTAAGGGTCCTGACAATGCAATTTCATGCATTGATTAATCAATAACATCATCCAGTCATACCAGGACCAGATGCATATGTCCAATAGATAAAATAGAAATACAGATTAAGTGATAGAATTCTTAGGTTTAGTGGATTCCACTGCAGCTGCCACTTCCCTTTCAATATATGGATTTTGTGAGGCAATGTTGCTAAGTTACGATGGCTTCCCACTGATGTTTTATACTCTCAGTGATCTCAGTGTAGCTGTGTGTTGATTGAGCAAAATTTGGGGATTACTTTGTTGCCTTCCTAATTTGTGTAGTATGATTTATGACAATGAATATTCAAATCAAATCAAATTTGATTAGTCACATGCGCCGAATACAACAGGACCTTACAGTGAAATGCCTACTTACGAGCCTCTAACCAACAGTGCAGTTTAAAAAAGTATACATTTTGGTGTGTAGAATAACATTTGTAATGAATGTAAACCTATTTTGCACCATGTGCATGTCAACCCAGTTGATTAATGTCATGTTGGTATGAACGATTCGGGAGACAGGCGCAGGAATGCGTAATAAGGGTTTTTATTAAGCCCAAATTACAGCATGCCGTACCCAAAACAAAAGAGCGAGGAGTACCTCGAATAAATAACACACGCGCACAATGATTGACCCATGGGACGAGACCCGTAATCATCTGCGCAATCCATAATGGCACGAAAGCCAAAACACACAGCACAGGTACTCACACGCACCAACGGACGTTGTAACAATAATCGACAGCACATGGGAAACCAAAGGGCACACTTATACTAGTACTAATCAATGTGAATAGGGGACAAGTGTGCGTAATGAAAGTTTCGGAGGGATCCGTGACAATTCAACATATGTTGAGTTAGTACACTGCAAATTAAAATGTTCCTTGAATATTAATGGGATTACATTCTTTTTTTCGTGTGAATTTTACCCCTTTTTCTCCCCAATTTTGTGGTATCCAATTGTATTTTTCAACGAAGGTTGAAAGTCATGCGTCCGCCGATACACAACCCAACCAAGCCGCACTGCTTCTTAACACAGCGCGCATCCAACCCGGAAGCCAGCCACACCAATGTGTCGGAGGAAACACCGTGCACCTGGCAACCTTGGATGGCGTGCACTGCGCCCAGCCCAGCATAGGAGTCGTTGGTGCGCGATGAGACAAGGATATCCCTACCGGCCAAGCCCTCCCTAACCCAGACAACGCTAGGACAATTGTGCGTTGCCCCATGGACCTCCTGGTCGCGGCCGGTTACGACAGAGCCTGGGCGTGAAACCAGGGTCTCTGGTGGCACTGCACGCTGCAGTACAGCGCCCTTAACCACTGCAGGAGGCGATATTACATATTCTAATATAATATTAATAATGTTAACATTGCTGATTTCATACAGTAATAAAGTGGTAACTATTCCAATTTTGGGATTTGTAAAGGTTCTTCAGGAATTCATACACCTCTGTTAGCCTCATTGAATCTACAAAAACTGTCAGTGTTCAACCTTAACATGTGATGACCATACAACGGAACAGATTAACAGGAATGACATTTACTCTAGTGCAGTGGTCACCAACCTTTTCTGATTCAAGATCACTTTCGCAGTCAATAAAAACAGCAATGTAGGAATGAGGTTTGTGCAGTAGGTCTAATACATTATCACAGCATATTGGCTATATGCCTGGCCTGACAATATTGTTCATCTCAGACCATATTGTAGATCAAAATTCGAGCTTTGATAACAAAATGGATCAGTTGCGAGGCACAGCTGAGCATGAATTTGAAATTATTTGCAAATAATTTGCTTTTCTATTTTACTGGACTGCATCTGATGGTCATTGTGCTTTCATGACAACTGGGGGAACAAGAATGATCTTCAGGTCTAAAAGTTGGAGCTCTAGAAAGATGCCCGAGTTTCCGACTTCGAATTCCGAGTTGGATGATGATTCAAAAATATTTTTACGAATCGGATCTCGTTTTTTCTGAGTTCCCAGTTGTCTTGAATACCACATTAGTCTCAGCAGAGGGAGGGAGAGAATAGCACAGGGTCCGCTTCTCACTGTCGCTGCTCTCTTCAGACAGCGGTATTCCTGGCCCTGACATGCAATGTCTCCAAACCCCCTCTGATTTTAAAATCAAGATCTTAAATCAAGATCTGGTTTTGGTATTTTTCATTTAAATGTACGCAGCCTGTTGTCAAAAATTGATGGGGTTAGGATTTGGGCTAAATCAACTGATGCTGATGTAATTGTGTTTTCTGAAACCTGGCTCAGCAAATCTATTTTTGATAAGGATATTTGCATAAGTGGTTACAATGTTTATCGCACTGATCGGGTTAAGAAAGGTGGGGGTGTGGCTATATATGTCAAATCTAAATTCCATATAAGTGTGGCAAAGTCTGAAACTATTTGTAAACAGTTGGAATTTCTTGCTTTGAATATTGAGGTTTCAAAGGGCCTCTCTATAACTGTGATTGGCTGTTACAGACCCCCCTCTGCTCTCTATAACTGTGATTGGCTGTTACAGACCCCCTCTGCTCTCTATAACTGTGATTGGCTGTTACAGACCCCCTCTGCTCTCTATAACTGTGATTGGCTGTTACAGACCCCCCTCTGCTCTCGGTGATGCATTTTCTTCTTTGACGCACCTTATGTCTAAACTTCTTTACAGTGAAATGATCTTGATTGGTGATCTCAACTGGTGTTGGTTAAAAAGCCAGTGTCTGATGATTTAAAAATGTTTTGTAATTCTATGAATCTTACCCAGTTGATGAACTCACCCACTCGCCCAAATCTTAAATGCCCAGATAAATCTACCCTGATTGATTTGATATTGACAAATGTTCCACATAAATATTCTGCGGTTGGTGTTTTTTGTAATGATTTAAGTGACCATTGTGCTGTTGTTGCTGTTAGAAATACTAAGGTTCCAAAGACAAACCCACGTTTTATTCGTAAAAGAAATTTGAAGTGTTTTAATGAGCAGGCTTTCTTTCATGATTTGTTTTATTTTGACTGGAGCAAGATTGAGCTTATCCCTGATGTGGAAACTGCCTGGAAATTCTTTCATGATGGTTTTTCCCAAATAGTAAACAAACATGCCCCAATCCGCAGGTTTAGGGTTAAAGGGCGGGATAATCCATGGTTTTCTTCTGAGCTGTCTTGTATTATTCACGACCGTAATCTAGCCTGGGCTAAAGCAAGGAAAACATGTTCTGATGCTGATTGGCTTATTTTTAGGCAGTTCCAAAACAAGTGTTATATTCTTCTCAGGAAGGCCAAGTCTGAATATTTTATGTCTGTTACCACTGATAACCTGAATGACCCTAGAAAGTGTTGGAAGGCTATTAAGTCTATTTCTGGTAACAGTAATGTTAATGAATTACCGTCATGTGTTTTGAAGGACTCTGTTGCTATATATGACAAAACTGAAATGCTGAATTGTTTCAATGAGCATTTTGTATCATCTGGTAGGCTGTTTGATTCAGTGTCCTCTGTCTCTGTACAACCCTGTGTGGATGAACCAGTGAGAGCTGGTCAAACTTTTTGCTTTTTGCCATTCTCAGTGCAGGTGGTACATAAAGCCCTGAAATCCTTGGATCAGAGAAAGCCTGCGGGTCCTGATCTTTTGGATCCCTGCTTTTTAAATCTGGCAGCTGATTTCATAGCTGAACCACTTACAGTGCCTTGCGAAAGTATTCGGCCCCCTTGAACTTTGCGACCTTTTGCCACATTTCAGGCTTCAAACATAAAGATATAAAACTGTATTTCTTTGTGAAGAATCAACAACAAGTGGGACACAATCATGAAGTGGAACGACATTTATTGGATATTTCAAACTTTTTTAACAAATCAAAAACTGAAAAATTGGGTGTGCAAAATTATTCAGCCCCCTTAAGTGAATACTTTGTAGCGCCACCTTTTGCTGCGATTACAGCTGTAAGTCGCTTGGGGTATGTCTCTATCAGTTTTGCACATCGAGAGACTGACATTTTTTCCCATTCCTCCTTGCAAAACAGCTCGAGCTCAGTGAGGTTGGATGGAGAGCATTTGTGAACAGCAGTTTTCAGTTCTTTCCACAGATTCTCGATTGGATTCAGGTCTGGACTTTGACTTGGCCATTCTAACACTTGGATATGTTTATTTTTGAACCATTCCATTGTAGATTTTGCTTTATGTTTTGGATCATTGTCTTGTTGGAAGACAAATCTCCGTCCCAGTCTCAGGTCTTTTGCAGACTCCATCAGGTTTTCTTCCAGAATGGTCCTGTATTTGGCTCCATCCATCTTCCCATCAATTTTAACCATCTTCCCTGTCCCTGCTGAAGAAAAGCAGGCCCAAACCATGATGCTGCCACCACCATGTTTGACAGTGGGGATGGTGTGTTCAGGGTGATGAGCTGTGTTGCTTTTACGCCAAACATAACGTTTTGCATTGTTGCCAAAAAGTTCAATTTTGGTTTCATCTGACCAGAGCACCTTCTTCCACATGTTTGGTGTGTCTCCCAGGTGGCTTGTGGCAAACTTTAAACGACACTTTTTATGGATATCTTTAAGAAATGGCTTTCTTCTTGCCACTCTTCCATAAAGGCCAGATTTGTGCAATATACGACTGATTGTTGTCCTATGGACAGAGTCTCCCACCTCAGCTGTAGATCTCTGCAGTTCATCCAGAGTGATCATGGGCCTCTTGGCTGCATCTCTGATCAGTCTTCTCCTTGTATGAGCTGAAAGTTTAGAGGGACGGCCAGGTCTTGGTAGATTTGCAGTGGTCTGATACTCCTTCCATTTCAATATTATCGCTTACACAGTGCTCCTTGGGATGTTTAAAGCTTGGGAAATCTTTTTGTATCCAAATCCGGCTTTAAACTTCTTCACAACAGTATCTCGGACCTGCCTGGTGTGTTCCTTGTTCTTCATGATGCTCTCTGCGCTTTTGACGGACCTCTGAGACTATCACAGTGCAGGTGCATTTATACAGAGACTTGATTACACACAGGTGGATTGTATTTATCATCATTAGTCATTTAGGTCAACATTGGATCATTCAGAGATCCTCACTGAACTTCTGGAGAGAGTTTGCTGCACTGAAAGTAAAGGTGCTAAATAATTTTGCATGCCCAATTTTTCAGTTTTTGATTTGTTAAAAAAGTTTGAAATATCCAATAAATGTCATTCCACTTCATGATTGTGTCCCACTTGTTGTTGATTCTTCACAAAAAAATACAGTTTTATATCTTTATGTTTGAAGCCTGAAATGTGGCAAAAGGTTGCAAAGTTCAAGGGGGCCGAATACTTTCGCAAGGCACTGTACATCTCTGTTCAATCTAACCCTGGAATGTAATGAAATTCCAAAGATTTGGAAATGAGCATTTGTCCTACCACTTTTAAAAGGGGGAGATCCAACTCTTTTAAATAATTATAGGCCAATCTCAAAGCTGTCACCCCTGGTGAAAATACTTGAAACCCTTGTAAGTGAACAGCTAAAATAGTTTTTATTTACTAACTCTATTTTATCAATGTACCAATCGGGCTTCAGGAAGAAGCATAGCACAATTACAGCAGCCATGAAGGTTTTAAATATCACTGAAGCCATTGACAAAAAACAGCACTGTGTCTCACTTTTTATTGATCTCTCTAAGGCTTTTGATACAGTTGATCATGCTATAAGGCAGAGATTGTCGAGTGTAGGTCTTTCGGAGCATGCAGTTGCATGGTTTGCTAACTATCTGTCTGATAGAACTCAGTGCACTCAATTTGATGGGCTTATGTCTGTTAAATTGTCTGTCTTGAATGGTGTGCCCCAAGGCTCTGTACTTGGTCCTCTCTTATTCACCATTTATATAAATGATTTAGACAAAAATGTCCAAAATGCACAACTTCATTTTTATGCTGATGATACTGTTATTTACTGTTGTGCCTCGTCTTTTACAAAAGCTTTCCAGAACATGCAAACTGCTTTTTATACTGTTCAACATACCTTGTGTCAATTGAAGCTTATCCTCAATACTGCAAAAACTAAACTAATGGTGTTTTCTAATGCAAGAAATAGACCTCTGAACCTTTCACCTATCACTACCTGTCAGGGCAAGGTGATTGACATTGTAACCTCATATAAATATCTTGACATTTTAATTGATGACGGCCTCTCTTTTAAATTGCATATTCAACAACTTACAAAAAAAATTAAGCTGAAATTGGGATTTTATTTTAGGAATAAGGCCTGTTTTTCTTTTGAAGCCAGAAGGAGGCTAGTATGAGTTACATTTATGCCTTTACTAGACTATGGGGATATGTTATATATGAATGCTTCCGCTCAGTGTTTGAGATCAATTGACACTCTTTACCATGGCACTTTGAGGTTTATTTTAAACTGCAAACCCCTTACGCACCACTGCACTTTGTATACCAGGGTTGGCTGGCCTTCTCTAGTCACTTGTAGGCTCAGTCACTGGTATACTTTTATTTACAAAGCCATTTTGGGTTTATTACCTTTTTATTTGTGCATTTTTATTGTTCAGAAATGTGGTGGCTACTCTCTTCGTTCGCTTGACTTTATCCTGCTAACTGTTCCAAATTTCTGAACTGAATTTGGTAAAAGGGCTTTTATGCACTCTGCGCTATCGTCTTGGAACACCTTACAAAATACTTTTAAACTGAAATAACTTGTCCTGTTTGGTGTTTTTAAATCACTGATGAAGGATTTTGAGGCGGATTCTCTGACCTGTCAATGTTTTTAATTTGCTGTTTTATACTCTTGTGAATTCAATGGTTTTTACTAGATTACTTGTAGTTTTTCATGTTGTCTGTCTGTAATTTTTTTGTAATGACTTAGTGCTGCCTATCTTGGCCAGGGCGCTCTTGAAAAATAGATTTTAATCTCAATGAGCCCTTCCTGGTTAAATAAAGGTAAAATAAAATAAAATAAAATAAAAAATCTGCCTCATGCGCAAATTCATGTTGTTCCTATGATCAGCTAAAGTGAAATCTTCCACAATATTAAAATAGACACGACGAGCTGCTGATGATAATAAAAACGCAGAAGGGAAGAAGGGAGAAGTATATTTTGTAATAGTGTTGAATAAAAACAGTGTTGACAGTGCTGAATAAACTTAGGCATGAACTCACTCATAAAAACAGCAGCTCTTTGCTGTAGTCTTTGACAGTCTCTCTCTGGTCATTGTTTTAAAAGTTATGAAATCTCACGTAGGCTAGTATAAAACTTTGGTGTGGCCTGGGTCTTGGGAGCCCTAGGCACGGTGATTTGAGCTATCCCAGCTAGCACAGTGGATCTGGGCTGATTCCGGCTGAGAGTCGGGGCACTTGGCTGAGAGTCAGACTCGGCCGACGTCATGTGGCCCGAGTCTGGGCCGCCTTCGGCAGTATTACTTATGGCTAGGATGGGGGGATTGAGCTCTGATTCCAGTGTGAGTTATCTGGCCCATATGTATTACTTGGTGTTTGGGCCGATTCCTGTGAGAGTTATCTGGCCCAAATGTAATATATTACCAAATGTATATATTACCGGTTGGTGACCACTGCTCTAGTGGGTGGCCCAAAAAATATATATCTTAAAGCCATGCCCCTACTAAGCCACACCTTCACATTAGGGTTCCACCAGGAACCGTTGCTACATTTAACCATTTAAGGTTCCTCCAAAAACCACTCAACTAACCTAAGGTGCAAATATGAACCATTGACTAGCAATGGTTCCTTGATGAACTCAAGGGGTTCCTTGAGGATACCCAGGGTTTCTCGACTCACCACTAATAATAAGAGTGTACTATTACTGGACCAGGCCCCAATTAGCCTGAAACATTCAAATATCCATCTGAGTGTGTTATCTATTTTGTAACTCAATGCCTCTGTCCCCATTCTAGCGCTTTATCCCATATACTGTGGCCTACTGGCTGGCTAGCAATGGTATGGAGAAATTACAATAATTGTCGTCCTGCAATGTATGGAGGGAGATCTAATGAAAAGTCATAGGAGATTTAGTCATCACTCAAGAGCTTGTTTATAGGAATCATCCACTGGGGCATTTATCCCTGTAGTTGAGCTATCAGTTGAAATGAATCCTAACTACGGTATGCATTTTACAAAGCTGCTTTTTTGTATTTTCCTTGAGATCTGGGCTCAGGCACAACGCAATGTAAGCCATGCCCTTTTAAAACCTTTACGTGTTTTCTCTGTATTCCCTAATACATAGAACATAATGCACACTCTAAAGCTTTAACCACAGTAGCTGTAATATACAGTTGAAGTCAGAAGTTTACATGCACTTAGGTTGGAGTCATTAAAACTTGTTTTTCAACCACTCCACACATTTCTTGTTAACAGACTATAGTTTTGGCAAGTTGGTTAGGACATCTACTAATTTTTCCAACAATTGTTTACAGACAGATTATTTCACTTATAATTCACTGTATCACAATTCCAGTGGGTCAGAAGTTTACATACACTAAGTTGACTGTGGCTTTAGAAGCTTCTGATAGGCTAATTGACATCATATGAGTCAATTGGAGGTGTACCTGTGGATGTATTTCAAGGCCTACCTTCAAACTCAGTGCCTCTTTGCTTGACATCATGGGAAATTCAAAAGAAATCAGCCAAGACCTTTTTCCATACACCTGAAGGTACCACGCTCATCTGTACAAAAAATAATACGCAAGTATAAACACCATGGGACTACGCAGCCATTATACCACTCAGGAAGGAGACACGTTCTGTCTCCTAGAGATGAACGTACCTTGGTACGAAAAGTGCAAATCAATCCCAGAACAACTGCAAAGGACCTTGTGAAGATCGTGGGGGAAACAGGTACAAAAGTATCTATATCCACAGTAAAACGAGTCCTATATCGACATAACCTGAAAGGCCGCTCAGCAAGGAAGAAGCCACTGCTCCAAAAAAGCCAGACTATGGTTTGCAACTGCACATGGGGACAAAGATTGTACTTTTTGGAGAAATGTCCTCTGGTCTGATGAAACCTAAATAGAACTCTTTGGCCATACTGACCATCGTTAGGTTTGGAGGAAAAAGGGGGAGATTGCAAGCTGAAGAACACCATCCCAACCGTGAAGCACGGGGTGGCAGCATCATGTTGTTGGGGTGCTTTGCTGCAGGAGGGACTGGTGCACTTAACAAAATAGATGGCATCATAAGGTAGGAAAATTGTGGATATATTGAACCAACATCTCAAGACATCAGTCAGGAAGTTAAAGCTTGGTCGCAAATGGGTCTTCCAAATGGACATTGACCCCAAGCATACCTCCAAGGTTGTGGCAAAATTGCTTAACGACAACAAAGTCAAGGTATTGGAGTGGCCATCACAAAGCCCTGACCTCAATCCTATAGAAAATGTGTGGGCAGAACTGAAAAAGCATGTGCGTGCAAGGAGGCCTACAAAGCTGACTCAGTTACACCAGCTCTGTCAAGAGGAATGGGCCAAAATTCACCCAACTTATTACGGGAAGCTTGTGGAAGGCTACCCAAAACGTTTGACCCAAGTTAAACAATTTAAAGGCAATGCTACCAAATACTAATTGAATGTATGTAAACTTCTGACCCACTGGGAATGAGATGAAATAAATAAAAGATTAAATAAATCACTCTACTATTATTCTGACATTTCACGTTCTTAAAATGAAGTGGTGATCCTAACTGACCTAAAACAGAGAATTCTTACTAGGATTAAATGTCAGGAATTGTGAAAAACAGAGTTGAAATGTATTTGTCTAAGGTGCATGTAAACTTCTGACATCAACTGTAGGTATAACAACAGGTAACTGGACCTCAATCCAGTTTTCCATACAGATGCAGCAGATTTCTAATAAAGCCAAATATGGTCAGAGTGCTCACCATTCCTCTGTGTGTTTAATATGGAGAGTGCTGAGATTGCTTGCCCAAATGTATATCTGGAAGATAAAGGGTGAAAGCAATATGCAATAATAGGCTGAAAAATACTGTGTTAAACCTCATTAGTGGACGTTTAGTTCCCTGAAAGTTGGCTATACTGTTCGTTAACATCGACATGGAAGGGTTTTCTCCAAATATAATACAGTATAGTATATGGCAGGCTCTAGCGATTCTAGATGGCGGTGGAGCAGTGGTCAAAGTGGAGTGGAGTTCTAGTTTTATGAACGGTTTAATCAGGTTTTATCCTAACTCAGTTTTCCCTTGCCGCGCACTTCACTCACGCGCGTATGCACGCAGACCACTCCTCTTGCGTCCCCGTTTCGTCTCCTCTCATATCGATGCAAGGAGAGGAAACTCTCGTTTTATTTCGTTCGTAAGTAGTCCTCCAGTAACCTCACCAAGAAGGACATCGATGAGGACAGAGGACTTAACCCGTGCTTGTCTCGAAATTCGATGACGGAATCACCCAATGAGCGTAATTTATCAAACCATAATCAGCCTCAGCCCGGTTCTTTTTGCGGTGTATGTGCACCTCGCCTAAACGGGATTGTAGCCTATGCGTAAGGAAGATTAGAATTGCATTATGAACTTGAACACTTTGATAAAAGTATGGGGATCAATTGCTGGGTGGTCATCTATCGGTTTACAATGATATAAAGCGCATACCCGTAGTAGCTTGATCAATAGCCTATCATCTCCTGAAATCTGCTCTTTGAATAGGAATACAATTGTATGATTTGTTAACAGTCTAGCGTATATGGTTAGCATGTGGACGCTCATTTGTTCTGGCTTGGAAGAGACCCGTTCATTCCTTGCCACTGGAAGGCAAACCAACACCGGACCATGGTTCGATGCTCCTTGAATAGGCTACTCACCCCTGCATAGACCTGCTATAGAAGGCTACGGCCCGGTGTTGGAATTACAATTGGATTCAAAGAAATGCTGTAAAACAATCCAATGGACAATTACTCACATCTACAACGTAAGTGACAATTGTATTGTTAATACTGTATAGCCTTGCCATCAATAGGAAATTGTATAGTGAGCAATGACATAATTAATTAAATATTGTAGCTCACTCAATTGATCACAAATGTTACCATTTGATAAAAAAATTGGAAGATGATGTACACATTTCACATATAGGCTGGCAGTGATCTGCATTCACCTCAGGCAGATATGATTAATTCAAGTGAAGTAGTGTGTCTCAATTGAGAATGTTATGTTACAAACAGGCATCATTTCCTTTAGTTGGGACTCAAGTTTGATAAAGACTTGGTTGTATTTATATTAGAATTAAATATACCCATTATTTGTTTTTCGTTAACCTACAGTATAGGTGACATCAGGCTTGATTCTTGTCCCTGATATACATGATTGACATAATTGTGCCTCTGGTATCAGAGATATTCAAGGTGAACCCTGCTCATCTTAGAACAGGGTTTTTTGAACTTTTCTTGCCCGGGCAGGGACCCCCGCCCAGGCAAACCTGTGTTGTGTTATCATCAGGTGAATTTGAATTGCAAGTAGAAGTAAACCATTTCAAAATGAATAGATTTTAAAATGAATAGTCCATTGGAAGAGGAAGTGAAAACTAACATAGCCTATTAGCTACGAAGGTAAAGGTATCAAGGCGGAGGAGAGAAAATGTTGCCTCTAAAAAGTAAATTTTCTGCAATTCAATGAATAATTCTCCATTGAGCTGAGAGAACATTTAGCAGATTTGAAGCTGATTTCCAGCAATTATATGCATTTCGCCATGGTTAATGCTGTCTTCCTCTGCTCAAACAGTATAACATCAATGTACATGGGTCCTGAATGCCCAGTTTTTGGAATTTTCAATTATCCCTGACTTTCTAGCTTTTTATTTGATTGTTAGTTCTCAAATATGGTTTTGGTTGTTTAAGTTGTCACTGAAATAGTTTTTCAATCCCGATAATGTTCTATAAAAAATAAAAAAAATGAAGCCATTTATCTACTTCACTAGAGATGGATGAACTGGAAGAGCTAGCATGCTAACTGTTCCTGTATCCTTCCAGTCATTGCTATAATGCTAGTTAGAATTGGCTCGTGAAACTACCCCTGATTTTCTTCATATGGGACACAGATACATAAAAATGGTATCCATGATGGTATTCTGTTTTAGCTAGCAATATTCATAAAAAGTACTATTTTTCACATAGATATATATATATATCTATCCCCCCCCCCTCCCCAAAAGGAAGCATATTTGTCTATTAGTAGTCCATTAGTACAATCCAATCTCAATCCAATCAACTGTTTCTTAAATTGATCAATTATTGAGAAGGTCATGAATTGCCTGCTGTTTTATGAGTGGTGTAATTAGGTCACTAGAACTGATAATGCATTGCCATGATGCAGGTTAGCTTGTGTCTAAATCATGTTGCAATTTATGGGAATGTATCTGTTTAGAGGTCCAGTCAAGGATACAGCTTAATTTGCCATTGATAGCTTCCTTTTTGCATATGTTTGACCAAGGTGTTTAATTTTTCATTTGGTTCATATTTTTGCTGCTACTGGTTGAAAGCTGTCTTCCATTCTCATTAGTAAGCAGGTACTGTTCACATTTTGTGCCTTTGAAGGGAGCAGATGAAAGCTCAACCTGCCAGTTAATAGTCACTTCACTGTGGCAGAGAGGCAGCAGCTAACTGCTCCAGGCTGTACTATTAAAGTTAGCTAGCCATTCAAAGTTGACAACAGGTCTTTCCCGTTAAGAGTTGATTAACGCACCCGTGCATCAGTCTAATTAACATAATATAAAAATCCCCATAAAAATCTGCCTGTTTAAGCTAGAGATATCTCTCATGGGCTTTGTCTCAATTAACCGCATCCACCTATGTCGGCCATCCGCACTGTAGCGTCCGGTTTGGCCTACAAACTATGGAAAGATGAGGCTCTCACGAACACGATGGTGTTCTCTGTGCCCCATGGGACTTTTCTGAAGTCGGTACAGCCGATGAGCCAACTTCTGTCTAATATGACCCTATGATGGAAAGGGGGGACTCTCACAAACGCAATGGTGGTCTCCAATTGGTTCTACAACCCCCTGTGTCAAGTGTCACGGGACTCGTCTGAAGGTAACCCGGTACTGGAAGTAGTTTTGTGCCCTCCCAAAAAAGGAGTTAAATATCTGTAAAAAAAATTAATAAAAAAAATCCTGAGCTTTCTTATATCTCCTAGATATGGGACAGTCACTTCAAAACCTTAGTCACAAATTAAATCATAAGGAATGTCTGTTTTTCCATTTATGAATGTGTTATTCAATGTGTTTCTATGGGCTATAGCAGTACAGGCCAAATTCAATGATTTATCAAATAATATTTGTATATATTTTATACCTACAGGGGTCCTAAAATTCTAACTCAAATGGCTAAATCATCCATGGTATGACCATCTTAAAACAATTCCATATGTTTGCTTAGTAGAACCCCCTCCCACCCCCCATCCCAAGTGCTTAGACTTTTAGGGGTTTTAATATATCTCAACCTTTCGTAATTACACTTTAGTGCTCTTAAAACAACTGCAGTGGAAGCGGAAATAATCAAATTATCTTCAACTTGGTTAAGCCCCCGGCCATAACCCTATATGTGGGTTTCATCAATTAACATAAATGTGTTTTATTTTTGTGTGTTAATGAATTGTAAATTTGTAGAGTTGCTGTTAGTTTAACAACTGCTAATGACAAATTAATTACCATCTTTTCTTATTTTACAAGTCTAAATATAGTTCTGAAGTTTAGAGGACTTCAGAACTATATTTAGACTTGTAAAAAATGAAAAGATATGAACACAGTGGAAAAGGTGTTCTTTGGTATGGCATCTGTCCATGGTCATGGGCAGCTGCTGTCTGTGCTTCCTTACATGCAGTATCTTATTCATAATATTTCACTGGCAAGTCCATCTGCCACACTGAAAATGTCAGCCATTTCATTTTGCAAATAAATACAATATATTTCTACTAACAGTATTCTTCTCAGATATTTTACTTCCCTCCTCCCCACCAGTCTGTGTGTTCATTGCTGAAGCAAGATACCAGGGCAACAAATGCAACTCTGGAGTCAAAACTGAAGAGGAAATCAATATTACAGAGAGAATACAGTTACAGCCTTGGACCTATTTTATCCTACAGTATCTATTCTCAGTTCCTCTTCACTCTCTACTTTATTTTTTACCTTGATAGATGCTAATAGGAGTCAGTTGTCAAAATTGGTGTGGTATCTACACCGCAGTTGATTTTCTGTTCACTGATGGGAGCGGCCAGCTTAAAGTGGAGAGTGGTTTGATTGTTAGTCATATGGGCAGGAGACTTTACTCTCCCGGGCCTGCCGTGGGATTGCACGGAGGAGATTCGGTGTGGCGGCGATGGTGGTGTCTCCCATAAGCACTGCCATGGGAATGGATCAGGCCTGACTGCAGCACAACATTTGGGAGTGACAGTGTAAGGGGAGTGATGTTTGTATGATGGGCCCTGGCGCTGGCAGGAGATAAATGGGGCCTCTCTTCAGTAGCAGAGAGGAGAGGAGCCAGGCAGGGCAGGCAGGCCTGATTCCCCTGGATCCCTGCCAGCCGCTCTGGGAGAGCCATGGGGCCTGTCGCCAAGGGCAGCTCATCTACCATCTACCCATCCACCCGGCCCCTGTCTGGACAGCCGCCTCAACCACAACATATTACCAGAAAGTGTCACATAATATGTCCAAATCGGTGTGTGTTCTGCCACTCCCACTACCTCTTAAAGACGAATTTCAGAATCTGCCAAACATGCTATTCCTTCTTAATTACCTTATGGTGTGTCTGCTTTGAGTTGCCAAGGGAACCCCACTGTTGGCTTGGAGATGAGGCATTGCAGAATCCAGGTCAAATCCTTATCTCCTATAACCCAATGTTGAGCTCATCAGATGCTCTCTGGAAATATAGCTTCCTGTGTCTGGCTCTACCATGGAGGGGTTTACCAGTGGGGTATAACTATTGCATTGCAGATATAACAGAGGACATAGCAATAAGCTTGCGCTAATATCTGTCCTTCTGATGATTTAATTGTCACCATCAGGTTCAAGATGAGGCATTTGTGTTATTATCCAGTTTTGATACGGTTTGGGTTTCTATTGCTAGTAGCATTTAATCATCTGTAGTTTGTCTTGTAACTAAGCAACATAAATTGCTGTAATGTCTGTCTTTCTACTCGCAATATACAGATGTAGGATCTTAATTTGATCACTCTTTTGTTGATGAGAATGTTTCTGTTTGGCAGGAAATGCAAACTTGTAGTGTATTCTAAGTTTAAAAAGGCTTCAGAAGTTTGTAAATTCTACTTTAAAATATCAGACTGTATTTGCCCTAACGTATAATGTATCAACCTCTACAAAAAATATCCATGAATTATAATCCATATAACAATTCAGATGTCCTGTTGCTGCAGGATTATTTTCCTGCCGGTGCAAACTGGCTCAAAATAAGATCCTACATCTGTACAGTAGGCTGTGTTTTATTAGACATTTCAATGAAAAGATACTGATTGAGAGGACAATATACTGTAATGACTTGAATAAATTGACTGCCTCTTTTCCAATGTCAGAGTGTACACATTGAGGGGAATAGCTCCTCTATTTTAATTTATAACTGCCTGCCTGACAGTTGTTCACTTCATTGCATGAAATAATATGGAGGCATTTAGATATTAGTCACCAAGGCTGGTAAGTTTTACTGTCGAGCAAGTCACAAAATGCTCTTCATGGGTTTACAAGCATTGGGCCATATTCTACCATTTAACTTCCTTTATCCACTATAAACACCCTCTGTTAAAGCCTTCTAGGATATTGTTTCCTCCTGCTGAGTAGTTTTAAGGTGTGTTGAGTCTATTCTAATCTGTAAAACTCAATGGATAACTCAGTGGATAAGTGGATAAGTGGATAAGAAAAGAGAGCCAGCGATTACAATCTGTATCCCTTTGCAACTTGTGCTGACTGCAGAAGCACTGCATATTTCTCACAGCATAATCTCAATTTATTTTGCTTAAAGTGGTAAAGATCTGTTGTGAGTGTGGTAAATATCCCTACCAGCCTGCATTGGGGATCAGGGTGCCAGTCGGCCATGTCTAATTGCATTCATTCATATGCAGTGTGTGGTAAGGAGAGCGGCAGAAAGAGAGAGACAGACACCGTTGCCCTAGAGCACACACAAAACTATACAGCCTAAACATCAGCGCCGCAGGTAACTTCAACAAAGCTGTGAACGAACTGAGAGACAAGGCAAGAAGGGCCTTCTATACCATTAAAAGGAACATACAATTCGACATACCAATTAGGATCTGGCTAAAAATACTTGAATCACCAACCAAGAATTTACAAAATGGGAAAAACACCAAATTGAGACTCTGCATGCAGAATTCTGCAAAAAGTATCCTCCGTGTACAACGTAAAACACCAAATAATGCATGCAGGGCTGAATTAGACCGATACCCGCTAATTCTCAAAATTCAGAAAGAGCTGTTAAATTCTACAACCACCTAAAAGGAAGAGATTCCCAAACATTCCATAACAAAGCCATCACCTACACAGAGAGAACCTGGAGAAGAGTCCCCTAAGCAAGCTGGTCCTGGGGCTCTGTTCACAAACAGACCTCATAGAGCCCCAGGACAGCAACACAATTAGACCCAACCAAATCATGAGAAAACAAAAAGATAATTACTTGACACATTGAAAATAATTAACAGAAAAACAGAGCAAACTAGATTGCTAATTGGCCATAAACAGAGAGTACACAGTGGCAGAATACATGACCACTGTGACTGACCAAAAATGAAGGAAAGCTTTGACTATGTACAGAGTCAGTGAGCATAGCCTTGCTCTTGAGAAAGGCCGACGTATGCAGACCTGGCTCTCGAGAAGACAGGCTATGTTCACACTGCCCACAAAATGAGGTGGAAACGGAGCTGCACTTCCTAACCTCCTGCCATATGTATGACCATATTAGAGACACATATTTCCCTTAGATTACACAGATCCACAAAGAATTTGAAAACAAAACCAATTTTGAACTCTATCTACTGGGTGAAATAGCAGTGTGCTATCACAGCAGAAGGTTTTGTGACCAGTTGCCACAAGAAAATGGCAACCAGTGAAGAAACAAACACCATTGTAAATACAACCCATATATAAGTTGATTTATTTTTCCTTTTGTAATTGAACTATTTGTACATCGTTACAACACTGTATATAGACATAATGACATTTTAAATGTCTATTTTTTTGGACCTTCTGTGAGTGTAATGTTTACTGTCAATTGTTATTGTTAATTTCACTTTTGTTTATTATCTATTTCACTTGCTTTGGCAATGTTAACATGTGTTTCCCATGCCAATAAAGTCCTTGAATTGAATTGAGAGAGGCAAACTGCTACATTGAGCAGTATTAAATGCACTTCCTGTGTAAGGTCTCACCTCTATGATTATGTGGCATTGCATTTGCATTACCTGGACCTCGGCCACGAAGAACAGTAGTGTAGAAAGAATGGACTAACCCTTTACATTATTTCTGGGACAAAAACAAACAGATCACTTTTCCCCTCAGGCTTGAAAACAAGAAACCTGATGTCTGATGTTTTGTGACAACCTAGCCTATTACTCCTAATAATTATGGCACCATGAAGCAACATGGACTGTATCACTTGAGGAATTTGCTTTTTCCCATTCTCCTTTCCAATAATTCTCAACTATTGATCCAGTATATGAAGTGCAAAATTAGAAATGGTAGGCTTTGGCCATGGGTTCATCCTGGCTCTGTGCCTTATTCTGCCTGTCTGAAAGGTCAGTGTTTTTTGTATGAATCTACTGGCTTTTTTATTATAGTATGAGTTCCCACATTAGCGAGTAAAAGTAGTCCTGCCTTTTGGATTCCATTATCTCAACTATAGAAATGACGGAAATTGACTGAAGATGACGAGTAATAAAAACTCCTATCTCTCTGTGTGTTTTTATATTCTGAATCTGAAGGGCCACTGATATCCTAGGAAGACCCATAGCAACTTGTTAAGCTGACAAAGTCTGAAATTGCATTTTAAGAATCATCCAATTTGATCAATGCACATCTTGTCTTCTCGTCAAATTAGACCTGGCCTCTTTTTTCTGTAAGTCTGGCCAAGCAAGACTAATGTACAGTATGTTGTACATTTATGCTGAATGTATAAAGAGTAGCTAACCATGTGCTAACAGGCAGCTGACAGAAGTGTGTAGTCTGAGTGGACAGACAGGGCAAGCAGCAGTCAGCTTTGATTTGTGTCTCAGCAGGGTTGCCATTGGCCAGGCTTGGCTAGAGGGCAAAAGGGAGATGAGGATGGCAGATAATAGCCTCTGAGGTAGATCTCAGGACAACAACACAACTAGTCAATCATTATATTATGTCTACTCATCATGTGCCTGAAGACCCAAACAGATGTGTAATTTTATAAAGCTGCAGTCAACTGATGCTATTGAGTTCACAATGTGTTTTAACCCTACATGAATGCTTACTGTAGTAGGCAAGGCTGTACTGTACACTACCTTGTTGTACCTAAAGTGAATGCTATCTCCTTTTGCACTCCCGAAGGTGTAGTGAGACTGATGTGCTCCTGAGAATCAATTGTGTTAGAGTTAGCCAGCTAGCTTCAGTTTCTGGCTCATGTTAACTTATTTTGAAGAAGTCATTCCAATACTGCATTAAAAACCAATTCTGTTCTAAATCGTACAATTTTAGATAGACATAGACCTAATTTCATTTAATTTCATTCCTGCTGATATAGGTTTATAGAAAATGACCTGCACATGTCACAAAAGGAATGAGCTAATGCATTAATTGTCAGAGCTCACAATTGAAACACATCCCATTCTGCATGTTTCATTAAGCTTTATTACCAGCTGTTCACTCTTTTTTTCAAAGCAAAGAATAGGTATGATGAACTGAACACCATTATCTTGGATAAAATCCAATTTGTGCTTGAGCCGAAAATGTGTCCGGAGGCTCTGTATGGAGGGTGTGACGCAATTGCTGAGGCCAAATTGAGCTCCGTACCGCATCTTTGTGCGCCTCCCAAATGTTGTAACAGTGCGGAGGGCTCCTTATAGCTCCGCATTGACATGATTGGTTGACGGTAGGTGGGTGCGGGAGGTCCTGCATAAACACAAACTCAATTCCTTGACAACTTCCTTCACAACAGCTCTGCTCAACAGCTCTGCTCTGTTCCACGATGCTCAAGATGTATGTATGAATGCCCTGATTTCTGCAGAGGCCGTATCATCATCGTAAATGCTGCACGGCCATTGCAGACCTCTGATTGACCATACAACGCCTTTTACACTCTGTACAAACCATAACTTTGCATGATTTTCATGGCTTCTTTATCGTTTTGATGGAGTATGTTTGTTATTAAATATCTGATCCTCTGGTCCCATGTAGCTCAGTTGGTAGAGCTTGGCACTTACAACACCAGGGTTGTGGGTTCAATTCCCATGAGGGACCAGTATAAAAGTATGAAGATGTATGCACTCACTACAGTAAGTTGCTCTGGATAAGAGCATCTGTGAAAATGAAAAGATTTAATAAAAAAAAATATTAATGTGGGGTAAAAATAAATTATTTGACCTTGTTGGCTAAACATCAGCCTGTCATATTTATTGAAAAGGTGCTTCATTATATAACACTAATACAAACTCTTGCATGCAGACACACTTGGATGATTCACCTATTCTCTTAATATGCTGTTAATACCTTGGATTTAGGAACTGTTGCTTCTGTAAGCTTGATGTAGAATGTTTGGAGGGTAATAAACATCTACTGATATTATTTCTGTTTGTCACTATGTCCAGAATCTCCCAATGGTTGTAAAAATGCCGGTTTACTCTTTTCTTACAGGTGGCATTTCATTTTCTATATCAATAAAACATTTTACATCAAGAATATCTACCTTTTGAATCACGTGTCATTAAGTGCACATCAAGTTGAATGCTTTTATTGTCACGTGCACAAGTGCAGTGAATTGTCATTTTTGCTTGCTCTTCCCCAACAATGCAGTAATCAGTAGAAATATAAAAAACAAGGGAAATGAGAGTAGGCATCAGGATATATGATAAACAGAGTAGCAGCAGCATACAGTGCATTCGGGAAAGTGTTCCTTCCCCTTTTCTACATTTTGTTACGTTAAAGCCTTATTCTAGTTGATGAAATTGTTTGTTTTTTCCTCATCAATCTACACACAATACCCCATAATGACAAAAAGTCAAGGGGTCTGAATACTTTCCGAATGCACTGTATGTGAGTGTATGTGTGCGTGCGTGTGTTAGTATGAATGAGTGTGGGTGTTATCTACACTACCAGTCAAAAGTTTGGACGCACCTACTTGTTCCAGGGTTGTTGTTTTTTGTGTTTTTTTAAACTATTTTCTACATTGTAGAATAACGGTGAAGACATAAACTATGAAATAACATATATGGAATCATGTAGTAACCAAAAAAAGTGTTAAACAAATATTTGAGGTCCTTCAAAGTAGCAACCCTTCACCCAACATTTTGGAATGAGACGTTCGACGAGCAGGTGTCCACATACTTTTTGTCAAATAGTGTGTGTGTGCACCCTCAGTGAGGTGAGAGAGAGAACGAAGCAGAATATTTCCTCATTTTCTCACTGCTATTATTGTACAATGTAGAAAATAGTAAAAATAAAGAACAACCCTTGAATGAGTAAGTGCGTCAACTTTTGAATGGTGCTGTATATATATTCTGCTACTTTTTCTCTCACCTCACTGCAGGTGTGAGGGTGACACACAGCACTGTGGAATTATTCAGTAGTACGTGAATAACCATCATGGTTGGGGTCTTTATGGCAAAGCAGTACTTCCACAAGTATGAAAAATGTATACATGGCCAAGGTTGTCGTCAAGGAGGAAGTGAGGACTTCAATAGAAAGTAGAGGTTAATTCAACCTACATTCTGTCATGTGCATGAATATACCACATACATTAGGAGTATGACTCTAGCTACTACATGTAATTTGCATTGCTTGCTGTTTGGGGTTTTAGGCTGGGTTTCTGTACAGCAATTTGACATCGGCTGATGTGAAAAGGGCTTTATAAATACATTTGTTTGATTTGATAAGATGCAACTGTGATGCAATTTCCACATGAATCATGGCCGATGGCCTTCAACAATGAGCTCTGGGGTTGTAATAACCTCACATGCTTCTGGTTAGTGGTTCTACGGCTGGTTGATGGGTGTTGTGGGTGGCATTAGTGGTCCTTAGAGAGGGAGGATCTGAAGAATGCTGACCAGACGGTTCAATTCAGAGAATGCTTTTACATTGCTGCGGTGTAATTCCACTATTCTCCCAGATTACAGGGCACCTTAACAAGAAATTTGTGGAGTGGTTGAAAACGAGTTTTAATGATTCCAACCTAAGTGTATGTGAACTTCCGACTTCAACTGTACATATGGGTCTAAAAACCCACAAAATCTACCTGGCCCGTGACGTGTTATGTGTGTTGCACAGTCTTCCAGTAATGTTGAAATAAATAATACCATTTTGATATCTCAGGGTTGTGTGATCGGTTCCACCAACAGCGTTGATTGGTACCAATGCAATCAGCATAACAGGGAAGGGGAGGGGATACACCATATTACCCAACAAACAAAAAGAATGTCACATTATTATGATGTCCCATTCTAAATGTTGCCCGCTGGGTGAGCACCAGTGAAAGTCATCATAGTCATTCTGTGAATGAAGATGTGCATTGTTTGCATCTTCTGTAAAGCAGTCTTATCTATCTTTGTATCAGTCTTTGCATTTAGCTTCATACCATTATATTGCACTGCATATAATTCTGAAGTAGGTCAAAGTAAAATCTGAGATAAATAATATATGTTAAATTCTTGCATGGCCTCATAATAGTTTTATGGAATATAGTAAAGGATATTTCATTCTCAGTGCTTAACCTTGTAGCTTTTATAGTATCAAGGACAGGGGTTCATGAATTGCTCGTTTTGGTTTTCTAAAATCCTATTCTTTGCACATTGTTGCTGTCAGAGTGAATTCAGGCCAGTCCATTAGGTGACACCTAAGGTAGAGCGAGCTTTTATTTTGCGATGGAATTTTGGCAATGTTTTCACTTGACATCGGAGAGTCCTGCGACTGCTTTGTATTGTTTTAGACAGTTCCTAGTTTTTGTCTTCCTGTACCAGTTTAGACATCATGTTTTTGTTGCAAATATTGTTATGAGAAATCAAAGCATACTGGATTGGGTCTGTTTTCTTCTTTATTCCTTTCCCAGAGTTCTGAATGGTATGGCCCGCTGCGTCACCACTGGAATCCCAATTAGACAATACAGGTTGATTATTTGCAATGCCTCGTTCCCCAGCCTGCTTTCTAATGCACACTGTTGACCAGCCTTTCCTCTCTTTCGGTTCACTCACGTCAGCATGAAATCACTATCTTCTGATGAAAAATAAAAAAATTAGTATTAGAAATATTTTCATCATTCGTCCTGTTGGGTATGGTGAGGACAGTAATTTAGCAGGAGCTCTCCTCTGTCAGTCCCAAATCATGGAGGTGTCAGTGGAGAACTTCACTGATTAATTCTAACAGGATTTTGATCACCAGAATCAGTTTTGTAGATCACCAGTCACTCTCAGGGTGAAGCTTGTGCGAGGAGGAGAAGAAGAGAGCTGGATGCTCTCCGTTGCATCCAGCTCTCTTCTTCTCCTCCTCCATTTTTAAACTTGCTTTGGATTATCTCTGAAAGTGGTTCTAGGCCACTCAGGAGAATGAGGTATCATGTGAGAGCCTGCATGCCCAGGCAGCATATCTACTACATTAGCTATGCACTGGAAAGTCATCGATAAACAACATGATTTCATTTAATTATTTCTAAGTGGGGCTTTTAAGTTTTTGTTTTGATGTTAATAAAGGCCCTGTATTAATTATTTCCTCTTAACTGCTGCTGGGCAGAAACTAAGTCCAAGTGTATCAGCGTTGTTTGTTGCAGCCATCTATAACACCGGCGGAGATCCCTGTAGTGGTAAAACATATTTACATAGCCTTGTTGATGATATGTTCTGAAGCCACAAGCACTAGTTACCATTGTGCTGCTTATCAGGCCTGGACTACTCTGTGGTACAGAAGCAGTCTGGTGTCAGGGCCCGTGTTGTCTAACATGGACCTGATTACTGCTGCCTCAATGAGATTGCAGGCTGTTTCAGCTACCTCCAAGCAACTTTCACGTCTCCTCACAACACACACACACACACACACACACACACACACACACACACACACACACACACACACACACACACACACACACACACACACACACACACACACACACACACACAAGGTTCCCCTCTCAGGCAGATTGAAGTGAAGTGGGACAGGCTTAGTGTACAGTGCATTTGGAAAGTATTCAGACCCCTTTTTCCACATTTTGTTACGTTTCAGCCTTATTCTAAAATGTATTCAATAAATTGTTTTCCTCATTAATCTCCACACAATACCCCCTACTTGCAAAGTGAAAACAGGTCAAATAAAATAAATTATCAAAATACTGAAATACTGTCACGGCTTCCACCGAAGTTGGTTCCTCTCCTTGTTTGGGCTTCACTCGGCAGTCGACGTCACCGATCCACTTTTCATTTTCCATTGGTTTTGTCTATGTTTTCCACACACCTGGTTTTCATTTCCCTATTACTGGTCATGTATATAACCCTCTGTTTCCCCCATTTCTTTGTCTGTGATTGTTTGTTATTCAGGTCGGTATGTTTCTGGCTGTTTTTTTTCCCCAGGTGCTGTTTTCACCTGTGCTTTGTGGCAACTGTTATTGTTGGCACATTGGTATTGTTACTTTGTGCTATTTCTTAAGTAAAGTGCATTGTTCACTCATCTCTGCTCTACTGCGCCTGACTTCATGCACCAGCTACGTGCATGCACCTTGCCTGACAAATACCTTATTTACAAGTATTCAGACCCTTTGCTATGAGACACAATTGAGCTCAGGTGCATCCTCTTTCCATTGATAATCCATTGATCAACCTGACAGAGCTTGAGAGGATCTGCAGAGAAGAATAGGAGAAACTCCCCAAATTCAGGTTTGCCAAGCTCCTAGCGTCATACCCAAGAAGACTCGAGGCTGTAATAGCTGCCAAAGGTGCTTCAACAAAGTACTGAGTAAGAGGTCTGAATACTTATGTAAATGTGATATTTCAGTTTTTAATTTGTAATAAATGTGCAAAAATTTCGAAAAACAGGTTTTTGCTTGGTTGTCATAGGCTGTTGTGTGTAAATTGATCTGGAAAATAAACTATTTAATACATTTTAGAATATGACTAACGTAACAAAATGTGGAAGAAGTTGAGGGGTCTGACTACTTTTCTGAATGCACTGTATGTACTGTAAGATCTGTGAAAAGGAGAAATCTCTCCCTTTCTCTCCCTTTCTCTCCTCTCTGCATTTACTGAGACGAGGTTTGATGAACACGGCTTATTTGTTATTTCATATTTAAAGTGGTAGTTTAGCACAGTTAAATGCTTCATGTACTGATGCTAAATGCTTTATTAGCCCCCAAATTGATGTTGTGTGTTGGAAAAGGTGCTTGAGGTTGGCCAAAGTACATAATGGTGTATATCGAGAGGGGGAGGTGGTAAAATGTGTTGTGAGCAGGAGTGAAAGGAAAAATCTGTACTGTAGTTGATCGGGGTTGTGTGTAGCTCATAAATGAGCACATGAGATGGAGATGGAGAGCCTTGCAGAGAAATTGGCTGGCACAGACTACAAAGAAATTAAATTGGTGCTAGCAAAGGCGAGGGGAGTCTTTCCCAGAATAATGCATCAATGGAGAAATTCTGAAATGCAGCAGTTATGTGTGAGAGTAAAATGTGTTCTGTATGGGAAGGTCACTTGTTCCCCAGGACTCATTAAAGTTGGGCCTTAATGGGATGAGTGTAATAATGGATGCAGAGGATGGTCTAATGTGTGTAGGCTAGAGGCATTGCTTCATTTGTAAATTGGGAGGTGCCGGAACAAAAAGTGAGTTCAATAGAGAGGTGACCTGGGGGGCTCTGAGGTACTGGAACGCATGAAAAATAATCACCTTTTATAATAAAGCTTTGCATGAATTATCACCGCTTTTGCATAGTGGAATATTGACGTAGTGTAGAAGTGGTTGCAGAAGTTGCACAAATGGGGATTATTTGGGGGGTTTTAGCCTAGGGTCCAGGAAAAATGCATGCAATTCTACATCATTTTACATGACTGCATTTTTTTTATACCGCACAAATGATCGAAATGACCGGCTACTTTGGCACTGACAATCTGAGATCAATTAAAACAACCTCGTCGTGAATCCACCAATAGCCTAGGCCTAGGTTTGTGGAGACATATACAATATGAGGAGGAAATTATAGTCCTAAAAAAGCTTTCCAGTTTCACTGAATAAACTCAATGATGTGCCGCTCACTCAGCAGGGCTGGCTGATGCGCTCAAGTGCCAAAAGCCTATCTCTCTTTTGTTTTACTTTGTAAACCAATGCTGTTTGCTCAATAGGCCTATTTGGAAGTTGATCAAATATTTTGGTAGCTTATAGACATATATTTTCCTGTGATTGTATTTGAAATATTGCGAAAGGCCTGTTTTGGCTGCATGCTGTTCACTGACAGATTTGCCACTCATTCCCGACTGTATTCATTGTGATTGGGCTACACACAATCCACAGCTAGGCATTTAAAAAAATAAGCTATTGATCCTCTGGGGCAAAATTATAGGCCTACTCCTGGTGTAGTATTCTGAATTACTGTGCATTCGGAAAGAATTCAGACCCCTTGACTGTTTACTTAGAGCCTTGCTCTGAAATTGATGAGAAATATATATTTTTTTATCCATCTACACACAATACCCCAAAATGGCAAAGCAAAAACGGATTTATTTTACATTTTTCCAAATGTAGTAAAGATGAAATATCACATTTACTAGTATTCAAACCCTTTTCTCAGTACTTTATTGAAGCACCTTTGGCAGCGATTACAGCCTCGAGTCTTCTTGTGTATGACGCTACAAGCTTGGCACACCTGTATTTGGGGAGTTTCTCCCATTCCTCTCTGCAGATCCTTTCAAGTCAGGTTGGATGGGGAGCGTCACTGCAGAATGAGTCATTAGGATGTCACGAAATGGTCGCCTAAAGTCATCAGGACATCCCCGGGACCAATCCGGGAACTAGACAAAACCTCAAGGGGAGCATGACACAACGTCTCAAGAACATGCTAAAATCTCCTCAGGGACGTCCTCGGGACCAACTGGGAACTAGAGAAACCTTCCAGGGGACCATGACCAATGTCCAAATGTCATCCTAAAAACATCCCTGAGACAAACCGGGAACTAGACAAAACCTCCAGGGGACCATGACACAATGTCTCAAGAACATGCTAAAAACGTCCTCCAGGACATTCTTGGGACCAACCGGGAACAAAAAAAACATCATGGGGACCATGACACAACGTCCCAAGAACGTGCTAAAACCTCCACGAGACAAACCGGGAACTAGAAAAAGGTCCCCTAGAGAACGTTCCCTTGTGACCATCACACAACGTCCTAAGGACTAGTAAAATGTCAGTCCTGAAAACGTCCTGACATGGTCTTCCATGATATCTTGGTAACTTACAGGGAACTACAGTACACGATGACCCCCGAAGAGTGGTAGTAGCATGGCAATTGAAATGCCAGGGTTATGGCTTTGATTCCCATGACCACCCATAGGTCAAATGTATGACTGTACATCTCTTTGGATAAAAGCGTCTGCTAAATGGCATATATTTATTATTATAGAAAGATCACTTTGGATCATCACTCGACGTCCTAAGGACTAGTAAAATGAAAGTCCCGAGAACGTCCTGTCTTCAGTGATGTCCTGCTAACTTACAGGGAACTACATAAAGGTCTCCCAGAGAATGTTCCCTGGGATCATCACGCAAAGTCCTAAGGACTAGTAAAATGAAAGTCCTGAAATTGTTCCCAGCTAGGTCCTGGGAAGGTACAGGGATATAGACAAAGGTCCCGCAGCAAACATTCCCTTGGGACCATCACGCAACTTTCTTAGAACGTTCTTAGAACGTCAGTGGGATATGCTGTGGGGATACTTTTCAGCGGCAGGGACTGGGAGACTATTCAGAATCGAGAGAAAGATGAAAGGAGCAAAGGATGACTGCTGGATGACTAGTGATGACTGCTGGATGAATAGAGATGACTGCTGGATGACTAGTGATGTGCATTTGGAGCAATACTGGCTGTATCCAAGGCTCAGCAAATTGTTCACATAACAACAGAATGCAGCACGCGACTGAAGAGAGAAGAGACAACCAATTTTCTAGTTACAGCATCAGTGCGCGCTCTGGAAAGATAGCGAGAGAGTGGAAAGGCAGTTTGCCAGTTAACGTACAGCAGCGCGTCCCCTGAACAATACCGAAGAGGTAGTTGAGAAGCCTGACCACGGAGACGGGGGTGAGAAGGTGATGAAGTGTACTTCATGAACTGTAACCGAAAACAACTGGCATTTGGAAAGTTTGAGGTGAGGGAGAAAGTGTGGTGGAACAAGTATTGTTAGCATTGTTAAGTATCTTGCTAGCTGGATCGAATTATCCGTTAGCTAGCCAGGGAAATGTTGAGCAACATTAGCCAACTGATCAAATAATTGAGTTTATGGTGTGAAAGTTAGCTGGCTAATAATGTCAGACAGCTAACGTTAGCTAGCTAATGTCAGATGAGTTAACATTAGTAACCAACCAATTCGCTATAGTATTAACTGGTAACGTTATACGACTCCTTGCCATTCCTCCAAGTTATAACACGTCAGTTGCTTACTGGACCCTGGCAATCTGTGTGAAATGTTAGTTCGTTAGCTAGTTAACTACTATCTGTGAACTAATGTTTTCCCTCTATGTGCTTAATTTTTTTTCAGAATGAGATAATTAGGTGAAAATGAGGCGTTGCTTGTTACAAGTGTAGCTGGAGCTGGGCCTGGCTTAAGATGGATGCCACTATAGAGGTGAAAGGAACACCACACACTTTCCCTCTTTCTCACATTGTCAATACAGTGGATAAAAAGGGGTATGCCAGGTATACTCTCTGCCTGAAAGAGATCAATTATGCCAACAAAGAACAGATGTCCACAGACAAAAGTGTACAATGTAATAATGTGTAGTGTAGACCAAAGATATTGTTTTTGTTGTGTTGAACTTGACAGTAACACGTGTGTGGGGGGATTAAAACATTTTTTTACTCAGTGAACTTATTTTTGCACACATGTAGCCTTGTGCATTTGATCAATGTCTATAGTGACCACTATAATAGAGCAAAAATAGAATGTCTGTTTGTTTCATTCTATTTATACTTCCCAAGTGCAATATTTAGATGTGTGTGTGTGTGGTCACAAGTGTTCTATTATAAAGGCTGTCATGGCTAGCTGCAATATTAGTGTATTGTTTTTTTCTCAAGACTTGAGTGTCATTTGCAGTAAAGTCTAGGCAACAAATAACATTGGATTGCTTTCTTTACATTTTTTAGTTGCGAGTTAGGTTCACATTAACCACTTTTTATTTTACACACAGACTGATCATGTAGATTATATTCTTTGTTGTTTAATTAGTTAAAACCTGAATTTCCCCATAGCAGGGATTTTTTGCATGTTTCAGTGTAAAAAAAAAAAAGAAAGTGTCACCTTTTTGGGCCCTCACCAGTTTGCATCCTTGATTTAAAAAAAATAACAACAAAAAAAATATATATATATATTTGCAAACATTATCGGGTATTGTGTGTAGATTGATGAGGGAAAAAATCTATTTAATTGATTTTAGAATAAGTCTGTAACGTTACACAATGTGGAAAAAGGCAAGGGGTCTGAACACTTTCCAAATGCACTGTAATGACAATATGTCCTTGGATCTTCTATGATCTTCTATGTAGAAGAACCCCTTACCTTCTAACAACTATTGTGTAGCTTATGATAGAGCAATCGACTTGTGTAGATTGTCATAGAGCAAAAGTTGTTACATGTGTGTGTTTGTGAGAGTCTCAACTTTTCATAGATAGCTTTTAATGGGTTGTAAGATCAAACCATTCGGTCTCTACAGATGTTTTTTGTAAAAAGACCCGGGCCCATTTGGGATCCGCCAATGTTTCACAAACACCGCTCTAGCTCAGCCCCCGTTAATCACACAAACTAATGGTTGGTACCGACAGATGGAGAAGAAATAGACTAATCCAGATATCTGTAGGTTTAAAAGTAGTTATTACTTTGGGGAATAATTTATTCCTGCCCAGCCAGAGACAGTGGACATGGTTTAGATAGTGGTTCATGGGCCAAGGCTAGGGTCATACAGAGGCGTAAGTGCTGCAGAAATATCAGGCAAAACAAGAAGACAAATTGCAGTGAACTGGGTCGTTAGCCAATGTTCTTGCAGATACTGGTAAGGAAACATATTCAGGTACATCAAGGCTTGTTCACTTGCAGATGTTACATTTGAATACATTCTTGTCATATGAATCGTTTTTGGCAATTAATTGTGCCCTGTAGCTTAGTTGGTAGAGCATGGCACTTACAACACCAGGGTTATTGGTTTGATTCCCGCAGGGGACCGGTTCTAAAATGTATGCACTCACTCCTGGATAAGTGTCTGATAAATTACTTAAATGTAATGCTCAGTGTTGATTACAGTGATACCTTGGTTTGAGTGCCACAGAACAGTCCCAAATGTCAGTAGGTGTTGCCAGATTCCAGCAGAGTGAGTTACCTGTTCTACTTCCCCTACATCTTCTCTATAAAGGTCTGCTCTGCCTGGTGGCCTGGATCTGTCTCCATTATATTGTGTCCCCAGTTCCTAGGGCCCGATCGATGTGACCTAAAATACAGCACCAATCACCACCATCCTCAGTCCTAACTTTATTGCTCAGCATTGCACTCTCTCCAGACATTTAGCTGTTGTCAACACTATTAAAGTAGTGCACACAAGCTAATTTTCAAAATATACTTTTTGACGTAAAGGGAAAATAGTAAAAGGTATAAAGGTGTCTACATAAATGATTATTACCTGGACATGAATTGATGTTAAAGCCTCACTCTACTGTGTGAAAAGCACTGTGCTTTATGGTTAAAGCCCTCAAGCTGTTCCTCCTTAGACACCACACCAGTGGCAGGAATAGGATACTCCCATCTCTGATCTTTTTTGGAAGTGAGCTCCTGTTCATGTCGGGATTTGGACATAGGCCTGCTTCTCAAGAGAGGACATAGTGTATCCTCCCTGCATAGGAAGCATACTGCCTCTGCCAGGATACCTGTATCTTTATGGCACAACATAGCATGCTTACCCTGTAATAATAGGTTGTTGGTACATGCCCTGTCTGGCTTTTCCCCCATATTCACCCCAAAGTTTGTGATAGATTCCCTATTTCTAGCAACGGAGAGTGAGACATCATTATGCTCTGGTTCCTGCCCACTCTCATGCTCAAGGATCCTCTGCAACAGAGGCAGAACTGGGCCATGGATCACAGGCTTTTTGCCAAGAAAAGAGAAAAAACTAAAGTGGTGGTGAGATTGGCCTCAAAAGAGGCACACTCAAATATAGCTAAATCCCTCAGTGCTGTACCATACGATGAGGTTGTTGGTAATGCTATAATGTTCTAACCAGATTTTTGTCACTCACTTGAAGGCTTGGATAGCTCCTTGGTTTAAGAGTCTGTGACCTGACTGCTAAGTTTAAGAACACAAATGATTCTATTTTAAGCCATGAAACCTCTCTCCGCACTTGTAATTCAGACAACTGAAGCCAGTAAATCCCAAGTATTTAAGGACATTCTCAAGTTCACTCACTGAGTTTAAAAACTTTCTACAGTAAATGGTCTCAGGCTTTTGATGTTGAGCATTTTGCCTGTAATTATTGCAGAGGTCTATGGTCTGACATTTACGTGAAGAGTCAGAGTAGTAACAGATGATTCCTTCTAACCTCAAATCCACCTAGAGCTATAAAGGAGGATGGGCAAGCAGGCAGGCAAAGACCAGAGAGCAAGTGAAACATGAGGGTGTGTGTGTATGTATCTGTTCAGTGTGGCAGAAATGTATGGCTAAAACGGTGACCTATTTAGTGAGGCTAATTAGGCAATTCTGCAGCCGACCAATGGCAGTGTCAGTATCCATGACTGCAAAACCTTGCATACAGACTGCAGCCAATAGAAGAGCTGAGCCTTATTTGCACTATTGTTTTCTCAGTGAATAGCACACCTGGTGATTGAACATGTGAGTATTGTTGTGATGGTAAATACACTACATGACCAAAAGTATGTGGACACCGGTTCGTCGAACATCTCATTCCAAAATCATGGGCATTAATATGGATTTTGTCCCCTCTTTGCTGCTACAACAGCCTCCACTCTTCTGGGAAGGCTTTCCACTAGATGTTGGAACATTGCTGCAGGGCCCTGCTTCCATTCAGCCACGAGCATTAGTGAGGTCGCGCACTGGAGGTCGGGCACGATTAGGCCTGGCTCGCAGTCAGCATTTCAATTCATCACAAAGGTGTTTCGTTGAGCTCCATTTTTGTATGGACCTCGCTTTGTGCACTTGGGAATTGTCATGCTGAAACAGGAAAGGGCCTTCCCCAAACTGTTGCCACAAAGTTTGAAGCACAGAATCGTCTAGATTCTACTATTCTGTAGTGTTAAGATTTCCCTTAACTGGAACTAAGGGGCCTATCCCAAACCATGAAAAACAGCCCAGGTGTTTGAGTAGGCTAAACTAGCTAGCTGCATTCGCTAGCTAAGTGAAAGTGAAAAGATTACACAATGAAATATAGCTAGCTCTCTCGTTTCTACTTCATTTTTAAAGAAACGTATTTGTTCAAAACTTTTCAGCTATTGTCTTTCTCTTTTAGTCAACTACTCACCACATTTTATGCAGTGCAGTGTTAGCTAGCTGTAGCTTATGCTTTCAGTACCAGATTCAAGTCAAACTTTATTTGTCACATGCGTCGAATACAACAAGTGTAGATCTTACTGTGAAATGCTTACTTACAATGCCTTAACCAACAGTGCAGTTCAAGAAGAGTTAAGAAAGTATTTACCAAATAAACGAAAGTAAAAAATAATAAAAAGTAACACAATAAAATAACATTAACGAGACTGTATACAGGTGGTACCGGTAGCAAATCCACCCTTTGATTGGGTGGACAACATGTCAGTTCATGCTGCAAGAGCTATAATGGGCTGGAGAACGTCCTCTGGAAGTTGTAATAATTCATGTGTAAGTCTACGGAAGTGATACGGGGGGTCGGGGGTGGTCTGCCGGGCATTGGGATGACAACCCAACTCGGGATGAGGAGGGCTTTTAGTGGGTGGAATAGTGGGGACCAGTTGGAGGTTTACTTAGTAGCAATGCAAATATCATGGTACAGGTATATAGACTCTCAATCATCATGTTACTTTTTAATGTTACGTTTACAAACATATATTTTGATAAATAGAATTGAAAGTTGTCTCATTATGGTAAGTGGGGAAATAAGTATAGCCAGTTACAATTGTAATGGCTAAGCAGATAATAAGAAAAGGCGATCAGTATTTACCTAGCTAAAAGAGAAGGCATTTAATATCTGTTGTTTACAGGAAACTCATTCAACAATTTTAGATGAAGTTTTGTGGAAAAAGGACTGGGGGGGTGAAATATATTTCTTCCATGGACAAAGAAATTCAAAAGGGGTGATGGTATTAATTAACAGTCATTTTGATCCAAATGTGCAAATTGTCCAAACAGATCATCAAGGTAGATGGATTATTTTAAATATGTTATCAGACAATTAACAGATATGGCTTATTAACCTATATGGTCCAAATAATGATGATCCAAGCTTCTTTGAAAATACAGTTGAAGTCGGAAGTTTACATACACTTCGGTTGGAGACATAAAAACCCATTTTTCAACCACTCCACAAATGTCTTGATAACAAACTATAATTTTGGCATGTCGGTTAGGACATCTACTTTTTGTAAGTCATTTTTCTAACAATTGTTTACAGACAGATTATTTCACTAATAATTCACAATTGCACATGGGGACAAAGATCATACTTTTTGGAGAAATGTCCTCTGGTCTGATGGCCGTAATGACCATTGTTGTGTTTGGAGGAAAAAGGGGGAGGCTTGCAAGCCGAAGAACACTATGCCAACCGTGAAGCACGGGGTGGCAGCATCATGCTTTGGGGGTGCTTTGCTGCAGGAGGGACTGGTGGACTTTACAAAATAGATGGCATCATGAGGATCGAAAATTATGTCAAGACATCAGTCAGGAAGTTAAAGCTTGGTCACAAATGGGTCTTCCAAATGGACAACAACCCCAAGCATACCTCCAAAGTTGTGGCGAAACGGCTTAAGGACAACAAAGTCACAAAGCCCTGACCTCAGTCCTATAGAAAATGTGTCGGCAGAACTGAAAAAATGTGTGCGAACAAGGAGGCCTACAAACCTGACTAAGTTACAAATCAAATCAAATCAAATTTATTTATATAGCCCTTCGTACATCAGCTGATATCTCAAAGTGCTGTACAGAAACCCAGCCTAAAACCCCAAACACCAAGCAATGCAGGTGTAGAAGCACGGTGGCTAGGAAAAACTCCCTAGAAAGGCCAAAACCTAGGAAGAAACCTAGAGAGGAACCAGGCTATGTGGGGTGGCCAGTCCTCTTCTGGCTGTGCCGGGTGGAGATTATAACAGAACATGGCCAAGATGTTCAAATGTTCATAAATGACCAGCATGGTCGAATAATAATAAGGCAGAACAGTTGAAACTGGAGCAGCAGCACGGTCAGGTGGACTGGGGACAGCAAGGAGTCATCATGTCAGGTAGTCCTGGGGCATGGTCCTAGGGCTCAGGTCCTCCGAGAGAGAGAAAGAAAGAGAGAAGGAGAGAATTAGAGAATGCACACTTAGATTCACACAGGACACCGAATAGGACAGGAGAAGTACTCCAGATATAACAAACTGACCCTAGCCCCCCGACACATAAACTACTGCAGCATAAATACTGGAGGCTGAGACAGGATGGGTCAGGAGACACTGTGGCCCCATCCGAGGACACCCCCGGACAGGGCCAAACAGGAAGGATATAACCCCACCCACTTTGCCAAAGCACAGCCCCCACACCACTAGAGGGATATCTTCAACCACCAACTTAGCATCCTGAGACAAGGCTGAGTATAGCCCACAAAGACCTCCGCCACGGCACAACCCAAGGGGGGGGGGGGGGGGGCAACCCAGACAGTATGACCACATCAGTGAATCAACCCACTCAGGTGACGCACCCCCTCCAGAGACGGCATGAGAGAGCCCCAGTAATAAGCCAGTGACTCAGCCCCTGTAATAGGGTTAGAGGCAGAGAATCCCAGTGGAAAGAGGGGAACCGGCCAGGCAGAGACAGCAAGGGCGGTTCGTTGCTCCAGAGCCTTTCCGTTCACCTTCCCACTCCTGGGCCAGACTACACTCAATCATATGACCCACTGAAGAGATGAGTCTTCAGTAAAGACTTAAAGGTTGAGACCGAGTTTGCGTCTCTGACATGGGTAGGCAGACCGTTCCATAAAAATGGAGCTCTATAGGAGAAAGCCCTGCCTCCAGCTGTTTGCTTAGAAATTCTAGGGACAATTAGGAGGCCTGCGTCTTGTGACCGTAGCGTACGTGTAGGTATGTACGGCAGGACCAAATCAGAGAGATAGGTAGGAGCAAGCCCATGTAATGCTTTGTAGGTTAGCAGAAAAACCTTGAAATCAGCCCTTGCTTTGACAGGAAGCCAGTGTAGAGAGGCTAGCACTGGAGTAATATGATCACATTTTTTGGTTCTAGTCAGGATTCTAGCAGCCGTATTTAGCACTAACTGAAGTTTATTTAGTGCTTTATCCGGGTAGCCGGAAAGTAGAGCATTGCAGTAGTCTAACCTAGATGTAACAAACGCATGGATTCATTTTTCAGCATCATTTTTGGACAGAAAGTTTCTGATTTTTGCAATGTTACGTAGATGGAAAAAAGCTGTCCTTGAAATGGTCTTGATATGTTCTTCAAAAGAGAGATCAGGGTCCAGAGTAACGCCAAGGTCCTTCACAGTTTTATTTGAGACGACTGTACAACCATTAAGATTAATTGTCAGATTCAACAGAAGATCTCTTTGTTTCTTGGGACCTAGAACAAGTCTCTGTTTTGTCCGAGTTTAAAAGTAGAAAGTTTGCAGCCATCCACTTCCTTATGTCTGAAACACATGCTTCTAGCAAGGGCAATTTTGGGGCTTCACCATGTTTCATTGAAATGTACAGCTGTGTGTCATCCGCATAGCAGTGAAAGTTAACATTATGTTTTCGAATAACATCCCCAAGAGGTAAAATATATAGTGAAAACAATAGTGGTCCTAAAACGGAACCTTGAGGAACACCGAAATTTACAGTTGATTTGTCAGAGGACAAACCATTCACAGAGACAAACTGATATCTTTCCGACAGATAAGATCTAAACCAGGCCAGAACTTGTCCGTGTAGACCAATTTGGGTTTCCAATCTCTCCAAAAGAATGTGGTGATCGATGGTATCAAAAGCAGCACTAAGGTCTAGGAGCACGAGGACAGATGCAGAGCCTCGGTCCGATGCCATTAAAATGTAATTTACCACCTTCACAAGTGCCGTCTCAGTGCTATGATGGGGTTTAAAACCAGACTGAAGCATTTCGTATACATTGTTTGTCTTCAGGAAGGCAGTGAGTTGCTGCGCAACAGCCTTTTCTAAAATGTTTGACAGGAATGGAAGATTCGATATAGGCTGATAGTTTTTTATATTTTCTGAGTCAAGGTTTGGCTTTTTCAAGAGAGGCTTTATTACTGCCACTTTTATTGAGTTTGGTACACATCCGGTGGATAGAGAGCAGTTTATTATGTTCAACATAGGAGGGCCAAGCACAGGAAGCAGTTCTTTATGGCATTCTTTACGGCATGTCATAGCCGTGTCTGAATGCTGGCTTAGGAAGGCCACCAAAAACCCTGAAATTTCCATCCCTAACTATAACATTTTCTGACAAGATAGAACTGCCAAATGGGGCGGAGTTGCAATCTACTGCAGTGATATCCTGCAGAGTTCTGTCATGCCATCCAGATCTGTGCCCAAACAGTTTGAGCATTTACTTTTCAAAAATGCACCTTTCCATAAACAAGTCTCTCACCGTTGCCACTTGCTATAGAACCCCTTCTGCCCCCAGCTATGCCCTGGACACTGTATGTGAATTGGTTGCCCCCATCTATCTTCAGAGCTCGTACTGTTAGGTGACCTAAACTGGGACATGCTTAACACCCCGGCCGTCAAACAATCTAAGTTAGATGCGCTCAATCTCAAACAAATTATCAATGAACCTACCAGGTACAACCCCAAATCGATAAACACGGACACCCTCATAGATATCATCCTAACCAACCTGCCCTCCAAATACACCTCTTCTGTCTTCAACCAGGATCTCAGTGATCACTGACTCATTGCCTGCATCCGTAATGGGTCTGCGGTCCAACGACCACCCCTCATCACTGTCAAACGCTCCTGAAAACAGTTCAGCGGGTAAGCCTTTATAATTGACCTGGCCCGGGTATCCTGGAAGGATATTGACCTCATTCCGTCAGTAGAGGATGCCTGGTTATTCTTTAAAAGTGCTTTCCTCACCATCTTAAATAAGCACGCCCTATTCAAAAAAATTTAGAACCAGGAACAGATATAGTCCTTGGTTCACTCCAGACCTGACTCCCCTTGACCAGCACAAAAACATCCTGTGGCGTACTGCATTAGCATCGAATAGCCCCTGTGATTTGCAACTTTTCAAGGAAGTTAGGAACCAATATACACAGTAAGTTAGGAAAGCTAAGGCTAGGGTTTTCAAACAGAAATTTGCATCCTGTAGTACAAATTCCAAAAGGTTCTGGGACACTGTAAAGTCTGTGGAGAATAAGAGCACCTCCTCCCAGCTGCCCACTGCACTGAGGCTTGGAAACACTGTCACCACCGATAAATCCACGATAATTGAGAATTTCAATAAGCATTTTTCCATGGCTGGCCATGCTTTCCACCTAGCTACCCTTACCCCGGTCAACAGTCCTGCACCCCCCACAGCAACTTGCCCAAGCCTCTCCATTTCTCCTTCACCCAAATCCAGATAACTGATTTTCTGAAAGAGCTGCAAAATCTGGACCCCTACAAATCACCCGGTCTAGACAATCTGGACCCTCTCTTTCTAAAATGATCCACCACAATTGTTGCAACCCCTATTACTAGCCTGTTCAAACTCTCTTTCGTATCGTCTGAGATCCCCAAAGATTAGAAAGCTGCTGCGGTCATCCCCCTCTTCAAAGGGGGAGACACTCTAGACCAAAACTGTTACAGTGCCTTGCGAAAGTATTCGGCCCCCTTGAACTTTGCAACCTTTTGCCACATTTCAGGCTTCAAACATAAAGATATAAAACTGTATTTTTTTGTGAAGAATCAACAACAAGTGGGACACAATCATGAAGTGGAACGACATTTATTGGATATTTCAAACTTTTTTAACAAATCAAAAACTGAAAAATTGGGCGTGCAAAATTATTCAGCCCCTTTACTTTCAGTGCAGCAAACTCTCTCCATAAGTTCAGTGAGGATCTCTGAATGATCCAATGTTGACCTAAATGACTAATGATGATAAATACAATCCACCTGTGTGTAATCAAGTCTCCGTATAAATGCACCTGCACTGTGATAGTCTCAAAGGTCCGTTAAAAGCGCAGAGAGCATCATGAAGAACAAGGAACACACCAGGCAGGTCCGAGATACTGTTGTGAAGAAGTTTAAAGCCGGATTTGGAATCAAAAAGATTTCCCAAGCTTTAAACTCGCCAAGGAGCACTGTGCAAGCGATAATATTGAAATGGAAGGAGTATCAGACCACTGCAAATCTACCAAGACCTGGCCGTCCCTCTAAACTTTCAGCTCATACAAGGAGAAGACTGATCAGAGATGCAGCCAAGAAGTCCATGATCACTCTGGATGAACTGCAGAGATCTACAGCTGAGGTGGGAGACTCTGTCCATAGGACAACAATCAGTCGTATATTGCACAAATCTGGCCTTTATGGAAGAGTGGCAAGAAGAAAGCCATTTCTTAAAGATATCCATAAAAAGTGTTGTTTAAAGTTTGCCACAAGCCACCTGGGAGACACACCAAACATGTGGAAGAAGGTGCTCTGGTCAGATGAAACCAAAATTGAACTTTTTGGCAACAATGCAAAACGTTATGTTTGGCGTAAAAGCAACACAGCTGAACACACCATCCCCACTGTCAAACATGGTGGTGGCAGCATCATGGTTTGGGCCTGCTTTTCTTCAGCAGGGACAGGGAAGATGGTTAAAATTGATGGGAAGATGGATGGAGCCAAATACAGGACCATTCTGGAAGAAAACCTGATGGAGTCTACAAAAGACCTGAGACTGGGACGGAGATTTGTCTTCCAACAAGACAATGATCCAAAACATAAAGCAAAATCTACAATGGAATGGTTCAAAAATAAACATATCCAGGTGTTAGAATGGCCAAGTCAAAGTCCTGACCTGAATCCAATCGAGAATCTGTGGAAAGAACTGAAAACTGCTGTTCACAAATGCTCTCCATCCAACCTCACTGAGCTCGAGCTGTTTTGCAAGGAGGAATGGGAAAAAAAAATCAGTCTCTCGATGTGCAAAACTGATAGAGACATACCCCAAGCGACTTACAGCTGTAATCGCAGCAAAAGGTGGCGCTACAAAGTATTAACTTAAGGGGGTTGAATAATTTTGCACGCCCAATTTTTCAGTTTTTGATTTGCTAAAAAAGTTTGAAATATCCAATAAATGTCGTTCCACTTCATGATTGTGTCCCACTTGTTGTTGATTCTTCACAAAAAATACAGTTTTATATCTTTATGTTTGAAGCCTGAAATGTGGCAAAAGGTCGCAAAGTTCAAGGGGGCCGAATACTTTCGCAAGGCACTGTATAGACATATATCTATACTACCCTGCCTTTCTAAGGTCTTTGAAAGCCAAGTTAACAAATAGATCACAGACCATTTTGAATCCCACAGTACCTTCTCCGCTATGCGATCTGGTTTCCGAGCAGGTCATGGGTGCACCTCAGCCATGATCAAGGTCCTAAACGATATCATAACCGCCATCGATAAGAGACAATACATCACAGCACAGTTGAAAAATATATGGCAAATAAAAATCAAAAATGGATGGTGTAGAGATAGATGGGAGGGGTTGAATGGAGCTGCAGGGTGGGACTAATAACAGCAAGATATACAGGGTCTGTAATATGTATATATGTTCAGAAATGTTGTGAAATAGTACAAATGGACATCAGAAATAGAGGAAGGACTAAAAACAAACAAAATATAACTATTGTAAAATAGATTGTCTGTAAAATGTATGTACATCAAATCAAAGTTTATTTGTCACGTGCGCCGAATACAACAGGTGTTGTGAAATGCTTACTTACAGACTCTAACCAATGGTGCGGGAAAAAAAGGTATATGTGGGTGTGTGTGGGTAAGTAAAGAAATAAAACAACAGTAAAAATAAATATGAAGACATCTGTTAGTCAGGCTTATTGAGGTAGTATGTAAAAAGGGGTTGGCGGGTGGTGGGACACAATGCAGATAGCCCGGTTAGCCAATGTGCGGGAGCACTGGTTGGTCGGGCCAATATAGGTAGTATGTACATGAATGTATAGTTAAAGTGACTATGCATATAAGATAAACAGCAGCAGCGTAAAAGAGGGGTTGGAGGGGGAACACAATGCAAATAGTCCAGGTAACCATTTGATTACCTGTTCAGGAGTCTTATGGCTTGGGGTTAAAAACTGTTGAGAAGCCTTTATGTCCTAGATTTGGCACTCCGGTACCGCTTGCCGTGCGGTACTAGAGAGAACAGTCTATGACTGGGGTGGCTGGAGTTTTTGACAATTTTTAGGGCCTTCCTCTGACACCGCCTGGTGTAGAGGTCCTGGATGGCAGGCAGCTTAGCCCCAGTGATGTACTGGGCCGTACGCAATACCCTCTGATGTGCCTTGCGGTCAGAGGCCGAGCAATTGCTGTACCAGGCAGTGGTGCAGCTGTAGAACCTTTTGAGGATCTCAGGACCCATGCCAAATGGTTGTTATTCTGGCACCACCCGGCCAGGTCTCTGACCTCCTCCCTATAGGCTGTCTCATCGTTGTCGGTGATCAGACCTACCACTGTTGTGTCGTCAGCAAACTTAATGAGGGTGTTGAAGTCGTGCCTGGCCATGCAGTTGTGGGTGAACAGGGAGTACAGGAGGGGACCGAGCACGCACCCCTGGGGAGCTCCAGTGTTGAGGATCAGCGTGGCAGATGTGTTGCTACCTACCCTCACCATCTGGGGGCGGCCTGTCAGGAAGTCCAGGATCCAGTTGCAGAGGGAGGTGTTTAGTCCCAGGTTCCTTAGCTTGGTGATGAGCTTTGAGGGTACTACGCTGAGCTGTAGTCAATGAACAGGCAGTGTGGAGTGCAATAGAGATTGCATCATCTGTGGATCTGTTTGGGCGGAATGCAAATTGGAGTGGGTCTAGGGTTTCTGGGATAATAGTGTTAATGTGTTAACCATTACCAGCCTTTGCCATTACCAGCCTTTCAAAGCACTTCATGGCTACGGACGTGAGTGCTATGGGTCTGTAGTCATTTAGGCATGTTGCCTTTGTGTTCTTGGGCACAGGGACTATGGTGGTCTGCTTGAAGCATGTTGGTATTACAGACTCAATCAGGGACATGTTGAAAATGTCAGTGAAGACACCTGCCAGTTGGTCAGCACATGCCAGGAGCACACGTCCTGGTAATCCATCTGGCCCCGCAGCCTTGTGTATGTTGACCTGTTTAAAGGTCTTACTCACGTCGGCTACGGAGAGTGTGATCACACAGTCGTCCGGAACAGCTGATGCTCTCATGCATGCCTCAGTGTTCCTTGCCTCGAAGTGAGCATAGAAGTGATTTAGCTTGTCTGGTAGGCTCGTGTCACATTACTTAAAAATCATACAATGTGATTTTCTGGATATTTGTTTTAGATTCAACTGTCTCTCACAGTTGAAGTGTACCTATGATACAAATGACAGACCTCTACATGCTTTGTAAGTAGGAAAACCTGCAAAATCGGCAGTGTATCAAATCAAAGTATCTGTATATGGATATATATATTTACCCCAAAAATATATGTTGGATTGGAAATGGTGCTGACAATTACATTGATGGAAGCAACAATCTTTCCGCTATATTAAGCTGATCCACCCCTAAAAGAAGAAGAAGAAGAAGAAGAAGAAGAAGAAGAAGAAGAAGAAGAAGAAAAAAAAGTCTATGGAAGTGGGTGAGAACCATGAGCCTCCTAGGTTTTATAAGTCTAATGTACCCAGAGGAGAACAGAAACTAGCTGTCCTCTGGCTACACCATGTTGCTACCCTACAGAGTGCTGATGAGACTACTGTAGACCTTCTTTGCAAAACAATGTTTCACTATTTTTATGAAATTCAGTGAGGAGGATGGTCCTCCCCTTCCTCCACTGAGGAGCCTCCACTGGATGACTCATGGCACGGTACATGACATTATTTCCCTTGTTCAGTCAGACTATTATTGGAAATCATTGTGTTAAACCAACTGAATTGGTCATTCTACTTGGAGTATTTTTAAGTGATGTCAGAGTTTTTGAAACAAAGTGCCTTTGATGTTGACCTGGATTCTAGGATTAGAATAGCTCAATCAGAAGCCCAGTCCTGTTATGTAGCATACATCTTCATTGTCTAGATCTACTGTAGACTGAGTGACCTTTTAATACTGTATCACAGTCAAGTCTGCACGGCCTCCGCTTCCTGCCCTCCTTAACCAGCTACAGTCATTTATTTTATTTTTGTATCACCAATTGAGGGTGTAGTCCGGTTTGTAAAGTTACATGTAGAATTACCTGTGTTAACCTTTAATCTCTATCTGCACAGATATTTGTTTTTGCAGCCAGCTGTGGCTGTCATAAAGTGTCATATTAATTATGAAACCAACATTTTCTCTCTTGCTGTTCAGTGTTCTTTATAGACAGATGCCATTGTATCAACTGGTACATGCTAGATGTGATTTGCTCCAGATCAATGCTGTATATCGATGTCATTGTTTGAACCATATGCAGTACAGTATGTTAAAATCCACATTCCAGTGTAAATTATGATGGTGTTGACTGGCCCATGATGAGAGGAGAGGCAGCTGTGATGATATCATTCTGAAGATGCCTAGTCCCTACCCTCTGCCACTGCCTGTGCGTCTGTATTTGTGTCTGAGAGAGCATCAGTGATACACTGCAGTAGATCCCTGGGCACCATGTTTAAATGGAGAGAGCCTCCACTCATGATGTATGGCTCTCTAAGGCCACAGAGTATGAAGTCAGTCCACCAATTATTTGTATGGCTGAGTCTGACTCCATTTCATGTTCTTGAGAGTCTTACAAATAAGCTCTCAGTAAACAGATCTGTACCAGTAGTCTGTCTGTTGTCTCATCTGGATGTGTACTACTACTAAAAAGTCATTTTGCATTTAGAAATGTGAGACTAGAGACTCTACATGCCTTTTATGGACAATTATATAATATTTTCTTAGATTAAATGTGTACTTAATCATATCTGATACTATCAATGCACACCCATGCTAGGGGTTAATTTCAAATGACTGCTTGAATGGTTTTATATATTTTATGTGTTTACACAGTACATGTAGTAGTTTTACTCTAGGTGGACTCTAATTTTAATTAATGTATTACAACTGTTGGTTGGATACACTTTGAATCTTAAAGTGAATCCTTCCTATTTGTGTTTATCATGTAGCTAGTGTTGTTGGAGGATTAGACTCCATTTAGCTTTGCAGACACCCTGAGGTGAAAATGTCTATCACGGATAATCCAAACATATAGTTGGTGCCCGAGATAAAATATAAAATGCTGGCAAGGTGTGCTCAGTAACTTGATCTGACTCTGCTCTCATTCAACTGGTCTCTCCCTCCTACTGCCAGTTGGAGAGAGATTCACACGCTCTTCTGTCTGACACATCATCTTTCTCACCCTTTTTCATTGCCTCTCTGTGTCATGTGCCCTTGAGTATCTTTCTAATCTTAATGTCCGGGGATTGTTATCCTGGGCTGCATAGCGTGCTCTAACACTGGTCTACCACACTAGGCTATATAGTGTGGCGTAACACCAATCCAACAGCACCAAGGCTATTGACATTTCTTTCTGAGAAGCTGTTTATTAGTGTGAGTGACTGGGGTCTGAACCCGGGTATCCTGTAAGTCTGCTGAGTTAAGATGAGACATTCCAATAGCACAGACATAGTTGGACATTCTCTTGAGGAAATAGTATGCCTCATACATGCTGCTGTGTGTGTGATTTCATACCCATTTACATTTTTCTAAAAGCATTTAAACTGACAAGAAGTCTGTTTCTAGTGACTTTGTGTGCCCTCCATAGTCTCATCTGTAAACTTTTGTAATCCACTGTTGACTGATGTCCAGCTTGTGATGCTTGTGTTGTATGACTGCACATTGTGACGGAGCCGTGCTGGTCTGACTCCTCCTAACATGGCTGGGACTTCCACAGGGCCCTGTTCTCAACCCAACCTAACCCAAGGGCTTCACAGTGGAGGTAGAAGACCAGTCAAGTGAATCAAACTGGCCCATGCTGCTTCAGAGGGATGTGCTGCTCACTGTTAAATAAACTGCATCTTCTCTGACAGGGCTGCAGGCACAGTAATAGTGTGAGTAGAACAAATAGGGGAGCTGGATGAGAGTTAGACATGCTATATTTGTACTAACTTCCCTCTTGTGTGTATCCCTTGAAAAGTATGTAGGCATACGTGTTCATATTGACGTGACACTTTGACTGCTTTGGGACTTCTGCTCTGTGTCTCCATTCAAAGGAGCCATTGACAAAGTTGTCAACCTTCAACTTGGGCTTAGCCAGCTGTTGCAAATTCCCATCGCTGCTAGACATCATGACAGTACATATTAATTGACTGATGTCTGAATTATTGGTGGCAAATAATACACCTTGTTAAGCAATGCTAGCAAATTACAACAGAGGGCTTTGGGGTTGTAAAAGTAGAGCATTTAGTGTTTGAAACGAGTTCGACTGCTCTAGTGTTTGAAACGTGTTCGACTGCTCTCGTGTTTGAAACGAGTTCGACTGCTCTCGTGTTTGAAACGAGTTCGACTGCTCTCGTGTTTGAAACGAGTTCGACTGCTCTCGTGTTTCATCGCAATGTTTTGTATTTTCTTTTGCTGTTACTTTTGTTTAATTTACTCTCCATGCTGGTCTCCGCCACTAACCTGGCTGTTATGAAGCATGACTCACTGAGACCTTCCTAACCTATTTATGGCACATAATGTGACATGACATACACTATATATACAAAAGTATGTGGACACCCCTTCAAATTAGTGGATTCCCGTTGCTGACAGGTGTATAAAATCGAGCACACAGCCATTCAATATCCCTAGACAAACATTGGCAGTAGAATGGCCTTAATGAAGAGCTCAGTGACTTTCAACATAGAACCTTCATAGGATGCCACCTTTCCAACAAGTCAGTTCGTCAAATTTCTTCCCTGCTAGAGCTGCACCGGTCAACTGTAAGTGCTGTTATTGTGAAGTGGGAACATCTAGGAGCAACAACGACTCTGCCGCGAAGTGGTAGGCGTCACAAGCTCACAGAACGGGACTGCCGAGTGCTGAGTGCATACAAATGGCCTATCCCCGGTTGCAACATTCACTACAAGTCTCAAACTGCTTCTGGAAGCAACTTCAGCACAATAACTGTTCGTCGGGAGCTTCATGAATTGAGTTTCCATGGCCGAGCAGCCGCACACAAGCCTAAGATCACCATGCGCAATGCCAAGCGTTGGCTGGAGTGGTGTAAAGCTCGCCACCAGTGGACTCTGGAGCATTGTAAACGCGATCTCTGGAGTGATGGATCATGCTTCACCATCTGGCAGTCTGATGGACAAATCTGGGTTTGGAGGATGCCAGGCGAACGCTACCTGCCCGACTGCATAGTGCCAACTGTACAATTTGGTGGAGGCGGAATAATGGTTTGGGGCTGTTTTTCATTGTTTGGGCTAGGCCCCTTATTTCCAGTGAAGGGAAATCTTAACTCTACAGCATACAATGACATTCTAGACGATTCTGTGCTTCCAACTTTGTGGCAACAGTTTGGGAAAGGCCTTCTCCAGTTTCAGCATGCCTGTGCCCCCGTGCACAAAGCTAGGTCCATACATAAATGGTTTGTTGAGATTGGTGTTTAATAACTTGACTGGCCTGCACAGAGCCCTGACCTCAACCCCATCGAACACCTTTGGGATGAATTGGAACGCAAGCCAATGTGCCAACATCTAGTGGAAAGCCTTGCCAGAAGAGTGGAGGCTGTTATAGCAGCAAAGGCAGGACCAACTCCAAATTAATGACCATTATTTTGGAATGAGATGTTCGATGAGCAGATGTCCACATACCTTTTTGTCATATAGTGTAAGTGTTACTGTAAACCATCATTAAATGTAATCTCACAGTCTAAGCTAAGTTTATGACAACCTTGTGTAAGCATTATGACAGAACATTCACATAAAACGTTACATATCATTGAATATGTATGATTAGACCTACAGGATGCATGGAGATGCCAGCTAGGGAGCAGATGGTGTGTGTTTTAATACTGGTAGCATAGTCACCGTGTCACAGACTATAGGGTCTGTCTGCCTGTTTGTCTTTCTGTGTTTGTCTTTCTGTCAGTGGGTCATAGGTTCTGCACAGGCTCTCTGAATAAACCCGTACTACGAGGACCTTTTACAGATGGCTTGATTTATTTCATAATAATAATAATAATCTTTCATTATTTAAAACCAGGCAAGCCATAGCTCTCAATCCATCCTGCAGCATCTATCCTTATTACTATGTTGTTCACAGAGGAAAAAAACATTATTTTTTGCCTTCTTCTCTAAACCTATAATATGCTGTAAACATTGGAGATATTTTATATGGTGCAGTCACAATGTTCTCTGGATATCTTAATCAATGCTAATTTGCCTTGGCTCCTGAATATTGACTGTCCTGTAAATAAATAAATGACTCTATAAAAGTACATATTGACCCTTTAGAGATGGTTACCGGGGTAACGGATTGGAGCTTTTGTGAGGAGCTGCACATGTCATGTTGGCTGCAAGCTGACCCTGGGGAATTCCAGCTGTTGGATACACATGCATTTTTTATGAGTGTATATACAGTGTTCTGCTGTTCCACATTTCCTGGGAGAGAAGCTTCTCTCACCGGAGCCACTAACATAGACACAAATGACAACTTTCATTTCAAGTAATAAGACCGAGCTTGCTGATTTATTCAAATCTTCAGCCACAAATAAACCCCCTTTACAGGCAACATCTCCATTGATGAGTATGTTCTCAGAAATGTTCTTGAAAAGCCAACAAAAAAAATACATATTTTATTTCTTCAAATGTTAAGCCATTGAAGGGGGAGTTCTAAGCTGTCATACATTTTTTAAAGATGGTCATACTATGGATCATTTAGCTATTTATTTTGAATTTAAGGACCCCTTTAGATATAAAACAAATATACAGTACCAGTCAAAAGTTTGGACACCTACTCATTCAAGGGTTTTTCTTTATTTTTATGATTTTCTACATTGTAAAATAATAGTGAAGACATCAAAACTATGAAATAACACACATGGAATCATGTGTAGTAACCAAAAAAGTGAAATTCTTTAAAGTAGCCACCCTTTGCCTTGATGACAACTTTGCATCTTGGCATTCTTTCAACCAGCTTCACCTGGAATGCTTTTCCAACAGTTTTGAAGGAGTTCCAACATGTGTTGAGCACTTGTTGGCTGCTTTTCCTTCACTCTGCGGCCCAACTCATCCCAAACTAATTGGGTTGAGGTCAGGTGATTGTGGAGGCCAGGTCATCTGATGCAGCACTCCATCACTCTCCTTCTTGGTCAAATAGCCCTTACACAGCATGGAGCTGGGTTTTGGGTCATTGTCCTGTTGAAAAACAAATGATAGTCCCACAAAGCGCAAACCAGATGGAATGGTGTATCGCTGAAGAATGCTGTGGTAGCTATGCTGGTTATGTGTGCCTTGAATTCCAAATAAATCACAGGTAGTGTCACCAGCAAAGCACCTTCACACCTCCTCCTCCATCCTTCACAGTGGGCCTACTCTGCATCTCACAAAGACACCAAAAATACACCAAAAATCTCAAATTTGTACTCATCAGACTAAAGGACATATTTCCACCGGTCTAATGTCCATTGCTTGTGTTTCTTGGCCCAAGCAGTTCTCTTCTTATTATTGGTGTCCTTTAGTAGTGGTTTATTTGCAGCAATTCAACCGTGAAGGCCTGATTAACACAGTATCCTCTCAACTATTGATGTTGAGATGTGTCTGTTACTTGAACTCTGTGAAGCATTTATTTGGGCTGCAATTTCTGAGGCTGGTAACTCTAATGAACTTAACCTCTGCAGCAGAGGTAACTCTGGGGGATTCCTTTCCTGTGGCGGTCCTCATGAGAGCCAGTTTTATCATAGAGCTTGATGTTTTTTTTGCGAATGCACTTTCACATTTCTTGAAATTTTCCAGATTGATTGACCTTCATGTCTTAATAAAATGACATACCCAAATCTAACTGCCTATTGCTCCGGACCTGAAGCAAGGATATCGATATTCTTGATACCATTTGAATGAAAACACTTTGATGTTTGTAGAAATGCGAAATGTATGTGGGAGACTACTACACATTAGATCTGGTAAAAGATGATACCAAGAAAAAAACATGCTTTAAAAAATAAATTGTACCATCACATTTGAAATGCAAGAGAAAGGCCATAATGTATTATTCCAGCCGAGGTGCAATTTAGATTTGGCCACTAGCTGCAGTGTACAGTTCACATACACTTAGGTTGGAGTCTTTAACTCGTTTTTCAACCAATCCACAAATTCCTTGTTATTAACAAACTATGGTTTTGGCAAGTCGGTTAGGACATCTACTTTGAGCATGACACAAGTAATTTTTCCAACAATTGTTTACAGACAGATTATTTCACTTATAATTCACTGTATCCCTATTCCAGTGGGTCAGAAGTTTACATACACTAAGTTGACTGTGCCTTTAAACAGCGTGGAAAATTCCTGAAAATGATGTCATGGCTTTAGAAGCTTCTGATAGGCTAATTGACATCTATTGAGTCAATTGGAGGTGAACCTGTGGATGTATTTCAAGGCCTACCTTCAAACTCAGTGCCTCTTTGCTTGACATCATGGGAAAATCAAAATAAATCAGCTAAGACCCCAGAAAAGAAATGGAGACCTCCACAAGTCTGGTTCATCCTTGAGAGCAATTTCCAAATGCTTGAAGGTACCACGTTCACACTACGGGACCACGCAGCCATCATACCGCTCAGGAACGAGACGTGTTCTGTCTCCTAGAGATGAACGTACTTTGGTGCAAAAAGTGCAAATCAATCCCAGAACAACAGCAAAGGACCTTGTGAAGATGCTGGAGGAAACGGGTACAAAAATATCTATATCCACAGTAAAACGAGTCCCATATCGACATAACCTGAAAGGCCGCTTCAGCAAGGAAGAAACCGCTGCTCCAAAACCTGCATAAAAAAGCCAAACTACGGTTTGCGATTGCACATGGGGACAAAGATTGTTATTTTTGGAGAAATGTCCTCTGGTCTGATGAACTAAAAATAGAACTGTTTGGCCATAATGACCATCGTTATGTTTGGAGGAAAAAAGGGGAGGCTTGCAAGCCGAAGAACACCTTCCCAACCGTGAAGCACGGGGGTGGCAGCATCATGTTGTGGGGGTTCTTTGCTGCAGGAGGGACTGGTGCACTTCACAAAATAGATGGCATCATGAGGAATTAAAATTATGTGGATATATTGAAGCAACATCTCCAGACATCAGTCAGGAAGTTAAAGCTTGGTCGCAAATGGGTCTTCCAAATGGACAATGACCCCAAGTATACTTCCAGTTATGGCAAAATGGCTTAAGGACAACAAAGTCAAGGTATTGGAGTGGCCATCACAAAGTCCTGACCTCAATCCTATAGAAAATTTGTGGGCAGAACTGAAAAAGCATGTGTGAGCAAGGAGACCTACAAACCTGACTCTGTTTCACAAGCTCTGTCAGGAGGAATGGGCCAAAATTCACCCAACTTATTATGGGAAGCTTGTGGAAGGCTCCCCAAAATGTTTGACCCAAGTTAAACAATTTAAAGGCAATGCTACTGTTATGTTAGATCCTTATATGATGACAAACTTTTAATTAACATATACTTCAGCTAGAAAACTCCATGTTTAGCCATGCAAGGCATTCTTTAATCATCAGTATAGCCCGCATAGCCTGCTGGGTAATGTAGTCTAAATGTTATTAACACATCACAACACATCTTCTTTCCTTTAAAAGAAAACTACTTTTCTATGTAACTACTCGTAACATCACATTTGTTTACTCAACCTGCATAACATGCAATTTTCAATAACACAATTTTCTTCCTTAAAAATAATAAATTTTTCAACTAAATATAGTCTGTCCAGCAATACTCTATTGTGGCCCTATTTCTTTTCACAAAACCAAACATTCATTCCAGGTGCCCCTTTTTTGAATTTTTTAGCAATTCTCCCAGTCGCAGCTGGTTACGACAGAGCCTGGGCGCGAACCCAGGGTCTCTGGTGGAACAGCTGGCGCTGCAGTACAGCACCCTTAACCACTGTGCCACCCCGGAGGCCCTCTTGTGTATTTTCTGTAGCATTTCTTTGCGTAGTGTCATGGGAATGACAATGTTGAACACCATGTCATCCACAACGGTGAGCTCTGCTCTGCACATCCATGGTTCCTGTACTCTCCTTGGACAGTTGTTTTTCTGTGCAGGCCATCCTATCAGTGTTGTTTCTTTAAACTCTGTCATTGTTTGGTCAGCTGCGGTCTCTCTTTTGATCTGCTCCATTCTCTCAGAAGACACAGGAAGTGATGCTACAATCATGTCGACGTAGGATTGAATCTGTGTTTTTCTGTGTGCTCTCCTTCTTGTCGACTGCTCGATAAAGAGTGTCAGCGGCGAACATGAACTTTCCCGGGGTATAGATCATCTTCACATCATACTTTTGCAGTCTGATCAACATTCTCTGGGTTCTCATTGGACAATCATTCAGTGGCTTAGACATGATTGACACCAATGGTTTGTGGTCTGTTTCTGCTTCGAAGTCTCGTCCGTAGACGTATTGGTGAAACCTTTCGCAAGCGTATGTGCTCGCCTCTAGTTCTTTCTCTATTTGTGCATACCTTGCCAAACTGTGACGCGTCTGCAGAAATCCTTCTGCTTTTCTCTGGATCATAGAACCTGAGCACTGGCTCTTCTGAGATTGTCTTCTTTAGGTTTTTGAAGCAGTTTTCCTGTTCATGGGACCATTCCCATTCATTTTCTCAGTTCCAGAAGACATCTGAGTGGAGCGGACTGTGCTGACAGTTGAGGTATGAACTAGAGGTTGACCGATTATGATTTTTCAACACCGATACCGATTATTGGAGGACCGAAAAAGCCGATACCGATTAATCAGCCTATTTATTTATTTGTAATAATGACCATTACAACAATACTGAATGAACACTTATTTTAACTTAATATAATGCATCAATAAAAATCATTTTAGCCTCAAATAAATAATGAGACATGTTCAATTTGGTTTAAATAATGCAAAAACAAAGTGTTGGAGAAGAAAGTAAAAGTGCAATATGGGCCATGTAAAAAAGCTAACGTTTAAGTTCCTTGCTCAGAACATGAGAACATATGAAAGCTGGTGGTTCCTTTTAACATGAGACTTCAATATTCCAAGGTAAGAGGTTTTAGGTTGTAGTTAATATAGTATTTATAGGATTATTTCTCTCTATACCATTTGTATTCCATATACCTTTGACTATTGGATGTTCTTATAGGCACTTTAGTATTGCCAGTGTAACAGTATAGCTTCCGTCCTTCTCCTCGCCCCTACCTGGGCTTGAACGAGAAACGCATCGACAACAGCCACCCTCGAAGCAGCGTTACCCATGCAGAGCAAGGGGAACAACTACTCCAAGTCTCAGAGCGAGTGACGTTTGAAACGCTATTAGCACACACTCCACTAACTAGCTAGCCATTTCACATCGGTTACACCAGCCTAATCTCGGGAGTTAATAGGCTTGAAGTCATAAACAGCGCAATGATTGAAGCACAGTGAAGAGCTGCTGGCAAAACGCACGAAAGTGCTGTTTGAATGAATGCTTACGAGCCTGCTGCTTCCTACCATCGCTCAGTCAGACTGCTCTATCAAAATATCAAATCATAGACTTAATTTTAACATAATAACACACAGAAATACGAGCCTTTGGTCATTAATATGGTCGAATCCAGAAACTATCATTTCGATAACAAAACGTTTATTATTATCGCATATACCCTGACTCTGCGTGTAATGAACTCAAGAGAAGTGACACAATTTCACCTGGTTAATATTGCCTACTAACCTGGATTTCTTTTAGCTAAATATGCAGGTTTAAAAATATATACTTCTGTGTATTGATTTTAAGAAAGGCATTGATGTTTATGGTTAGGTACACGTTGGAGCAACGACAGTCCTTTTTCCGCGAATGCGCACCACATCGATGTATATGCAATGCAGGACACGCTAGATAAACTAGTAATATCATCAACCATGTGTAGTTAACTACTGATTATGATTGATTGATTGTTTTTTATAAGATAAGTTTAATGCTAGCTAGCAGCTTACCTTGGCTTCTTACTGCATTCGCGTAACAGGCAGGCTCCTCGTGTAGTGCACTGAGAGGCAGGTGGTGAAAGCGTTGGACTAGTTAATTGTAAGGTTGCAAGATTGATTCCCCCGAGCTGACAAGGTAAAAACCTGTCGTTCTGCCCCTGAACAAGGCAGTTAACCCACCGTTCCTAGGCCGTCATTGAAAATAATAATGTCTTCTTTGTGTTCTTCTGTGTTCTTCTGACTTGCCTAGTTAAATAAAGGTGTAAAAAAATATAAAAAAACGGCCAAATCATTGTCCAAAAATACCAATTTCCGATTGTTATGAAAACTTGAAATCGGCCCTAATTAATCGGCCATTCCGATTAATCGGTCGACCTCTAGTATGAACTTTGAAAGGTAGGTGATCATGCCCATGAAGTGTCTCACATCGTCCTTGTTCTTCAGGCGCTCCATGTTGTTGATGGCTGATGTTTTCCTCGGGTCTGGTTTGACTCCATCCTCTGAAAGTACGTCTCCCACGAAGTTAAGTGTTTTCACACCAAACTCGCATTTGTCCTTGTTTAGTTTTAGGGTGAGTTTTTGTGTCAGGTCCAGCACTTGTCTCACTCTTGCATCGTGTTCTTCTTTTGTGGACCCCCAGACGATGATGTCATCCATCACAGTCTCCACTCCTGGAATGTGCTCGAAGATCATGTGGATTGTCTTGTGGTAGACCTCTTGCGCTGAGAGAATCCCAAATGGTAGACGAAGAAATCTGTACCTGCCCTCAGGTGTGTTGAATGTGCGTAGCCTTGAGCTTGTATCATCTAGCTTCATTTGCCAGAATCCTGATGAGGCATCAAGCTTACTGAACCACTTTGCTCCAGCAAACTGCGACATTATCTCTTCTCTGGTTGGCAACTTGAAATGCTCTCTCTTGATTGCTTTGTTGAGATCTCTCAGGTCTAGACATATCCTGAGATCGCCATTCTTTTTCACCACAGTAACCAGAGAGCTTACCCAGTCTGTCGGTTCATACATTTTTGTGATGACGTCCATCTTTTCCATGCGTCTGAGTTCCTCTTTGAGCTTTTTTCTCAGTGCAAATGGAACTTTTCTGCATGCATGCACAACTGGAGTCATCAGTACATATTTTGTGTTCTCCTGGTAAACATCCAAGACCCTCAAACACATCCTCATACTCAGCCAGTAGCGATTCTTGGTCATTTTCAGTCTGTGATGTCACTACATACTCTTTTCAACAAATTGAGCTTTTCACATGCATTGATTCCTAGAATAGGCTGTACACTCTTTTCCACAATCAGCAGCTGTGCTCTGAACTGTTTTCCTTTGTGCTGTAAAGTTACTATGCAGCTTCCTTTGACTGGTACGTTCTCCCCAGTATAACCAGTAACCTTAATTTTCACCGGGTGTATTTTGCTCTTCACCTTCAGTGTTTTGTAGTCATCCAGCGATAACAGGTTTACCTGTGCTCCAGTATCAAGCTTGAATGGTATTATAGTTTCAATCCTAGTCAATGGCACAATCCATTCAGCATTTACGGCACTGCATATTTCCACAGAATCAACAAAGAATTCTTCAATCTCCTCGACTGTGTGAACCTTTTTCTTCGTAGCCTCAGCTTTGCATTTTTTTGGCTTGTGGATAAATCCACATTTTCCACATGTAGTGTTTTGATTTCTCTCTTTTGCTTGTTTTTGTTTTGTAATTTGTGTATTGCTCCTCTCTTTTTATTTTATGCACTGACATCTCATCCCTGCGCAGCTCTTTAGCTTGTGCTCTGGTGGTTTCAGCTGCTCGACACATATTCACTGCTTTATCCATAGTTAAATCTTGCTCACGCAGCAATCTCTCCTTGAGTCCATTATCAAGTATGCCACAGACTATCCTGTCTTTCACTAGTGAGTCTTTCAGATGTTCAAATTTACACGTTTTGCTCAGTGTGTTCAGCTCAGCCAAATACTGGTCAAAACTGACTCCCTGTTTCTGATCATGAGAGAAAAACTTGTATCTCTCAAACGTGACGTTCTGGCTTGGTACAAAGTACTCCTCAAATGTATCCATTAGCACAGTCAATGTCAAGTTTGCCTCGTCTTGCTGAAAGCTATTGTAAATGTCCAATGCATCCTCTCCAATAACATGCAGAAAATGGAAGCTTTCAATTTGTCATCATCTCCCCCTGCACCACTGGCTGCTAGGTAGATATTGAATCTCTCCTCAAACAATTGCATGGTATTCTTTCACTGTAATAGCTACTGTAAATCGGATAGTGCAGTTCGATTAAGAAGAGTTTAAGTTTATTCCAATATCAGATATGTCTGTGTCCTGGGGAATGTTCTTGTTACTTACAACCTCATGCTAATCGCATTAGCCTACGTTAGCTCAACCGTCCAGCGGGGGACCCATGATCCTGTAGAGGTTAAAGTAATGATGAACTGTTGTTTCTCTTTGCGTATTTGAGCTGTTCTTGTCATATTGTGGACTTGGTCTTTTACCGAATAGAGCTATCTTCTGTATACCACCCCTACCTTGTCACAACACAGCTTATTGGCTCAAACACATTAACAAGGTAAGAAATTCCACAAATTACCTTTTAACAAGGCACACCTGTTAATTGAAATGTTTTCCACGTGACTAGCTCATGAAACTGGTTGTGAAAATGTGCAAAATCTGTTGTCAAGACAAAAGGGTGGTTACTTTGAAGAATCTCAAATAGAACATTTATTTGGATTTGTTTAACTTTTTTTTTAGTTACTCCATGAGTCCATTTGTGTTTTTTTCATAGTTTTGATGTCTTCACTATTATTCTACAATGTAGAAAATAGTAAAAAGAAAGAAAATCCTTGAATGAGTAGGTGTGTCTGTTACGCCCCTGAAAACAGGGGAGAAATAATCACGAGAGTGATACGGTGTTGTTTTCTCAATTCAACTTTTAGTGCAATCATTTTACAAAAGTAACACATTACAAAACAACAGAAAACCCATTATACAAATAACACAGCAAAATATCTTACAGTGCCTTGCGAAAGTATTCGGCCCCCTTGAACTTTGCGACCTTTTGCCACATTTCAGGCTTCAAACATAAAGATATAAAACTGTATTTTTTTGTGAAGAATCAACAACAAGTGGGACACAATCATGAAGTGGAACGACATTTATTGGATATTTCAAACTTTTTTAACAAATCAAAAACTGAAAAATTGGGCGTGCAAAATTATTCAGCCCCCTTTAATTTAATTTAATTTAATACTTTGTAGCGCCACCTTTTGCTGCGATTACAGCTGTAAGTAGCTTGGGGTATGTCTCTATCAGTTTTGCACATCGAGAGACTGACATTTTTTCCCATTCCTCCTTGCAAAACAGCTCAAGCTCAGTGAGGTTGGATGGAGAGCATTTGTGAACAGCAGTTTTCAGTTCTTTCCACAGATTCTCGATTGGATTCAGGTCTGGACTTTGACTTGGCCATTCTAACACCTGGATATGTTTATTTTTGAACCATTCCATTGTAGATTTTGCTTTATGTTTTGGATCATTGTCTTGTTGGAAGACAAATCTCCGTCCCAGTCTCAGGTCTTTTGCAGACTCCATAAGGTTTTCTTCCAGAATGGTCCTGTATTTGGCTCCATCCATCTTCCCATCAATTTTAACCATCTTCCCTGTCCCCGCTGAAGAAAAGCAGGCCCAAACCATGATGCTGCCACCACCATGTTTGACAGTGGGGATGGTGTGTTCAGCTGTGTTGCTTTTACGCCAAACATAACGTTTTGCATTGTTGCCAAAAAGTTCAATTTTGGTTTCATCTGACCAGAGCACCTTCTTCCACATGTTTGGTGTGTCTCCCAGGTGGCTTGTGGCAAACTTTAAACAACACTTTTTATGGATATCTTTAAGAAATGGCTTTCTTCTTGCCACTCTTCCATAAAGGCCAGATTTGTGCAATATACGACTGATTGTTGTACTATGGACAGAGTCTCCCACCTCAGCTGTAGATCTCTGCAGTTCATCCAGAGTGATCATAGGCCTCTTGGCTGCATCTCTGATCAGTCTTCTCCTTGTATAAGCTGAAAGTTTAGAGGGACGGCCAGGTCTTGGTAGATTTGCAGTGGTCTGATACTCTTTCCATTTCAATATTATCGCTTGCACAGTGCTCCTTGGGATGTTTAAAGCTTTTTGTATCCAAATCCGGCTTTAAACTTCTTCACAACAGTATCTCGGACCTGCCTGGTGTGTTCCTTGTTCTTCATGATGCTCTCTGCGCTTTTAACGGACCTCTGAGACTATCACAGTGCAGGTGCATTTATACGGAGACTTGATTACACACAGGTGGATTGTATTTATCATCATTACTAATTTAGGTCAACATTGGATCATTCAGAGATCCTCACTGAACTTCTGGAGAGAGTTTGCTGCACTGAAAGTAAAGGGGCTGAATAATTTTGCACGCCCAATTTTTCAGTTTTTGATTTGTTAAAAAAGTTTGAAATATCCAATAAATGTCGTTCCACTTCATGATTGTGTCCCACTTGTTGTTGATTCTTCACAAACAAATACAGTTTTATATCTTTATGTTTGAAGCCTGAAATGTGGCAAAAGGTCGCAAAGTTCAAGGGGGCCGAATACTTTCGCAAGGCACTGTATTAACAACGCACATGTGGCCTCCCGGGTGGCGCAGTGGTTAAGGGCACTGTACTGCAGCGACTCCTGTGGCGGGCCGGGCGCAGTGCGCACTAACCAAGGTTGCCAGGTGCACAGTATTTCCTCCGACACATTGGTGCGGCTGGCTTCCAGGTTGGATGCGCGCTGTGTTAAGAAGCAGTGCGGCTTGGTTGGGTTGTGTATCGGAGGACGCATGACTTTCAACCTTCGTCTCTCCCGAGCCCGTACGGGAGTTGTAGCAATGAGACAAGATAGTAGCTACTACAACAATTGGATACTACAAAATTGGTGAGAAAAAGGGGTAAAATTCAAACAAAAAAACCAACGCACATGTTCATTAACAATCAACATAAAATGGCAGCTACTCTCAGTACGATGCTATTCTTCGCTACAACCGAGCAGGGCTCATATTACTCTCTGCAAACTTAACTCTAACTTCCTCAAGATGTTACTAAGATACACCTTAAACACTCTTGACATGTTAGCGAGTTATTACATTTAAATTACTATTTTCTATCATCAATAACATACCTGAAAACAGGGGAGAAATAATCACGAGAGTGATACGGTGTTTTCTCAATTAAACTTTTAGTGCAATGAGAAAAGACCGCGATTTCCCCAGGAATATGAGTGGAGACCAGAGCAATCGATCTCAGGCTCATAGATTAAGAGCATTTCGTAGATCACAGATTAACACTTTTAGGCACCGCAAAATAAAGTAATCAATATAAGGTTTACACATTACTCTCACAATTCGTACCCTTTGTACGCTTGACGGATTTGAACTTTAACACAATTATATGAATTATCAATCTCTATCAACTAATACTGAATGCATGATCTTTTTAACCTTGGATGTTTTAAGATCCTCACATACTATGAATTTACTAATACTTTTTAATGTATAACAGGCTATGAATATTTCCTTTAACATGTCACATGTCCAAACCTTTAACTGGTACTGTATATTCAAAATATTTAATAAGATATTGAATTTCGCCTTTACTACTATAGCCCAGAGAAACGCATTGAATAACAGTCATCAATGACAGTACAGTCAAAAAATAGGTTTTGAAGTGTTTGGCCTATATCTAGGATATATAAGAAAGCTTAGGAAATACAGTGCCTTGAGAAAGTATTCGGCCCCCTTGAACTTTGCGACCTTTTGCCACATTTCAGGCTTCAAACATAAAGATATAAAACTGTATTTTTTTTGTGAAGAATCAACAACAAGTGGGACACAATCATGAAGTGGAACGACATTTATTGGATATTTCAAACTTTTTTAACAAATCAAAAACTGAAAAATTGGGCGTGCAAAATTATTCAGCCCCTTTACTTTCAGTGCAGCAAACTCTCTCCAGAAGTTCAGTGAGGATCTCTGAATGATCCAATGTTGACCTAAATGACTAATGATGATAAATACAATCCACCTGTGTGTAATCAAGTCTCCGTATAAATGCACCTGCACTGTGATAGTCTCAGAGGTCCGTTAAAAGCCCAGAGAGCATCATGAAGAACAAGGAACACACCAGGCAGGTCCGAGATACTGTTGTGAAGAAGTTTAAAGCCGGATTTGGATACAAAAAGATTTCCCAAGCTTTAAACATCCCAAGGAGCACTGTGCAAGCAATAATATTGAAATGGAAGGAGTATCAGACCACTGCAAATCTACCAAGACCTGGCCGTCCCTCTAAACTTTCAGCTCATACAAGGAGAAGACTGATCAGAGATGCAGCCAAGAGGCCCATGATCGCTCTGGATGAACTGCAGAGATCTTCAGCTGAGGTGGGAGACTCTGTCCATAGGACAACAATCAGTCGTATATTGCACAAATCTGGCCTTTATGGAAGAGTGGCAAGAAGAAAGCCATTTCTTAAAGAGATCCATAAAAAGTGTCGTTTAAAGTTTGCCACAAGCCACCTGGGAGACACACCAAACATGTGGAAGAAGGTGCTCTGGTCAGATGAAACCAAAATTGAACTTTTTGGCAACAATGCAAAACGTTATGTTTGGCGTAAAAGCAACACAGCTGAACACACCATCCCCACTGTCAAACATGGTGGTGGCAGCATCATGGTTTGGGCCTGCTTTTCTTCAGCAGGGACAGGGAAGATGGTTAAAATTGATGGGAAGATGGATGGAGCCAAATACAGGGCCATTCTGGAAGATAACCTGATGGAGTCTGCAAAAGACCTGAGACTGGGACGGAGATTTGTCTTCAAACAAGACAATGATCCAAAACATAAAGCAAAATCTACAATGGAATGGTTCAAAAATAAACATATCCAGGTGTTAGAATGGCCAAGTCAAAGTCCAGACCTGAATCTAATCGAGAATCTGTGGAAAGAACTGAAAACTGCTGTTCACAAATGCTCTCCATCCAACCTCACTGAGCTCGAGCTGTTTTGCAAGGAGGAATGGGAAAAAATGTCAGTCTCTCGATGTGCAAAACTGATAGAGACATACCCCAAGCGACTTACAGCTGTAATCGCAGCAAAAGGTGACGCTACAAAGTATTAACTTATGGGGGCTGAATAATTTTGCACGCCCAATTTTTCAGTTTTTGATTTGTTAAAAAAGTTTGAAATATCTAATAAATGTCGTTCCACTTCATGATTGTGTCCCACTTGTTGTTGATTCTTCACAAAAAAATACAGTTTTATATCTTTATGTTTGAAGCCTGAAATGTGGCGAAAGGTCGCAAAGTTCAAGGGGGTCGAATACTTTCGCAAGGCACTGTATATATATTTGCACATATTGAATCCCTTTTTCTGGGTAGGCACACAACTACCTTCATACCTCCATTTTTTTTTAAACGGTTACTATCAGACGAGTCCTGTGACACTTTTGGGGGTCATAGAGCAAAACAGAGACCACCATCGTTTACTATATTTTGTTGGTTTACAACCGTTCAGATGCTACAGGCGTTTTCGTGAGAAGACCGGTTTTCTGTATGTCTCATTGTCTGACAAACACCGCTCTAGGTCTTCCACCTTTCACCGCAGATGCGGAAGTGCTACATTGGCGAATGCGGTGGATTGAGACACATCCAATTGTTTTATCTTATTTATTAATACCTTTATTTAACTAGGCCTGTCAGTTAAGAACAAATTCTTATTTTCATTGACGGCCTAGGAACACTGGGTTAACTGCCTTGTTCAGGGGCAAAACGACTGTAGGTCAATCGACTCTAGATACATTATATATACAAAGGTATTGGGACACCCCTTCAAATTAGTGGATTTGGCTATTTCAGCCACACCAGTTGCTGACAGGTGTATAAAATCAAGCACACGGCCATGCAATCTCCATAGACTAACATTGGCAGTAGAATGGCCTTACTGAAGAGCTCACGGACTTTCAACATGACACCGTCATAGGATGCCACCTTTCCAACAAGTCAGTTCATCAAATTTCAGCTGTGAAGTGGTAGGCCTCACAGAGCGGGACCGCCGAGTGCTGAAGCGTGTAGTGCGTAAAAATTGTCTGTCCTTGGTTGCAGCACTCACTACCAAGTCCCAAACTGCTTCTGGAAGCAACTTCAGCACAAGGCCGATGGACAATTGTCAGGAGAACGCTACCTCCCCCATTGCATAGTGCCACCTGTATAGTTGGTGGAGGAGGAATAATGGGCTGGGGCTGTTTTCATGGTAGGACTAGGCCCCTTAGTTCCAGTGAAGGGAAATCTTAGCTCTACAGCATATAATGACATTCTAGACGATTCTGTGCTTCCAACTTTGTGACAACAGTTTTGGGAATGGCTTTTCCTCTTTCAGGACAACAATGCCCCCCAGCACAAAGCAAGGTCCATACAGAAATGGTTTGATGAGATCAGTATGGAAGAACTTGACTGGCCTGCACAGAGCCCTGACCTCAACCCCATCGAACACCTTTGGAACGTATTGGGAACGCCGACTGAGAGCCAGGCCTAATCAGTGCCTGACCTCGCTAATGCTCTTGTGACTGAATGGAAGCAAGTCCCTGCAGCAATGTTCCAACATCTAGTGGAAAACCTTCCCAGAAGAGTGGAGGCTGTTATAGCAGCAAAGGGAGAACTGACTCCATATTAATGCCAATGATTTTGGAATGAGATGTTCGACGAGCAGGTGTCCACATGCCTTTAGTTATTTAGTCTATTATACTCTAGAGTTAGGCCTCACTTTAGAGACATTTGGAATGACTTGCCTGGCAAACTAAATCTAACCAGCAGAGATGTTCCCATAGAACTGAGAGAGAGATGGAGATGGAGCTGAGCAGGTGTCCTCAATCCTCACCTTTGCAGAATCTGGTCCTCTGTCATGTGGTTTCCATAGCACCCTGAGCAGAAATCACTTGTATTAACACAATATACTTTAATGCTTTTATTTATCACTTCTTCTTTTTCTCTTTGACACTTGGCAAGACTGGGTAGAATAGAATAATACACATTGTACTGTGTACAAAATGATATTCTTAATAGAAGCTTAATCAGCTGCATACAATTCAACAAGTGATACATTTTCAATTATAAATTGGGTGGTTCGAGCCCTGAATGCTGTTTGTCTGAGAGCCGTGGTATACCATGGATATGACAACACATTTATTTGTACTCCTCTAATTATGTTGGTAACCAGTTTATAATAGCAATAAGGCACCTTGGGGGTTTGTGATATTTGGCCAATATGCCATGGCTAAGGGATGTGTCCAGGCACTCCGCGTTGCATCGTGTTAAGAACAGCTCTTAGCCGTGGTATATTGGCCATATACCACACCTCAATGGGCCTTATTACTGGGGATCAAGTGTGTAAAATGTTTGTGGCTTTATCAACCTGCTTTATATACTAGTGTGGAGATAAAATAGCCTTATCTTGTCTGGCTGATACTGCTTCTGCTTTCTCTCTGCTGCCTGTCTTCAGCCCCCCTCTCTCTAAATTAAATTCAAAGGGATTTATTGGCATGGGAAACATATGTTTCCATTGCCAAAGCAAGTGAAATAGATAATAAACAAAAGTGAAATAAACAATATTAAGTGAACCGTAAACATTAAGCTCACAAAAGTTCAGAAGGAATATGTCATATTGTGGTTTTATACAGTGTTTTAACAATGTGCAAAAAATCAACATAAATATGGGTTGTATTTACAATGGTGTTTGTTCTTCACTGGTTTTCAAATTCTTTGTGTGTCTGTGTAATCTGAGGGAAATATGTGTCCCTAATATGGTCATACATTTGGCAGGAGGTTTTGTGGGCAGTGTGCGCATAGCCTGTCTTCTTTTGAGAGCCAGGTCTGCCTACGGCGGCCGCTCTCAATAGCAAACCTATGCTCACTGAGTCTGTACATTGTCAAAACTTTCCTTAATTTTGGATCCGTCACAGTGGTCAGGTATTCTGCCACTGTGTACTCTCTGTTTAGTGCCAAATAGCATTCTAGTTTGCTCAGTTTTTCTATACATTATTTTCAATGTGTCAAGTAATTAACTTTTTGTTTTCTCATGATTTGGTTGGGTCTAATTGTGTTGCTGTCCTGGGGCTCTATGAGGTCTGTTTGTGAACAGAGCCCCAGGACCAGCTTGCTTAGGGGACTCTTCTCCAGGTTCTCTCGGTGTAGGTGATGGCTTTGTTATGGAAGGTTTGCGAATCGCTTCCTTTTAGGTGGTTGTAGAATTGAACGTCTCTTTTCTGGATTTTGATAATTAGCTGGTATTGGCCTAATTCTGCTCTGCATGCATTATTTGGTGTTGTACGTTGTACACGGAGGATCTTTTTTTGCAGAATTCTGCATTCAGAGTCTCAGTTTGGTGTTTGTCGCATTTTGAGAATTCTTTGTTGGTGAGAGGACACCAGACCTCACAACCATAAAGGGCAATGGGTTCTATAACTGATTCAAGTATTTTTAGCCAGATCCTAATTGGTATGTAAAATGTTATGTTCCTCTTAATGGCGTAGAAGGCCCTTCTTGCCTTTTCTCTCAGATTGTTCACAGCTTTGTGGAACTTACCTGTGTCGCTGACATTTGGCTGAGGTATGTATAATTTTTGTGTGTTCTAGGGCAACGGTGTCTAGATGGAATTTTGTATTTCTGGTATTTCTGGCAACTGGATCTTTTTTTTTTGTAACACCATTATTTTTGTCTTACTGAGGTTTACAGTCAGAGCCCAGGTCTGACCGTCTTTGCAGAAGATCTAGGTGCTGCTGTAGGCCCTCGTTGGTTGGGGACAGAAGCACCAGATCATCAGTAGACATTTGACTTCAGATTCTCTCGCCCCATTGGGAATTGTCACGTACAGAGGCAGCTGAGCCTAGAGTCCTGCAGGTCTGATCTGTGTGAAGAGGCCCTATATAGTCACTATTATACTTCTATGAGAGCCCCTCTGTAAGCTATACAGCCATAGTCATTAGAGCAGGGATCCCACTCAAAGGCTCTGATTAGGAGACACATGAAGCTGCTGTGTATTTCTAAGTGTATTTTGTGCTATATCACTGGCTTAATAGATTTGCTGCTCAGACAGCCTCTTCCCTGCGTCTTGATTGGCTGCTGACACCTCTCTGACCTCTCTGTGGGTGTGACCCCTGATGCTGTGTTGTTGAGCAGAGGACAGGAGAGGGAACTGCAGTTGCTGCTTTGTTCCTGGAAGTAGGAGTGGGGAGATGATGGAGGGATTTCACTGTGACCTTGTCTGATATGTACTCCTGAGAGCCCGGCTCCATACAGGATTTATGTCTCCCAAGCTGAAATGTCATTCATCTCTCTGCTCTGCCCTACTGCATCTGGAAGAGAGGATCTTTACAAGGCACTCCGATTGAAACAAGGTTGTTTGTCTCCTTTACAATGAGACTACAGAACAATACAAAGACTATTAGATGGAGAATGTGGCTTCTGGAAAGCAGGTTGTTCTGCCTGTGCCGTGTCTGTTTTTGTTGTGTGTTTGGGTGGAAAACAAAGATGAGTGGTGGGCCCCAGCCTGTTGGCTGTGGAGTTGCTGCTGGCTGGTGGAGGCTGTGAATCATCACCCAGCTGCCCCTGGCTCTCAACCTACCCTGCTGACAAAATACACAACTTTGTAAGGTTTACAGTCAGGGCCCAGTTACAGTAAACACTTGATTTGTACAGGGACAGGGTAATTCACAGACTACTTGTAGTTACAAAGAGCATCCCAATGTTTTGGGGCAATAACAGCTTTACAAGATAATTGCTGTGTCTTGGTATTTTTGTGGTATTTAATGTGGTATTTACAATTAATAAAACCGGAAAAAGTAAAAGGATGAACAAGTGTCTTGTTAATTTGATGTCCCTGCGTTTGTGATGCTGTGACTACTATGGGCCTAAGTTATCAGCAGAGGCTGAACAATGGCTGCCAGGGTTGAGTATGATAGAAATATGTTTTATTATCACAAGGGTACATTCACATTTTTACCACTACTTAATCAGAACTTTCATTATCTTGGGGGAATGATTGACTTCTTTTTACAAGACCCCTCTTATACAACCTCCAAGAGAGAGGAATATGCGGCAGAGCAGCTAATTATTTAGTGTAAATTGTCTTCACACAAACATGTTCCTCACAGTGTTAGTTGGCCCAGCGGGGATGTGCAGGTAGTCTATCAATATTTATTAGTTAGAGACTATGTTATGAGCCCTGATATCTACCATTGACGTTCCCCAGTAAATATCCTTTGCTAAAGAAATATAGCTATAGGAGTTGTTGTCAAGAGCAGAATATGACATTTTTATGTGTGTGAAATTACTCTATACTTCACATTGGTGAATTAGGAGTGTGTGGGACTGGCAGTGAGGTAGGCTGGTATTACTGTGCCGTGTAACAGTGTGAATGGGGGCTTTGACTAAGGTTGGCTAATTGCACTTAACTTTATCAGAGACAATTAAGAGCCAGTTTGACAAGTGTGGTTTGGCATGGCTGCGGCTAATTCCATTTCGTCTTATGCGGTGCTGTCCTGACCTTATCAGGAGGCTGGCGATACAAGGGCCAAGCAATGGTGAGATTATTTAAAGCAGAGTGGGTCAGAGGAACGCTCAGCTAGTTTATGTTGTCTCACTTATCTCTCTCTACTTTGTCTCCCCTCCCCCTCCCCCACTACAGTGCAGTGTCTGGAGATGACAACTAAGAGGAAGATCATTGGGCGCCTGGTGCCATGCCGGTGCTTCCGGGGTGAGGAAGAGGTCATCTCAGTGCTGGACTACTCCCACTGCAGTCTGCAGCAGGTGCCCAAGGAGATCTTCAGCTTCGAGCGCACGCTGGAGGAGCTCTACCTGGACGCCAACCAGATTGAGGAGCTGCCCAAGGTGGGTTCTGAAGGGGCTTGGGCCTGGGACTGAGGCTTGGGTCTGAGAGCTGGGACTGGGTCCTGAGGGCTGGGGCTGGGCTGTGGGATGAAATGGGTGAAGTGTATAAAAGGGACTCTGTAAAGTCATAGTTCAGACCATTTCCCAACATTACAAAGCATGGCATACTGATCGATGTCAACATTATCTCAGCTCTATGCACTCTCTCTCTTCATTTGGCGCTCAGTGTTTATTGTCTAAATGCGTTGCCAAGCCAACCAAACCCCCACAGACCAAAGAGTGGCGTAATGCCCTTCCTGTCTGTAGATGAGCTGTTAATAAAGCAGAGAGAAAAACATTCAGAGAGGGAGAGAGGGAGAAAGAAGCTATGTGGTCAGGAGAGAAGGGGGTTGGTTATGAATAAGCACCATGGACAGCTCCCAGTCAATGAGATAGCAGTTTAAGAGTTTCTTTCCAATACACTATATTTTCAGAAAAGGTGTAAAATGTACTTTTATTTTTTGAATTTATGAAAGTGTGTTTTTTCTTCACTTCAATGACAGACATGTAGTTGTTTGAAATCTTTCACTTGATGGTTTCATTTCAGCGAGAAATAATCATGTTTTTTTTTAAACGCTATATGTTTGACTCGCTCTCAGAGAAATAAGTAGTACTGCTAGGTTTTACACGGTCAAATGTAGCAAATAACTACATTTATTTTAACAAAGAACTGTACAAATGATACATTTGTGACCTCAGGCCAGCATCCTGGAGTCACCTCTTCACTGTTGAAGTTGAGATTGGTGTTTTGTGGGTACTTTTTAATGAAGCTGCCAGTTGAGGACTTGTGAGGCATCTGTTTCTCAAACTAGACACTCTAATGTACTTGTCCTCTTGCTCAGTTGTGTACCGGGGCCTCCCACTCCTCTTTCTATTCTGGTTAGAGCCAGTTTGCTCTGTCTGTGAAGGGAGTAGTACACAGCGTTGTACTAGATGTTCAGTTTCTTGGCAATTTCTCGCATGGAATATCCTTCATTTCTCAGAACAAGAATAGACTGATGAGTTTCAGAAGAAAGTTCTTTGTTTCTGGCTATTTTGAGCCTGTAATCGAACCCACAAATGCTGATGCTCCAGATACTCAACTGGTCTAAAGAAGGCCAATTGTATTGCTTCTTTAATCAGAACAACAGTTTTCAATAGAAAAACTTTCCAAGAAAGCTAAGGTAACTGAGCTAAACGACTACCGCCCCGTAGCACTCACTTCCGTCATCATGAAGTGCTTTGAGAGACTAGTCAAGGACCATATCACCTCCACCCTACCTGACACCCTAGACCCACTCCAATTTGCTTACCGCCCAAATAGGTCCACAGACGATGCAATCTCAACCACACTGCACACTGCCCTAACCCATCTGGACAAGAGGAATACCTATGTGAGAATGCTGTTCATCGACTACAGCTTGGCATTCAACACCATAGTACCCTCCAAGCTCGTCATCAAGCTCGAGACCCTGGGTCTCGACCCCGCCCTGTGCAACTGGGTACTGGACTTCCTGACGGGCCGCCCCCAGGTGGTGAGGATAGGCAACAACATCTCCACCCCGCTGATCCTCAACACTGGGGCCCAACAAGGGTGCGTTCTGAGCCCTCTCCTGTACTCCCTGTTCACCCACGACTGCGTGGCCACGCACGCCTCCAACTCAATCATCAAGTTTGCGGACGACACAACAGTGGTAGGCTTGATTACCAACAACGACGAGACGGCCTACAGGGAGGAGGTGAGGGCCCTCGGAGTGTGGTGTCAGGAAAATAACCTCACACTCAACGTCAACAAAACTAAGGAGATGATTGTGGACTTCAGGAAACAGCAGAGGGAACACCCCCCTATCCACATCGATGGAACAGTAGTGGAGAGGGTAGTAAGTTTTAAGTTCCTCGGCATACACTTCACAGACAAACTGAATTGGTCCACTCACACAGACAGCATCGTGAAGAAGGCGCAGCAGCGCCTCTTCAACCTCAGGAGGCTGAAGAAATTTGGCTCGTCACCAAAAGCACTCACAAACTTCTACAGATGCACAATCGAGAGCATCCTGGCGGGCTGTATCACCGCCTGGTATGGCAACTGCTCCGCCCTCAACCGTAAGGCTCTCCAGAGAGTAGTGAGGTCTGCACAACGCATCACCGGGGGCAAACTACCTGCCCTCCAGGACACCTACACCACCCGATGTTACAGGAAGGCCATAAAGATCATCAAGGACAACAACCACCCGAGCCACTGCCTATTCACCCCGCTATCATCCAGAAGGCGAGGTCAGTACAGGTGCATCAAAGCTGGGACCGAGAGACTGAAAAACAGCTTCTATCTCAAGGCCATCAGACTGTTAAACAGCCACCACTAACATTGAGTGGCTGCTGCCAACACACTGACTCAACTCCAGCCACTTTAATAATGGGAATTGATGGGAAATGATGTAAAATATATCACTAGCCACTTTAAACAATGCTACCTAATATAATGTTTACATACCCTACATTATTCATCTCATATGTATACGTATGTGCTGTGCTCTATATCATCAACTGCATCATTGTGTAGTACATGTATCACTAGCCACTTTAACTGTGCCACTTTGTTTACATGCTCATCTCATATGTATATACTGTACTCGATACCATCTACTGTATCTTGCCTATGCTGCTCTGTACCATCACTCATCCATATATCTTTATGTACATATTCTTTATCCCCTTACACTGTGTATAAGACAGTAGTTTTGGAATTGTTAGTTAGATTACTTGTTGGTTATTACTGCATTGTCGGAACTAGAAGCACAAGCATTTCGCTACACTCGCATTAACATCTGCTAACCATGTGTATGTGACAAATACAATTTTATTTGATTTGATTTCAATAGTGCTAACATAATTGCAAAATTGTTTTCTAATGATCATTTAGCATTTTAAAATTATAAAATTTGATTAACTAACACAACTTGCCATTGGAATACAGGAGTGATGGTTGCTGATAATGGGCCTCTGTACTGTATATAGATATTCCATAAAACTTCTGCAGTTTCCAGCTGCAATAGTCATTTACAACATTGGCTACACTGTATTTATTTTAATGGACAAAAAAATGTGCTTTTCTTTCAAAAACATGGACATTTCTAAGTGACCCCAAACTTTTGAACGGTAGTGTACATTTGACATTTAAGTCATTTTTAGTAATCTTACCCAGAGTGAGTTACAGTAAGTGTATTCATCTTAAGATAGCTATGTGAGACATCCACATATCACAGACAAGTATACAAAGTTAATTCCTGCTAAACAATGGAGATATAGAGTTTGAGGAAAAAAAGAACATTTTATACACACAGTTCAAATATATGAGTAACAAATCTGAGATCAGTAATATTTTGCACATACATGAAGAAAATTCTGACAAAAAAGTACAAGTGTGAAAAATTGGTGGATATACTGTAGCGTTTTGGAATAAACTCTTCAGTTTCTCATAGAGCGATGTAGCGTGTGCTCTGTGCCTGAAGCCCCCACTCAATGGACTTGCTGACTTTTATCTAACCTTCACACTGAATAGAAAACAATACATTCAGTGAATGTAGGTTTCATTAAAACTTTCAAAGGAGATCTATTACAGTCTAGATGTTATGACAATAGTGTCTTCATTTGAAATGGGAACTCCTGGATGAATACATCATAGCATTCAATACAATTTTAACATTCAATGAAGTTCAATACAACATTCATGAATTTCAACAATTAATTGTCTGAATGTGTACAGTGATATCCTTCAGAGGTTCTGTGGAATTAATGAATTATTATTTGTTTAATACATTTGACAGTGTATTGTGTTCATCAACCAACTCCCAATTAGATACGTTAAGTTATGGATCTCAGTGAGGTTTGTTCAGGGTCTTTGTGAAGAGAGTTCAGAGCCAGTGTGGTGCCTCACAGGGTTGCATAAGAACCAGGCATTGATAGATCCAAAGTGTGTGGTCTTTTATGTAAGTGATGCCTTGGGCAAGACTGGACAACGCTGGCTGTCCTGATCCTCTCCAGTCTCCATTGATGTAGATACTCCCCCTCTGGCTATTATAGCTCTTAAAGAGTAATGGCCTCTCATAATGGACGTGTTACAGTAATGTCCTTACTGGACTGTAATGTCTCCCTGACTGTCTCAAATGGCATCCTCTTCCCTATGCTTCCCTATGGGCCCTGGTCAAAGGTAGTGGACTGTATAGGGAATAAGGTTCCATTTGGGATGTAGGCCCTTAGAACTTGTCCCTCTCTAGTCTCTGTTCTACATTTAGAAAGGAATCAACTGCTCTAATCTATATTTTACATGGAGAAAGGAATGGACTACAGAGATGGGAGGAAGCGCTTGTTGATACTGTATTGGCTGGCTTTGTTAAAACAAATTCTGTACATTTATGAATGTAAATATTGATCTTCATTATTCATGTTACACAGTTAGAATGGTGATTATTAAACTGTTATCTCAAACATACTGCATATGGCATGATGCGCATGCACACTAACTCTGCATAGCACCGTTTTCAACCTCCCTCCCTCTATGCTTTCTCTCTCTCTCTCTCTCCCTTCCTCCTTAATGCTCCATCTCTCTCTCTCCCTCGCTCTCTCTGAGGTCTGATGTGTCCCTCCCTCCCTCCCTCCCTCCCTCCCTCCCTCCCTCCCTCCCTCCCTCCCTCCCTCCCTCCCTCCATGCTCCATCTCTCTCTTTCTCTCTCCCTCACTCTCTCTGAGGAGGACTGATGTCTCTCTCTCCCTCCCTCCTCTATGCTACATATCTCTCTTTCCCTCTGCCTCGCTCTCTCTGAGGAGGACTGATGTGGCTCTCCCTCCCTCCTCTATGCTCCATCTCTCTGAGGAGGACTGATGTGGCTCTCTCCCTCTCTCTATGCTCCATCTCTCTCTCTCTCTCTCTCTGAGGAGGACTGATGTCTCTCTCCCTCCCTCCTCTATGCTCCATCTCTCTGAGGAGGACTGATGTGGCTCTCTCCCTCTCTCTATGCTCCATCTCTCTCTCTCTCTCTCTCTCTGGGGAGGACTGATGTGGCTCTCTCCCTCCCTTCATATAGAGCTGTGGACTACTAATGTTGTCCTACAAGGTTACTCAACTGAGAGTTGCTGCTCTTACAGTGAAGGGGAAACGTGTCAGAACATTGAAAAAGACGTTGCCTCAGCGTTTCTCTCATGTTTCACATTTAACAACAGCACAGCAGGATCATTAGAGACCGGCCTTATTGAAACAGTGCATGAAATCTCACAAAGTCTACACTTTTTCAACACCGCAGGCTAAGAGATTGATATAACACCAGTATAACTTGTTTCTGTTCTGCCCCTCTCTCTCCATAGCAACTATTTAACTGTCAGGCTCTCCGTAAACTGAGCATACCTGACAATGACCTGTCAAACCTGCCAACCACCATAGCCAGCCTTGTAAACCTGAGGGAGTTGGACATCAGTAAAAATGGTAAGCGAGTGAGATGTGATGTCCACAGCAATCTCTGCTAGTTTCTACTCTGATATATTCTAAATTGTCGACTCTCTACTGATACTGTCACTCTAAATATCAGCATGATGTACAATATGACGAGGCATGAGTATTAAAAATGTGTGTTCATTTGTTATGAATGACAAACATGTTTCCATTCCTTCTTTAGGTATTCAAGAGTTCCCAGACAACATTAAATGCTGTAAATGCCTATCTGTTGTGGAGGCCAGTGTAAATCCTATTGCCAAGTAAGTGAAGAAAGAAGTGTATCATTGTGGTGGGATGGCTGTAGTCTATAGGGACAATGGTAATGCTGTATTATCATTGCCAACAGCTGTGTCTGTTGCTTTGTATCAAGAAACAATCACAGATTACCTAAAAAATAAAAAAAAAGGAATTTTCATATGAAAATGCTTTCAGTCAAATTGGCTGTAGAAATACATTTATATATATATATATATATATATATGTATATATATATATATATATATATATATATATATATATATAGAGATTTTAGACACCTCATGGCAACTTTGAAATGAACAGATAAACAGAATGAGGAAAATAACTACATGGGAGACTGTTGTATTTGTGTATCTGAGGCTTTTGTCTGAATTTAAATGATTAGCATAGAAGAATGGAAACAATTCCATCACTTTTTACGTAAGACATTTCTTTCCTGCATTGTGTAAATACTGTATGCCATTTGTTAAATATTGAGTAGTTTCCTGTCCTTACAGAGGGTAATGCAGGTCTCTCTGCGAGTACTTGACATAATGTGCCTCATGCTATAAAATACATTGGAAAACCAGGGAGTTACCCCTGAGCAATACATCATACATTTAGCATTTGTTGGTGGGAAATCATAGGTTGACAAACAAATGGGTTCTCGTAGATTCTTTTTCTACCTGCCTCTCTCTTTCAAATCAATTCAAGGGGCTTTATTAGCATGGGAAACATATGTTTACATTGCCAAAGCAAGTGAAATGGATAAACAAAAGTGAAAAAAACAATAAAAAGTGAACAGTAAATATTACACTCATTATTTCCAAAATAATAGAGACATTTCAATTGTCATTATATCTATATACAGTGTTGTAACAATGCGCAAATAGTTAAAGTACAAAAGGGGAAATAAATAAACATAAATATGGGTTGTATTTACAATGGTGTTTGTTCTTCACTGGTTGCCCTTTTCTTGTGGCAACAGGTCACAAATCTTGCTGCTGTGATTGCACCCCATGGTATTTCACCAAATAGATATGGGAGTTTATCAAATTGGATTTGTTTTCAAAATCTTTGTGGGTCTGTGTAATTTAAGGGAAATATGTGTCTTTAATATGGTCATACATTTGGCAGGAGGTTAGGAAGTGCATCTCAGTTTCCACCTCATTTTGTGGGCAGTGTGAACATAGCCTGTCTTCTCTTGAGAGCCAGGTCTGCATACGGCAACCTTTCTCAATAGCAAGGCTATGCTCACTGAGTCTTTACATAGTCAAAGCTTTCCTTCATTTTGGGTCAGTCACAGTGGTCATGTATTCTGCCACTGTGTGCTCTCTTTTTAGGGCCAATTAGCATTGTAGTTTGCTCAGTTTTTTTGTTAGTTCTTTCCAACGTGTCAAGTTTAGTCTAATTGTGTTGCTGTCCTGGTGCTCTGTGGGGTCTGTTTGTGTTTGTGAACAGAGCCCCAGGAACATCTTGCTTAGGGGACTCTTCTCAAAATACATATCTCTGTAGGTGATGGCTTTGTTATGGAAGGTTTGGGAATCACTTCCTTTTAGTTGGTTGTAGAATTTAACATGTCTTTTCTGGATTTTGATCATTAGTGGGTATGGGCCTAATTATCCTCTGCATGCATTATTTGTTGTTTTACGTTGTACACTAAGAATATTTTCTCTGAATTCTGCATGCAGTCTCAATTTGGTGTTTGTCCCATTTTGTGAAAACCATAAAGGGCAATGGGTTCTATAACTGATTCAAGTATTTTTTGCCAGATCCTAATTGGTATGTTAAATTTATGTTCCTTTTGATGGCATAGAAGGCCCTTCTTGCCTTGTCTCTCAGATCGTTCACAGCTTTGCGCAAGTTCGTACCTGTGGCACTGATGTTTAGGCCGAGGTATGTATAGTTTATGTGCTCTAAAGCAGCAGTGTCTTGAAATAATTTGTATTTGTGGTCCTGGAAACTGGACCTTTGTTGGAACAGGTCCAGGTCTAACAGAATGTGCAGAACATCTATGTTCTGCTGTATGCCCTCCTTGGTTGGGGACAGAAGCACCAGATCATCACTAGACCTTAGACATTTTACTTCAGATTCTAGTAGGTTGAGGCTGGGTGCTGCAGACTGTTCTAGTGCTCTTGCCAATTTGTTGATATATGTGTTGAAGAGGGTGGGACTTAAGCAGCATCCCTGTCTCACCCCACGGCACTGTGGAAAGAAATGTGTGTTTTTTTGCCAATTTTAACTGCACACTTGTTGTATGTGTACTTGGATTTGATAATGTAATATGTTTTCCCCCAACTCCACTTTCCATCAATTTGTATAGCAGACCCTCATGCCAAATTGAGTCAAAAGCTTTTTTTGAAGTCAACAAAGCATGAGAAGACTTTGCCTTTGTTTTGGTTAGTTTGTTTGTCAATTAGGGTGTGCATGGTGAATACCTGGTCTGTCATACAGTAAATTGGTAAACATCCAATTTGACAATTGCTCAGTACATTGTTTTCACTGAGGAAATGTACATGTCTCCTGTTAATGATATTGCAGTGGATTTTCCACAGGTTGTTGTTGACGCATATCTCATGGTAGTTATTGGAGTCAAATTTGTCTCCACATTTGTGGATTTGGGTTGTCAGTCCTTGGTTCCAAATATTAAGGAAGATGCCAGAGCTGAGGATGATGTTAAAGAGTTTAAGTATAGCTAATTGGAATTTGTGGTCTGTATGTTTTATCATTTCATGTAGGATACCATCAACACCACAGGCCTTTTTGGGTTGGAAGGGTTTGTATATTTTGTCCTTTTGTTCATTCAGTTGAATTGGATAATCCAGTGGGTTCTGGTTGTCTTTAATAGCTGATTCGAAGATTTGTAATTGATCATGTATATGTTTTTGCTGTTTGTTCTTTGTTATAGTGCCAGAAGTGGTTTATCCACACATCTCTGTTTTGGATAGATAACTCTTTGTGTTGTTGTTTGTTTATTGTGTTCCAATTTTCCCAGAAGTGGTTAGATGCTATGGATTCTTCAATTACATTGTGTGCTGTTCCTTATTTTTCTGTAGTGTATTTCTGTATTGTTTTATTGATTCACCATAGTGAAGGCGTAGACTCAAGTCTTCCGGGTCTCTATGTTTTTGGTTGGATAGGTTTCTCAATTTCTTTCTTAGGTTTTTGCATTCTTTATCAAATCATTTGTCATTGTTGTTGATTTTCTTAGGTTTTGTGCTTGAAATTTTTTTTTTAGATTTGATAGGGAAGCTGAAAGGTCAAATATATTGTTTAGGCATTCTGCTGCCAGGTTTACACCTTCACTATTACAGTGAAACGTTTTGTCCAGTTGTCTAAAAGGGATTGCATTTGTTGTTGCCTAATTGTTTTTGGTAGGTTTCTACACTACTTTCTTTCCATCTATAGCATTTCTTAATATAGTGCAGTTATTTTGGCTTTGATGCCTCCTCATGATTGAGTATTGCTCTGTTTAAGTAGACTGATTTTGCTGTGATCTGATAGGGGTGTTAATGGCCTGACTATGAATGCTCTGAGAGACTCTGGGTTGAGGTCAGTGATGTAGTAATATTTTAAGATACATACACAATGCAGAGGACTTGAGGTCAAGAGGGAATTAGTTGTTTTTCTGTAATAGGGATTACATGATTAATGTGTCAGAGACATGGGAGGAATGTCAGTCCGGGACTCATAGCTACATGTGGCAAGTTCTCATTGGTTCAAGTTGTCTATACATTGAGCCTGAAATGGGATACTTGTTATCTGGCCATTGGCCCAATTTTATTACCAGGAATTCTATTTGGTCAACCACAGGCTAGGGTTGGGGGTCTAAAACTACTCTCTTCCCTTTTTAACACCTGGTAGTTTGGTGGATGGGACTACCAGCTCTCTGTAACCTAAAAGGTAACCAGTTGGTCTGTCTCATCTATACCATGTTTCTTGTAGGATAACAGTGTCTGTATTTCCAATTTCTTTGATGAAGTCTGGGTTCCTGCTCTTTAGGCCAAAGGCAGATGACCTCAGACCTTGTATATTCCAGGTTGGGGGGACCTATATGGGGCGGCAGCGTAGCCTAGTTGCTAGAGCATTGGACTAGTAACCAAAAGGTTGCAAGTTCAAATCCCCGAGCTGACAAGGTGTCATCCTGCCCCAGTTAACCCACTGTTCCTAGGCCACCATTGAAAATTAGAATTTGTTCTTAAGTTAAATAAAGGTAAAATAAAAATAATAAATATAGGGTGTGGCCAGGGTTTGTTTGGGATGGTCTCAGCTGGTTGGGGTGTGGCTTGTGAAGCTATGGGTGTAGATCCTCTTGGCGTGGGTTCTCAGGGTGTCTCGCTGGTCTGCGGTTGAGGGTGACGTCCTTCCAGGTCCTGGCAAAAGTTGGGATTTCTGCCTGGTGGTAAAGGTTGTTTAAGTCTAGGGTGGAATGGTGGGTCAAGTAGACATTAGATTTTGAGGCACAGTCACGGGAAATGCTTGCGTTCACCCGCTGTATGGTGGCAAGGTGAATGTATTTTTGTGATAGCAGGGTGGAGATAACCACTTGTGCGTTGGAGAAAGTGGAAGAAGCTTTTTCAATCACTCCGTTGAGTGCTGTGGCCATCCTTTCCTGCTGGGTTCTCAGGTCATTTGTGACTGTGTGATTTATAATGTGTCTGTCCTAGTCTGTCCTCTGACAACAGCTCTAGGACATGCCTAGTGTTTGGGCACCAGAGTTTAGCCAGTTTGTGTTTGGGAAAAAGCTAATTTGCCATTTGAGTCAATGAGGAGCACATTTTCTGGCTTTTGTGTGTCCTCAATGGGTTGTCAGGAGAGCTATCGGTGGAGCTGACGGGGGCTGTTAGGAGCGGGTGGGGTCTGTTGGGTTGGTGTGTCCTATGTTGTCGGTCCCATTGTGGTGTTGAGGTTGTGGTGTGTGTCTGAGGTGGGATGTTTTGCTGGCTTCTCTGGGGGAGTGTCTGTAACACCTCAGCTTTCTCACCTCCTCCTTCACTGCTGTTAGCTGTGCCATGTGTTTCTCTCCCTCCTCCTTCACTGCTGTTAGCTGTGCCATGTGTTTCTCTCTCTCCTCCTTCACTGCTGTTAGCTGTGCCATGTGTTTCTCTCCCTCCTCCTTCACTGCTGTTAGCTGTGCCATGTGTTTCTCTCCCTCCTCCTTCACTGCTGTTAGCTATGCCATGTGTTTCTCTCCCTCCTCCTTCACTGCTGTTAGCTGTGCCATGTGTTTCTCTCTCTCCTTCTTCACTGCTGTTACCTGTGCCATGTGTTTCTCTCTCTCCTCCTTCACTGCTGTTACATGTGCCATGTGTTTCTCTGTTGTTGTGGTGGTCTGTTTTGTGGGTCTGTTCTGTCTGGATAGTGTGGACTCTGAGCTCCATGTCTCTCTCCAGCTCTGTGAATTCATCCCTTTCAATGATGGATGAGTAGTGCAGTTGTGGGACCTGGGTGTGTTCAGTGCCGGAGGGATGACTATCCTCGTCTGCAGGACAGTTTGAAGAGGTGTGATCAGACTCACTCAGGATTAGAGGTCGACCGATTAATTAGGGCCGATTTCAAGTTTTCATAACAATCGGAAATTGGTATTTTGGGGCGCCGATAATACAAAAATAAAAAAACATGTTGTATTTTTTTTATACCTTTATTTAACTAGGCAAGTCAGTTAATTAACTTCTTAGAACTACCCCTCCCGGATCCGGGAGAATTGTCATCAACTACACTAATTAGCATAACGCAACGGACAAAAAATCTTACTAGAAAATATTCATTTTCATGAAATCACAAGTGAAATATAGTGAAACACAGCTTAGCCTTGTCACCCTGTCATCTCAGATTTTGAAATTATGCTTTACAGCCAAAGCAAGACAAACATTTGTGTAAGTTTATCGATAGCCTAGCATAGCATTATGTCCAGCTAGCAGCAGGAAGCTTGGTCACGAAAATCAGAAAAGCAATCAAATTAAATAGTTTACCTTTGATGAGCTTCGGATGTTTTCACTCACGAGACTCCCAGTTAGACAGCAAATGTTCATTTTGCTCCATAAAGATTATTTTTATAGCCGAAATACCTCATTTTCTTGTTCACGTTTGGTTGAGAAATCCCCCGGAATTTGCGGTCACGACAGCGCTGATAAAAATGACAAATTAGTTCCATAATATCGACAGAAACATGGCAAACGTTTTTTATAATCAATCCTCAAGGTGTTTTTCAAATATCTATTCGATAATATATCAACCGGGACAATTGGCTTTTCACTAGGAGCGAGAGGAACAATGGCCGCCTTTGTCTATTACGCACAAATCACTCTGAGAGCCACCAGCTGACCACTGACGCAATGTTGTCGTTCACTCTAATTTTTCAAAATAAAAGCCTGAAACTATGTCTAGTGACTGTAGACACATTAGGGAAGCCATAGAAAAAGGAATCTGGTTGATATCCCTTTCAATAGTCAATAGCGATGCATAGGAACGCAGAGGTTTCAAAATAAGAGTCACTTCCTGATTGGATTTTTCTCAGGCTTTCGCCTGCAATATCAGTTCTGTTATACTCACAGACAATATTTTTACAGTTTTGGAAACGTTAGAGTGTTTTCTATCCTAAGCTGTCAATTCTATGCATATTCTAGCATCTGGCCCTGAGAAATAGCCGGTTTACTTTGGGAACGTTATTTTTCCAAAAATTAAAATAGTGCCCCCTAGCCTTGAGAGGAACACATTCTTATTTTCAATGACGACCTAGGAACGGTGGGTTAACTGCCTCGTTCAGGGGCAGAACAGCAGATTTTCACCTTGTCAGCTTGGGGGATTCAATCTTGCAACCTTACAGTTAACTAGTCCAACGCAATAACGACCTGCCTCTCTCTCGGTGCACTCCACAAGCAGACTGCCTGTTACGCGAATGCAGTAAGCCAAGGTAAGTTGCTAGCTAGCATTAAACTTAAAAAACAATCAATCATAACCACTAGTTAACTACACATGTTTGATGATATTACTAGATATTATCTAGCGTGTCCTGCGTTGCATATAATCTGACTGAGCGGTGGTAGGCAGAAGCAGGCACGTAAACATTCATTCAAACAGCACTATCGTGCATTTTGCCAGCAGCTCTTCGTTGTGCGTCAAGCATTGCGCTGTTTATGACTTCAAGCCTATCAACTCCCGAGACGAGGCTGGTGTAACCGAAGTGAAATGGCTAGCTAGTTAGCGCGCGCTAATAGCGTTTCAACCGTCACTCGCGCTGAGCCTTCGAGTAGTTGTTCCCCTTGCTCTGCATGGGTAACGCTGCTTCGATGATGGCTGTTGTCGTTGTGTTGCTGGTTCGAGCCCAGGGAGGAGCGAGGAGAGGGACGGAAGCTAAACTGTTACACTGGCAATACTAAAGTGCCTATAAGAAAATTCAATAGTCAAAGGTTAATGAAATACAAATGTATAGAGGGAAATAGTCCTATAATTCCAACCTAAAAGTTCTTACCTGGGAATATTGAAGACTCGAGTTAAAAGGAACCACCAGCTTTCATATGTTCTCATGTTCTGAGCAAGGAACTGAAACGTTAGATTTCTTACATAGCACATATTGCACTTTTACTTTCTTCCCCAACACTTTTTTTTTTCATTATTTAAACCAAATTGAACATGTTTCATTATTTACTTGAGGCTAAATAGATTTTATTGATGTATTATATCAAGTTAAAATAAGTGTTCATTCAGTATTGTTGTAATTGTCATTATTACAAATACATTTTTAAAAAGCGGCCAATTAATCAGTATCGGCTTTTTTGGTCCTCAAATAATCGGCATCTATATGGGCGTAGAAAAATCATAATCGGTCGACCTCTACTCAGGATGGACGAGTCGTCACCGAGAGAGCTTTTCCTGATGTGCTCTCTCTTTGATCCCGTAAAAGTCCTGCTGGAACTGCTTGAGCATGCCCTGCACCATTACTGTCCCAGGCTTGTACACGTTGACAGAGGTTGTTTAAATTTCCTCAATGTCTAGTATTCTGAGTTTCCACCCTGGGCCAATACCCTCTCTCTTGACATAGGGGTAGTGTGCTCTTATAGCACTGTGCCATGCCAGGGGATGGTCTTTGTGGAAAATGAAGTTGCTTACGTTCCCCTCTTTATAGCGGTCAGCAAATAGTGTCTCTGGATTGTCCTTCAGGAGCTTCTTTTTGTACTTCTTCCGTGCTGTGTAATTTTTTTATATCCAAGGGGTACTGTACTGTGATGACATCTGCACAGGGATTCTTTCTCTCTCTCCCTTTCCGTCTCTCTCATTGCCCATCTCTCCACTGTAGGCTCCCAGAGGGCTTCACCCAGCTCCTCAACCTGACACAGCTCTTCTTAAACGATGCCTTTCTGGAATACCTCCCCGCCAACTTTGGGAGGTGAGTTCAGCCTATGGACTCCCTTGTTCTGGTGTTGTGGGGCCTAGGGCCCTCAGTTGCAGAAGGAGAGGCCCTCTGTGTTTGGATTGGAGCTTTTATTCAGTTACCAGTATGCCTGGGTGGGTTCAAACAGACTGTTCTTCATTCTCTGCACACAACGCCTGGTAAACGTCACTTGCCTGGGGCTTGCATGAATAAAGCAATGGTTTAGGGACAGATCTAAATGTACTGGTGGCGAGGGACCGTCCAACTCTAGGTGTCCTGAAAAAAAATGCACCCCCCTCCCCAAAGTTATAAATATTTTCACATGACCCTTAATTAAACACACTACCTCCTCATCTAATTAACTCCAAAATAATATTTACGACCACAAATAACAATAACTGTAGCGACCATGTGTTTATGAACGTGGATATCAACTTTGCCACTTCAGCATGCTTTTGTGGCCCAGTCGATGCCACGCAGGGCTACGGGTCAGAAGGGTGAGCGTTTGCCGAGCACCACAGACTCTCTCTCCCTGCCTGTGTCATTAACCTATGATCAGAGCCGTCTGCAGACAGTGATCAGCTGGGGGGAAATCAGTTTTTCAACATTTTGATACCCAGTATCGAAGGCTTGGCTTGACAATCTCTGAATGTCATTAAACTTTTTGGTGTTTTGCAACAGTCTCTTTCCATTCACCAAGCGCCTGCTGCACAGTTTAGATTGAATTATTGATTGATCTGGGATTTATTTCCATTGTGTTCCCTATTTTTTACATAAATACATATACAATGAAATACAGTGGGGCAAAAAAGTATTTAGTCAGCCACCAATTGTGCAAGTTTTCCCACTTAAAAAGATGAGAGAGGCCTGTAATTTTCATCATAGGTACACTTCAACTATGACAGACAAAATGTGATTTTTTTTTCTCCAGAAAATCACATTGTAGGATTTTTAATGAATTTATTTGCAAATTATGATGGAAAATAAGTATTTGGTCACCTACAAACAAGCAAGATTTCTGGCTCTCACAGACCTGTAACTTCTTCTTTAAGAGGCTCCTCTGTCCTCCACTCGTTACCTGTATTAATGGCAACTGTTTGAACTTGTTATCAGTATAAAAGACACCTGTCCACAACATCACACAGTCACACTCCAAACTCCACTATGGCCAAGACCAAAGAGCTGTCAAAGTACACCAGAAACAAAATTGTAGACCTGCACCAGGCTGGGAAGACTGAATCTGCAATAGGTAAGCAGCTTGGTTTGAAGAAATCAACTGTGGGAGCAATTATTAGGAAATGGAAGACATACAAGACCACTGATAATCTCCCTCGATCTGGGGCTCCACGCAAGATCTCACCCCGTGGGGTCAAAATGATCACAAGAACGGTGAGCAAAAATCCCAGAACCACACGGGGGGACCTAGTGAATGACCTGTAGAGAGCTGGGACCAAAGTAACAAAGCCTACCATCAGTAACACACTACGCCGCCAGGGACTCAAATCCTGCAGTGCCAGACGTGTCCCCCTGCTTAAGCCAGTACATGTCCAGGCCCGTCTGAAGTTTGCTAGAGAGCATTTGGATGATCCAGAAGAAGATTGGGAGAATGTCATATGGTCAGATGAAACCAAAATATATATTTTTGGTAAAAACTCAACTCGTTGTGTTTGGAGGACAAAGAATGCATCCAAAGAAGAGTTGCATCCAAAGAACACCATACGTACTGTGAAGCATGGGGGTGGAAACCTCATGCTTTGGGGCTGTTTTTCTGCAAAGGGACCAGGACGACTGATCCGTGTAAAGGAAAGAATGAATGGGGCCATGTATCGTGAGATTTTGAGTGAAAACCTCCTTCCATCAGCAAGGGCATTGAAGATGAAACGTGGCTGGGTCTTTCAGCATGACAATGATCCCAAACACACCGCCCGGGCAACGAAGGAGTGCCTTCGTAAGAAGCATTTCAAGGTCCTGGAGTGGCCTAGCCAGTCTTCAGATCTCAACCCCATAGAAAATCTTTGGAGGGAGTTGAAAGTCCGTGTTGCCCAGCAACAGCCCCAAAACATCACTGCTCTAGAGGAGATCTGCATGGAGGAATGGGCCAAAATACCAGCAACAGTGTGTGAAAACCTTGTGAAGACTTACAGAAAACGTTTGACCTCTGTCATTGCCAACAAAGGGTTTATAACAAAGTATTGAGATAACAAAAGTTTATTGGACAAATACTTATTGTCCACCATCATTTGCAAATAAATTCATAAAAAATACTACAATGTGATTTTCTGGATTTTTTTTCCTCATTTTGTCTGTCATAGTTGAAGTGTACCTATGATGAAAATTACAGGCCTCTCTCATGTTTTTAAGTGCGAGAACTTGCACAATTAGTGGCTGACTAAATACTTTTTTGACCCACTGTATATACAGACACATTACAGAGATAGAGACGAAAACATTCTCAACCTCCAGATGAGTATGAGTACAATTCTTACAAGCTTGTTTGGCTGGTAGCTTATTCTTTAGATGTTTGGGGCTGCTGGTGAACCATGATGTGCAGGCATAATCAAAGGTACTTTTTCGGTGTCTATAGCTAGGTTTCCATCCAATTGGTGACAGATTTTAATGTGAATATTCTAAAATCTTCATAAAAACAATATCAGAGTTTGGCACCATAACATGACAGGGAATATTTTAATTTACCGGACATTTTAAGAAATTTTATGGACATCCATATACATTCAGATCCAACCTAGCGCAGCCAGCGCCATCAATAAATGAGGGATGTTGGCCAAATGAGCCACATTTACTTTCCTAAAACAATAATTGTCCGGCCCGCGGTTCAGCTGTCAGAGATTAGCACAAAATGCATCAGGGCAAATACACTGCTCAAAAAAATAAAGGGAACACTAACATAACACATCCTAGATCTGAATGAATGAAATATTCTTATTAAATACTTTTTTCTTTACGTAGCTGAATGTGCTGACAACAAAATCACACAAAAATTATCAATGGAAATCAAATTTATCAACCCATGGATGTCTGGATGTCTCAAAATTAAAGTGGAAAACCACACTACAGGCTGATCCAACTTTGATGTAATGTCCTTAAAACAAGTAAAAATGAGGCTCAGTAGTGTGTGTGGCCTCAGTAGTGTGTGTGGCTCAGTAGTGTGTGCGTGCCTGTATGACCTCCCTACAATGCCTGGGCATGCTTCTGATGATGTGGCAGATGATCTCCTGAGGGATCTCCTCCCAGACCTGGACTAAAGCATCCGCCAACTCCTGGACAGTCTGTGGTGCAACGTGCGTTGGTGGATGGAGCGAGACATGATGTCCCAGATGTGCTCAATTGAATTCAGGTCTGGGGAACGGGCGGGCCAGTCCATAGCATCATAGCCATAGCATTCCTCTTGCAGGAAGTGCTGGGCTGTAAGCACAACCCCCACCTGTGGACGTCGGGCCCTCATACCACCCTCATGGAGTCTGTTTCTGACCGTTTGAGCAGACACATGCACATTTGTGGCCTGCTGGAGGTCATTTTGCAGGGCTCTGGCAGTGCTCCTCCTTGCACAAAGGCGGAGGTAGCGGTCCTGCTGCTGGGTTGTTGCCCTCCTACGGCCTCCTCCACGTCTCCTGATGTACTGGCCTGTCTCCTGATAGCGCCTCCATGCTCTGGACACTATGCTGACAGACACAGCAAACCTTCTTGCCACAGCTCGCATTGATGTGCCATCCTGCACTACCTGAGCCACTTGTGTGGGTTGTAGACTCCGTCTCATGCTACCACTAGAGTGAAAGCACCGGCAGCATTCAAAAGTGACCAAAACATCAGCCAGGAAGCATAGGAACTGAGAAGTGGTCTGCGGTTATCACCTGCAGAACCACTCCTTTATTGGGGGTGTCTTGCTAATTGCCTATAATTTCCAGCTGTTGTCTATTCCATTTGCACAACAGCATGTGAAATTTATTGTCAATCAGTGTTGCTTCCTAAGTGGACAGTTTGATTTCACAGAAGTGTGATTGACTTGGAGTTACATTGTGTTCCCTTTATTTTTTTGAGCAGTGTATATATTTATATATATATATATATATGGTACTATCATTTGTTTTTATATATATATATAAGGAAGAGAAGCTTAGGCCTAACCCCAGAGAGATAGATATGCCGGTGGCATGCTACGACACCGACATTTGTATTTATTATGGATCCCCATTAGCTGTTGAAAAGGCAGCAGCTACTCTTTTAAAAACATTACAATACCTTCACAGATTCCACAACACACTGTGTGCCGTCAGGCCCCTACTCCACCACTACCACATATCTTCAATACAAAATCCATGTGTACGTGTGTGTATAGTGCATATGTTTTCATGTGTGTGTATGCTTCTGTCTGTGCCTATGTTTGTGTTGCTTCACAGTCCCCGCTGTTCCATACAGTGTATTTGTGTCTGTTTTTTAAAATCTAATTTTACTGCTTACATCAGACATGCATTTCTTTGTCAGATGGCTACTGCATCTGCTATACAGATATAGACATACAGAAGGAGGGTAATAAAGATAAGCATTATATTGTTAGATTATAGGAGTAACTTTGGTAGATCTGAAACAGTTCAACTGTCAGAGTCAGTTGGAGCACCGGGGCGAACTACCTTCTTATCATAGGCCTGCAGTAGCTAAAGCTTAATAATAGCTACACCATACCAAACCATAACAAACGTTTCCAAACTTTATTAGGGTAATATCAAAAGTAAGTCAAGCCGTTGTTTATCGGGAAAATACGAGCAGAGGAGCTACTGTAAAGCAGGGAAAAAACGTACTACCCTCCCCTATGCCCCTCCAAAAAATGCACAACCCCCCCTAAAGCAAACAAATTGTTTTACAACCCTCCCCTATTTTGGACCCCCCCCCCCCCCCAGTCAATTTCGATCTGTCACTTAGCAGCATCTCCTATCTGGTTTGATGATGAATGGAGAAAAAGTCATGATTTATCAAAACAGCAGTGATATTACTCTTGGGCTCAGTGTAATGGAATTTAAGGTTGGGATGTCATGTTTTTTTCTCCAATACATTACTGTCCTATGCATAGCATTAGCATCTATTAATACTGAGATGGAAAAATCTGTTTTCTGTCTTGTGGATGCGTGTGTTTTTGACATCCTCTACCTTTCAGACTTTCCAAGTTACGGATCCTGGAATTGCGAGAGAACCACCTGAAAACGATGCCAAAGTGAGTGACTCAGCACACAGACCTCACCTCACCAGGGCAGCTAGTGTTAGCTACAGAGGCGTGTTTGATCATGGGATTGAAAGGAAAGGTTACAATAAACTAAACTTTGCTCTTTGCCAACATACTTTTCACTGAACTTCATGGGTAACTTGCAGCCAATATCACTGATTCCTGCAAATAGAGAGAACTATCATGCTGAACTTTGAGTGTTATCTATCCACATGTTAGTAGAGAGTCCTTTATTACAATGTCTGTGCTTTCCCCAAGCACCTAAAATAAATGATATCCCTCTTCCCATTGCACTCTAGCCAGCTTACCCACCTCAGATCTGTCCCCTCTCTCTTATGTAGAAGCCACTGATCTAACCATGAAACGTGTCTGTTAATGAAAGCCTTGACAGTTTTAGCAGCCAACATGCCCATAGAGCCCCTATGAATCATCCAACCCTGCCCAAGATACTACTCCATATGGAAGGCTTCGATTTGTATCATTACCCCTGCACCACACAAACCTTAAACCTCAGCTAAATATTGTCATGAATAATGTGGAAATTGAGTAAATTGAGGTGACTAAACTGCTTGGAGTAACTGTCATGGTCGAAACATATTGATACAACAGTAGCTAAGATGGGGAGAAGTCTGTCCCTGCCTTCTTAACAGCACTATCAACAAGGCAGGTCCTACAGGCCCTAGTTTGTCGCACCTGGACTGTGTGGTAAGGTGCGACAAAAGAGGGACTTAGGAAAATTGCAATTGGCTCAGAACAGGGCAGCACGGCTGGCCCTTGGATATACACAGAGAGCTAACATTAATAATATACATGTCAATCTCTCCTGGCTCAAAGTAGAGGAGAGATTGACTTCATCACTACTTGTATTTGTGAGAGGTTTTGACATGTTGAATGCACCGAGCTGTCTGTTTGAACTACTGGCGCACAGCTTGGACACCCATGCATACCCCACAAGACATGCCACCAGAGGTCTCTTCACAGTCAAGAATAGACTATGGGAAGCGCACAGTACTGCATACAGCCATGACTACATGGAACTCTATTCCACATCAAGTAACACATGCAAGCAGTAAAATTACATTTAAAAAACAGATAAAAATACACCTTATGGAACAGCGGGACTGTGAAGAGACACAAGCACAGACACATGCATACCACAATAACATACACGCTATACACACACGTACATATGGCTTTAATGTTGTAGATATGTGGTAGTAGAGCAGTGGCCTGAGGGCACACTTCATGTGTTGTGAATGTGTTATGTTTTTAATATTGTATAACTGCCTTAATTTTGCTGGACCCCAGGAAGAGTAGTTGCTGCCTTGGCATTGGGGATCCATAATAAGTACAAATAGAAATATACACCTCCGGGTGGCCAAATAGCCTGAGTAACATTCCAGGCTGGAATTCTAATGGGCAGATTAGTGTGAGAGCATGGTAAATAGCAGCTTCTAAAGCAAATGCCATCTGTCTCTCTCTGTGCGACGGGTAGCATGTGTCAGAGGAGGGGCACTGTGCTGTGCTGTGGCCAGTCCCTGTTGCTCAGGCCTTGTTATTTGATGTCTAAATGAAATGTGAAGAAGGCCCCATGTTGGAACGTGTGTGTACAGGTGTGTAGCCAGTGGAGCACAGCCAATGATGTTGTGATTTATCATCGTGGAGAGTGCTGAGCTGCAAGCCCCAGAGACAGACACACACACTGCTCACATTAGTTGGTGCATGCTGGCTCCCTCAGGTGTCCTGATTGAAAACTATTTTTATCCAAACATGACCAATAAACTTATCCCCCACACTAGAAACCAAGTTGAATGAAGTAAACTCCTCCTCTTCCGCCTCAGGTGTGGCACAGCAAGGGATGTTTGTTCATTTGTGTAAACCAACTGAAACGTGTTTCCCTTTGGCGATAAGTGTAATGTCCTCATTCAATTAATGAGTTTATCATGTTACCGTGGAGTCATTGGAGGGGAAGTGTATCCTAGAGGAAGGGTATAGATAACACATAGGCTTTGATATGTTATGAAGGATGGAGAGACATTCTGCCATGAGGGTTCTGATCTGTTTGTTCTCACATCATTATTGGAATTGACTAATTGCTATGTGGGCCAGCTGCTCTATATCATGACATAAAACAGCAGTATCTGCTTTAGTGATTTGACCAATGGACGCTCACTATTCACCACTCAAGACAAAGGTCCTCTGCAATACCAAGCCAATATAACTAGTAATGCCGTGCAAAACATCTTAGATTGAATCATTCTGACATTGCTCTCCCCGGCTGACGTTGTGTACATTACATTGCATAGATGAACGAGTCTAATTTGAGGTGTTGCCTGGTGCAATGGAGAAAGCCGTTTCATGTTATATTAATCATTAACTAACTAACTGCATTGTTTTGATTTGAGCTGTTTAAATTTGCAGTGAATATTATGTGAATGTGTGGGGATGTCTGGCTAGCATGCCATACCCCTCTGGGATGGCAGAGTTGCAGGAAGCCTGGTTTGGAGGGAGTGTTGCTGGTGATTGGCCTTTCTAAATGGGGACTTTGTTTCTATGCCAGAATCTGAGGCTCTTCCCTCTTGTTTGCTGCAGGTCAATACACAGACTGTCACAGCTGGAGCGATTAGACTTGGGAAGCAATGAATTCACTGAACTGGTAAGAAAAGAGGCTATTTGAAGACGCCAGTCACATGGACAGCAGCTGTCACCACACAGGCATCCATGGCCCAGAAGACCTGGGGGACAAGTCAGAGCAGGACCCCCCTCAATCTGCTCTGCACCCTCATTAGGTCTCCAGCATTGCTCCCCCGCCCGCTGTGTGTGTGTGTGTGTGTGTGTGTGTGTGTGTGTGTGTGTGTGTGTGTGTGCGTGTTTGGGCGGGCAGGCATTTGTGTGTGCGTGAGTGTGTGCCTGTGGATAGGTGGTGGGTGTGCAGGCAGGCAGGCGAGTGTGTGTGTGTGTGTGTGTGTGTGTACACTTGATGCATTATTTACTAGGGTAGCTCAAATGTGCACGACTTGGCACATCAGGACACCCACCACCGAGCACATTTTAATTGGCTGTTGGAGCTGGAGTAAACAATGGCAGGGAATTTATCAAACAATCCAGCCCGATCCCCATGCACTGTGCTTGATGCTGGCCATGTCACATTAATTTAGTGGTTGTCTAAATCAATCGCCTGGTCTGTAAGCGGTAAATGACCACAGAGTCTGGAGAAAACATTGAGTCTGAAACCATAGAGTAAGCCATGAATGTGTTTTTTTTAGCTAGTGATTTGACTAGTTTACCTTTCTTTTAACCCTCCCTTTTCATCCTATTGGCTATGTTCTCTGGACGGTGTTCTGTGTATTTATCTCACTGATTAGTGGTCCGGAGTGGTATACTACAAAGCAGGATCAATGAGTTAGCCAGTTAACTTTGATTAACAACCAGAAATGACTATTGATTTCCTGGTTCATTACAAAAGCTAAACCGTTTTGGAAGTTGAGTCAAAGAGACCATGAAACATGATTTCAGAATATTTAGGCAAGTTAGCTAGCTAACTCATTGATCCTGCATTGTAGTATACCCCTCAAGTTTAGAGCAGAGTAATAGAACAGAGGAGGGAGATAAAAACAGTCATACTATTCCCAGGTTCTCAGAATGGGAAATGGATGATACACTAGAGAGGTACTGTGAGGGCAAGGTTTGATCAAAATGCTGCATGGTCATTGACCAACAATCCATGGGATATCTGGAAGGGGGCGATATGAAGTGTGAGGATGCAGAATGCTCAGGGAGGGATGCCTTTCAAGGGTGTAACGTAACGTCTCAAAGTCATCCCTGCTTAACAAGATCTCACACTGTGCTGGGACTGGGGCTGAGGACTGGGGAGCCCTGGGGAGAGCTGCTGGCTGGAGCCATGCATGACATGCTCTGTGCCACAGGTCCCACTGATGCCTTAATTGTGCATTTGTAAATATGCTGTTAGTGTGAGGCCCGGGCTGCCTCCACAGAGCCCTCTGCAATGCACACAGCAGCACCTGCCGCCTCCTCACTCAAGGGGAAAGACAGACCAGCACAAATAGTCAGCTCAGAATGACTCCAATGTTTTCCTACTCTTTCTCATGCAATAGTCTTAACTCCCAATCTGTGCCCTACTTAAATACAAGCATTTCTCCTTCTACTTATGACCTATCTCATTCTCTCAGTGGTTCCCATCCCTTTTCAGTTATTCTACCACCAACTGATTTTTGCTCTGCCTGAAGTACCCCCTCATGTGCATTTTACCAGTAGGCCTATGGGCTCATGAGTCTTCTCAAGTACCCCTGGTGGATAGGCCCAGTACCCCCTGGGGTCCTAGTGCCTCTGGTTGGGAACCACTGCTCTACCTCATCCCCATTCAAGGACTCCTGTTGCTTTTTGCTGATAGTGTGAGCAACATTACCAATTGCCATCTCAATTCCCCTCAGATAGAACCCTCTAGTGTAGCTTTATTGCCTGGTGATTTTGAAGCCCAGGGAAAATAGAGTGCATTTTCTCACATTCCTTAAGCTGTTGTTGCTTCCTTGTCTACCCTATAATTTGTGCCAACATGCATTTTCTTCAGCTGATGGTTTTTGTGGTGAATCTTAGACTATGTAAGTGTTTTTCAGCCCTGAGAATGAATGGACTTTATCCACCCTGGTTTACTGGTATTGTTTTGTGGAGGGAGACAGCTTTCAGTCAAAAGAGCTTCTAAGAGGCTGACTGAACCAGAGGCTCTATGAAAGCTCTCTCCAATGGATTTAAGCTCATGCCTTATTTTAGTGGCAATCAGTCTTCAGCTGAGAAGCTGTATATTAATACCCAGTTTTACTAAACTGCCAACATTTACATGTATAAGACCAGGATTCAGAAGACCTTTTTTGACATAAGAAGACATTCAGCACAAGCAGCTGATATGAATGAGACTGAAAAAGTTGTCTGTCTTACTCTAGGCTAAGCACATGCAATGCAGAAGATGCAGATGTAAAAATGTCTGCCACTGACAGAACTACAGGAAAGTGCAACATCAGAGGTGATGACCTCAGCACATTTGGGTCCAGCTGAGTCAAGAACAGATGCTGAGGGGTGTGTCACAGTGGCAGAAAGTGATTCAGGGAGTACTGTGAGGAAAGTTTCCTAATTAGTCCCTGCCTGGGGAAGGAAGAGATGTTTGAGGGGGGGGGGGGGGGGGTGCTGGTGCTCAGAGGGCCGGTGTAGAGAGCAGAGCAGTGGATGGCATCAGCAATTACACCGCAGAGCTTCAAAGACGGACAAGAAGACATGCCTCTGCACAGGAAGCTCCATTGCACCGAGCACTAACCAAGTGTTTCATCTCTATCCGGAGAGAACCGGAGATATGGACAAGGTGCCAACCAAACCCCTCTCTTTGTTTCTCATTAAAACTTACAAGCAAAACAGTGTGGTGCTACTGTACTGACTCCGGCTCTACTGTAGATTGTGAGTAGTGGAGTATTGACTCATATTACACTCAACACTTCATGAGTTTAATGGGGATTTGGAGATTTTGTGTGATGTTTTGGGAGGGTAGAGGGAAGGTAGGGGACACAGAAACTACAGAGAGTTTTTAGCAGCGCTTCCATTACCCAATGCCAGTCAACCTTGTTTATACCCTTGGTGGGAAGGGAACTTAATTAGTTTTTGTTTGAAGTTTGCTAACAATTTCTGGTTCAGTAGTTAATAGAATATGCATAGCATCAGTTTGATTTTAGATTGCTATGTTGTAAAGGCTCTGTTGATACTGTAGGAATTTCAATATTGTTTTAGGAAGTGGTTGTGTACCTCCTGTTTTTGTTGTTGTTGTTAGGTTTTGCCTGATTCCATACTGAGATTCTATCAACTTCTATCACAAATGATGTAACTGAAGCAAGCACATCCAGTTTTTTTTAGGAGCATGCCCTTTCCAAACTTAATAAAACATCACAACTTTTTAGTGAACACACAAGGTACTGTAGCTACCCTCACAACCGTCATTGAAAGGCCGTCATTGAAAATAAGAATTTGTTCTTAACTGACTTGCCTAGTTCAATAAAGGTAAAATAAAATAAAAAACATAAATAATACTAAAAAATACTCTAAATAGAGAATATTCCAGAAAACCATTTGGAGTCCTTATCGATTGCCAGTAAAACCACAGGCGTAGCACCCCCCCACACGTCATAAGCCATTGCATTTTTTTTTTCATTACAGTAAGTTTGCTTTAAGCTGATGATCTTTCTGTTAGCCTCATGGCAATATGTATATAATAGCAGGAAATGAGCTCTTAAACAGCAACATTTTCTCTCAGCGTCAATGCAAAATATGTTAAATAGCAAGAGATTAGCAATAAAACTTCACATCTCCATGCCCCATGGCATAATTTTTTTTTTTTATAGACACAAAAAAGGTCCGTCCTTGCTCGAGCCTTGCGGGGGCCCCGGTAAACTGTGCTATGCCACTGAGTAAAGCCACACCATGCTGCGAAAAGAAATGCATGAGAAAGATTGGAATTGATTAGGGCAGCATGAAGGACCGTGAGGACTGTCACCTAGTCTCCCAGCCTGGTCTAATGGAGTGATTTCACATAGTCAGGTAGAGCCTTTAGTCCCGATAGTCCCACACAGTCTGGCTAGACCTCTCCACACGTCTGTATCGAACACAATCACTCACAGGACTCTATACGAGATTCAAACACACCGCTTCCATTATAGAATACGGAACGTGAGATTAATTCTAGAATACATCTGGAGTAGCGACTTTGCACCACTCATTGTGCAAATGCCATCATTGACATGCCTACTTTGTTTAGTAATTATGCCCATTGGTATTGTTATTCACTTCTTATATTGATTGGTGTTAAAACCGCACTTCATTTACTTAAAACTACATACCACTTGCCAGCCTGCCCATGAGACAAAATGGCCAGGGCTTTCTTATCTCTCTGCCTTAGTTTTTGGGATATTTTCTACTGTCCAGCCCTCCTGCGCTGGTTCTAGACACAGACGTAATGTGTGTGTGTTTTGTGTTTCAGCCTGAAGTCCTGGAGCAGATCCATAACCTAAAGGAGCTGTGGATGGACAACAACTCACTGCAGACAATACCTGGGGTAGGCCTACACCTCCATTTATTATCTGTCTGTGTCATTTTTCATTGGCCCTAATGAAGTCTGTGTATGGGCAGTGATGCGCTAGTTAGTTCATGTTGGTCAGTGCATAGGGGTTAGTTATGCACCACCATAGGGCAACCTTTGAAAAAAGTTCCCTCAAACCCCTGTTTTCTTTGCTCTGTCTCCCACCCCCTCTAACAATTCAATTTAAGGGGCTTTATTGGCATGGGAAACATGTGTTAACATTGCCAAAGCAAGTGAGGTAGATAATATACAAAAGTGGAATAAACAATAAAAATTAACAGTAAACATTAAACATACAGAAGTTTCAAAACAATAAAGATATATACATATATATATATATACAGTGCCTTGCGAAAGTATTCGGCCCCCTTGAACTTTGCGACCTTTTGCCACATTTCAGGCTTCAAACATTTTTTTTTTTTTGAAGACTCAACAACAAGTGGGACACAATCATGAAGTGGAACGACATTTATTGGATATTTCAAACTTTTTTAACAAATCAAAAACGGAAAAATTGGGCGTGCAAAATTATTCAGCCCCTTTACTTTCAGTGCAGCAAACTCTCTCCAGAAGTTCAGTGAGGATCTCTGAATGATCCAATGTTGACCTAAATGACTAATGATGATAAATACAATCCACCTGTGTGTAATCAAGTCTCCGTATAAATGCACCTGCAGTGTGATAGTCTCAGAGGTCCGTTAAAAGCGCAGAGAGCATCATGAAGAACAAGGAACACACCAGGCAGGTCCGAGATACTGTTGTGAAGAAGTTTAAGCCGGATTTGGATACAAAAGGATTTCCCAAGCTTTAAACATCCCAAGGAGCACTGTGCAAGCGATAATATTGAAATGGAAGGAGTATCAGACCACTGCAAATCTACCAAGACCTGGCCGTCCCTCTAAACTTTCTGCTCATACAAGGAGAAGACTGATCAGAGATGCAGCCAAGAGGCCCATGATCACTCTGGATGAACTGCAGAGATCTACAGCTGAGGTGGGAGACTCTGTCCATAGGACAACAATCAGTCGTATATTGCACAAATCAGGCCTTTATGGAAGAGTGGCAAGAAGAAAGCCATTTCTTAAAGATATCCATAAAAAGTGTCGTTTTTTGCCACAAGCCACCTGGGAGACACACCAAACATGTGGAAGAAGGTGCTCTGGTCAGATGAAACCAAATTTGAACTTTTTGGCAACAATGCAAAATGTTATGTCTGGCGTAAAAGCAACACAGCTCATCACATTGAACACACCATCCCCACTGTCAAACATGGTGGTGGCAGCATCATGGTTTGGGCCTGCTTTTCTTCAGCAGGGACAGGGAAGATGGTTAAAATTGATGGGAAGATGGATGGAGCCAAATACAGGACCATTCTGGAAGAAAACCTGATGGAGTCTGCAAAAGACCTGAGACTGGGACGGAGATTTGTCTTCCAACAAGACAATGTCCCAAAACATAAAGCAAAATCTACAATGGAATGGTTCACAAATAATCCTATCCAGGTGTTAGAATGGCCAAGTCAAAGTCCAGACCTGAATCCAATCGAGAATCTGTGGAAAGAACTGAAAACTGCTGTTCACAAATGCTCTCCATCCAACCTCACTGAGCTCGAGCTGTTTTGCAAGGAGGAATGGGAACAAATGTCAGTCTCTCGATGTGCAAAACTGATAGAGACATACCCCAAGCGACTTACAGCTGTAATCGCAGCAAAAGGTGGCGCTACAAAGTATTAACTTAAGGGGGCTGAATAATTTTGCACGCCCAATTTTTCAGTTTTTGATTTGTTAAAAAAGTTTGAAATATCCAATAAATGTCGTTCCACTTCATGATTGTGTCCCACTTGTTGTTGATTCTTCACAAAAAAATACAGTTTTATATCTTTATGTTTGAAGCCTGAAATGTGGCAAAAGGTCGCAAAGTTCAAGGGGGCCGAATACTTCCGCAAGGCACTGTATATATATATATATATATATATATATATATATATGTATGTGTGTTGTAACAATGTACAAATGGTTAAAGTACACAAGGTGAACTAAATAAGCATACATATGTGTTGGTGTTTGTTCTTCACTGGTTGCCCTTTTCTTGTGGCAACAGGTCACAAATCTTGCTGCTGTGATGGCACACTGTGGAATTTCACCCAGTAGATATGGGAGTTTATCAAAATTGGATTTGTTTTCAAATTCTTTGTGGATCTGTGTAATCTGAGGGAAATATGTCTCTCTAATATGGTCATACATTGGGCAGGAGGTTAGGAAGTGCAGCTCAGTTTCCACCTCATTTTGTGGGGGCAGTGAGTACATAGCCTGCCTTCTCTTGAGAGCCATGTCTGCCTACGGCAGCCTTTCTCAATAGCAAGGCTATGCTCACTGAGTCTGTACATATTAACATCCATCTGTCCATGTCTCTCAAAACCCTGCCTTCTCTCTCTCCCCCCACGCCCTCTAACATCCATCGCTTTGTCTCTCAAAACCCTGCTTTTTTGCTCTGTCTCCCTTTCTCACTCACTCACTTTGTCTCTCTCTCTCCCTTTTTTCTTTCTGTCTCTGTCTGTCTCTCTGTCTCTGTCTCTCTCTCTCTCTCCCACCCCCTCTAACATCCATCGCTCCATGTATCTCCCTCCCCTGCTTCTGAAGTGTATAGGGAAGCTGAGGCATCTGCGCTACCTGGACCTGGCTAAAAACAGGATTGAAAGCCTGGACACTGACATCTCTGGCTGTGAGTCCCTGGAGGACCTCCTGCTCTCCTCCAACATGCTGCAGCATCTGCCTGACACCATAGGTGAAGCCATAGAACTTCTCTGTTCTCTTCCCTCTGCAACAATAGTGTCTCCTGATTAGATTTTCTCTGCTCTCTTCCATCTGCAACAAACGGTATCTCCTGGTTATATTTTCTCTGCTCTCTCCCGTCTGCAACAAATGGTATCACCTGGTTATAATCTCTCTGCTCTCTCCCATCTGCAACAAATGGTATCTCCTGGTTAGATTGTCTCTGCTCTCTCCCGTCTGCAACCAATGGTATCTCCTGGTTAAAGAGAATAGAGAAAGGATCAAGAAAGGATGATTAGGAAAGAAGGCTGAGAGAGGATGATTAATTCTGTAATGACTGCATTCATCATGGTGGCTCCTCTCGGAGGCTGTTATCTGAGAGTGCATTTCCCTGAGTTGTTTTGTCATTAACAATCAAATGGCTTGCGTCATTAAAATGTCATTTGTATTTGGAGTGAAACATTTATTTGTTTGAATCCTGGGATTTAATTTACACAAACAATGAAGTTATTTTGTACTTAGTAAGTTTTTAAATAATTTCCTGGCTGTAAATTAATGAAATGGTAAGAGGATTATGTTGGCAATGGGTTTGAATAATTCCTTTTAACTGTGTTCTTCGCTTTTTGTTTTTGTTTGTTCCTTTTTTAAAATAATCAAATGAGTGTTTGTCTCTATTGCAGGAATGTTGAAAAAACTCACAACATTAAAAGTGGATGACAACCAGCTCACCTCACTGCCTAACACCATTGGAAGGTGAGACCGATTAGGAAACTGATTGCACTATTTTGTTTACATACACTTCTTAGATTGCAATCCCAGAACTCCCCTCAAGTCGAATAAAATGTTTTGAAATTATTACGCCAAAAGCTAAACTACATTCCAAGTCTTGTTTATTAGTTAATATCTATCATGGAACTGAATGGCAGTCAATTTTAGGGCATCTATTGCATAACCAAATTAAAAGGCGTCAGAGACAGCAATTTTGATGGTAAAACCGGTTGACACGTTGAATCTCGTCTTCTCCTCCGCTGGTTTGCTACTGAGCTGAGCTGTATTCAACACGGCCTGTGGATAGAAGGGTTCTGAAACTCTGCTGAGTCTGGCACCTTCTCCTTGCTGCTCCTTCTCACCTCACATTGACTAACGCTGATTGGTTCCATCACTGTTCACACCAAGTAGAGTGATGCAGTACATTGTGTCTCAGTTAGCGGCACTGAGAGGAGATAGATAGATCTATCCATCTCTCTCTCTTTTTTCTTTTTCTCTCTCTCTCTCTCTTTCTCTCTCTTTCTCTTTCTCTCTCTTTTGCTCTTTCTCTTTTTCTCTCTTTTTCTCTTTCTTTCTTCCCCCCTCCGGCTTAGCATTGTTCCAAAATGTGCACTGACATTTTGGGTGTATGCCATTCATTTGTTGTGGAATATGGCTCTCTTAGAGGAGTTGACTCTGTGCCAGTATTGCAGTTTCAACAGCCGTCCTAATATATTTGTTTTATTTGATATGCTGTTTATATTATATCAAAAGTTTAATCTGGAAAATATAATGAGTCAGAGGAAATTCTGTGGGTCAACTTTGAACATGCCATGTCATTGAGACTGTGATCTAATAGGTCAGGGGTCACCAACTTACAGTTCATCATGTCATGTTCATCCTTATCCCCAAGCCTGTGATACTGTTTTCAGTGCACCTTTTTTTCTTGGTTTGTCATTGGTCGGTTTTGTGTGTTGTGGTTATTTCACATGCATCTAAAATGGGCCACTTAGTGGACGCGCCAAATTAGGGTAAGTAGACCGCGAATCACTGTCTCCTGTATACGTTCCTCCTCGCCACAGCATGTTTATTCAGGCAAGTGCTCACCTTAACGTTCCCTGTCTGTACTGTATGTTCCAGCCGGGGAAGGGGATCCAGTGAAAGTCCTGCATATGGGAGGCCAGCTGGGACAAATGTTAAGCTAATGACACTGCTGTGTGTACAATAAATACAAATGAACTCTGTCCAGTGAGGGGAGGCTTCTCTTCCCCTCGTCCTCTCCTGGTCATATACACTGACATTGTACACTATACGCTCTGTTGGAGCTTGAATTTAGAATTGTTGGAGGCTGTGGGAGGACATTTTAAAGCTGGACAGTTGTTGATTTAGCTTACAAATCAAATCATCAAATCCATTGTCCTTTCAAATCTGACAAAGAGGCAAGGGCATTTGACTCAATAAACACTGTGGCTTTAGAGTTTAAGATATAAGATATAGAGTGAAGTTTGTCATTCATGAAGTTCAATTGGAGAATAATATTCAATGTATATTTTTAAAAGCATACTGTTGATTATATTCTGATTGAAAAGAGATTCTGCACCACCAGATACTGATTGTGAAAGGGAGTCAGCAACATCAATGATTAATTTCCTCTCGTGGGATTAATACAGTTTATGTTCAAATCATGTTTATTTTATTTTAGTTTGCCTTCTAGAGGAATATCTCATTCTATCAAGTCATGGTTTTTGAATATTGTCATGATTCTCACGAATCCACTTGATTGACCATTTTCACCTCTGTAGCCTGTACATGTCTTAGATGCATCTAGTCTTAAAGGGAACCCAATTAATATTTGTTTCCATGGACACCAAGGAGGGATCAAACATCTGAGGCTCCATCTGTCAACAAAAAATAATGCAACCTGTGGCTGAAATTAATCTACCGGTGGCTTTTCCTCAAAGTGTTTGAGTGAAATAATATTTGTATCATTATGATATATCTAAATGTTCCACTTCAAGAATTCACAGCACATTTTTAGCAGACGAATGAAGTTGGTCTGTGCTTTGTAGGTTCTTAACAAAAATGATATGCAAATATTAACATGGTACATCAAAGACATGTGAAGTAGAGTATCTATGCAGAATTGTGATTTTGCCTGTATTATTGTAGATAGTGTGTTGGTTATGTTTAATTTGTTGCTCTTACACCAATAACTAACCAAGTGAAAGTAGCTGTGGCACGAAGGATTCCAAAGGGTCTCTTTCTCCTCTCTCTATCTCTACCCAGTTTATCGCTTTTAGAAGAGTTTGACTGCAGCTGTAATGAATTGGAGTCCCTGCCCCCAACCATTGGCTACCTGCATAACCTCCGCACGTTTTCTGCTGATGAGAACTTCCTTGTTGAACTACCCAGGGAGGTACGTCTGTCTGTCCCACACCAATAACCTCACACTGATCCTATACACACATACACATACAGTGGAGTTCGAAATGTTTCAATCCCTTGATAAAGATGAGCAAAACAGGTCCGATGACATGAGATCTTTTGCCAGATACACCAATGGTGGGTTTGGCCTTCGAAAGAACAATGCATATGCAGGACATACCTCATCCGTACTGTAAAATCTGGTGGTGGATATTTGATGTTATGAGGCTATTTTGTTACCACTGGTCCTGGGATCCTTGTTAAGGTCAATGGCATCATGAACTTTACCAAGAGCGATTGTATTAGTATAAAACAAATATAATTTTTTATATATTTTTTGAGCATACAATATACACTACATGACCAAAAGTATGTGGACACCTGCTCGTTGAACATCTCCTTCCAAAATCATGGGCATTAATATTGAGTTGTTCCCTCCTTTGCTGCAATAACAGCCTTCACTCTTCTGGGAAGGCTTTCCATTAGATGTTGGAACATTACTGCGGGGACTTCCATTCAGCCACAAGAGCATTAGTGAGGTCCGCCATTGATGTTGGGCGATTAGGTCTGGCTTGAAGTCGGGCTTTCCAATTCACCCCAAAGGTGTTCCATGGGGTTGAGGTCAGGGCTCTGTGCAGGCCAGTCAAGTTCTTCCACACTGACCTTACTTTGTGCAGGGGGGCATTGTCATGCTGAAACAGGAAAGGGCCTTCCCCAAACTGTTGCCAAAAAGTTGGAAGAACAGAATCATCTAGAATGTCATTGTATGCTGTAGCTTTAAGATTTCCTTTCACTGGAACTAAGGATCCTAGCCCGAACTATGAAAAACAGCCCCAGACCATTATTCCTCATCCACCAAACTTTACAGTTGGCACTCTGCATTGGGACAGGTACTATTCTCCTGTCATCCGCCAAACCCAGATTCGTCCAACGGACTGCCAGGTGGTTAAGCATGATTTATCACTCCAAAGAACGCGTTTCCACTGCTCCAGAGTCCAGTGGAGGCGTACTCGATTTTATACACCTGTCAGCAACGGGTGTGGCTGAAATAGCCAAATCCACTAATTTGAAGGAGTGTCCACATACTTTTTTGTATATATAGTGTATCTCAGTATTTGTGTTATTTATTTTACACTGTCTTTTATGCTGGTCTTTATCAGGGGAACCAATAATTCCAGACCCCACTGTACACTCACACACAATGCATGTATTTCTGTAATTGATATGGTTTGGTGAAAGGAAGATGGAAAGTGATCATTGAAATGTATGCTTGCATCCCTTTTGTTGCAGATTGGGAACTGTAAGAATGTGACAGTCATGTCGTTGCGCTCCAATAAGCTGGAGTTTCTACCTGACGAAATTGGGCAGATGACCAAGCTACATGTTCTCAATTTAAGCGACAATAGGTTACTATTGGTTACCACACACACACACACACACACACACACACACAGTGAATCCATATGTTCCTCACACTCTCCTTGATAAGACAACAGCTTAATACTGTAGGCTTGTGTTGTGTGTCTATTTATTTACATAGCGCGTAGGTGGAATGGGACATTCTTCTGAGGAGTTTATATAAACTAGTGGTTATTATTTTGCTAATGGCCCATTAAGATAGCTGCACAACATTAGAAAGCACTTCCCCTGCCCCCGGGCTAATTAAGCTCTTTATGAGATGTTTAGTTGCTCTGCCAGTGATTTACTTGATCCAAGGTAATTAAACCATACTATCACTAAATACACGGCACCCATTAGGCAGACCTGTGTCCACACGCGACACCACAGAGCTGAGCGTTCAACCACTCCAACCCTGCTTCGTTCTACCTACGGTAGCCATCAACACTGTCTCCCGCTGACAGATTTCTGTTGTAAAAGCGAAGTTCACTGAGCGTGTTGCCACGGTAACTTACTTTTCCCCCTTTGTGTGTTGGTTAACTTTCCTGTGTGGTGGGTGTCAGTCAGTCAGAGGCAGACAGGCTGTGATTGTGTTTGGCAGAGGAATAGTCTTGGATTTTCACATTGGACTATATGTCGATCTGTGTCCTTGAACACATCAGAACACAATGTGCCTCTTACACACTCTGTGGAGAATGATGTGAAGTTGAGCTGAAGCCACTTGTCTGAATTATTTCCATATAATCACTTCTCACTTTTAATCGCAAATTAAGTAACCTTTTGAAGTTTAATAAACAAAAATATGTACTCAATTAGATGATATGCCTTCTTACTCCCTATTTTGTCTTCTTCTCCCTTACACAGATTAAAAAACCTTCCGTTCACTTTCACAAAACTAAAAGATCTTGCTGCTCTTTGGCTATCAGACAATCAGGTAAATATGATCTTATGTGTTGTTTTCTTGGGAAGAAATTACATTTACTGATACATTCTAATGATGTAATACCTGTGTATCAGCGGTACTTGAAGAGTTAATGATGTGTGCTGTGTGCAGTCCAAGGCCCTGATCCCTCTCCAGACCGAGGCCCATCCAGAGACCAAGCAGAGGGTCCTCACCAACTACATGTTCCCTCAGCAACCACGACATGATGAGGGTGAGGTAGAAATTACATGTAAATTACATGTAACACATGCTGACATGAGGGGAAATCCTGACAGCCAACTATTCCCTCAAAGTGGATGTAGTACTACTATCAAATCAAATTGTATTAGTCACTTGCGCCGAATACAACAGGTGTAGACCTTACATTGAAATGCTTACTTACGAGCCCCTAACGAACAGTGCAGTTTCAAAGAAATATGGATAAGAACAAGAGATAAAAGTAACAAGTAATTAAAGAGCAGCAGTAAAAAATAACTATATACAGGGGGGTGCCGGTACAGTCAATGTGCGGTGGCACCGGTTAGTTGAGGTAGTAGGTACATGTAGGTAGCGTTATTAAAGTGGCTATATGCATAGATGACAACAGAGAGTGGCAGTGATGTGGAGGGGTGACGGGGGGGGGGGGGGGTGCAATGCACAGTCTGGGTAGCCATTTGACTAGATGTTCAGGAGTCTTATGGCTTGGCGGTAGAAGCTGTTTAGAAGCCTCTTGGACCTAGACATGGCACTCCGGTACCGCTTGCCATGCAGTAGCAGAGAGAACAGTCTATGACTAGGGTGGCTGGAGTCTTTGACCATTTTTGGGGCCTTCCTCTGACACTGCCTGGTATAGAGGTCCTGGATGGCAGGAAGCTTGGCCCCAATGATGTACTGGGCCGTACGCACTGCCCTCTGTAGTGCCTTGCGGTCTTAGGCTGAGCAGTTGCCGTACCAGGCAGTGATGCAAGCAGCTCTCGATGGTGCAGCTGTAGAACCTTTTGAGGATTTGAGGACCCATGCCAAATCTTTTGTCCCCTGAGGGGGAATAGGTTTTGTCGTGCCCGCTTCCCAACTGTCTTGGTGTGCTTGCACCATTTTAGTTTGGGATGTGGACATCAAAGAACTTGATGCTCTTAACCTGCTCCACTGCAGTCCCATTGATGAGAATGGGGGCGTGCTCAGTCCTCTTTTTCCTATAGTCCACAATCATCTCCTTTGTCTTGATCACGTTGAGGGAGAGGTCATTGTCCTGGCACCACACGGCCAGGTTTCTGACCTCCTCCCTATAGGCTGTCTTGTTGTTGTTGGTGATCAGGCCTACCACTGTTGCTTTATCTGCAAATGTAATGATGGTTTTGGAGTTGTGCCTGGCTGTGCAGTCATGAGAGAACAGGGAGTACAGGAGGGGGCTGAGCATGCACCCCTGAGGGGCCCCTGTTTTGAGGACCAGTGTGGCGTGTGTGATTTAGTGATGGCTAAGGTGTCATGGATATGTATTTACAATTGATTAATGGTGTTTGATATACCCTGTTATCCATTCTAGTAATGTATAGTAGTACGTGTGCAGAGCACGTGTCACTGAACTACCCTTTGAGGTAGAGCTCTTCACGGGTCCAAAAAGTTGTGGGTGAATTGACCTGAGGAAAGTCAGACCAGTTCTGAAATAGCCTGTGAAAAAACAGACCCAAACAGACCCGTGCTGGTTCAGATCCGAGAGACTCGTTCAGATCCGAAGAGAAAGATGAAACCTCTTAACAAATGACAAAACTGTTTGATGTGTAGCATATTCAAAACTTTATAGCCATCTTTTTATTTAAATGCATCAGGGCATTGCATGCATTTAGGCCTACAGGTCTAGGTGTCCTCTCTATGATATTCATACATTTTTAAAATAAATGTAAAGGAGAAGAAGCTTAGGCTTAGCCCTAGAGAGACCGAGAGAAAGATAGAGATATGCCAGAGCCATGTTCCCGACACCGGCCTGCATTTCTTTATACTTGTCTGCTCAGATATAGGCGTACAGAAGGGGGCTAATTCATTAATTTTCCATTTAGAATATTTTGTATAAAGATAAGCATTATACTGTTAGATTAAAGGAGTAACTCTGGTAACATTCTTCCTCACCTCAAGTTCAATTGTCCGGAATCAGTTGGAGCACTGGTGCGCACTACCTTTGTAGGCCTGCAGTAGCTAAGCCTAATAATAACCATACCACACCAAAGTGTCTTTACTTTATTTCGGTAATATCCAAAGTAAGTCAAGTCATTGTTTATAGGGAAAATACAAACAGGTTCTTATATTGCGACATTAAATACAGTTTGAATCTTTCCCTCTTTGGTTTTTGCTTTTCATGCTTTAAGTGCGAGTAGCCCCAGGCCTAGCGGTAATTCTATTATATTGTGTAAAATACAACATTACAGTTGGAACTTAATTTGGCCAAAGAAAATGGCTCAACAATATGAAACAAACAGATTCTGAAATAGGCTTCCAATAATAACAAGTATATACAATAATAATAGTAAATAAATAAAAGTTTGAATTCCATCAAACCTGACTAGCACACAGTCCATGTTGCCGTGCCAACTGTGGTGGATATTATAAAATAAGGATTTGCTGGAGACCAAATTAAGGTTATTTATATCTGAGATCAGAGGGAACAACAGAGTTACACTGCACAGTGTAGACAGTCAGAATTCTGAAGCATTGGGTGATAAGCAAATATCTTTATAGTTTCCTGTTATTGGGCGGGACTGTCAGTTCTCCTTTTATACAAGGACACATGAGCAAGCTGGTTTGCAACACAGGATGATTCTCCCGAGAACAGGAGATTATAATAGGATAGTTTCACAAGGTTAGTCACATGCTCAGTTATGTGGACACATACAGTTAAAATTTCCAGTTACACAACATTCTTATCATCTTTGTCCACTACAGTATTGAAACCTGTCCCCAAGGACATTGTCTTGTCGGCTTCTTTTCACTATACTCTTTCTCTTCTAACTTTAGTTTTACTTAAATGAAAAATATCTTCACAATCAACAGTAGCCTAGGCCAAGACTCCTTTCTCTCTCTCTCTCTCTCTCTCTCTCTCTCTCTCGTTCTCTCTCTCCTCAACAGCAGACACACGTGAGGTGAGCAGCCGGAAGCAGTTTCAGCTGTACATAAGCTATACGCTTTATTGAGTTGCAATTGGCTGACACAGATTATAAGCGTGTGCAGTTATCATCACCTCACACATTAAATTAACAGATGACGGGTAAAATCGGGTCCGGTCGGTAAATCCATTTTAATTGCACATACCTGAGACCCGTGGCAATTATATCAGATCCGACCCAGATCCGAACAGAAGTCAGCGTTTATGAGCCGTAGACGCTTGCAACTGCTCGGATCTCGGAATTTCAGGTCTGTTGAACCCGTGAAGAACTCTACTTTGAGGGAGTTGACAGGTGGTTAGGTTATGTGCCAGTGCACTGTATGCTGGTGGTGAAGTGAGCATGTCAGAATCGCATCAGTGTGAGACCAGTGCACAGTAAGTCAGTGACACCTCCCTGTCTCTCTGCCCATCCTCCGTAGACTACCAGTCAGACAGTGACAGTTTCAACCCCACCTTATGGGAGGAACAGCGTCAGCAGAGGATGACTGTGGCCTTTGAGTTCGAGGAGAAGAAGGAGGAAGAGGACAACTCTGGAAAAGTCAAGGTTTCATAGGACTTTTTGTTGAGCGTTTCTCACTGTTTTTATTTTGTTATTCCCGCTTATTTTTGCCCGTCCTCTCTGTCCAGGTTGAGATCAATCTGAAGCGCTACCCTACACCGTACCCAGAGGATCTGAAGAACATGGTGAAGTCAGTGCAGAACATGGTGGGCAAGAACCAGCATCCCCTCAGCACTAACTGCTCTGGTACCAATATGGAGTCACGAAAACAAGAACAGTATGAACCCCCCTGGCCCATGCCCCCCAAAGAGGTAACAGGCCAGGTCACACCACACACCCAGAGACCCACACATACCATCTCTCTCTCTCTCTCTCTCTCTTGCTCTCTCGCTCTCTCTCATTTGTATGTATGTATGTATGTGTGTGTGTGTGTGTGTGTGTGTGTGTGTGTAAATATGTATATATACGTATATGTGTGTATATATATGTACAAAAACAAATGCATAGATTATACATTTTTGGATGAATGGGATAAATATGTTTTACTCAGAGTGTCCTGTTCCAGGTGATGGAGAGAGAGATGAAAGAGAGAGAAAGAGAGTTCAACAAGACTCAGATGACAGAGCAGGGTGTAATCCACAATTCTGCCATCGACATCCCAAAGCGCAAAGACAAGGAGGATCTGACTGAGAGCTCAGAGGTACAGGAACAATCTCTTTGTGGACATGTTATTAAGAAGGTTGTACTTATTACGCTCTTGTAACACCAGGAAAACAAACTAAACAACAGCTTGTATTGGGCACGATGCGGAAGGGAGTAACGACATAAATGTTTACACTGCAGCCTCAAGGTCCTTTCAGGCGATTATGTCAGATTTAGTTGTCCTCAGTTGCCTCTGTTTCAACGTGAGAGTTCCGGTAGAGGTGAGACCAGTTGTACTGAACGTAATTTCGAAAGATTAATGTAGGCTCAGCCCACTGGGCGCAGACGTCAGTTGTCAACTAATGTGAAATCAACCAAAAATGTGAACGACTGGCTCGATTCGGTCTTGTGTAGTAAAATTTGAAATTGTGTTTTTTAGATTGGATAAAAGTAGAGACTCTGAGGTTGAGAATGGTATATCATACACTACAGTTGAGGAACAATGGAAAAGTAATTCTGCTTTGAAATTTGATAAACTTGTAACCCCATTTTGAGGAAATGGCCCTTGAATGTTTAGGTACATCTACTGGACAGCCCTTCTTTGTCTACACCCATTCAGCATTGTTCACACCCTATTAAGCCTTAGGCCCACCCTTCTCTTTAAGGATTTCCTGAAATGAGTCACAAATGTCACCCTGTCATTGACTTTAGGTACAAATGTTGGCGAAAAATATAGTAAATTCCCTTACGTTGATAACTTTTTGCAAATCCAATCAGTTTTCCACATTGATTCTACATCATTACATTTCATTTTTTGGGTTGAAATGACATGGAAACAACATTGATCCAACCAATTTTTGCCCAGTGGGAGGGTTCAGTGTTTTTGACATACTGCCAGGCATGACAGAGCTTGAGAGGATGATGTATTAAATCCAGGACCATGGAAGCTTTTTAGAGGTGATGTGAATAAAACCTGCAGAGATCATAGGATCCTTTCATCTGGAAGCCTCAAAGCCCCCATGATGGCCTCAACTGGGTCTTTGTTAAATCGTTAGCTCTCTTTCTCTGAATACGCAGAGGAGTTAGTGTCTGCTGAGGTGCTGTTGTCATTGTTTTTTAATGCAGTGTGCGAAAATGTGCATTATTTTGGCAAGCATAATATCATAATGTGGCTAAAATGGAAGTTAACTCGGCCATAACTCAAATGTTAAGTATTAGTGCATTTGCAAGTCCCGAAGGGGTAACCTGGCGCTGAAGTTTTGGCTGTGATAAGGCTAGAAAAATACTGTACAATGAACAGCAGAGGCTGTTGAACAAACAGAGCAAAGGTCCGTGTTAAATGTCAATGGTATTCAGAGGCTAGATCTGAATAGGTAATCTCTAAACGCCTGTTCCCAGAGTCAAGTGGCCAGCATCTGGAGCTGAATAAAGCAGGACATACAATATGTACTGTCTCTTGTATCTTCTTACGGTCATTTCTTTTTAAGCTCAGGCCATCGTGATTGATGGTGTTAAGTCTTGAATTACATAAATGTGTTCCGCAGGGGTTGATACTAGGACCTGTTCTTTTCACTATTTATATAAATGCTATTGGTCAATCGGTAAAAAACATTTTTTTTAAATATATATGCGGATGGTACTATTATGTACACAATTGCTGAGTGCTGACCTGGCTGTGACAAGGCTACAGTCTGATTTTGCACTTGTGCAGGATCCCTTACTGATTTTATAACTCATACTTAATACAGGCAAAACTAAATATGTGTTGTTTTCAAGTTTTTGCAAGATTGTCTCAGATGGATTACATCTTTACTCATCGAATGGTTCTATAATCGAACAAGTCCCTGCACACAAATACCTTGGTATTTGGATTGACAATGATTGATCGTTTTAAAAACATACGACTGAGCTTTAAAGTTAGCTTTTTTTTACAGAGACAGATCTTGTCTCTCTAGTCAGCAGGAAGCAGATTGTGCTGTCAACCTTTCTACCTGTTCTTGATTATGGTGATACTATTTATCAAAGTGCAGCTGCCTCTACTCTTAAGCCCTTGGATGACGTTTTTCATAGCGCCCTTCATTTTATTACTCTTCACTGTATTCTTTAATAGAAGGTTGACTGGACCTCTTTGAAGTCACGTAGATCACATCATTACACTCTTGTTGTTTACATAGCCCTGCTCCACAAACTTTCGACTTACTTAACGTCTCTATTAAGATTTAAAATGACAAGTTATCAAACCTGTTCACAGGGTTGGTTAACTCTGGAGACTCCTTTGGTGTCTAGAGAGTTAGGTGAATCAGCCTATAATTTCCTTCCACCTTGTGTGGAATGATCTACAGTACACAAGTGGTGCCTTTACTGCATTTCAGACGTTTGTTAGAGGACCTTTTTACTGAAGAATGTGTCTGTTTTTTATGATTGTGTTTTTATTTTTCGCCTATTGTTGTGTATAATAATGTGTATTTTGTTGTGCATATGAATGTGTAGTTTAATGTGTTTGTTGTATTTTGATGTGTATTGTGGTGCTTGAAAAGAGACCTTGGTTGCAGCATTGACTCCATGTCAAAATAAAGGTTAAATATTTTTTAAATAAATGTATGAGCCCAGGGTTTGGGCCGTATACATCAGGGGTGTAAATGCACTTATGCTGGTTGTTAGTCCTTTTAACATAGATTTAAGTTAAGATGATATGGGGATTTTTTTAAATGTATTTTTTACCTGTAAGATAAAAATACATATAGAATCCCTTTTCCAGTAGATATAGGTTCCAAGGTGTCAGCTAGAAACGGCTTATTTTCCTTAAAGCTGGAAGGTCCTCCTGTGCTTGGCAAACTCTGCTATATCGCTACCTCTCTTTGACAGAGCTGCAATGCCCTTTGACAGAGCTGCAATGTCCTGTGTGCTTTGTGTCCATTACTGCTTTGGATTGCCTCATGTTGTCTCCCCCCGCAAAGCTCCAGGAAAAGAGACCCTTGAGTGACGCAATGAGAACTGGGGCACTGGGTGGGGGGTGCTGATGCCATAACCCATGCTTCTTTACCTCACACATACTTTTTTTTGTAGAACCATGAACACGTCCTCTACATTTTTTATTTGTTTGTATGTGTGTTTGTTTGTTTGCTTAGATTTCTTTACATCGCGTGGTTCCCAAGCTGCCACAGCCAGAGAATACATCATCAGCCGTTACAGCTTCTTCCTGTTTCTGCCTCATAGTAAGTGGCTGTGAGATCAGACATTAGGCAGTCTGCTCAACCACGGCTCGGCTGGCGTGACTTCACACTGCCTCTGTGCACCCTGACAAAGGCTATGAAACATCTGGAGAAACGAAGTCTGACTGGCATGAACCATGAAGATGAAAGAAAGCTAACAGCCACACTATATATTGCAAAGATATGTTGATCTGTAATGTATATAATGTACAGTACTACAGCTGGACTTGAATTGTTTCATGTAAAGTCTGTGGATCATGACTGGTAAAGCTTATACAGTATACTATAGTGTAGCTTATATAGCTGTTAGTTTTGTGTGCAAATGGGCAGAAGACTGGCAGTGCCAAGGCTAACTCCAGCACTTAGTGGCATTACACACTACAGTTTCTACACAGCTGTTTGTTATGAGTTAATCAAGCATTCATTTGAGATGTGGTCAAAGCATCGAGCCTGCCTTGTCAATTACTCCCAGGCACAGAGAAGGTGTTGGTCAATTATGGAAACATAACCTTGGGAGTGATTTAAGGTGGCATTTTTACCCAAAGCAGAAAACGGTGCAGCTGTCAAAATGGACTGAATCACTTTGAATACTTGAAACAGAGGTGTATATATATCAAATTGAGCTTTGAATGCAACCGTTACACGACAGCATCGTTGCGTGTCATTTAACTTCTGCACTGAACATACTAAACCCTCATAGTAGCCCCCTCATAGATATGGATTGTATTCCTTATGAAATTATAGCTTTTACAACATATACCGCACGACTATTGGAAATTGTTGCAGCTTCTTTTTACACTTGCGCCACTTATTTGCATTGTAAAAATGACAGAGACAGGAAATGGAGTGAGATTCAGATGTCAGTAAGACGCTGCTGTGTAGTGGGTGTTCTTGGGATGTGGTTCCTGGGGATTGCCAGGCAACCTGGGCTGGTGGTGTCTCCTCGCTCAGCAACCTCAGCCTGCCCTGTGGGGGAACAGTGAGCAGAGCAGGGCTGCAGATGTGGGACATCAGGTGTGGGAAGCAGGCTCTCCTGTAGCAAACAGCTGGCCTTCTGGGCACTAAGATAGCAGGAAGTCACAGATAGGACATGCTCCAGTGGACCCCACTGAGAAATAGAGAAAATATATCAGTTCCTGTAGACACTATGAGTGCAATATATATAAGCAGTACAATAATGAACAGTTATGTACGATATTTGTGTCCTTTAGTTAGTTCCTCCCTCAGGAACCTCACCAAAATTGTTGAGTTAAGTCGGTAAGGTGTTAAAGAAGCTGTGTGTGTGTGTGTTTTTATGTTTCTGTCTTTTGTTGTGTAATAACACATTTTTCTTCTCAGGATTCTATGGGCGGCTCTCCGAATGACATCCGTATCTCTGATATGAGGCCCACCCTGGTGGAACCGCCCATGTACAAACCAAAAGTTGTATTACTGGGGAAAGACAAGAAAGGTAGGCTCCAAACTTTTGTCGCTGGTATTCTAATTCAGTACAAACACAACCAATATCATTTAAGGATATGCAATAACTGTCCTCTGTTCCCCTATCTGGATGCTGTAAATTAGCCTATCACTGATGTTAGAGCATTTACAGTCAACTTTGACAGTTGAAGAAGAGCTGTTACTGTATGCTCCAATTATAAGAACTACACTATACAGTATATGTGTCTTAAAGCCAGTATCTATATTCTGAGGCTATACTGTATTTTTAATCTCACACTCTGATAAACCAGAGTGAGCTGATTGACTAGTTGCTACAGGCCATTTTGGGCTGATATCTCGATCGGTGGGAGGCTGACCATCTATCAGTAAAAACACTCACCCTCCGCTCTAATCCTGTTCTGACATGAAAAATCCTCAAGCATTCTAAACTCTCCAGTGAAAATCCCTGTGTTTGCTATTGTTCTTTCTAATTGCATGCGTGTTTCCTCCTGTGAGATTACAAAACATAGTCCTGAAATGCACAATTATTATAGAATGTCCTTGGGGAGTGTTGTATTCTAATGAGGTACGGTATGAAGCATATTAATTGCAATCCATTACATAATGGCTCGCTGTTGGATTTGAGGAGAAACGGCATCCAATTCTCTCAAGTATCTTTTGCCCCCAAGCTTTAACCGACATTTTATGTGGAAACATGAGCAGTGACCTTTTGAAAATGAGATGTCTCCTTAAAGCCCCTATTCAGATTCATTTCACAGGTAGCTATCGTCAGAGACATACCAATGCTTTTCTCTCCCACTCCCCTGTCAGAATCTATAGATGAGTCAGACCCAGACAAGATGCATTGCCTGAACAACAGTGGCTCGTCGGCCACCTACTCAGACTACTCTCCGTCCCAGGGTTCTTCTGGCTCTTCCAACCCCCCGGGGAACGGGTCCACCCTGCAGGCTGCTGGGAAGGATGGAGGAGTGCCTCAACAACACTGGACCAACAGGTGGGTCGTGGCTCACTGACTCTCAACATACAGTCCTCACACTGAACCAGAGACACAGACACTCGCCTGATAACAAACTTACGGTGACCTAGGATCGGTATCGGTCCGCCCTTAGCAAAATCCGAGGCTCAGTGGCCTCACAGCAACCTGTGGTCTGATAAGTGCTTGCTAGCTGTGTCACTTCCAGTACTTCTTCTGTACTGTGTCAATATGTCATCCAGCAGGCATTGATTCCACCTGTTTGTTTCCTGAGACAGAGGGGTGTTGTGTAGGGCACCTGGGTGAACAGGAGGTGGAACTCCAGCTGTCAAGTGTAGTGCACATCTCTCATTAACAGACATCTCTCTCACTGTCTCTTTTCTGTCTGTCTGTCTGTCTGTCTGTCTCTGTCTGCCTGTCTGTCTGTCTGTCTGTCTCTGTCTGTCTGTCTCTGTCTGTCTCTGTCTGTCTCTCTGTCTGTCTGTCTGTCTGTCTGTCTGTCTGTCTGTCTGTCTGTCTGTCTGTCTGTCTGTCTGTCTGTCTGTCTGTCTGTCTGTGTCTGTCTCTGTGTCTGTGTCTGTGTCTGTGTCTGTGTGTCTGTCTGTCTCTGTGTGTCTGTCTGTCTCTGTGTGTCTCTGTGTCTCTGTGTCTGTCTGTCTCTGTGTCTCTGTGTCTGTCTGTCTCTGTGTCTGTCTGTCTCTGTGTCTCTGTCTCTGTGTCTGTGTCTCTGTCTGTCTGTCTGTCTGTCTGTCTGTCTGTCTGTCTGTCTGTCTGTGTCTCTGTCTGTCTGTCTGTCTGTCTGTGTCTCTGTCTGCCTGTCTGTGTCTCTGTCTGTCTGTCTGTGTCTCTGTCTGTCTGTCTCACAGGGACGGTTCCTCTCCACTCTCTTCTTCATTGAAATGCAGCTGAAACACTACTCTACCATTGGGGCTCTTGAAACTGTTTTAGTCAGTTTGTGCCAGAACTTCCAAGAACATTGTTATTTTTTCCAATCCTGGCTGAAATTATACAGATTGAGCTCTCACTGAAAAATACTTTTTTCATCCGTGGATACAATTATAGTTGACTTGTTTGATATTCCTACTGATACTTTCAGACCTCTATGGAAAACAGTCCAGCTCAAATCTGCGCATATTTTCCATTTATGATATATTGGTAAAAAAGCAATTGGATTCCCTTTGAAATGCCAGCAGTATAGCTTCAGGCAAACATTACTTTAACCTGTTGCGACGACCAAACCCGGATCCGGGATTCTATTTATAGACCTAAGCTCATTACCATAACGCAACGTTAACTATTCATGAAAATCGCAAATGAAATGAAATAAATATGCTAGCTCTCAAGCTTAGCCTTTTGTTAACAACACTGTCATCTCAGATTTTCAAAATATGCTTTTCAACCATAGGAAAACAATCATTTGTGTAACAGTAGCTAGCTAGCGTAGCATTTAGCGTTAGCATTAGCGTTAGCATTAGCGTTAGCATTTAGCAGGCAACTATCACAAAAACAAGTAAAGCCTTCAAATAAAATAACTTACCTTTGAAGAACTTCTGATGTTTTCAATGAGGAGACTCTCAGTTAGATAGCAGATGCTCCGTTTTTCCAAAAAGATTCTTTGTGTATTAGAAATAGCTCCGTTTTGTACATCACATTTGGCTACCAAAAAAAAAAAAAAAAAAAAAAAAAAAAAACGAAAATTCAGCCCTCAAAACGCGAACTTTTTTCCAAATTAACTCCATAATATCGACTGAAACATGGCAAACGTGGTTTAGAATCAATCCTCAAGGTGTTTTTCCACATATCTCTTCAATGATATATCCTTCGTGGAAGCCTGGTTTCTCCTTGCTCTCAAATGGAAAAATAATTGCACCTGGCTTTACGCTCCAATTTCGACGCAGGGACACCAGGCGGACACTTGGAAAATGTAGTCTCTTATGGTCAATCTTCCAATGATATGCCTACAAATACGTCACAATGCTGCTAACACTTTGGGGGAACGACAGAAAGTGTAGGCTCATTCCTTGCGCAATCACAGCCATATAAGGAGACAATGGAAAACAGAGCTTCAGAAATTCTGATCATTTCCTGGTTGATGCATCATCTTGGTTTCGCCTGTAGAATGAGTTCTGGGGCACTTACAGACAATATCTTTGCAGATTCTGAAACTTCAGAGTGTTTTCTTTCAAAAACTGTCAAGAATATGCATAGTCGAGCATCTTTTCGTGACAAAATATCGCGCTTAAAACGGGAACGTTTTTTATCCAAAAATGAAATAGCGCCCCTAGAGATCAAAGAGGTTAAAATACACAGTACCTTTCTATTTTAATGCAGCCTTTGATTTGACCTATCAAAACTCCAAGTTGGAAATAAATGTAAACCTGTATTTCAAAGCATATTTTCAGGTCCATTATGAATGTTACCCTCTATTCTGTATTGTAAGTAAAACCTTGATGAAATGATATGCTATGATACCTGTGCCCACTCTCTTTCTGCAGGCTGGCCCAGCAGTTCCCCAAGCCGATCGAGACCAAGCCCCTACTGAGTCAGAGAGACCCCAGAGAGACCCTTCCCTCCAGCACACTGCAGCAGCGCAGCGAGCGGCGCCCCCTCAGCGACACCTTTGACCAGTGGAACGACTCCTCCCACTATGACAACACAGGCTTCGTGTCTGAAGAGGCTCCTCTGGAGACTCCCAGTGGTAGCAGCAGTGGTAACCCCATGCTGGGCTCCAAGTCCTGCAGCGCCTCCACCTCCCATGGGGGCCGCCGGCCCCTCATGAGGCAGGAGCGCATCGTGGGCATCCCCTTGGAGCTGCAGGATGCCCCTCACCAACACCCCTCCCACCAATTCCATAATGTCCGCAACACGCCCGAAACTGAAGTATCTCAGCCTCCCCCTCCAAACCCGTGGCAGAACTGGACGAGGACGCCCAGTCCCTTCGAGGACCGCACGGCTTTCCCCTCCAAGCTGAGCTCCCCAGGCAACAGCCCCAATCCTGACCGCAACGACTTTGAGCAGGAGATGCATCATGGAGAGCTGCCGGGCACGTTCCCCTCCACAGGAACGTGGGGTTACCTAGACTCCAGGAACTCTGGGCAGGGGCGCAGCAGCCAGCAGGCCAACATGTACCAACATGTCCAATCCAAGCCCACTAGACCAAGCTCTGGGGCCATGGTGATGAGCAAGAGCTCTGAGCGCCTCTCTCCCATGATGAAGGAGGTGAAGGCTAAGTTCAAGAAGTCTCAGAGCATTGATGAGATAGACATGGGCTCCTACAATGTGTACAGTATTCCCGTGGACACCTACAGCTCCAGCATAGAGAATCAGGGGAGTGTTGACCGTCCAGACATGCCGGGCCCCATGGAGCAGAGCATGTCCCGGAGCCAGTCTGCTCCCATGCTGGACGATGATGATGCCTACGGAACTAATAGCCAGCAGCAGAAGCCTTCCATCCCCAAGAAGGTCTACCACTTCGACCAGAGCTTCAACCCTCAGGGGGCTATGGATTTGAGGAATCAGCAGCAGGAGAGGAGGGCCCCTCCACCCTTCCCCAACACCTCTGAGTACGTCAACCATCCGGGGAAGACCCTGCCCAAGGAGCTGGTGAGCCCCAGGGGCTACCGGGGTTACCCTCCCATGGACCAGATGTTCTCCTACTCTCAGCCCTCAGTCAACGAGGAGAACCAGCCTCCCCAGCAGCAGCAACCTTTCCCCATCCCCAGTCAGCGCTCCCGGCCTGGGTTCCTGAGGCGGGCCGACTCCCTGGTCAGCTCCACAGAGCTGGCCCTGTTCCGCAGGGTTCAGGAGGCCCAGGAGATGCAGCAGAAGTCGGACCACTATGGCCGGCAGCATTTCAAAGGCATGTTGGAGCACCAGAACAGTCTGGCCAGCATGGCCCAGCAGGATCAACAGTACAACAAGAGGAACGGCAGGTATGAGGAAGACTACTCCTCCTACCAGGAGCCTAAGAAGCCCATCACGGGCTACCCCACTAAGAGCCTGACACAGCGGCGGCCTCTGTCGGCCAGGAGTTACAGCACGGAGACGTTCGGGGCGTCCCAGGCCAGGCCTGTGTCTGCCAGACCCACCATGGCTGCCTTGTTGGAGAAGATTTCCCCAGATTATAATCTGAGCATTTGCACTGAGAATATAAAGAGCCCTGATGAGATGAAAATGCGCACCATGCAGCTGCAGCATAAGCCTGACGATATGTCCTCTAAGATGCCAGTAGACTGGAGGCAACAGCTGCTTAGACATATAGAGGCCAAACGATTAGACCGGGTAAGTCTGACAACTTCTTTTTCACTTTGGGAATACACCATTGCCTCCAGTTTATTACACGATTGCACACCATCTACATGTGGCCTTCTGTTGTCTTGACACACACGCCACCTGACTGCATGACCGCCAGTATTGACATGAGTTCAGTCCACTGCTTAGTTATGTTCTCCAGTTGTGGCACCAGTCTCATTTTGTGTTTCACTATATGTATAAATTACACAAACACTTTACCTCCTTTCTCTGAACTTTTATTTTCTTTCTATTACTGTTAGTATGAAATCATACTTTAACAAGACAAGTATATCTGTCTGTACTACTACTGTTTGGGTCGGTTTTCCTCAAGCAGGGTCCCCCAACTGGTGGCCCGCGGGGGATTTTATTTTCCCCAAAAAGTTTTCTGAGCATCAAACAAACAAAAAACAAACTTTTTTTCTAGTGTTTTATTGTTGGACATGAAAGACTGTAAAAACACCAGCAAATCAGCTCCAAGTGATTTTAATGTTGGATATAGTTTCCAAAGTATTCCCACGCATAATAGAGAGATATACACTGAGTACACCAAACATTAGGAATACCTTCCTTATATTGAGTTGCTACACCGCAGTTCTTGACATAAACTGGTGCGCTTGGCAACTACTACCATACCCAGTTCAAAATCACTTAAGTCTTTTGTCTTGCCCATTTACCCTCTGAATGGCACACATACACAATCCATGTCTAATTTGTCTCCAGGCTTAAAAATCCCTCTCTTACATGTCTCCTGCCCTTCATCAAATGATTTGTAATTATGTTCTGGCCCTCTGACCATCTACTCAAGAAAAAAATCTAGCTGATGATCCCTGCCCTAAAGGGTCTGTCAGAGACCAAAATGTGTACGCGTACGCACAGCAGTGTTCTATAATATTGGAACAATGGCTTTCATACTTTCAAATCCTCATTGAAATGGAGGATGCGTTCGTGGAGCCGCGTTGGTTGGGAATTTTGGGCAGGTCCGCATTTGGGCTGCGGACGGTAGACTCAGAGCCATGTAGCTGTGTCGCAATTGTACGCCGGACTACCTGCATCTGTGGACTCTGAATTATGATGGTGACACTGATTAAACCTAGTTAACACTGATTAAACCCAGTTCTGAACTAGAAAGCACTCCAGGACTAGGCTTAATCTGGGTCCGGGAAACCGGCCCTTGATAAAATAGGCAAGTACTTCAGTGCTAAACATCTCTTAAAGAAAAGTACATACTGTTGCTTTTATGAAATACGTAGTAGTACTGTATCCATGAGTGTGTTTTAATGTGTTTGTGCTGGTAGCCTACTGTAGTAACTCTGTTCTGTTGTTGTTCTGTTTGTCAAGCTCACTTTATCTGTTGCAGCTACGCAATGTGTCTTGGTGCAATCCCGTTAACCCAGTGGCTCACCCATTTACTCATGTCAAGTGATTGTTTCCCTCCTATCAGAGCGCTGTCCTTAAGCACAACACAGTAAACTTCGGCATGCTGTGCTCTGGAGGCTATGCTGCACCGCATGCCAGCAGAAGCATGACAATAAACTTTTACAATAACATGAATAAGCATGAAAACCAAACAACACAGTGGCTACCTCTACCCAATGTGAGTATGAACCAGAAAACACAGAAACAGTCTCAGTGCAGATCAACCCTTTCACATTCATTTGATACAGGGAGTGTACTGCATATTTACTATTTTGTCAGGATAAAAGCTTAAAAATATCTTTCATCATAAGCATCACAATATTACCAAAAGCTGCATTTTCCTTACAATGGAGAATGTTATTACATTGAAATGCTATGCCTGTATATCTTTTTTAAATATAGTCCACTTTGTATTCCAATTATTGTACATTCTAATCTTGAAGGATGAAACTTGAGCCCAGAAATGATACCAGCATTAAAAAACGAGCCTAGACCCGAGACTCATGTATCACAGTATCAGCATAAAATGCATACAGTGAAGCCAAGTATTATACAATTTCAGCTGTGTTGGTGTGAAAGAAGCCTTAAGAATCCCTCCCATTTCAACTTCAAGCCAAGCGCTGTCTTTTATCTGTTGTCTGAAATATTAAAGCAGTGTGTTGCATGTGTGTCAGCTACGGTGTCTGCTCTATGGGTTACAGCAGTACTACTCTATGTTAGTATTACTGTGTAAGGCTATTATTGTACCCTGTGTCACTCAGTAGCCTCAGTGCAATTTGGCCTAGTTTATAGACACTATGCATTTAAGGACACAGACAAGCACATTGTAATGAAACAAAGAGATTTTATCTGAGTTTCTCGCTTGCTTATCTTTCCCGAATAGGTATTTTAGTGCATGTAAGTCAACTTGTACTTTTTTGCCTGCCAAAATCTCTCTAAACCTGTCAGATAGCCTATTCTTATCAAATAGGTATTGTAAGTGGACAAAATGACAGGAGGCAAACAACCCAACTGATATATTCATACGTTTAGGACTTTAAACTTATAAAGAAGTTAAGGTCATGATATTGATCCAAGAATGCTGGATTACTAGCTGCAATACTCCTCCGAAAGTATTATTATTACCAATGACTATAACGTTATAATCAATACAGCAAGTTGATTCACCTTTATCTCTGCAAAAACTGTAGTCATGTTGGAAGCATATACAGGTTACCCCCATAGCAGTGATGATACTCTAAACTGTGTTCCTTTACCCTGTTCTCTCTCCAGACCCCCTCTCAACAGAGCAATATATTGGACAACGGCCAGGAGGTGGTCTCTCCCACTACTCAATGGGCCCCCTACTCACTGGGCAGGAGAGACGTGCCCCCAGAAAACATAATGAAAAAGGTTGGTGCTTTACACTGGCAAAGGACTGGGTGGGAGGCCTGAGTGTTCTAATGTCATTGTTAGTTTGCATCTGAACTATGCTGATAACATAGTACTCATTATCACCCAGCTTGCTGAATGAAACATTGGGCTGGTAGCTCATTCATATATTGAACAAAAATATAAACGCAACATGCAACCGTTTCAAAGATTTGAAGTTTGGGGCTCCCAAGTTTTGGGCTCCCGATTGGCGCAGCGGTCTAAGGCACTGAATCTCAGTGCTAGAGGCATCACTACAGACACCCTGGTTCGAATCCAGGCTGTATCACAACCGGCCGTGATTGGGAGTCCCATAGGGGAGTGTTGTGTTTAACCTTTATTTAACTAGACAAGTCAGTTAAGAACACATTCTTATTTACAATGACGGCCTACACCGGCCAAACCCATATATATGGGTGTATGGAAATTAGTCAATTAGACACTAATGATCTATGGGTTTCACATGACTGGGCTGGGGTGCAGCCATGGCAGACCCACCCACTGGGGAGCCAGGCCCAACCAATCAGACTGAGTTTTTCCCCACAAAAGGGCTATATTACAGACATAAATACTCATCAGCACCCCCACCCCGCCTCAGACGATCACACAGGTGAAGAAGCTGGATGGTTACACAGTTATATGAGGCCGTTTGGACGTACTGACAAATTCTATAAAACGACATTGGATGCAGCTTATGGTAGATAAATGAACATTCAATTCTCTGGCAACAGCTCTCGTGTACATTCCTGCAGTCAGCATGCCAATTGCATGCACCCTCAAAACTTAAGACATCTGTGGCCTTGTGTTGTCCCCAGCACAAGGTGCACCTGTGTAATGATCATGCTGTTTCATCTGATTCTTGATATGCCACACCTGTCAGGTGGATGGATTGTCTTGGCGAAGGAGAAATGCTCACTAACATGGATATAAACAAATCTGTGCACAAAATCTTATTAAAATAAGCTTTTTGTGCAGATGGAAAATGTCTGGGATTTTTGTTCAGTGTATATTTATGACATATCGGTACATTTAATGTCATATCCCAATCCACCCCCACACATTCATTGTTTTTTAAAAAAGGGTGACATTACAAGCACCTACAGTGCCTTCAGAAAGTATTTACACCCCTTGACTTTTTCCACATTTTGTTGTTACAGCCTGCATTTAAGATTTTGTATCACTGATCTACAGACAATACCCTATTATGTCAAAGTGGAATTGGGTTTTTGGAAATGTTTATAAATGTAAAAAACGAAACGCTGAAATGTCTTGAGTCAATAAGTATATTCAAACTTTTGTTATGGCAAGCCTAAATAAGTTCAGGAGTAAAAATGTGCTTAAGTCACATAATAGACTGCATGGACTCACTCGGTGTGTAGTAATAGTGTTTAAATGAGTACCCCATTTCTGTACCCCACACATAGAATTGTCTGTATGGTCCAGTGCTTGACTTGGGCATGAGCTCACCGGAGCTGAATACCGGCCCCTCAAATGTTCTACCGCTTGATCTCCAATTCCTATTATAAAATATTAGCTCAAAGGTATTGTGGTGCTCCTTCACCTACATATAAACTGTACTGGCAACCAACATGAGTAACGACACCTTTTCAGTCCAAGTCAATCACTGGTAAGGTCGCCTTGGTCGAGCAGTGAATTTTAAGCACAGATTTAACCACAAAGACCAGGGAGGTTTTCCAATGGTTCGCAAAGAAGGGCACCCATTTGTAGTAGGGCAAAAATAAAACCAGCTGACATTGAACATCCCTTTGAGCATGGTGAAGTTATAATTACACTTTGGATGGTGAATCAATACATCCAGTCACTGCAAAGATACAGGCGCTCTTCCTAACTCAGTTGCCGGAGAGGAAGGAAACAGCTAAGGAATGAGGCCGGTGGTGATTTAAACAGTTACAATGTTTAATAGTTGTGATAGGAGATAGCTGAGGATGGATCAACAACATTGTAGTTACTCCACAATCTTAACATAAATGACAGAGTGAATAGCCTGTACAGAATAAACAATATTCCAAAACATGCATCCTGTTTGCAATAAGGCACTAAAGTAATAATGCAAAAAAAATGAACTTTTAGTCCTGAAAACAAAGCGTTATGTTTGGGGAAAATCCAACACAACACATCACTGAGTACCACTCCTCATATTTTGAAGCATGGTGTTTGCTGCATTATGTTTTAGGTACAGTGGGGCAAACAAGTATTTAGTCAGCCACCAATTGTGCAAGTTCTCCCACTTAAAAAGATGAGAGGCCTGTAATTTTCATCATAGGTACACTTCAACTATGACAGACAAAATGAGAAAAAAAATCCAGAAAATCACATTGTAGTATTTTTTATGAATTTATTTGAAAATAAGTATTTGGTCACCTACAAACAAGCAAGATTTCTGGTTCTCACAGACCTGTAACTTCTTCTTTAAGAGGCTCCTCTGTCCTCCACTCGTTACCTGTATTAATGGCACCTGTTTGAACTTGTTATCAGTATAAAAGACACCTGTCCACAACATCAAACAGTCACACTCCAAACTCCACTATGGCCAAGACCAAAGAGCTGTCAAAGGACACCAGAAACAAAATTGTAGACCTGCATCAGGCTGGGAAGACTGAATCTGCAATAGGTAAGCAGCTTGGTTTGAAGAAATCAACTGTGGGAGCAATTATTAGGAAATGGAAGACATACAAGACCACTGATAATCTCCCTCGATATGGGGCTCCACGCAAGATCTCACCCCGTGGGGTCAAAATGATCACAAGAACGGTGAGCAAAAATCCCAGAACCACAATATTTTTGGTAAAAACTCAACTCGTCATGTTTGGAGGACAAAGAATGCTGAGTTGCATCCAAAGAACACCATACCTACTGTGAAGCATGGGGGTGGAAACATCATGCTTTGGGGCTGTTTTTCTGCAAAGGGACCATGTATTGTGAGATTTTGAGTGAAAACCTCCTTCCATCAGCAAGGGCATTGAAGATTAAATGTGGCTGGGTCTTTCAGCATGACAATGATCCCAAACACACCGCCCGGGCAACGAAGGAGTGGCTTCGTAAGAAGTATTTCAAGGTCCTGGAGTGGCCTAGCCAGTCTCCAGATCTCAACCCCATAGAAAATCTTTGGAGGGAGTTGAAAGTCCGTGTTGCCCCGCAACAGCCCCAAAACATCACTGCTCTAGAGGAGATCTGCATGGAGGAATGGGCCAAAATACCAGCAACAGTGTGTGAAAACCTTGTGAAGACTTACAGAAAACGTTTTACCTCTGTCATTGCCAACAAAGGGTATATAACAAAGTATTGAGAAACTTTTGTTATTGACCAAATACTTATTTTCCACCATAATTTGCAAACAAATTCATTAAAAATCCTACAATGTGATTTTCTGGATTTTTTTTGTTGTCGTTTTGTCTGTCATAGTTGAATTGTACCTATGATGAAAATTATAGGCCTCTCTCATCTTTTTAAGTGGGAGAACTTGCACAATTGGTGGCTGACTAAATACTTTTTTGCCCCACTGTTTGCTTGTCATTGGCAAGGACTAGTGAGTGTTTTAGGATAAAAATAAATGAAATAGAGCTAAGCACAGGCTAAATCCGAGAGGAAAACTTGGTTCAGTGTGCTTTCCAACAGACACTGGGAGATAAATTCACTTTTCCGGAGGACAATAACCTAAAACACAAGGCCAAATATACACTGGAGTTGTTTCCAAGACATCATTGAATGTTCTGGAGTTGCCTAGTTACAGTTTTTAATTACATCGGCTTGAAAATCTATGGCAACACTTGAAAATGGCTGTCTAACAATGATCAACAACAAACTTGACAGAGCAGGAAAGAATAAAGCATTTGATAATGGGCAAATATTGTACAATCCAGGTGTGCAAAGCTCTTAGAGATTTACCTAGAAAGACTCACAGCTGTGATCGCTACCAAAGGTGATTCTAGCATGTTTTAAAAAATTTCTTTAACCTTTATTTAACCAGGTGAGAACAAGTTCTCATTTACAACTGCGACCTGGCCAAGATAAAGCAAAGCAGTGTGACAAAAACAACAACACAGAGTTACACATAAACAAATGTACAGTCAATAACACCATTGAAAATGTACAGTGTGTGCAAATGTAGAAGATTAGGGAGGTAAGGCAATAAATAGGCAATAGAGGCGGAATAATTACAAATTAGCATTAACACTGGAGTGATGTATGTGCAGATGATGTGCAAGTAGAGATACTGGGGAGCAAAAAGATAAATAACAATATGGGGATGAGGTAGTTGGGTGTGCTATTTATAGATTGGCTGTGTACATATACAGTGACCGGTAAGCTGCTCTGACAGCTGATGCTTAAAGTTAGAGGGGGAGATATAAGTCTTCAGCTTCAGTGATTTTTGCAATTCGTTCCAGTCATTGGAAGCAGAGAACTGGAAGGAAAGGCGGCCAAAGGAAGTTTTGGCTTTGGGGATGACCAGTGAAATATACCTACTGGAGCGCGTGCTACGAGTGGGTGCTGCTATGGTGACCAGTGACCTGAGATAAGGCGGGGCTTTACCTAGCAGAGACTTGTAGATAACCTGTAGCCAGTGGGTTTGGCGACGAGTATGAAGCGAGGGCCAACCAACGAGAGCGTACAGGTCGCAATGGTGGGTAGTGTATGGGGCTTTGGTGACAAAACTGATGGCTAGATAGACTGTGATAGACTGCGATAGACTGCATCCGGTTTGTTGAGTAGAGTGTTTGAGGCTATTTTATAGATGACATCACCGAAGTCGAGGATCGGTAGGATGGTCAGTTTTACGAGGGTATGTTTGGCAGCATGAGTGAAGGATGCTTTGTTGCGATATAGGAAGCCGATTCTAGATTTAATTTTGGATTGGAGATGCTTAAAACCTGTTGAGGCTAGGGGGCAGTATTTTCACTTTTGGATGAAACGGCCTCCTACTCTTTCCCAAATGGGTATATATGGATATGATTATTACTGGTGGATAGAAAACACTCTGAAGTTTCTAAAACTGTTTGAATTATGTCTGTGAGTATAACATAACTCATATGGCAGACAAAAACCCGAGAAGAAATCCAAACAGGAAGTGAGAACTCAATTTAGAAAACAGTGCCATTGGATGTCCACCTTAGATATGGATGAGAATGCACTTCCCAGGGCTTCCACAAGATGTCACCGTCTTTAGATTCTGGTTGTATGATTCTACTATAAAGGTGGGGCTCATAATAGCTCTTTGAGTGAGTGGTCTGGCAGAAAGCCGCTCATTACGCGCGGTCACGAGAGAGTGTTCTTGCGTTCCTATGCTTTTCTTCAGACAATGAAATTCTCCGGTTGGAACCTTATTGCTGATTAATGTTTAAAACCTCTTAAGTCTACCCCTTCCTTTTTCGAACATTCTGTTAAAAATCGCGCAACTTTTCAGCGTCCTGCTACTCATGCCAGGAATATAGTATATGCATATGATTAGTATGTGTGGATAGAAAACACTCTGAAGTTTCTAAAACTGGTTAAATCACGGCTGTGACTATAACAGATCGTGTGTTTCATTGAAAAACGCAAGAAAAACTGCTCTCTGAAAGCTAAAAATAATTTCCATAAGTCACTTTCATGGGCAAAATTTAATATCGACCTGCATGCAATTCATACAGATTCCACACGATGTCGCCATTGTCGTCATTTTCAATGGAGTTTTTTGTTGGAAAATCCAACTAACTGGATTCCGTTTCTTCCGGTCTCCACCAGGATGTTTTCAATGTGCACATTGGCAGCCATTGATTTGCAGACGAGGAGCTATTGAATATACATCGCCCTGTAATCATTTTGATAGATTATAAACGTTTACTAATACCTAAAGTTGGATTACAAAAGTATTTCGAAGTGTTTTGTGAAAGTTTATCGTCGACTTTTTTAATTTAAAAAAATGACGCAGCGTTTAAAAACAATGTTTTTTTCTGAATGACACAGCTTCCATAGAAAGCTATTTTGGGTATATATGGACCGATTTAAACGAAAAAAAGGCCCAATAGTGATGTTTATGGGGCATATAGGAGTGCCAAGAAAGAAGCTTGTCAAAGGTAATGAATGTTTTATATTTTATTTCTGCGTTTTGTGTAGCGCCGGATAAGCAAAGTCTTTGTTTACGTCGCATTCAGGCATTTTGAGGTGTTGCATGCTATCAGATAATAGCTTCTCATGCTTTCGCCGAAAAGCATTTTAAAAATCTGACTTGTTGGCTAGGTTCACAACGAGTGTAGCTTTAATTCAATACCCTGCATGTGAATTTTGATTAAGGTTTGAGTTTTAACGAGTACATTTAGCATTTAGCGTAGCGCATTTGCATTTCCAGGTGTCTACTTGAGACATCTGCGTCTCAAGTAGGAGCAAGAAGTTAAAACATCCTAAATATGGATTGCATACATCATTTGACTTGTTTCTACGACCTGTAACGGAACTTTTTGAGTTTTTGTCTGGAGGAATTGCTCGTGCTTTTTGAGGACTGAATGCTGGGCTGAACAAGCTAACAACAAGTGGCTAAATTATGGCTTTTTGGAACTTTATGGGACAAATCAGTAATTTGTTGTTGAACTGGGATTCCTGGAACTGCCTTCTGATGAAGATATTCAAAGGTAAGTGAATATTTAGTGTTTTTTGTAGCTTCTGTTGACGCCAAAATGGCGGCTATTTCTTTGGGTTCTGAGCGCCGTTCTCAGATTATTATTTTTCTGTAGTTTAAAAAAAATCTGGCACAGCGGTTGCATAGAGAATACATTTATCTTTAATTCTGTGAATAACACTTGCATCTTTTATCAATGTTTATTGTGAGTATTTCTGCAAAATCGCCGGATGTTTTGTAATCAAAAGATTTCTGCACGTAACTGCTAATGTAAACAGATTTTTATATATATATATATATATGCACATTATCGAACAAAGCACACAATTAATGTATAACATGATGTGCTATGAGTGTCATCTGATGGAGATAATCAAAGGTTAGTGATACATTTTATCTATATTTATGCTTTTGCGACTGTGAAATATTGCTCTGTGTGTTTTTGAATTTGGTGGTCGTCTAACATAAATATATGTTGTGTTTTCGCTGTAAAACATTTTAAAAATCGGACACGATGGGGAGATTAACAAGATGTTTATCTTTCATTTGCTGTATTGGACTTGTTAATGTCTGAAAGTTAAATATTTCTAAAGAATATTTTTATCAGCTGAATGGGAGAGCGTGTTCCCTTCAGGGAACTCCTTGTGCCCCCCTAGCCCCAACAGGTTCCTCTTGAAATTTTTGGAAAAATAATGTTCCCAAAGTAAACGGGATATTTTTCAGGACCAGATAATAGAATATGCATATAATTGACAGCTTAGGATAGAAAACACTCTAACGTTTCCAAAACTGTAAAAATATTGTCTATGAGTATAACAGAACTGATATTGCAGGCGAAATCCTGAGAAAAATCCAATCAGGAAGTGAATCTTATTTAGAAACCTCTGCGTTCCTATGCGTCCCTATTGAGCAGTGAAAGGGTTATCAACCAGATTCCTTTTTCTATGGCTTCCCTAATGTGTCTAGTGTCACAAGACATAGTTTCAGGCTTTTTTTTTTGAAAAATGAGCGTGTTGAGCAGTGAAAGGGATATCAACCAGATTCCTTTTTCTATGGCTTCCCTAATGTGTCTAGTGTCACAAGACATAGTTTCAGGCTTTAAAAAAAAAAAAATTGAGCGTGATCGACAACATTGCGTCAGTGGTCAGCTGGTGGCTCTCAGAGTGATTTGTGAGTAATAGACAAATGCGGCCATTGTTTCTCTCGCTCCTACTAAGAAGCCAACTGTCCCGGTTGATATATTATCAAATAGATATTTGAAAAACACCTTGAGGATTGATTATAAAAAACGTTTGCCATGTTTCTGTCGATATTATGGATCTAATTTGGAAAGAAAATTGCCGTTGTTGTGACCGCAGTTTCCGGTGGATTTCTCACGTGAAGAACGTGAAGAACAAACGGAGGTATTTTGGCTATAAAAATAATCTTTATGGAACTAAATGAACATTTGCTGTCTAACTGGGAGTCTCGTGAGTGAAAACATCCGAAGCTCATCAAAGGTAAACGATTTAATTTGATTGCTTTTCTGATTTTCGTGACCAAGTTGCCTGCTGCTAGCTGGACATAATGCTATGCTAGGCTATCGATAAACTTACACAAATGCTTGTCTTGCTTTGGCTGTAAAGCATAATTTCAAAATCTGAGATGACAGGGTGATTAACAAAAGGCTAAGCTGTGTTTCACTATATTTCACTTGTGAATTCATGAATATTAATATTTTCTAGTAATATTTTTTGTCCGTTGCATTATGCTAATTAGTGTCAGTTGATGACAATTCTCCCGGATCCGGGATGGGTAGTTCCAAGAGGTTATTAACTTGGCTTTCGAAGACCTTAGAAAGACAGGGTAGGATAGATATAGGTCTGTAGCAGTTTGGGTCTAGAGTGTCACCGCCTTTGAAGAGGGGGATGACCGCGGCAGCTTTCCAATCTTTGGGAATCTCAGACGATATGAAAGAGAGGTTGAACAGGCTAGTAATAGGGGTTGCAACAATTTTGGCAGATCATTTTAAAAAGAGAGGGTCCAGATTGTCTAGCCCGGCTGATTTGTAGAGGTCCAGATTTTGCGGCTCTTTCAGAACATCAGTTATCTGGATTTGGGTAAAGGAGAAATGGTGGGGGCGTTGGCGGGTTGCTGTGGAGGGTGCCGGGCAGTTGACCGGGGTAGGGGTAGCCATGTGGAAAGCATGGCCAGCGGTAGAGAAATGCTTATTGAAATTCTCAATTATAGTGGATTTATCGGGGGTGACAGTGTTTCCTAGCCTCAGAGCAGTGGGCAGCTGGGAGGAGGTGCTCTTATTCTCCATGGACTTTACAGCGTCCCAGAACTATTTTGAGTTAGTACTACAGGATGCACATTTCTGTTTGAAAAAGCTTGCCTTAGCTTTTCTAACTGCCTGTGTATATTTGTTCCTAACTTCCCTGAAAAGTTGCATATCACGGGGGCTATTCGATGCTAATGCAGAACGCCACAGGATGTTTTTGTGCTGGTCAAGGACAGACAGCTCTGGAGTGAACCAAGGACTATATCTATTCCTAGTTCTACATTTTTTGAGAGGGGCATGCTTATTTAAGATGTTGAGGAAGGCACTTTGAAAGAATAGCCAGGCATCATCTACTGACGGGATGAGGTCAATGTCATTCCAGGATACCCCGGCCAGGTCGATAGAAAGGCCTGCTCGCAGAAGTGTTTCAGGGAGCGTTTGACAGTGATGAGGGGTGGTCGTTTGGTCGCAGACCCATTACTGGTGCGGGCAATGAGGCAGTGATCGCTGAGATCTTGATTGAAAACAGCAGAGGTGTATTAGGAGGGTGAGTTAGTTAGGATGACATCTATGAGTGTGCCCGTGTTTACTGATTTGGGGTTATACCTGGTGGGTTCATTGATAATTTGTTTGAGATTGAGGGCATCAAGCTTAGATTGTAGGATGGCCGGGGTGTTAAGCATGTCCCAGTTTAGGTCACCTATTAGCACGAGCTCAGAAGATAGATGGGGGGCAATCAATTCACATATGGCATCGAGAGCACAGCTGGGGGCAGAGGGAGGTCTATAGCAAGCGGCAACAGTGAGAGACTTGTTTCTGGAAAGGTGAATTTTTAGAAGTAGAAGCTCAAATTGTTTGGGTACAGACTTAGATAGCCTGCAGAGTTCTGTATTTCTATCTTTGTAGTAGATTGCAACACCGCCCCCTTTGGCAGTTCTATCTTGGCTGAAAACATTACAGTTAGTGATGGAGATTTCAGGGTTTTTGGTGGTTTTCCTAAGCCAGGATTCAGACACGGCTAAGACATCTGGGTTGGCAGAGTGTGCTAAAGCAGTGAGTAAAACAAACTTAGGGAGTAGGCTTCTAATGTTAACATGCATGAAACCAAGGCTTTTACAGTTACAGAAGTCAACAAATGAGAGCACCTGGGGGGTGGGAGTGGAGGTAGGCACTGCAGGACATGGATTAACCTCCACATCACCAGAGGAACAGAGGAGAAGTAGGCTAAGGGTACGGCGAAAGGCTATACGAACTGGCCGTCTAGCACGTTCGGAACAGAAAGTAAATGGAGCAGGTTTCTGGGCAAGATAGCATAGATTCAAGGCATAGTGTACAGACAAAGGTAAGGTAGGATGTGAGTACATTGGAGGTGAACCTAGGCATTGAGTAATGATGAGAGAGATATAGTCTCTAGAAATGTTTAAACCAGGTGATGTCATCGCATATGTAGGAGGTGGAACAACATGGTTGGTTAAGGCATATTGAGCAGGGCTAGAGGCTCTACAGTAAAATAAGACAATCACTAACCAGGACAGTAATGGACGAGGCATATTGATATTAGAGAGAGGCATGCATAGCCAAGTGAACATGTGGGACCAGTGAGTGGTTGGGCTGGCTGGGGACACGGCGATTCAGACAGTTAGCAGGCCGATGCTAACAGCTAGTAGACCGGGGCAAGCTAGTAGTTAGCAGGCCGGGTTATCAAGCAAGCAGTTAGCAGGGGCTAGCAGTTAGCAGACCGGGCAGGCAAGCTAGCAGTTAGCAGAACAGGTTAGCAAGCAAGCAGATAGCAGGGGCTAGAAAGTTAGCCTTTGGGGGATGTCGCGATGGGGGTAAGTCTGTTTTTGCCTCTTCGTGCGGTGATGTCGATAGACCAGTCGTGGAATTAGTAGGGTTCAAAGTAGCTCTAGGTAGCTAGCAGGCCTAGCTGGTTAGCAGAATGGGCCTTCAGCGGGCGTTGCGCCTGAGGGGCCTGTTGGAGTCCTCGGGCAGATTATGTCGGTATTCCAGTCGTAGGGGATCTGCGGGGTTCCATGCCCCGTACCGGCTGTAGAAGGGGTCTGGATATTGTAGCCCAGGAGTATGCTTTGGTGGTAGCACAGGAGCCCTGGCCGGGCTAGCGTCAAGCTAATTGGTGCTTGCTCTGGGATGGGAACGCTAACCAGGAGTAGTCATCCGGGATTGCGGTTAGCTCGTTGTGAAGATCCAGATGAAAATGTTCGGGATCCGGGAATAAAAAATAATAGGTCCGTTATGCTCTGGTTAGAGTCACATTGTTCGAACTGGCGAGAGCTTTCCGAGCTGAAGGTTAGCTGATGACCGCTGGCAATGGTTTGCTGACTGATAGCTGGTAGTTTGCTGGTTAGCTTCAGTTGAGGGATTCCAGATCCGAAGTAAATATAAATACTCCAGAAAAAAAAGCAGATCCACGCCACATTGGGTGAGGCGGGTTGCAGGAGAATATTTTGATGTTGAGGTTTAGCAAAATATTTAAAAGATATGCGAAGAAAAGATGTAAGACAATATATACAAGGGACACGACAGGACAAAGACGTCTGACTGCTACGCCATCTTGGAAAGATGCTACGCCATCCTTGATCATTTGAATGAGATTGAGGGCATCTAGCTTAGATTGTAGGCTGGGGTGTGAAGCATATCCCATTTTAGGTCACCTAGCAGTACGAACTCTGAAGATAGATGGAGGGCAATCAATTCACATATGCTGTCCAGGGCACTGCCAGTTTCTTGGAAGGTGAATTTGTAAAAGTAGAAGCTCAAATTGTTTGAGCACAGACCTGGATAGTGTGACAGAACTCTGCAGGCTATCTCTGAAGTAGATTGCAACTCCGCCCTCTTTGGCAGTTCTATCTTGTCAGAAAATGTTGTAGTTGGGATGGAAATTTCAGGATTTTTGGTGGCCTTCCTAAGCCAGGATTCAGACACGGCTAGAACATCAGGGTTGGTGGAGAGTGCTAAGGCAGTGAATAAAACAAACTTAGGGAGGAGGCTTCTGATGTTAACTTTGGCCAGGTCGCAGTTGCAAATGAGAACTTGTTCTCAACTAGCCTACCTGGTTAAATAAAGGTGAAATAAAAAAATTAAAATAAAACTTTTCCAGGGTATTGGGCAGCATTTGGAATTTTGGATGAAAAGCGTTCCCAAATTAAACTGCCTTCTACTCAGGCCCAGAAGATAGGATATGCATATAATTGGTAGATTTGGATATAAAACACTTGAACGTTTCCGAAACTGTTAAAATAGTGTCTGTGAGTATAACATAACTGATTTGGCAGGCGAAAACCTGAGAAAAATCCATTCAGGGAGTAGGATTTTTTGTTGTTGTTGTAGTTTTCTATTCAATGCCATTACAGTATCCATTGACTTAGGACTCAAATTGCAGTTCCTATGCCTCCCACTAGATGTCAACAGTCTTTAGAAATTGTTTCAGGCTTGTATTCTGAGAATACCGAGAGAGTGCCTTTCTTGTTTACCTTTTATATTGACAACGTTATTGTCCGGTTGAAATGCTATCGACTATTTAGGCTAAAAACAACCTGAGGATTGAATATTAACATAATTTGACATGTTTCTATGAACTCTACGGATACAATTAGAATTTTTTGCCTGCCTGTTGTGACTGCGTTTGAGCCTGTGGATTACTGAAGAAAACATGCAAACAAAACTGAGGTTTTTGGATATAAAGAGAGACTTTATGAACAAAAGGAACATTTATTGAATAAATGAATGTCTTCTGAGTGCAACCCTATAAAGATCATCAAAGGTAAGTGATTCATTTTATCTCTATTTCTGACTTGTGTAACTCTTCTACTTGGCTGGTTACTGTTTGTAATGATTTGTCTGCTGGGCTATGTTCTCAAATAATCGTAAGGTATGCTTTTGCCGTAAAGCATTTTTGAAATCTGACATCGTGGTTGGATTCACAAGAAGTTAATCTTTAAACCTATGTAAAATAGTTGTATCTTTTCTGAATTTTTAAAATGTTGTATTTGAATTTGTCGTTCTGCAATCTCACTGGATGTTGGCCAGGTGGGACGCTAGCGTGTTGCCGGTGTTGCCGGGCTGCATGGCCTGGATTAACCTCTACACCACCAGAGGAGCAGAGGAGTAGGATCAGGGTGTGGCTAAAGGCTATAAGAACTGGTTGTCTAGTGCGTTCGGAACAGACAATAAAAGGAACAGATTTCTGGGCGTGGAAGAATAGATCCAAGGCATAATGTACAGACAAGGGTATGGTAGGATGTGAATACAGTGGAGCTAAACCTAGGCAATGAGTGACGATGAGTGAGGTTTTGTCTCTAGAGGCACCAGTTAAGCCAGGTGATGTCACCGCATGTGTGGGGGGTGGGACACCAGGGCTATCTAAGGCAAATTGAGCAGGGCTGGGGGCTCTGCAGTGAAATAAGACAATATTTAGTGACTTAGGGGGTTGAATACTTATGGAATCAAGATATATTAGTGTTTTATTTTCCATTAATTGACAACAATTTTGTGTAGAACCTTGTCAAAAAATGGAAATTAAATCCTTTTAAATCCCACTTTGTTACACAACAAAATGTTGAAAAAGTCTGTGTGTGATTACATTCTGAAGGCACTTGTAAAACCATATGCGTCATGATTCCCGGTCTTGTCCCTTTTGTACTTCTTAAGGTTCCTCCACCTTTTTTAATTTATTTTGAAATGGGCTCATTTATTTACTTTTATACAACGGGTGTGTCTAATCCTGAATGCTGATTGGTTAAAACCGCATTCCAGCCAGTGTCCATTCCACAAGTCACCACCGCCTAAATCTATGACGTTAAAATTCTTATTTACTCTGTTTCATCGGACTGCACAATCCACTGTCTCATCAGCCCAGCCAGGCAATTTATAAACTTGATCTCCACTATAAAAACATCTAGACATTATCTCACATTTCTTTTACACTAACATTTCGCTTTCAACAGCGGAGATTTGTATAAACCTTGTTGTCTGTCTTTCTGACATTTTACAACATTGTTTCAGTTTTGAAATTGCCAAAATATCCTCCAAACACCGGCTTCTCGGTCATTATCACTTAAGTGATTGCTACAGTATGTCAATGTTTTTAAATGTCAGGAGTCATTTCTAAGCTCCATGATTCATTCCAGAAGCGCTCTATTCTTGTTTGGTCTCCATGGCAACCTTTGTTTGTCAGTGTCTTAGTCACTTCACTGTGGTCACATTCTAACCATCAGTGTAAGAATAATGAAAAAGTTAGACCAGGGACTTCAATCTGCTTTAAAATCTATGGCCTTCATGTAGATTTCTACCTCAAATACCTCGTACCTCTTCACATTGATCTGGTACTGTGTAGGTTCATTCTTGTGTATTTTATTTTATTCCTCTTGTGGAATGCCTAAGCGCCATAATTCATTCCAGCAGTGCTCCATTCTTGCCTGGTCTCCATGGCAACCTCTGTTTGTCAGTGTCTTAGTCATTTCATTGTGGTCACATTCTAACCATCAGTGCAAGAATAATGATAAGGGTAGACCAGGGGCTTCCTCTGAATTATTAATGCACAGAGAAAACTGTGGGTTGTGTGTCCTGTTTTATTACTTACATTGAACAAAAATATAAATGCAACATGTAAAGTGTTGGTCACATGTTTCATCAGCTGAAATAAAATATCCCATAGGTGTTACATATTCACAAAAAGCGTATTTCTCTCAAATTGTGTGCACAAATGTGTTTACATCCCTGTTGGTGAGCATTTCTCCTTTACCAAGATAATCCATCTACCTGACAGGTGTGGCATATCAAGAAGGTGATGAAACATCATGACCATTACACAGGTGCCCCTTGTGCTTGGGACAATAAAAGGCCCTCTAAAACAACACACTGCCACAGATGTTCAAGTTTTGAGGTAGTGTGCAGTTGGCATGCTGACTGCAGGAATGATCACCAGATCTGTTGCCAGAGAATTGAATGTTCATTTCTCCACCATAAGCCGCCTCCAACTTCCTTTTAGAGAATTTGGCAGTACATCCAACCGGTCTCACAACATCAGACGTTGGTTTTATAATGTCAACGTTGTGAACAGAGTGATCCACGGTGGCAGTGGGGTTATGGTATGGGCAGGTGCAAGCTATGGACAACAAACACAATTGCATTTTATTGATGGCAATTGACTGATTTCCTCATATGAACTGCAAAATTCAGTAAAATCTTTGAAATTGTTGCATGTTGCGTTTATATTTTTTGTTCAGTATATATCATGTAGACGACACTGAAGTGGCCTTGTTAGTTTTTAAATCGGTTTGAAATCATGTACATATCTACCTCAAATACCTCGTAACTCTGCATATTGATCTGGTACTCCCTGTATATAGCTCCTTTCTTGTGTATTTTATTTTATTCCTCTTGTGTTACTATTTTATTTTAATTATTACTTTTAAACTGCACTATTGGGAAGGGCCCGTAAGCAAGCATTTCACGGTAAAGTCTACACCAGTTGTATTCAGGGCATGTGACAAATAACATTTGATTTGAAGGAACGTTTCTATGTGGTAATTCAGGTTTGAAGAAGCATGCTGCACCTCATCTGTATGTTATCTGCCATTTTGTAAGACGTGACGTTTGCATCTTTGCAGCTTCCTGACTCTTTGCCTAACGGGTTGAATTACCCACAGGCAGGCGGCCACCACCACCACCCCCACCAATCACAGACCATGATCGTGACATCCACATCGGCCACACCCCCACACCGCTCAGTGCGGGACCAGCAGTATGAGGGTGCCATCAACAAGATCTCCATCCAACAGTACCAGTCTCCCCTGCCCATGGCCACCACCACCCGTCCCCAGAGTGCACGCTGCCTCATCCAGACCAAAGGCCAGAAGAGCATGGACGACTTCCAGGAGCAGGTTGGCCATTACTCTTTCTCTCTCTTTCTCTCTCTATCTGTCTCTTTAATTGTCTCTGTGTTTCTCTCTCTCTCTCTCTCTCTCTCTGTCTCTATATGTCTCTTTGATTGTCTCGGTGTTTCTCTTTCTTTCTCTGTTTTTGTCTGTCTGTGTCTCTCGATCACCCCCTCCATTTCAATCATCTTTACACTCTCTTTCTCCCGCTCTCTCCCTTTCTCTCAATCTGTCACCAACAGATCTCTGAGAGGCCTATATTATGGCTAGCGGTATATAGAGAGGAGAGATGTTGCACCATGTAATTGCACAGTTATACAATACCAAATGTCTATTTCTGGCATGATGTTGTTTTTGTGTCTTTTGGCAGTTCTGTGTGCGGATAGAGAAGAATCCAGGTTTAGGGTTCAGCATCTCAGGGGGAATCAGTGGCCAAGGGAACCCTTTCAAGCCTTCTGACATGGTAAAATTAAAGCAACTAAATGTTCTCTGTGTGCATCTGATTCTGTGCAGTCTGTGCCATAGGAACATGTTCCATTTTTCTCTTATTCCTTAAGGTGTTTCAATAACCACTGCACATCACTGTCTGTTTCACTTCAGAGTTTCCATGGTAACAGGTGCTGCTGCATTGCTGTATGGGGTGCTGCAGTTGACTTGGTTAACTTTGAACCGTTTTGTTATACGCCAATGATGAGCAAGAATCAAGAAAAGGCAACACTTTTGCGGCAATGATTTGTAATGTAGTCAGTCATAAGGTTGGCGAACGTCAAATAGTTCAATAATGTCTTGTTGCCATGTAACAGCAAAGAAAAGAGCCAGTGAGAAAAATGTTTATAGATTTCCATTTAGAATTTTCCGAAATCAGTTATGTTGTTGCCACTGGCAACATTTTCTCTTATTATTCGTTTTAAAATATCAAAGCCTAGTTTCTTCTCATTGACATTAGATTTGTACGGGGAAGGTCTTGTAAGCCATAGGAATTGAACTCAGATTCAATGTTGTAAAAATTGTTATAGCCATTGAATGTGTTGTATATTTTGTGTGCATATCATCTCCCATCTTAACACCCCACTGAAAGGTGGTGCATGCTGATTGCTGAGGATATCTTCTGAGAGCCTGCTTTCCCGTGATGCCTCAAGGAGTCCCTGCTGTAATAATACCTGAGTCATTAGATGATAGTAACGTAATTCGGGTTCAAGTGAGGTTTAACTGCGTTGATTGAGGCTCTTCATATAGTATTATATAGTTTAAACGCATGCAAAGATTGGTATACTTAAAATCTCTGCCATTTTTTGGAAACATGCAATGGAAAAAACATCCCCCCCAGTGTCCATATTTTTGGAAATATAGATTTTTTTTTAAAGTAACTATTTTAGTACTGTTAAAATGTTTTCATTAAAGGTAAATGCCATGTAAGTACACCTAGTTCTTGAATTTATCCAACAGCACACATAGACTTCCATTTTTTTTTTTAGATTGTGAAAAATCCTTATGATAGTTGTCTGCTTTTTACAGACTAGTTAAACCTATCAAGTTTATGTTTGCAATAGCATGTCAATCAAAATCACGCACATATCTTGAGTTTGAGGAAAATACAAACAAAAGCAACAAACAACCAGTTTGAAAGGCACAGATTCTAAACCATCTTCACCATGTGGTTCCTAATCTCATATCACTTTTGACTTATAGGGTATCTTTGTTACTAGGGTACAGCCTGATGGACCGGCCTCCAACCTGCTACAGCCTGGGGACAAAATACTGAAGGTAACCGTGTTCTTCATCACCGCATCGATCATCGTTGTCCTCTGAGTCTGTGAGCGCATCCTCCCTCCTCCACATTGCCTGTAGAGGCTTTGCATGTGGCATTTTGTGCTGGATGTACGTGTGTCTACCAAGTGAGCATGGTCCTCTGTTTTGACCTCTGTCAAACCTCCAACATGCTTTACTTGTCCCTAAGTCAGACAAAAGGAAGAGTGGTTATTGTTTCCTAATAAAGGCCAATGGAAACAGATTTAATCTAAGTGGATCACATACAAGTAACTTTACTGATATGATAAGATTCCTAATGTGATGTTTTAGATGCCTGAAAACTAAGTAGTAACCAGCAATGTAATGTGCTGGATGAATTGGTTTGTTTCTGAAATACTAGTGAAGGTCAAAGTACAACCTGGCCCGTATCTACAAAGCGTCTAAGAGTAAAAAATTGGTTGTGCTGAGAATAGAGACATTTTACTCCTACTCTTATGAGTAAAAATAAAAGCTATGCATGAAGCCTCTTTCATAAGAGTCCCACCTAGTCGCCAGATATTTGCTAAATGTTCCTGCGCCACATGTAATTGCTTTGGAGTGGTTAAAAGAAGAAATATCAAAACATATCTGATCAATCCATTAGTAATCTAGACCTAGACTACATGCAACAATTCCCCCTTGTGCTTTTCACAATGATTTCACACAAGGGCAATTTCCCATGATATTCAAACACTTACAGTATTAACCACTAGACTAATAAATAAACACCTTTTTTTTCTTTCAATTATTTAATTAACCTACATAATGTTATTTCAAGTTATCCCTTTGGAGCACAATATCACATTGGTAAAAAGATTCCTAAATTGACCATGCCTATCGTTTGGGCAATTGAAGGCAACTAGGGCCTATGTTAGCTTTGATTGTGTTTGATGAAAATTATACAACCTGACTTGATGCCTACTGTGCCAAAGCGATATAGAGTTGTTTAACGGGAGTGACGAGTGTGTTGATATAACGGTAATATTATAGAAATTAAACTTTTAACAATTATCATAATTGGTTAAAAAAAGGTTATGCAGGCCAACATATTAGGCAATAATTAAGAATAGGCAAAGTTATCGTGTCAGGTGAAAATGATTTCAAACATTTTACCATTTCAACATTTCGTGTAGCCTACAGTCACATTCAACATTATCAGAAGTGTGATATAGTTCACAGCTGGCGATGCTTCATCGCGATTGGTTATTCCCAATCAAACAATATCAATGTGCGTCATCACTATATTTCCTTTGCGGCACCTCAAACTCTCATGATTACCAGCTGAGTGAAACTTGTAAATTGATTAAATTACTCCTGTGTTTGTCGGAGCAGCGTCTTAACATCATCTTAAAACCTACTCTGAGCTGGGTTTTTTGTTGTCTTAAACCAGTTTTTAATAGGATTCCTAGCATATTTTCTGAGATGCTTTGTGGATACGGCACCTTATCTCAACTTTTTTGATAACCTTGAAAGCCCTGCAGCCATTTTTTCTCAACTATTTTCTATACCTTTCAACTTTGCACTGTGCAGCAAAGATTGTATTGAGTCTTCCCTTCTACTTCAGTATCATCAGATCCCTGAGTCTCTTTTTCTAAATATTTCAGGAGACAACCTTTTAGGAAGAGCATAAGAGCTCTGCCACCCCATGCGATAAGACACGAATTACACACTATGATGTGGTGTTGTATTTAGCTTAGGTAGACGGCTGTTATTTTAAAGGGAACTCACCATCACACATACAGTACATAGGATTGACGCTGTCAAAGTAAGTGTTTACCATAGTGCAGAGAGGGAATTGTACCCTTTGTAGATTGTCAGATTCCTGGTCCATGTGAAGCTACTGTCGAGGCTAGTCAAACACCTGACAGTGAAGCCTACATGAACAAGCCAGGCTCTCTGTGCCAATACAATTGAATGGGATTGGAATAGTCCCTACAGTTATTGGCATGTCTCTTGTATCTCTGTGGCTTTAAATGTGTGCTAGTAGAAGCCCTCGCCCCTCGCCCACCCGTAGCCTGCAGAAGCAGAAACCTCTCTTCTCTCTCCACAGATGCAAGTGTTAGCTGAAGGACATACCTCTAAAGATCCACTTCTCTCCTCCTTCTCTCCTTTACAGCATGACCTCCTCCTCTTCCTGTGTGCATCTCTCTGCTTTGTCTCTCCTCTTTTCCTTGACAGTGTTGTTTGTTTATCTCCTCTGAGCTAGGGCTGTTCCCAGTCCTCTCCGTGCCGCCCTGCCCTGCCCTGCCACTTCTCACTCACGTCACTCTGTTCACCCTCTGCTTAATTTTTGCATTGCAGGCCAATGGACATAGTTTTTTACACATGGAACATGAAACTGCTGTGTCTCTTCTGAAGAATTTCCAGAAAACTGTGGACTTAGTAATCTTGAGGGAGAGCACAATTTAAATATTTTTTTATAACACCATTGCTTCTCTCCCAACGGGTTGTGGAAATGTATACAACCAGTTTTTATCTAGGAACAGTGACATTTGCCGATTGCTGGACCAATGGCAAGTACTAGTGCCAAATGTACTATAGGATACATATCTTATAACCTATCTATGAATTTTATGTAAACAGGAATTGTATCTCTTGAGTTGATGTGAAGGAAAGTCATTTTTGTCATTCAGCCTGAGGCTATAGGTTGGAGCAATTTTCTTAGTTTTTATTTGGACATTTTTTGCGTATTTATATTGCCTTTTATTTTGTACCTTTTTCATTGTAGCTTCTCATTTTACTCTCAGAGCATGAAAACACACTAGCTCTTTAGGAATTCTAATCACCATAAACACTGCCTCAACTTTGTATATGCCGTGGGTAAATCTTTTAATTTACAATAAAGACATGAACAGTAGCGAGAGGATTGGTACAGAAATAAAATGTTTACAATGTTCTTAAATTGTTTAAATTAAATGTTTTTAAAAATCCTACCTTAATACAGGGCCAATTTATCAACAATTATTATTTAATTATTCTAGGTTTTCTCACCGGTTTATTTCATTAGTGTATTAACACTATATTGATTGTTATACCCAACCAGTCACTACATTATATAAGGTAGATTTTTGGTAGTTGCTCAATAATGTATATGTTTGCACAAATTAGCTACATTTTAAAAGTAGAAGCAATATTCAATCTGTGGAAATGTGAAAGGGTTTATTTTAGATTACAAGACTACCCTAGGGGGCCATCTGCTGGCTACATTGTGTTTACACGAATGTGCTGCAATTGCACCAAGGAGTATGTAATGTCACACACCCCCATATTCAACTCCTAAAGAATTTCCATACAGAAAAGTTGTAACATTGTTTCTCATCTGTTTGTGTTAAAAACAAAATAGTTTGTTCGCAATGATTTGAAGTAATTTTGCTGAGCTTTTCAGCACCACTCTGTAGAACACAAATTACTGTCGGTGTCTTCATTTTAAGCTCAGTTTATTATGAGAATGCACTATTGGAAAAGTATTCATGTGAGAATTATGTATATATATTTTTTAACAATGCTGCTGACCAGAATAGGCATTTCACTCTGTTCCATTTCTGGATGGATGTTCATTTTAAGTTCTGACATTACAGCATGCTTTCATGGTTATAATGGTCTTTGGATATGTTTTTTGGATACATTCTCTGTGTTTTCAAATTTTGGGATCTCTCTCATAAAGAAGTTTCTCTCATTGCAAACCGGTGAGGTTTACAAAGAGACGTTATTATATTGTGACATTTGGTGCCATTTTATTACAATCAAAATCACATACCTTATGAGCCCTAACAATGTTTCATTACTATTTTTGTCAAATGTAGCATCAATTGTGACATTCTTGAGCAAAACCAAGCACCTATAACCCTATGGAGGGACCCTGGTTGAATTTGTGCCAAGCTAAGCTGGTACGTTGTACTTCAATATCCAGTAAATTACGAGTTAAAATATTCAAGATATTGTGAGAAAGTTTGATAATATAATTATTTTTACTAAATGTTTTCAGGTTATTATTCAGAATATATTGATATACCTTAGCTTTGCTCAAATTGCGAGATTTTATAAGGACAATGAAAAAGTATAGGTGAAGTACTTATGACTTGGAGAATAAAAGCTGTGCTATCAAATGTATAAAACCATATTTCTACAGTAATTGTGAATTTGTGTTATACAAATATATTATATATATATATATGAATATAAAAGAGTAATTTTTGTATATGTTTAAAATACAATTAAATATAAAGTGAATATATGGTACTTTTCTGTCTAATTGCGGTGTTGATGTAAATAATGGTGACTGAAAACAAATTGAGATAATTTATTCATATAGATTGTGAATGTACTCCAAGCTTTTGCAGTATGAAGACTAACTGGACTTGAATGCTGCTTCATTTTTTGTGCAAAAAGTAATTTTAACTATTGAAAGACAATAATTCTGTTTAGTTGGACAAATTTAGTGACAGTTTATTGTACTATTTATTTGCACATGCAAGTTTAATCCTTCCATTCTTTTTATGTATTAACACAAAGATTGGTGAAGTGTGTGTAATATATATACACTGCTCAAAAAAATAAAGGGAACACTAAAATAACACATCCTAGATCTGAATTAATGAAATATTCTTATTAAATACTTTTTTTCTTTACATAGTTGAATGTGCTGACAACAAAATCACACAAAAATTATCAATGGAAATCAAATTTATCAACCCATGGAGGTCTGGATTTGGAGTCACACTCAAAATTAAAGTGGAAAACCACACTACAGGCTGATCCAACTTTGATGTAATGTCCTTAAAACAAGTCAAAATGAGGCTCAGTAGTGTAGGTGTGGCCTCCACGTGCCTGTATGACCTCCCTACAACGCCTGGGCATGTTCCTGATGAGGAGGCGGATGGTCTCCTGAGGGATCTCCTCCCAGACCAGGACTAAAGCATCTGCCAACTCCTGGACAGTCTGTGGTGCAACGTGGCGTTGGTGGATGGAGCGAGACATGATGTCCCAGATGTGCTCAATTGGATTCAGGTCTGGGGAACGGGCGGGCCAGTCCATAGCATCAATGCCTTCCTCTTGCAGGAACTGCTGACACACTCCAGCCACATGAGGTCTAGCATTGTCTTGCATTAGGAGGAACCCAGGGCCAACCGCACCAGCAAATGGTCTCACAAGGGGTCTGAGGATCTCATCTCGGTACCTAATGGCAGTCAGGCTACCTCTGGCGAGCACAAAGACATGCCACCCCACACCATGACTGACCCACTGCCAAACCGGTCATGCTGGAGGATGTTGCAGGCAGCAGAACGTTCTCCACGGCGTCTCCAGACTCTGTCACGTCTGTCACATGTGCTCAGTGTGAACCTGCTTTCATCTGTGAAGAGCACAGGACGCCAGTGGCAAATTTGCCAATCTTGGTGTTCTCTGGCAAATGCCAAACGTCCTGCACGGTGTTGGGCTGTAAGCACAACCCCCACCTGTGGACGTCGGGCCCTCATACCACCCTCATGGAGTCTGTTTCTGACCGTTTGAGCAGACACATGCACATTTGTGGCCTGCTGGAGGTCATTTTGCAGGGCTCTGGCAGTGCTCCTCCTTGCACAAAGGCGGAGGTAGCTGTCCTGCTGCTGGGTTGTTGCCCTCCTACGGCCTCCTCCACGTCTCCTGATGTACTGGCCTGTCTCCTGATAGCGCCTCCATGCTCTGGACACTATGCTGACAGACACAGCAAACCTTCTTGCCACAGCTCGCATTGATGTGTCATCCTGCACTACCTGAGCCACTTGTGTGGGTTGTAGACTCCGTCTCATGCTACCACTAGAGTGAAAGCACCGGCAGCATTCAAAAGTGACCAAAACATCAGCCAGGAAGCATAGGAACTGAGAAGTGGTCTGTGGCCACCACCTGCAGAACCACTCCTTTATTGGGGGTGTCTTGCTAATTGCCTATAATTTCCACCTGTTGTCTATTCCATTTGCACAACAGCATGTGGAATTTAATGTCAATCAGTGTTGCTTCCTAAGTGGGCAGTTTGATTTCACAATAGTGAGATTGACTTGGAGTTACATTGTGTTGTTTAAGTGTTCCCTTAATTTTTTTTGAGCAGTGTATATACACACAGCACCAGTCAAAAGTTTGGACACACCTACGCATTCAAGGGTTTTTCTTTATTTGTACTATTTCCTATATTGTAGCGAAGACATCAAAACTACAAAATAACACATGTAGTAACCAAAAAAGTGTTAAACAAATCAACATATGTTTATATTTGAGATTCTTCATAGTAGCCACCCTTTGCCTTGATGACAGTTTTGCACACCCTTGTCTTCACCTGGAATGCTTTTCCAACAGTCTTGAAGGAGTTCCCACATATGCTGAGCACTTGTTGGCTGCTTTTCCATCACTCTCCTTATTGGTCAAATAATCCTTACACAGCCTGGAGGTGTGTTGGGTCATTGTCCTGTTGAAAAAAAAGATAGTCCCACTATGCGCAAACCAGATGGAATGGTGTATTGCTGCAGAATGCTGTGGTAGCTATGCTGGTTATGTGTGCCTTGAATTTGAAATAAATCACTGACAGTGTCACCAGTAAAGCACCCCCACACCATCACACCTCCTCCATGCTTCATGGTGGGAACCACACATGTGGAGATAATCCGCTCACCTACTCTGCGTCTCACAAATACACTGCGGTTGGAACGAATAATCTCAAATTTGGACTCATCAGACCTAAGGACAGATTTCACCACAGGTCTAATGTCCATTGCTTGTGTTTCTTGGCCAAAGCAAGTCTCTTATTATTATTGGTGTCCTTTAGAAGTGGTTTCTTTGCAGCAATTCGACCATGAAGGCCTGATTCACAAAGTCTTCTCTGAACAGTTGATGTTGAGATGTGTCTGTTACTTGAACTCTGTGAGGTGCAATATGAGGTGCAGTTAATTGCAGATTTCTGAGGCTGGTAACTCTAATGAACTTATCTTCTGCAGATGAGGTAACTCTGGGTCTTCCTTACCTGTGGCGGTCCTCATGAGAGCCAGTTTCATCATAGCATTTAATGGTTTTTGCGACTGCACTTGAAGAAACTTTTCCCCCCCAAAAATCCTGATTGACTGACCTTCATGTCTTCAAGTAATGATGTCTCCTTGCTCATTTGAGCTGTTCTTTCCATAATATGGACTTTGTCTTTTACCAAATAGGGCTAACTTCTGTAAATCAAATCAAATGTTATTTGTCACATACACATGGTTAGCAGATGTTAATGCGAGTGTAGCGAAATGCTTGTGCTTCTAGTTCTGACCATGCAGTAATATCTAACAAGTAATCTAACAATTTCACAACAACTAACTTACTAAGTGTAAAGGAATGAATAAGAATATGTACATAAAAATAAAATGGATGAGCGATGGCCGAATGGCATAGGCAAGATGCAGCAGATGGTATAGAGTACAGTATATACATATGAGATGAGTAGTGAAGGGTATGTAAACATTATAGAAAGTGGCATAGTTTAAAGTGACTAGTGATACATTTATTACATTCAGTCAGTATGTTGGCAGCAGCCACTCAATGTTAGTGGTGGCTGTTTAACAGTCTGATGGCCTTGAGATAGAAGCTATTTTTCAGTCTCTCGGTCCCAGCTTTGATGCACCTGTACTGACCTCGCCTTCTGGATGATAGCGGGGTGAACAGGCAGTGGCTCGGGTGGTTGTTGTCCTTGATGATCTTTTTGGCCTCGGGTGGTGTAGGTGTCCTGGAGAGCAGGTAATTTTCCCCCAGTGATGCGTTGTGCAGACTTCACTACCCTCTGGAGAGCCTTACTGTTGTGGGCAGAGCAGTTGTCGTACCAGGCGGTGATACAGCCCGACAGGATGCTCTCAATTGTGCATCTGTAAAAGTTTGTGAGTGTTTTTGGTGTTAAGCCGAATCTCTTCAGCCTCCTGAGGTTGGAGGCGCTGTTGCGCCTTCTTCACCACACTGTCTGTGTGGGTGGACCATTTCAGTTTGTCCGCGATGTGTACGCCGAAGAACTTAAAACTTTCCACCTTCTCCACTACTGTCCCGTCGATGTGGATGGGGGGGGGGGGGGTGCTCCCTCTGCTGTTTCCTGAAGTCCACGATCATCTCCTTTGTTTTGTTGACGTTGAATGTGAGGTTATTTTCCTGACACCACACTCCAAGAGCCCTCACCTCCTTCCTGTAGGCCGTCTTGTCGTTGTTGGTAATCGAGCCACACTGTAGTATCGTCTGCAAATTTGATGATTGAGTTGGAGGCGTACATGGCCACGCAGTCATGGGTGAACAGGGATTGCAGGAGAGGGCTGAGGACGCACCCTTGTGGGGCCCCAGTGTTGAAGATCAGCGGGGTGGAGATGTTGTTTCCTACCCTCACCACCTGGGGGCGGCCCGTCAGGAAGTCCAGGACCCAGTTGCACAGGGCAGGGTCGAGACCCAGGGTCTCGAGCTTAATGACAAGTTTGGAGGGTACTATGATGTTAAATGCTGAGCTGTAATCGATGAACAGCATTCTTACATAGATATTCCTCTTGTCCAGATGGGTTAGGGCAGTGTGCAGTGTGATTGCGATTGCGTCGTCTGTGGACCTATTGGGTCTACGGGGTGAGTAGTAGTCATTTAGCTCAGTTACCTTAGCTTTCTTGGGAACTGGAACAATGGTGGCCCTCTTGAAGCATGTGGGAACAGCAGACTGGGATAAGGATTGATTGAATATGTCCATAAACACACCAGCCAGCTGGTTTGCGCATGCTCTAAGGACGCGGCTAGGGATGCCGTCTGGGCCGGCAGCCTTGCGAGGGTTAACGCGTTTAAATGCTTTACTCACGTTGGCTGCAGTGAAGGAGAGTCCGCAGGTTTTGGTAGCGGGCCGTGTCGTTGGCACTGTATTGTCCTCAAAGAGAGCAAAGAAGTTATTTGATTTGTCTGGGAGCAGGACATCGTGGTCGGCGACGGGGCTGGTTTTCTTTTTGTAGTCCGTGATTGACTGTAGACCCTGCCACATACCTCTCGTGTCTGAGCCGTTGAATTGCGACTCTACTTTGACTATATACTGACGCTTAGCTTGTTTGATTGCCTTGCGGAGGGAATAGCTGCACTGTATTCGGTCATGTTTCCGGTCGCCTTGCCCTGATTAAAAGCAGTGGTTCGCGCTTTCAGTTTTGCACAAATGCTGTCATCAATCCACAGTTTCTGGTTGGGGAAGGTTTTAATAGTTGCTGTGGGTACAACATCACCGATGCACTTGCTAATAAACTCGCTCACTGAATCAGCGTATTCATCAATGTTATTGTTCGATGCTATGCAGAACATATCCCAGTCCACGTGATCGAAGCAATCTTGAAGCGTGGAATCAGATTGGTCGGAACAGCGTTGAACAGACCTGAGCACGGGCATTTCCCGTTTTAGTTTCTGTCTATAGATTGGGAGCAACAAAATGGAGTCGTGGTCAGATTTTCTGTAAGGAGGGTGGGACAGGGTTTTTTATGCGTCGCAGAAGTTAGAGTAGCAATGGACCAGGATTTTTTCAGCTCAAGTAGCGCATTCGAAATGCTGATAAAATTTAGGGAGTCTTGTTTTCAGATTAGCCTTGTTAAAATCCCCAGCTACAATGAATGCAGCCTCAGGATATGTGGTTTCCAGTGAACATAGAATCAAATAAAGTTCATTCAGGGCCATCGATGTGTCTGCTTGGGGGGATATATACGGCTGTGATTATAATCAAAGAGAATTCTCTTGGTAGATAATGCGGTCGACATTTGATTGTAAGGAATTCTAGGTCAGGTGAGCAAAAGGACTTGAGTTCCTGTATGTTATGATCACACCACGTCTCGTTAATCATAAGGCCCGCCCTTCTTCTTACCAGAGAGATGTTTGTTTCTGTCGGCGCGATGCGTGAAGAAACCAGGTGGCTCTACCGACTCCGATAGTGTGTCTCGAGTAGCCACGTTTCTATGAAAAAAAGAACTTTACAATCTCTGATGTCTCTCTGGAAGGCAACCCTTGCTTGGATTTTGTCTATCTTGTTGTCAAGAGACTGGAAGTAGTAAACTCGGGAGCGGTGCCCGATGTGCCCGTCTACGGAGCCTGACCAGAAGACCACTTCTTCTGCCCCTCCTGCGGCGCCGCTGTTTTGGGTCGCCTGCTGGTATCCGATCTATTGTCCTGGGTGGTGGACCAAACAGAGGATTTGCTTCGGGAAAGTCGTGTTCCTGGTCGTAATGTTGTTAAGTTGACGTTGCTCTTATATCCAATAGTTCCTCCCGGCTGTATGTAATAAAACCTAAGATTTCCTGGGGTAACAATGTAAGAAATAATACATTAAAAAAACAACATACCGCATAGTTTCCTGAGAACGATAAGCGAGGCGGCCATCTCTGTCGGCGCCCCTACAATGTCACAACAGAACTGATTGGCTCAAACGAATTAAGAAGGAATGAATTTCCACAAATTAACTTTTAACAAGGCACATCTGTTAATTGAAATGCATTCCAGGTGACTACCTCATGAAGCTGGTTGAGAGAATGCCAAGAGTGTGCAAAGCAGTCATCAAGGCAAAGGGTGGCTACTTTGAAGAATCTCAAATATAAAATATATTTTGATTTGTTTAACACTTTTTTGGTTACTACATGTTATGTGTTATTTAATAATGTGGATGTCTTCACTTTGACTCTACAATGTAGAAAATAGTAAAAATAAAGAAAACCCCTGGAATAAGTAGGTGTGTCAACTTTTTACTGGTACTATATATATATATATATATATATGTATGTATGTGTATATATGTATATGTATATATATGTATATGTATATATGTATGTGGGGGGGATTTAGAATGCATTTTGCAGATGCTATCTGTAAATATTTAAGATACATTTTTATAAATAATATTTAAAATTGAACAAAAAATGTTGTGCAGCAAATAACAGAGCCATGTTCGGCTTTGGATGTAAATTTTTTCAGTATCTAAGAAGTGTTTTGAATAATGTATGAAAGTATATTGTACAAATAATAAAAATGTCACTTGTTATTCTCATGGTCCTCTGTGGTCTTTATATTGTACAATGATCATATCAAAAACAGTATTTCTTTCCCCTACTGTACATTATGAAGTTAATTTGAACATATTTCATATAATGCAGTTGTGTATGTTTGTGAGATGTTTATATGATAAGGCTGGTATATTCTCACTGCCCTCCACACTTCACTTCACTTCATTACCACTAGGTGGTGTTATATCACATGTGATACCGTTTAGAAAAAGAATAAAGACAACACTAACAAAGGATCAAAGCACCAAACACACCGCTGCCTTGTGCGCTTTTAATGTGGTTGGATTTGAATCCATATAGTTGTTCAAAAGTGACTGAAGAAGACAAATTACTTTTTTTTTAAAGGTACTGTAAACAATCTGAGTTTACAAAACAGGAGCACATTCCTAATATTGAGTTGGAACCCCTTTTGCCCTCAGAACAGCCTCACTTCGTCAATGCATGGCCTCTACAAGGTGTTGAAAGCATTCCACAGGGATTCTGGCTCATGCTGACTCCAATGCTTCCCACAGTTGTGTCAAGCTGGCTGGATGTCCTTTGGGTGGTGGACCATTCTTGACACACGGGAAACTGTTGAGCTTGAGAAACCCAGCAGGATAGAAGTTGTTGACACACTCAAACTGCCTGGCTCATTCTAACATACCCTGTTCAAAAGGCACCTAAATATTTATTCTTGCCCATTCACCTTCTGAATGGCACACATACACAATCCATGTCTCAAGGCTTAAAAATCCTTCTTTAACCCATATACTCCATTTCATCTACACTGATTGAAATGGATTTAACAAGTTACTTCAATAAGGGATCATAGCTTTCACCTGGATTCACCTGGTCAGTCTATGTCATGGAAAGAGCAGGTGTTCCTAATTTGTACACTCAGTGTATCTCCACAGTGTCATTAGAAATTAATTATTGAGAATCATAGAACACTTATAAAGTCTGTCTGGATCTGAGTGTCAAACAGGTCAAGGTAAATCAGAAATGTATCAGATTATCTTACAATAACCATACATTCAAAAGTAAACCCATGCATTATGTTCTGAAACATTGAATGCAACATTTTTACAAAATAATAAGCTTGCTAGTACACATTTTGTTAAAAAATAACACTTATTTTTCTCCATATATAGAGAAAAATAAGCCGCACTAAGACAGGCTTTTCAGTTTGGAATGCCATGAAACTTTGCTATTGGTTGATGATCTTGTAAACAATATTACAGCAGGGTCTCCCTATAGTTGTTGTTCAACAAACAACAAGATAAGTTACGCTTCAAATCATAGGCTCCAATGGCAAAATAAATGCAGTAAGTGTCCAGGTAGGAACCTGGTACAGCACCTCCGGAACAACTTAAAACCTGTCAAAATATGACATGTCAAATGAATCATCAGTATAACTCATTACGTGTGTATATTACGATGATTACATCCCTTTAATGTAAGAATTTCCCTGTACTGTTTTAGGCCTGCTGTATCCTGTCCATCTGATAAATAAACTTTGAAACCTTTACGATCTGAGTGCTTACCTGGTGAATGACAGTGTGATGTCAGAGACAGAGTCCCTCATCTCCACAACCGTGAAGACCAAGCAGAGGCTCCCTCAAACACATCCAACAATGTCATTACAACAGTTAGCTGACATTCTCTATCAACAATGGCTTTTTCAACTGTGATAACTTTTCAGAGTGTTGTTATTCTTACCACACTGTTTGTGTTTTTCCTCCAGAGGCCTGGACTGTGGTGTGAAGTCACTGATATAAGCAGAGTACCTAGGAAGCACTGCAGCCAGCTGGTTCTTGCTGACACTGGCAATGGGCTCACTGTCCACAGCATTAAACAGGTCATCAGGAACACACACCGCCTGCTTGTCACTGGGACCAGGGTCACACACACAAAATAACAGTTTACTGACAGCACTACATTACATCACAACTATGCTGAAAGTGTGACTAAGCAATGCTATGGCATTGCAGTATCCTTTTGTGGTAGAACGTTTAAGGAGCTTCAAACACGGCCACAAAACAATAGTTCACACACGTGTAGTCCAAAGTCTTCAGTGTTTTAATGGCATGCACTTTGATCTGTCAGGCTCATCTCTGTTGCCATCTGGATCCACTTTAGATCAAAATGAAGAAGAAAAAATCAAATCTGTCCAGAGATATGAGACAGTCTAGTAAATGAAAAGTGGCCTCTCCACAAAACCTTACAAAGTAAATAAAACGGTCTAGTCAGTGACTACGAGAACATGTCCTTCTGCATAGACAGAAAAAGACTGTACCTTTTATTCAACCCCTCAAGTATTTTATCAGTTTATATGTTATTTTCTGTGGAGTACACAAAAATAATCAGATCACAGAGTCTAAATTGGCTACATTGAAACTCGACATTGAGGTTCATTGAGGTTCTACTGCATTGGTAAAACAAACAGGACTTTGTATGTATTTAGACATTGATGAGAAGTAGCTTCGAGAAGGTAATGAGATGTCATCCTCACAGTCAGGTCGCCGTGGATGTGTCTCAGAGGGTTGCGCTCCAGGGTCAGGATATTCAGTCTGAGCATTAGACCAAGGGCAGCTGGCAGACTGGCTCACACATACAAGGAAGACATACAGTAGAAAATCAACAACACTCAATGATAGCTCCAGGCAGTTAAACACTACACAGGACATTTTGGGGTGTTTTGATTTGTTGGTATTTGTGCTGTGTATACATGTGTTATGTGCACAGGTGAAAGAGTACAGTATGCACTGAGGAGAAACCAGGGGAGATCACATCAGGCAAACTTACCTGCTGATGTCATTGTTGATTAGGTCTAGGCACTCCAGGCCTTGAACTAGTGTGATTTCCTCAGGGACACTCTTTACCTTGTTGTCCCTCAGCTCCAATTCACTAAGAGTGTACAAATGTTTCACGTGCTCTGCCTCTAACCTCAATCTGGTTATAACCCACAGGGCACACACTGGTTGAGTCAATGTTGTTCCAACATCATTTCAGTGAAATAACATTGAATTAACGCGAAATAGGCGTTGAATTGACGTCTGTGCCAAGTGGGTACCAACATGCAGCTCCTACCAGACAGGTGATATGAAGCTGTCAGAGATTGCATAGGCCACTTATTAATTTACAAATAATTAATACAGGTGATCTCATTAAGATTCAAAAGCTCTTCATCTAGGAAACCTGACCATCAGTATCCTTATCTTGAGCCTTGAGGAGGGCAGTTCAGGAAGAAAGAGCAGTTTGTTTTGTCTCAGACAGAGCTGGTCTAGAGACACCATTTGAGGCAAGATTGGAGGTATGCTCTCAAGCTCATTATGTGTGCAGTCCAATCTGCGGAGGCCTTCATACAGGATGTTATGCTTCAGCCATGTTTATGACAAGAATATTGAAGTGGACGCACCCATTTCCATCCGGCAGACAGTATATAGAAAGACTAAACAACAAAGAAAGCAAAAACTTGCTGCTAATGTTGTCTTACTTTCCATGACACTGATTCCTGAGGGAAGGTTCTTCAGCTTGTTGTTAGAGAGGTTGGTTCAGTTTCACCAGATGATTCAAGTTGCCCAGACAGTCAGGGGCGGCAGTAAGCTGGTTGTTGGAAAGATCCTTTCACCAACAATAGAAAAACACTTTGTTACCTTGACACGTTTTGTCCTTCATCTTTTTTTCAATAGTGTTTTAAGCCCGATTCTGAGTTTACGATGTCATCCAGGTTAGTGAGCTGTCCCACTCCTTCTGGCAGCTCCTCCAGTGGATTCTGCTGCAGCTGGAGACAGCTGACGTCTTCAAACTAAGTAAAAATACTTCAAAGTATTACTTAAGTCATTTTTGGGGGTATCTGTACTTTACTATTTATATTTTTGACAACATTTACTTTTCATTTCACTACATTCCTAAATATTTTGAAAAAACGTTTTACTCCATACGTTTTCCCTGACACCCAAAAGTACTTGTTACATATAGAATGCTTAGCAGGACAGGAATGGCCCAATTCACACACTTATCAAGAGAACATCCCTGGTCATCTCTACAGCCTCTGATCTGGCTGACTCTGTAACGGCAGATTTCCTCTTCGTCTGAAGAAGAGTAAGGATCGGACCAAGATGCAGCGTGGTAAGTGTTCATGACGATTTATTAAAAACAAACTGAACACTGAAATACAAAACAATAAACGATGTGATGAAAACGAAAACTGAAACAGTACCGTGTGGCGACAAACACTCACACGGAAACAAACACCCACAAACCAACAGTGAAACCCAGGCTACCTAAGTATGATTCTCAATCAGACACAACTAACGACACCTGCCTCTGATTGAGAACCATACTAGGCGGAACACAAAAACCAACATAGAAAGACAGACTGCCCACCCCAACTCACGCCCGGACCATACTAAAACAAAGGATAAAATAACAGAACTATAGTCAGAACGTGACAGTACCCCCCCTCCCCAAAGGTGCGGACTCCAGCCGCAAAACCTGAACCTATAGGGGAGGGTCTGGGTGGGCGTCTGTCCGCGGTGGCGGCTCTGGCGCGGGACGTGGACTCCACTTTACCATAGTTTTAGTGCGCCTCTTAGCCCGCCACCGTGGCCTCTTTAGAGCGGCGACCCTCGCCACCAATCTTGGACTGGAGACTCACGGGTCCCGAATGGACGGGAGACTCCGGCAGCGCCGGACGGGCGGGGGACTCCGGCAGCGCCGGAGTGAAGGGCGGCTCTGGCAGCTCCTGGCTGGCTGACGGCTCTGGCAGCTCCTGGCTGGCTGACGGCTCTGGCAGCTCCTGGCTGGCTGACGGCTCTGGCAGCTCCTGGCTGACTGACGGCTCTGAGACTACAAATGCAGAATAGTGGGAGAATAGTTTGCATTAGTTAGTACATGCATTCAAGTGGTCATCAGTCAACCACCAACCAATACCATAGCTACCCTTTTTAATGATATGTCATGACAACTACCCACTGGGCGCAGACATCAATGTCTATTCCACGTTGGTTCAATGTAACTTTATTGAATTGACATGGAAACAACATTGATTCAACCAGTGTTTGCCCAGTGGGTAGGCACTGTTTCTTCCCAGACAGTTACCTTCAGTCACCCTTGGCCCAGATCATTTCAGTTGCCTGCTTTTTCTGGTGGTTTTCAACAATCCATAAGGGACAGCAGCCGGTTCCTCTTTTTCTGTGCTAAATCCTTCCCTAGAATCTACTTTGACAACTCTTTTAAAGATATGAACTCTATGTCCTGTATACAAAGCAACTGCTACTCTCTGTTGTCATCTATGCATAGTCACTTTAATAACTCTACCTGCATGTACATACTACCTCAACTAACTGGTTTCTGGTACCCCCGCACATTGACTCTGTATCGGTACCCCCCTGTATATAGTCTCGCTATTGTTATTTTACTGCTGCTCTTGAATGACCTGTTACTTTTATCTCTTATTCTTGTCCATATTTTTTTTTAAACTTCATTGTTGGTTAAGCATGTGACTAATATGATTTGATTTGATCACTGCGTACCACTCTTCATATTTTCAAGCATGGTGGTGGCTGCATCATGTTATGGGTATGTTTATCATTGGCAAGGACTAGGGAGTTTTTTAGAATAAAAACAAACGGAATAGAGCTAAGCACAGGCAAAATTCTAGGGGAAAACCTGGTTCAGTCTGCTTTCCAACAGACACTGGGAGACAAAGTCACCTTTCAGCAGGACAATAACATAAAACACAAGGCCACATTTACACTGGAGTTGCTTACAAAGATGACATTACATGTTCCTGAGTTGCCTAGTTACAGGTTGGACTTAAATTGGCTTGAACATCTATTACAAGACTTGAAAATGGCTGTCTAGCAATGATCAACAACAAACTTGACAGAGGTTGAAGAATTTTAGAAATAACAATGTGCAAGAATTGTACAGTTCAGGTGTGCAAAGCTCTTAGAGACTTACCCAGAAAGACTCACATGTGTAATCATTGACAAAGGTGATTCTAAAATGTGCAAATATTGCACAATCCAGGTGTGCAAAGCTCTTAGATACTCACCCAGAAAGACTCACATGTGTAATCACTGACAAAGGTGATTCTAAAATTATAGACTCGTGTGTGAATACTTACGTAAATGAGATATTTCTGTATTTATTTTTCAATAAATGTGCAAAAATGTCTAGAAACATGTTATTTCCATTTTGTCATTATGGGGTATTGGGTGTTGATGGGTGATGCAAAAATATATTTAATCACGGCTGTAACACAAGATAATGTGGAATAAGTCAAGGGGTATGAGTTATTTCTGAAGGCACTGTAAGTTTCAAGTTTTATTAGTCGGTATACATTGTCCAACGAGTTGCTTACTTGCAGGTCCCTTCTCAACAATGAAAACAACAATAAAAGACTGAGCAGACTAATAAGAGTCTGGTAGCAGCAGTTGTGATGTGTGTGTAGCATCAATGTACAGTATACAGTATGTTGTGTATGTCTCTGTGTGTGTGTGGGTGTGTGTGTCTGTGTGTGGGTGTGTGCATTTGTGCTAAGGTGCAGAGAATCAGAGCAGGTGGTCAGTCCAGTTCAAGTGTTCGGCAGTCTGATGACTTGTGGACAGAAATTGTCTCTGAGCGTTTTGGTATCAGACCTCATTGTCCGATACCGTCTGCCTGACGATAAGGGAGACAACAGCTTGTGGCTGGGGTATGTGGGGTCCTTGATAATGCTGCATGCCTTCCTCAGGCACCGTTTTGAGAATATGTCCTGGATGGATGGGAGCACGGTCCCCGTGATGTACTGGGCCGTCTTCACCACCCGCTGGAGGGCCTTGCGGTCGTGGACGATACAATTCATATATCAGGCTGTGATGCAACTGGTCAGAATGCATTGTGGTGTCATGACAACAACCTGTCTCTCAAATTCAGCAAAACAAAGGAGTTCATTGTTGACTTCAGGAAGCAGAGGGAACATGCCCCGATCCACATCACAGAGGAATTATCATGGAGCAACAACACCACCACACTTGTCAAGAGGGCGCAACAGCGTCTCTACTTCCTAAGGTGGCTGAAGAAATTTTGCATGCCGCCCGGATCCTCTACAAATATTACCGCTGCACCATCAAGAGCACTCTGTCGTTATGGGGTATTGTGTGTAGTAACCGGAAGGTTTCAAGTTCAAACCCCAGAGCTGACAAGGTACAAATCTGTTGTTCTGCCCTGAACAGGCAGTTAACCCACTGTTCCTAGGCCGTCGTTGAAAATAAGAATTTGTTCTTAACTGACTTGCCTAGTTAAATAAAGGTAAAAATTTTAAAAAATGACAAACCAAAAATATGTAATACATTTTAGAATAAGGCTGTTACGCAACCAAATGTGGAAAAAGTCAATTGATCTGAATACTTTCTGAAGACACTGTATATAATTCCCCCTTGACATTAACGGCTACTATGTGCAGGCCAGTGACACAAAATCTGAATTGAATACATTTTAAATTCAGGCTGTAACACAACAAAAATAGCAAATAGTAAATGGGTGAGAATACTTTCTGAAGGCACTTTATATCACTTATCCTGTGCAAGCTTTTGTGCCAACCCCATTATGGTGTTTCAGGTGCCAAGCATATTGTCATACAGCAGCAGCGTAGGAGGAAGATCCTTTCCAGTTGGTGGCGGTAATGCAACATATTGGATGTGTAACGACTGTTGGTGGAAGAAGGTGAGGACCAAGATGCAGCGTGGTAAGTGTTCATCATTATTTTAATAAACTGAACACTAAATACAACAAGGAACAAAAGAAACAACCGAAACAGCTCCGTCAGGTGCAAAACACACTAAACAGAAAATAAATACCCACAAATCCTAGTGGGAAAACAGGCTGCCTAAGTATGAGTCAGAGTATCAGTCAGAGACAACGACAGACAGCTGTCCCTGATTGAGAACCATACCCAGCCAAAAACAAAGAAATACAAAAACATAGAAAAAAGAACATAGAACGCCCACCCTAGTCACACCCTGGCCTAACCAAAATAGAGAATAAAAAGCCTCTATGGCCAGGGCGTGACAGGATGCCAACCGCCGTTAAACCTCACAGAAGAAGATGAAGAATTAATGTATAACTTCATTGTTTTTCACAACACAAAGTTTCTGGTATCTTCAATCCTGTTTAATAGGAGACACTTGTAATTGTCCACTTAAATTCCTTAGAGTTGGTTGCTCCATGGTTGGTTGGTTGCTTCATCCATTTTTTGACTTATACCCATTGATTCTTCAAGAATAGTTCAACTGTCATACCCCATCAGAACCCCAAATATACGTTTGTTTTACTCCAATGTTTGTAAACAATGTATACAATGAAAACAAACACTGTATAGCCTCAAAACATGGTTAAAATTCTACATTTATATCATGGATGGTCAATCATTTCACTCATAGGGCTATGAATTTGAGAATGGTTACATTTCTCCAGCCAGGGGCGGGGAGAATGCTTTATTGTTTTAATTACGGATTCTAGCTTTAAAGGACTAATCCTTTACCCCACACCCTCACCTTGCAATCACTGACCAAGAGAGTAAGTTCTTGGAACTCAATACACTTGTAATGTATTGATCTATTCGGTCAGTGTGTGTGTGTCTGTGTGTGAATATAGATTGTGTGGCCTGCGCCTGCCAATGAAGGCTCTCAGTCTACAAGGCTGCAAGATTCTACAAGACTTCACGAAACCTATGTCACAACATGGCACTGTGAAGGGGAGAAATGTAGGGATGATTAAGCTATTAGGGAAAATGATAATGTCATGCCAATATAAATGGACCACAGTGGCCTGTTCTGGGATCTTCATGGTGGTATTTGTCAGGGCATGTGTGAGAACGGTGAATGATTTAAATAGAAGACCGCAGTGCCAAAGACCAGGCAGGTAGACGGCTAACAAACAGGGGAGACGGATAGGCCTACTGTGTGATGTGATGGGAGTGGAATTTTGCGGAGTTTTTAAACTAAGTTTTCGGATGTGCTTCATTTCCAAAGGGACAGGTTGCTGCTTGATGAAGTCTGAAGGAAGGTTACCCTGCTGACAGCCCTTAAACTCCTGTTGAGCCGACAGCACACCAATGGTAGCCAAGGGGAAGCCGAGTAATTGTGGGGTTAGCCTGGCAGACTGTGACACATTTCCTGTCTTGTAATGGGGGAAGATGGAGTGTGGTCTAGGACTCATTACTGATGGTGTTGGTGGTTTCAAATTGCTTGTCACGCCGGCGTGAAAGCGACCTCTGGTAACTAAAAGCTGCTGCACACTCTCCACAATATTTACAGCTTTAATCTCCAGGGAGGTTACAGTAAAAGTCTGTGATTTATTCGTCCCGCTCCCGCCTGCACCCACAGCTGTTCATATCGCACCCGCCCACCCCCCTACTGCATGAACTGGTCCCGAACCCAACCACAGTCCCGCAATTTCATTTTAGGCATAGACTATGTGACGCAGCTCACTTGCCAGCCATGGTCCCAGCAATTTTGCGCCATATAGGCAATAACAAAATGCTCAAAAATAACCTAAGAAATAGGTTAAAGCTGTAAGATGTGATTCTTTGGTCGACCCAACAAAATGAAGATCTATCACTGTCATTGAAAGCCAATATGTTCTATGTACGCTATTTCTATGCATCCTTTTTAGAAGTTTTGATTTTGCTTTTGATTTAGTACACCAGCTTCAAAACAGCTGAAAATACAATATTTTGGTTATGGAAAATATATGGAAATATATTTCACAGCGGTTTAGATTGTACAATAATTCTCTACACTATACTTGCTTGTTTTGCCACATATACTGAAATTAGGCAAACTAGCAATCGGGAAATGGCGGAGCGGGTATCCCACAGGAATGCAGACTGGCTGGAAAGGCAACAGGGTATCTGTGGGTGGAAAGTCTCTTTCCCTTTACTAAATAGACAAATAATACATGTTTCATAGGAACATTCATGATGGCTTTAATGGACTGAGGACACCGAGGTGAATTGAAATTGTATGCATACTGCATAGTTGCATAGTTCATGTATGGCTGTGATAATGAGACAAGAAATGCACAAATTCATAATGACATTGAATGATCATTGTGGAAAATCTGACCCACTATAATCAGACCTATAACTTATTCGCACTCATTCATGTCCTTTCTCAGCCAGAAGTGGAGTGTGTTTGGTTTCGGATAGGTATTTGCAGTGGTGACGGGAACTCTTTGACCGCCGTTTGATTGCAAAACTATTTGAACTGCTCTGGATTTTGGGATGACTAAGAGCGGAACACTGTTTGCTTAAGTGTACAGAGTGGCGGTATCTGACACCTTGAAGCACAGTCCAGGTGCTTTCGGTGAATGTTATCATGGAGTCTCTGACTGAACCCCACGCTCACACTGACTGCTTGTCTAGATCAAACTGTGGCAAGTCTTTGTTGCTGCTCTGATGCCAGATAAACTTTGCCAAGTTCAATGCAATAAATCATCCATACTGAGAAATAGCCTACCTTTCGCGTCGGACCAAGAAGTTTAGTTGATTTTTCATTATTACAAAAAGCAGCAATGAGTTGAATTAACTGATAGAATACTGAAATATAAGCAATGTACCATTTGTCTAACATAAATTGTCCTAAATTGTTATGGATCAAAGCTTCAGTCTTTAGTACATAAGGAAAATAATAGGTAGTCATGTATATTACAACCTTTCATGCCTTTCATATATTACAGCCTTACAGCCTTTCATGTTTCCTAAGCTTTCCCCCTTTAAAACATGTAAGTAATTGCCATGACATCATGTGAGCTCCACCTCTCTTGTAGAAGGTTGAAGTACCATGTCAAATACCTTTTTGGAGCTGTTAGTACATGCATATGTCTTAATTCACTCAATTTCTGTTGTTTTTTCTGCTTAAGCGGCAGAGAAGAATGCCCAGACTCTGTCATGACACACCTGCAACCCAAGCTGCTCTCCAAGCACCTCTCGTGCCATTCCTGACCCCCAACGACGCTCCCTCCCACAATCTGAGAAAGAAGTTGGTTAGATACTATAATAACCCAAAACAAGCATATATAGTGTCATGCAGTCACATATAGGTTTCTGTGTTGGACCTGGGCTGTGGGAAAGCTGTGAGAGAGTCATTTCTAATTCCCCTTAGACAAACTGTTTTCACTGCAGTTGGCAGAATATAAGACAGGTCTTGAATGTCTCATCCAAACGTGTTTTCTCTCTAGCCTGACTAAATCAAATTCGAGTGGTGACTTTTGCAGGGCTACAGTAATTGCCCCTGACTGTAGTTTAAAGCTAGCTCTGACTACAGATTTTGGGATTAGGTTTACTGCACCTGTAGTCTAGAGTCGGGAGTGTTTGCATGTAAACTGCTGGAAGCGAAGAGCTGTATACCTGTCAATCGTTAACTAATCCAATGCTGTCTGTCTCCCAAGAGGAATTAATAATTTCCTAAAGCATTACCATGACCGTGGAGAGAGATGGAGAGCACCAGCGGTTTGTGACAAATAATTTTTTATTTGCTCTAATCATTATTTTTTCTCCCCTTGCTTTCTACTCAGATTTTGATGGGAAAGATGAAAACATTTGGCTTTATCTTATCTACACAATATTCAGTCATGCCATCCCAGGTAGCACATAATGTTCTGAGAACCATATGTTTCTTAACGCTCGGTGAGAGCATGGTTGTCCTATGGTTATTTTGCATACAACCTTTCCATAATGTTCTTTGGACATTCTCACCACATTTTAAGGAACATGACAAAATAACATTATTTTCTTGGTATTTCATTACTTTAACAGAACGTTTCTTATAGGTCCAAACATGGTTGCATTTAATTACATGTTTGGTAATATTCTAGGAATGTTCTCCAACTGGTTTGACATGGGACTGTTCTCAAATAGTTCAGATAACGTTAAAAAAAAAAACTTAGCGCAACTTTTTCTGCAGGTTTCCTCATGGTTCTAATTAAAGTAATGTTCTTTGAAAGTTATTTATGTTTTCTTGTGGTTTTTCTGGAAAGTTTTCTTAATGTTCTGAGAACGTTCTAAGAATGTTATTGAAAACACATTCATTCATACATTCTGTTCTCACCGTCAGCAAAACTCTCACTCCTCTATCTTGTTAAGTGTGTTCATGTGTGTTGGCCTTGTCCACTAACATAGCATGCTAGGTCCATCCTGGTGGTGCAGTGGACTAATTCCATGGATAGAGAACAGAACATCATAGGTTTGAATCTCAATGATGCCATGCCACAATAAAAAATAAAAAATGTGTTTGCATGATTAATGGCTAAGCAAATTCATTTCCATGTGTGCTATTAGTGCTTGGAGTTCAAAAAATTAGGGCCCTATAAAATCCACGTTGTGGATGGAATCACGGAATCTAGACATTAAAACGAAATTCAACAATATTAGAAAATGTAGAAAAAAAGGAGGAAGGGAAGCGCTGCTAAGGTACACAATAGTAGGTTTTGGTAGACAGAATGTGCTCTTTGCGAAAAGGGGTAAATTGGTAATCAAAAAGAAAGGAGGACCAAGGCACTCTTCATGTAATTAATTAAAATGCCTTTATTTGTATGGCATGTTCAATGGAAACAAAGTTTAAAACCCTGACATGTTTTGGCTGCATGGCCTTTGTCAGGGAATACTATTCAAAAATGTATTGAATTTGTTAGGAAATCAACTAAATGTGTTAATTTGCCCAAGTTAATCATAAGACATGAACAAAATGCATCAGTGATTTGTATTCTTCTGAAACGGCACAGGAATGCCGTTTCACACAGGTGTGTTGTGTCTGGTGCACGCGTATGTCTAGTCTACACTTTGTGTAACCATTAGCGATAATTCTAATGATAATGGTCTGCTGGTAGATGGAAAGGCTTTCCCAAAAACCTTCTCAATGAAATGTTAACTACAAAGTAGCCTATGCCTACCTGGCAGAATAATACCATGATTTTTTGTATAAATCTAGTTGCCATTTGTTTTGCAAACTCTGAAATGACACTACGGACACTAAGCGCTACGGAAACCCCTCTAACCAAAAAATGGTATCTGGCTGGTGAGCACATGCATGAAAGGGTAACTACACCCAAAATTCTAAATTTCCCAGATGCCAAAAGTGGTCCCCTGATGTGGTTTAAGCATTATTGTGGACTTTTCCATTAAAAAGTGTGATATTGAGAGATTGAGAGAACCCCCCCCCCCCCCCCCCCCATTTTCTTCTTCAAAAAATGTAAAACTGGGAAAACAAATTGGAGAACATGGAATCAGGGAAACATGTTATGGATTTTATAGGGGCCTAAAACAACTAAGCAAGCAGTGTTATTGAAAGTCTTATTGAAATATTCAGTGAAAGTTTTAAGTTATTCAAAAACCTACGAATAATCTCGAATTTCCGTTCTCAGAACCATAGTAAAAAGTTAGCATAACCTTCCTGCAACCTAAAAATGCACGTTCCCAGAACAGGGGAAATGTTCACTTCCGTTTTCAGAGCATTTTATCGGTCAGGAAACTTACGGCTTCGTTCCCAGAACCAATGGAAAACCAAAAACGTATGTTCCCACAATTTCCAAGGAACCAAATGTGCTAGCTGGGATATTGTTGTGTATTTTGTTTGTATTTTTTATTCTGTTTCATTCTGAGATCAACCTATATCAAACGTAGAGACAGCCAACCAAGCTGTGGTGCGAGTCTAATATCACATAGATCTAATCACACTCTTCACTCATAGTTCAGGTCCTGCTCCCTTCTCTTTTTTTTTCCAGAGGAGACTACCCTCTCTACTAAACACTGGAATCAAAGGCAAGCAGGATGGGAAGCAGGCTTTGAACACAACACATGTCTGTGCCAGTCCCCCAAAAGTAGAATACATCAGGTAAATAGGTAAAAGAAGAAAAAAAATGTCTGTCATATGTAGTGGCTGCAGGAAGCAAGCCATCCATTTCTTTCTAGTATTAAAAAATATATATATGTATATATTTTTTCATTTTCACAAGTAGTTTTAATCCTCTTCAGTTTCTATTTGTTAGAGGTGAGATAGGCCTGACTCTTTCAGAGCACATTTGTTGTTTTTACTTTATTTCTGTTTATAATCTTGCATGCCTTGTTATGAATTTAATTAATGCTCATTTTTACATTCTGAATAAACACTTGCACATAAATCTTAACAATAATCAAAAATATTAGCTACTAGTTAACTCTGGGCAAAAAATAGTATATGGGTAAGGGAGTGAACGTTATTTATAATAAGGGTTACATGGAGAAAATCGGACCTCTCTGAAATGAAAATGGATGGCCCTCCCTGAACGCTTGAAACAAGTGACCCTCGCTCCCGAATGGCGCAGCGGTCTAAGACACTGCATCTCAGTGCTAGAGGCGTCACTACAGACACCCTGGTTTGAATCCAGGCTGTATCACAACCGGCCGTGATCGGGCGGAGCTCAATTGGCCCAGTGTCGTCCTGTTTGGACGGTGAAGGCCGTCATTGTAAATAAGAATTTGTTCTTACCTGACTTACCTAGTGAAATAAAGGTTAAATATAAAAATGTACAAATATCCAAAATGATAATGAAAACATAAAGTGGATATCAGAGAACATGCCTACCATTTACCCTCACTTCATGGACAGACCACAGGCTTAGATATGCAGTTTAAGAAACTGTTCTTCGTTCTGCAATTATTGCATGGCAGCACATGAATTTTGATAGTGTACAGGGCTGCGGGCAAGAAGATTGTGGCTTCGCAGACCACTGTGGACAAGGGTAGGGGTGGAAAGATCTCCTTTATAGTAAAAGCATTGCATGAGTCTATCATCGTATTTGCAGGTCAGAGAAAATATTGCCTTTTATTTAAAAAATCCTGCAATTCTATGTCATTTTACATACTAACAGAAGCTTTTAAAATACCACACAAATGAAATTACAATCTGGTCCTCATACCGTCAAGGCCACCTAATCATCCCCAGCTTCCAATTGGTTAATTCATCCCCCCTCCTCTCCCCTGTAACTATTCCCCAGGTCGTTGCTGTAAATGGGAATGTGTTCTCAGTCAACTTACCTGCTACAATAAGGGTAATTAAAAATATATATATAATTTACCCTATCCCAGCAGCTATCTCAGAAATATAACTTCGCTCTGTGCTTTTCCGAGCATGCACTTCGTAGCCTATAGGCTATTGATAATTTGATTGAGACCACACTAAATAGCCTATAGGTGCACTTGATATTGTGCGCCCAGCAGGGAATCAGAGATGAGGGGCGGCATCGGGCACACATCGATATATAGCCTAATAAGCATCTAATTCTAAAACACTGAGAAATATAGACATTTCATCAATTACAAATGACATGACCCTCCCCTGGACTAGATTTAAACAATACTTAACCCTCCCCTTCACTGAAATTGAAGAAGCATGACCCTTCCCCATTTTCCTCAAGGTACCCACACTGTAAGTTTCAAGCCATCCATAACAATCCTTAACAATGAATAATCTCCACAGTCCCATCTCTCCTAAACCAGCAGATGGCACTATATACTCACCAATGAACAGATAAAGGCAGCAATATAAAACATGTAGCATGTTACTGCACTACAGAATGTGGCATTCACTAGTCACATTATTATTTTATGTCACTACTTTAACATGAAATCAGTCTGGCGGTGTATTTATAATCAAACTATTATATCTATCTATTATCTAATCTAGTGGTTTTAGGGTCATGGTTTTTCCAAATACCAACACAGAGATAGTTGACAATCTCTTGACCCTTCTTACTTTCAGATCGGTTGGGAATTCTGATTTGTAATTACATTTAATTTACAATTGTTCTGCAGACAAATCAAGCAAACTTGTGTGACTCACGGTAGCCTACATAATGGACAGGCATTGACAGGATCAGTCTTCCACCAACCTCAGTTTTACACTGTTATACGCCGTATGTCAGATCTGTTGAAACCACCGAATATGATCATTTTCGATAATGTATTATGTTCTATACTCAACATTGCAGATATTAAGGACATCAAGAATAACTTATGCAACTTGATTGTAGGATTATGGTAGCTGCATGGTACTATTGCATTGCCCAGCTTCTTTTGGTTAAGAAATTATAAATAAAAACACTTGAAAATAAATATTTGGAAAGGGTTTAAGACAAATATAATTGTGCAGTATTTTATAAATGCTATTGTATTTCAGGTGAAATAAAGGCAAGTTGTTGTAGTTCTTATTTTGAAATTCCAATCTTCTCAGAAACCAGAGAGGGGAAATCAGAACAACATATTCCTTGTCTGTAGAAGCATTATTTGCTCATAACAATAAATATGGCGTAAGTTAACGATATCTAAATCCGTACTCTGTCTTATATGTCCACGCAAAACAGTAAAAATGACTCAAAAGCATCAATGCTCACAGGGGAGCCCTTATTTGCGGCTAAATATACTTCAGAGAGTTGAGGGTTGTCGAGGGGAAAATAATAGCAGTGGTGCAAATCAATGGTCGAATATCACACATAGCAGCTCACTCTCCCGGCTCAGCTAGACTGATATGACATAAATGGATAACTAGGCATCATTACATGAGAGATTGTTTGCTTAGCTAAATTGATTTTTTCGGCTCCTCTTGTGTGGTGTGTCGAGCTCCAGTGCTCTTCTGCACATTTTGTGCCTGCTGTTTTGAAAATCCCTGACACTGTATCTGTGTGTCTGTGTGTGTGTGTGTCCATGCATGTGTGTGTGCGTACTTGATTGTAGAGAAACAGTTAAATGTATTCCCACACTCACACACACACAAACACATACACATGGCTACAAGTGACATCATTTTCCACCGTGCTCTGGTTTGTAAGTGCTGTCGGAGGTGGGTAGAAGATCACAAGTTTCATACAGGTGTACAGTAACAATTGGCCGTGTGGGTTGATGTTGGCAACAGATGGCTTGTGGTTAGGGACCTGCGTGACTACGGCAGCAAGCCCAGGAAAGGCATGACTATGGCAGCTGTGTGTATGGAAATTATTTTCTTGTTTGTTTGCTTTTTTGGCTGCTAGAGAACTACCACGCTCTTAAGGACCCTAATCCCTCTGGAGTGCAAGCGGAACTTCTGATGGGTTCAACAGAACCTTCAACAAAGTCCCCTGCTAAAACTCAATTCATTTCAGGGATGATAGAATGCATGTTGTTTTCAGTCAGCTTAGCACTGAAGGAAGGACACCTGATATCAAAATAATCTTGAACTTGTTACCCTCAGCTCAGGTAAATATTGGTTTATGGGTGCTCAAAAGCTTTCTCCTGTTTCATCCATTGTGTCAACAACTGGCACAAAAACCTCTAAGTTTGCCTTGGCTCTCTTTTGGAAAAAATATAATTTGGTTTGAGCTTGTCATCTTTAGGGTTTAACAGTTCATCAATCCAGTGATGTTCACAGACATTTTTTTAGCGGCTGTGTAGGGCTTCCTCTTAGCTTAGCTTAGTTTATCCGGCCTCCCCAGTGTTAGTGTGTGGCTGTTGTGTTGTTTAGTAGCTGGAAGGCCTCTACACATACAGGGTGTAAGTATGAGCTCTCAACTCTGGAGGAGAGTGAGCTGCAACAACAGCGAGGCTCTGAAACAAAAGCCTGCGCACACGTGAGAAATCTGAAATGTCAGGAAAGATACACTTTTTGTCAAACACGATTGATAAATCATCGTTGTATGATGATGATAACAATAGTGTTGTGTCGTTTGGCCCATCACAGCCTGTTGTGATGTGGTTAGAAGTTCACTATAAACAAAGTATACATTTTCCTGAGTCATTTACATGTTGTTAATCATAAAATATTTCAAAAAGCTTTAGCCATGGCTAGGGCCTTGTGTTTTGCATTATAGCACTGTGCTTTTACTGTGATTTCCAGAATTATCCGACTAGTGTCGCTGCAGGTAGAAAATCCTAGGAAATGTTCTATATTTGACACAAGGTGTCTCCAATCAATCAATCAATCAATGTCTGGTTGAGCACACATGTTTTGTCAAAGGGATCACTTGAGTCAAGGAGAGGCGTAGCTCTCTGAATCTTGATTGCACAACGCCTATTATTTGGCCAAGAATATTATTATAGATCAGAGATTCTACACCTCACTTTGCTCAAGCTAATCCTCTCCAAGTCAATCAATGATCATCAGAAGTTGTAAAAATGGGTAAACATGGGTTTGTACAAGCGGGGTGTCAATGAAACCAACCATGGAAGTATATACAGGTATATAAAACAAAAGAATAGGAAATTCAAGATTAGAATATTGCTTGAAAAAAAAAGTGTCAATACTAGAAAAGTGTGTCAATGTCTATTAGTAAAATAATACTAATATACATAGTAATCATCAAAACAACAATACAAAATAAATAGCCATGTGCACATTTGTATCACTGATATCTTTTTTTTTACCTTACTGAGGCGTTCTCTAAGTCTGGTCCTAATTATGAATATTTTTTGGCAGTTATCTGTAGTATTAATCTTTTTCAACCAGCTGTGAGCCGTCCTCATGGGCCACTAAATTGTTTGCCCAAATATCTGCGTCTGCAGCGGATGCTCCTGGACATCACCCAAGGTTGGTCTCTTTCTGTTTCAGGCTGTGCCCATGGAGTGTGACCCTGCAGAGGCCTGTGCATTAATCATGACGTGGAGGGAGGGCCCCAGACAAGCCTGGGACATTCCTGGGACAGCTTGCTGCTGGGCAGGTGAAGCAACCAGCCACGCCGACACTGCTGGGAGGGCAAAGTAGGGGCCAGGAAGGGTTGCTAAGGGGCTGTTCCCCACTGTGAGTTTACCAACTGAACTCCTGACAAGTAAATAGGTTGAGTAATTAGATATTATAATTAAAGATTAATGGTGTCAAAGGAATTGTCCTCTCAACGTGTGTTTAGGCTAGCTCCTCTGAAGTTGCCCAGCCGTAGTGATGCATTCAGTCTCAGTCCCAGTTTACATTGTAAATATGACGGTGTTGATGTCTATGTGGATAAATTCACAGACCAACAGTCCACTCCTCCATGAGCTCTTGGATGGTTTCCAACATGTAAAACCTAGCAACAGGATTTCTTAGACCTCTTAGAGACCAATTGGTGTGCTGGCACACAAACCAATGACATATGGATCTTTGTTGTGCTTCTTCTTAGTGTATTTTGTCAGCTGGCTGTTTTAACTGTCTGTCAGGTTTGCAGACTGAATTTATTTGGTTATGCAACAGTAGTTGTTCTCTTGTTGTTTGTCAGTCACTGACAGTCACTCAATAAGCCCATGTCAGTTAAAACATTTTAGAGTGGTAAATGAGTCTAGTTAGTTTTTCCAGCCATCTAAACTTGTAGTAATCAAGGCTGATTTACTGACCGGGCCTGGACCTCCAGGGGGCCCCCATTGATTTTGTTATTGACTCTCACTAAGATATCATATTAATATGGAAAAATGTGTAGAATTGCAGGAAATGTGCTTTTAAAACTGTAAATGTGTCTCCCACCATGGCAAAATGTATAGATTTGCAGGAAATTAGCTTTTAAAACTGTCAAAATTTCTCCCCACCTCACATCAAAATGAGTAGAATTTCAGGAAATTTGCTATAAAACTGCAGCAAAAAAAAGTTATGTAAAGCAAAAGTGTTTTTGTTTAATTTAATTATTATTATTATTATTTTTAAACACACTGTTATATTAAAAGTACTGCACTGTTCATGTAGCCTACAGTGGGCCAGCTATTAGCTTAACCACCAATCAAGCAACGTTATGGACTAAACGTTCAAATCCTGTTGCTGCGGTTTTTTTTTGCTGTGACAGTATACAGTAGGTCAAACTAAGATGCTACATCTGTATGTTGTCGAGCTATACAGTTCACTGAAGAGGAGCGAGTGTTGTTTGTAGTTGACCTGTGGTTGGATGGATGCAGCGTAAAGCAATGGTGTTGTGTTGTGCTGCATTCCTTCTTAATTGATGATGACAGTTGCAATTACAAGCGACAGTCAGTCTAAGTGAAGCAGACACTCAATTTTGTGGACACCTATTCCAGAACTCTGGGCTGACATACATGACCTTTTGGATGGCTGCCATGTTTGATGGCAACCAGTACTTCAAACATTGTGCCTAGGTTATTTTGAGCTTTCTGTCTTAGTAAGTCACGGTAGAAATTACAAATAAACATGCTCAATGTTAAATCACCTATCTTCCCTTCCCAACTCCTGTCTGGTGACGTTATTGTTCAAGATGGACCTCTCTTGAGCTCTTACACAGGTCTTGGATTGCTGCTGCCATGAAAAGCATTAGCCAAGTAAACTGTTTAAGATTGCAGTGTGTAATTGTCCTAAAAGACAGCACACTTTTCAATGTAATGTGTGTAACTTGAATTCTTAGCTAACCTGCCTAATAGATATGTGTGACAATGATAACGTCATCCGAGCCAACGGCACTGTTTCAACTATGCAACTGTTGGAACGAACAAAAGCTTTGGTGAAATCCACAGCCAGCTAAATCAATAAACATCGATTTTTGATTTTCATTCTGTCTCTGAATTTTTGTATTGTGTAGAGATTTGAAACATTGTCCAATATTTTAACTAAACAACTGAGGCCAGAAATTAGCACATGATTGAACTACATATCCCTACACATGGAAAGACTTTCGTTACTCTACTCTTAGTTCACTGAACTGTAATATAACCTATTCTAAATGCAAGTTGACATAGCAGCCTGTCAAACAATCCCCCTGCTTGATTAGAACATTTTGACTACTTCTGACTACTTTGAAATAGAAGCACTCATATGTTTAAATTGCTCACACAATAATATGGTATAAAATATTGAGATGATGATCATCATAATCATTATGCTAGTTCAAAGTAGCCTTTACTTGAATTACTAAAAGCAGTATGTTAATATAATGATGTGATGGAATATGGGAGCAATATGCCATGGAGCAGATTAGAACTCCCCTCATTTCCCACAGATTACTAGTTTCTCAAAGATGTAATTGTAATACATTTTTATGTAGTTATACTAGGTGACAAAATTATAATAATTGTTGTGTGTAGTGTTTGTCAAAATGCAAAATCATACTCATCTTCAGAATCAAGCATGAATAGCATTCTGTTCTTTACATTTTTCCATTCATAGATATTTGGTTGCTTTTGAACCTTATCTACTTATTCATTGCTGTACTTAAATCAAGTTTCTAAACCACTTAATGCTTACGCTTGGTCACATTTACCTCCTAATTTGCTATTGTTGGGGATACAACAACAGTTTCCTATAGTTTGCTGATCAGTTGACGTAATAACCTTCATTTGCACAATGAGGAGCCGAGTAAAGGCCTGTGTTTTGAAGTTTGTGTCAATAAAGGTCAGACTTAGGTCATTCTTTTCGATGCCTGTTTGGGGGAGGATGCTGTACTCCCCAACTCGTAAAGAGAGAACACTGTTTGAACAGAAGCTGGAGGCCAGGGGAGTGACCCCCCCCCCCCCCTCCCACACACACACACACACACACACACACACACAAGCAGCAATCACTAAAGCAATACTCTCAGCTGAGTCAGTCAGTCACCACAAGACAGTTTATGCCATCTTTAGAGTCTCTGCCACTTGCCACTCATGAAGACGTCCAAACAGCACAGCTTTGAACAAGTTGTCAACATATACACAGAGTTGTGCCATTATTAGTGTTAATCATGTTGACAAGTTGACAGGCTGTCCCAGATTTCTCCATTTCCCATGTTGATTTCTAGAATCCTTAACCCCCTCCCTGCTCATGCAGCAGCGTCTATTGTCTGTGTTAAGTTTTTGAAATGCCGCCTAGATGACTGCTTGTATTGAGAGATGAAAGAGGAGGGATTGAGCTGCCTCGCCCTCCGCTTGTTCTGAAACATGGAATAGTCAGCGTTTGCTCACCTGGACATACAGTGGGTTCCCAGGCATTAGCAAACAAAGCGGGACTCTGCGAGCAGAGCAGACATGCGTAACAGCTGTCCATCGCAGGCAGTGCTGAGAAACCCTTTCCCTGCGTCCCTGTTCCGGTCCAGAGAGAGACTCCTGCCTGCCTCACTGTTGTCTGCAGTGCTGTTCACCATTATAATCGTTAAAAAATATTTTTAAAGACGCTTCTGACTTCATGTGCTTCTGCTGTAGGAGGGGGGCGTTGCCTAGGCAACCAAAGACTTGTTTGCTACAACACCTTGTTTGTTTCAGCAAGGAGCAACCAACTTTCATCACTTTGTTACTGCGGAAACTGACTCAACAGCATGAATGGCCAGCCGTCTAGTCTTCAGTCAGCTGTTCGTTCCACAACATACAAATATATAGTTTGGAAACAGTTAAGATGGTTATTTGAATTTCATGACGGTTTTCATCCATAATCATTGATTACAGGATTATACTGTAATTGTGCCTGCCCCAAATGAGATGCAAAATAGAGCTTCCTTTTTACTATGAATTGCTAAAAGGGATGAGTGTGTAGTACACACAAATAGCAATAAACCTAGCTACGAAGGCTAGAGTGGAGCTTGTAGAGGTCAGAGAGCGTAGCTTCCTTTCCTTAGTCTCCTCATACAGGGAATGGGGGAAAACAACCTTGTGAATAAAGTCATTTATTTGGAGTATGATCAGCAACAGCACCATTGTCTTAATGCTGTCTTCATATTTTTGAGATTAACAGCGATATCGCTCATAGACGTGTCAGCTAACTGAAATAATAGCACTTGCCAAAGATTGTAATTGGTTGAGTGATGAACCATTAGTGACTAAAGGGTCTTAATGGCAGTTTAACCACCCTAATGGAATAATTAAACCAGCCAGGAAATTGGATCAAGGAAAAGCTTGAAAGATGTTACTTAATGTTGTAGATGTTTAAGACCAATATATATATATATTATTGTGATTGTATTGTCAATATGATTCACGTTGCATTGAAATATGGAAATGTTGTATTCATCAAACTGTAACAATGTTGTAATTGATATTGTTGCGTAATAAAGCATTTGCATATTACACATCAGCCTTTGCATACAGTACCTCCCAGTTGACTGTGCTGTGTGCTTATATGAATAGTGTGTGCTAATGGCCTGAATAAAGCAGAGACTCCACACACCCAACGGGCTTTATAGGGATCTGTGATTGCCTTTAGGCTCCCTTGGTTACGTTTTTAATGCTGGTCAATAAAGCATGCTCCTGGGAGAAGTGTGAAGTAGTAACTGCGTCTCTTAATTGGGTGTGAAGTGAAATATGGGCCCTAACAAGGTTATTCACATGGTCATCCACAAATCACCCCTCCAAGGCCCGGGTTAAGACTCAGCACCACTCGTAAAGGCCAATCACGTGAGGAATTAGTAGTTCAAGGTAGCTCTTAACAGCTGGGAAGAAAAGCAGGGGACTTGTGAAAGGGGAACACCCAGTGGGGAGGGGGTTTATTATTTTTAATCTGATCTAAACACCTGTGCCACCCCCACTCCTTCGTTACCTCCCCCTTACTCCCTATCCGTTCCCACCTCCAAGAGACACCTTTACTAAGCGCAATAATTTGCAAACTTTTTAATGAATTGGCACAGATCAGTGAGTAAGCGTATTAGTAGCTGGTTTGATATTGGTGACATCATGTGAATGGTTTGTGTGTCTAATACTCTTCCCCTCCCTCCCTCTCATTTTGAACCTTTAATCCCTGATTGGAATGGCAGGAGGGGTTGGTTGGGCTAGACTGGGCCTTGTTTTCAATGCCACGCATATAGTAGAGAGAAGCAATGTGCAGTTGCTCATCACAGATGAGCTTTAAAGGACAAGTTCACTTTTCTTTTTACCAAATCTGTATTTTGGATATAAATGGCATGTTATAGACATGTCCAGGCACTTTTTTGGGGCGATTTCACTTGTATTGGTTTCATGAAACTTACCCCACTAACAATTAAACTTCCTCATGATTGTTCTGCAGTTAAAGAGGCACATATAAGACATGAACAAAGGTCCCCAAAATACCCAAGTACGTTGTTTTAGAAACAGCAACACCTCACGACAAGTGGTACCGCAGTGACAGGTCTGGGACTCCAAAGGCTCCTGAACAGCTTCTACCCCCAAGCCATTAAAATGTTAATCAAATGGCTACCCAGACTATTTACATTCACCCCTGTTTATTATCTATCCTGATTGCCAAGTCACTTTTCCCCCTACCTATATATACAGTTGAAGTCGGAAGTCTACATACACCTTAGCCAAATACATTAAACTCAGTTTTTCACAATTCCACAAGTCTTAGGTCAGTTAGGATCACCAATTTATTTTAAGAATGTGAAATGTCAGAATAATAGTAGAGAGTAGGATTTATTTCACATTCCCACTGGGTCAGAAGTTTACATACAATAAATTAGTATTTGGTAGCATTGCCTTTAAATTGTTTAACTTGGGCCAAACACTTCAGGAAGCCTTCCACAAGCTTCCCACAATAAGTTGGGTGAATTTTGGCCCATTCCTCCTGACAGAGCTGGTGTAACTGAGTCAGGTTTGTAGGCCTCCTTGCTCGCACAAGCTTTTTCATTTCTGCCCATAAATGTTCTATAGGGTTGAGGTCAGGGCTTTGTGATGGCCACTCCAATACCTTGACTTTGTTGTCCTTAAGCCATTTTGCCACAACTTTGGAAGTATGCTTGGGGTCAATGTCCATTTGGAAGACCCATTTGCGACCAAGCTTTAACTTCCTGACTGATGTTTGGAGATGTTGCTTCAATATATCCACATAAATTTCCTGCCTCATGATATCATCTATTTTGTTAAGTGCTCCAGTCCTTCCTGCAGAAAAGCACCCCCACAACATGATGCTGCCACACCCGTGCTTCATGGTTGGGATGGTGTTCTTCGGCTTGCAAGACCCCCCCCTTTTCCTCCAAACATAACGATGCTCATTATGGCCAAAAAGTTATATTTTTGTTTCATCAGACCAGAGGACATTTCTCAAAAAAGTACCATCTTTGTCCCCATGTGTAGTTGCAAACCGTAGTCTGTTTTTTTTTTATGGCGGTTTAGGAGCAGTGGCTTCTTCCTTGCTGAGTGGCCTTTCAGTTTATGTCGATATAGGACTTGTTTTACTGTGGAAATAGATACTTTTGTACCTGTTTCTTCCAGCATCTTCACAAGGTCCTTTGCTGTTGTTCTGAGATTGATTTGCACTTTTTGCATCAAAGTACGTTCATCTCTAGGAGACAGAACGCGTCTCCTTCCTGAGCAGTATGACGGCTGCGTGGTCCAATGGTGTTTATACTTGCGTGCTATTGTTTGGTTTGTACAGGCATTTGGAAATTGCTCCCAAGGATGAACTAGACTTGTCTAAAAAAAGAGGTGGATTTTCCCATGATGTCATCAAAGAGGCACTGAATTTGAAGGTAGACCTTGAAATACATCCACAGGTACACCTCCAATTGACTCAAATGATGTAAATTGGTCTATCAGAAGCTTCTAAAGGCATGACATAATTTTCAAGCTGTTTAAAGGCACAGTCAACTTAGTGTATGTAAACGTCTGACACACTGGAATTGTGATAAGTGAAATAATCTGTCTGTAAAAAATTGTTGGAAAAATGACTTGTGTCATGCACAAAGTAGATGTCCTAATCGACTTGCCAAAACTATAGTTTGTTAACAAGAAATTTGTGGAGTGGTTGAAAAACAAGTTTTAATGACTCCAACCTAAGTGTATGTAAACTTCCGACTTCAACTGTACATATTACCTCAATTACCTCATACCCCCCTGCACATTGACTCAGTACCGGTACTCATTGTATATTCATGGATTGCATGTTTCATGGACTGATGCCCAACTGAGCATTCTACTCAATGCATTGTCAATGAGCCCTGATGAAGATTTAATCTAAAGTGCATTACAGTGGCTTGTAAATACAATGACATTCAAAAGGAGGCAAATAATTAGCAGGAAAACCTTTTGTCATCATTTTGATATCACCACATTGACTTTAGATGCAGTATAAAGTTAGCTAGCTAGCTAAGATTGAAGTGAGGCCACCAGATTTTAGCTGGGTAACTTTGGCATTGCTAGCTATTTTTGACAAACTTTGCTAGCTAATGACAACATTGCCATGTCTAGAGTAAATTTGACAACATGATATTGCTGGAAAAGTTGTTTCATACTAAATATTTGACTACTTTAGCTATGTCATCGTATTTCCAGGCACTATAGTGTAATTTAGATAAAACAGTAGTTAGCCTCCGTCCAGAATGACTAGGATTATCACCACTTTGAGGCACAACTATGGCTTCACCGATAAAGGGCGGCTTGAGAACGTTCATAACAATGGCATGACGCGATCGAGTGTTGGAGGTGAAACCTATGAATAGCCTAATTTATTGTTATTTTATTGTGTTACTATTTTATTTTTTATACATTTAGCACACAAAAAATGAAAGTACTTTTTAACTCTGCATTGTTGAGAAAGGGCTTCAAAGTAAGCATTTTACAGTGAAGTCTACTCCTCCTTGAGGAATCGAATCTTGACACTCATAATTGAGAATTTCAATAAGCATTTCTCTACGGCTGGCCATGCTTTCCACTTGGCTACCCCTACCCCGGTCAACTGCCCGACACCCTCCACAGCAACCTGCCAAAGCCCCCACCATTTCTCCTTTACCCAAATCCAGATAGCTGATGTTCTGAAAGAGCTGCAAAATCTGGACCCCTACAAATCAGCCGGGCTAGACAATCTGGACCCTCTTTTTCTAAAATGATCAGCCAAAATTGTTGCAACCCCTATTACTAGCCTGTTCAACCTCTCTTTCGTATCATCTGAGATTCCCAAAAATTGGAAAGCTGCCGCGGTCATCCCCCTCTTCAAAGGGAGTGACACTCTGGACCAAAACGGCTACAGACCTATATCTATCCTACTCTGTCTTTCTAAGGTCTTAGAAAGCCAAGTTAACAAACAGATTACTGACCATTTCGAATCCCACCATACCTTCTCCGCTATGTAATCTTTTTTCAGAGCTGGTCATGGGTGCACCTCAGCCACGCTCAAGGTTCTAAACGACATCATAACCGTCATCGATAAGAGACATTACTGTGCAGCCGTATTCATCGACCTGGCCAAGGCTTTCGACTCTGTCAATCACAACATTCTTATTGGCAGACTCGACAGCCTTGGTTTCTCAAATGATTGCCTCGCCTGGTTTACCAACTACTTCTCTGATAGAGTTCAGTGTGTCAAATCGGAGGGCCTGTTGTTCGGACCTCTGACAGTCTCTATGGTTGTGCCACAGGGTTCAATTCTCGGGCCGACTCTCTTTTCTGTATACATCAATGATGTTGCTGCTGGTGATTCTCTGATCCACCTCTACGCAGACGACATCATTCTGTATACTTCTGGCCCCTCCTTGGACACTGTGTTAACTAACCTCCAGACGAGCTTCAATGCCATACAACTCTCCTTCCTTGGCCTCCAACTGTAAAACTAAATGCATGCTATTCAATCAATCACTGCCCGCACCTGCTCTCCCGTCCAGCATCACTACTCTGGACGGCTCTGACTTAGAATACGTGGACAACTACAAATACCTGGGTGTCTTGTTAGACTGTAAACTCTCCTTCCAGACTCACATTAAGCATCTCCAATCCAAAATGAAATCTAGAATCGGCTTCCTATATCGCAACAAAGCATCCTTCACTCATGCTGCCAAACATACCCTTGTAAAATTGACCATCCTACCGATCCTCGACTTCGGTGATGTCATCTATAAAATAGTCTCCAACACTTTACTCAACAAACTGGATGCAGTCTATCACAGTGCCATCCGTTTTGTCACCAAAGCCCCATACACTACCCACCATTGCGACCTGTACGCTCTCGTTGGTTGGCCCTCGCTTCGTACTCGTCGCCAAATCCACTGGCTACAAGTCTCTGCTAGGTAAAGCCCCGCCTTATCGGGGCGGCAGGGTACTAGTAACCGGAAGGTTGCAAGTTCAAACCCTCCATCGTTCTGCCCTTGAACAGGCAGTTAACCCACTGTTTCTAGGCCGTCATTGAAAATAAGAATTTGTTCTTAACTGACTTGCCTAGTTAAATAAAGGTTAAATAAATAAATACATCTCAGCTCACTGGTCACCATAGCAGCACCCACTCGTAGCATGCGCTCCAGCAGGTATATCTCACTAGTCACCCCCAAAGCCAATTCCTCCTTTGGTCGTCTTCCCTTACAGTTCTCTGCTGCTCATGACTGGAACAAATTGCAAAAATCTCTGAAGCTGCAGACTCACATCTCCCTCACTAGCTTTAAGCACCAGCTGTCAGAGCAGCTTACAGATCACTGCACCTGTACATAGCCCATCTATCTACCTACCTCATCCCCATACTGGTATTTATTTATTTATTTTGCTCCTTTGCACCCCAGTATCTCTACCTGCACATTCATCTTCTGCCGATCTATCATTCCAGTGTTTAATTGCTATATTGTAATTACTTCGCCACAATGGCCTATTTCTTTCCTTATCTTACATTTGCACTTTTGTTTTCTTTTGTTCTACTGTATTATTGACTGTATGTTTTGTTTACTCCATGTGTAACTCTGTGTTGTTGTAAGTGTCGAATTGCTACGCTTTATCTTGGCCAGGTCGTAGTTGCAAATGAGAACTTGTTCTCAACTAGAGTACCTGGTTAAATAAAGGTGAAATAAATTAAATAAAATACAAATAAATGTGAGTTGACGTGCAAGGAGTCAAGGACTCAATTATTTTGGAGTTCTTCACCTCTACGTCATCTTTGTTAACAGTAGGAAAAATTGCAGAGAAAGACAAGCGAAAGTAGCAAAGTTCTGTATGGCAATACTTTGAGAAGTAAAATGAGAAGGAAATGCAAACTTTGCGAGGTGGAATTGAGGTACAGTAATGGTAGTACAGGTATAATGCTTTACCATCTGAAAGGAACGCACCATGAGACACAAACCGTTGCTGGCAGCTGCATTATGAATTAATGTGGAATTTTGTGGATTTTTATTCGAGTTTTATCGGAAAACTGTTAAATGAAAAAATATAACTGTCCGTTTGTCACATCCCTAATTACGAACTTAATACGCAAAATTATATTCTAATTTGTTGGACTCGAGCCATACTTTCCCATGTTCACATGCGTGGGCTACACAGAGAAGTATCGCTAAAGTCCAACAAAATGGAATATATGAGGTGGATAAAGTTCGGAAAGACACAATTTCAAGTTTTCAACATCTAAAGAGCTCCATTACTATACTGAGAGCATTGCTGTTTCTAAAATGACATGTTTGGGTGTTTTTGGAAACTTTGTTCATGTTTTATCTGTGCCCCTGCAACTGCAGAACAAGCATGCGGAAGTCTAAGTTTCACAAAACCAAGTGAAATCGCAAAAAAAAGTGTCTTGACACTTCTATAACATGCCATTTACATCTAGAATAAAGATTTGATAAAACAAATAAGTGAACTTGTCCTTAAAAAAAAAATCTGTTTTAAATTGTTGACAATGACAATTCAATTGTACAGCTATTGTATTTTACCTTGTTGGTTATGAATTGGCCAGACTCTGGCTGTCTCTTTATCTTTTCTTATTTTACTGTAGCCACTGCCTCATTGCTATGCACTGCACGCACAGCCAAGCATATGTTGATCCACAGGACTTGGGAGACAGAAAGCAGGGGGAGTAGGTGGGACTTTACCATTCATTCCAGCTTCTCATTTACATTGTAACTGTCAAAGGAAAGCCTGGCTACTGTATGTTAGTCGCTAAATCTGGTCACTCTAGATATGGACCATAGTCCTGCTACCAGTGGTGTCATTGAGGGGGGCACAGTCCCAGGGGGCAGGGGGGTCCACCATATTAGGTTGAGAGACACTTTACAGACTTAAAGGGGGCCTGAACTGACTGATTTAGCCTAATTTTTAATACTCTTTATTAGGAAATGCGACTGAGAATGAGATGTGGGTCTTGGAGGCGTGCTTACAGTAGATGTGGGTATCTCTTGTGTGTATTCACATTTGGGAAGCATTTGTGCATTCACACTGCCAAAACAGTACACAGTTATAGTTACTCACCCTTCTAATAACTGGAAACGGTCTAACCAGGTGGTATCTGGAAGTAGTATAGGCTAGCTAGCAAGATAGCCAACTTCTTTTGCCAATTAGCTTCAGCAGGCCGGTGTGTGCAAACTGAGTTTGACGTTGGATAGCCCCACAGAGATAGTCAATAGATTTGTCAATAAATTACACAATATAAATGGGACAATATTTTCATGTTGCATAATTTAAAGGCTTTGTATATGAATTTCTACAAGTTATAGTGGTTTGAGGTTGGTTTGAGGTTGGTTGGTCTTTAGAGCTATTGACATTTGTAAATATTATTCCATGTACAGTACTTTGTGTAATTTATTGATGGTCCTTAACTAGAACAATAGGGATATCCAAAGTGAAACCAAATTTACTACGGTCTGTGTGTGTTCTGCTCACATGTGTTTAGTGGGCATTACGACCGGGTCGTGCTTCCAGCTGTGGGAATGAGCTGTTATATACTAGATTCCTTAAATCTCGCAAATCTCAGTTTTGGACTGACTTTATGGTCAAAATGATCCTATTTACACGTCATAGTCAATTTTGACACTAGAATAAATGTTTCTGACTCATATTGATGCCACATAGGCCATTTTCAAGAGGAGAATTTGTTGTTTTGGTTCATTTGCTCTTTAAACTAATGTCTATTGAAAATAATCATGGAAAAACAAACATTTTGAAGACAGTTTTACCACAGTTTCGCTACCAAAATGCCCACTATAACCAGAGCACTTTCTTATGGAGCCTCCACTCCAACCCCCCTTACCTCCAACCACTTACACTGCCAGCCTCATTCAGGCCTTATTTTTCAGACCTCTTTCTTTCCTCCTGCTGGAAGACTATTGAGGAGGACTATGTGTATAAAAAAAAGAGAACGTTCTTGTTTCAGATGGCAGTGAAGGTGAAAATGGTCTGTTAACAAGCAGGTGCATGGGCCCTAAGCAGCTGTTTTTGGTACTCAAGATGAGGCAGCCTGGCTCCCTCAAGCACTCCATGTAATCCTCTCATGCAATTCACACTGTAATTGCTGAGATACAAGCTGCCAGGGCCTCATTTCTCCCCCTCCAATGGCAGTGTCCTCAGCAAACACGGACCTCTGCATTAATTAGTTGCATGAAGCCAGACAGGACTGCATCAGCAAGTCTATTGTTCCATCCTTCGTGTGAGTGTGTGTGTGCGAGAAAGAGAGAGAGGGGGAAAAAAGAGAGAGAGAGTGGGGGTAGAGAGAGATGGTGTGTGTGTATTTTTCTTGTCCAAGGACATTTGTTGGTTCAATTTGAATCTTGCACTATTCTATGAGTTCCTTTCTTGCGGTAGTGGCTTGGTCATCAACTTGAGCTGAAGTCTGACGAATAGGCTACCGGCAGTGAGGGTTTTTGTCTACCATGGAGCTCTTCCCTTCAAGGCCTCGCCTGATGATTAAATGAGGGGGTTGAGCTGCATCCGCCTCTCGCCTCTATCTCATCGTTTCATCAGCCAAACAGAGTTTTTTTTATATACAGCTATACAGGGAAAATACAGTTTTATTCTGTCGATAAACTAAGCATTTCCTTAAAAAAAAAATGTGTTCTGTAAGTTTGTAGTTGTAGTCTATTTTAAATTGTCTCGATGTTTCATAAAAAAAATGTACTGTATACAGTATATAATATGTGCTTAAGGAAATTCTATTCGTGTACATGTGTAAATAGAGGTAGAACATGTTTTTGGATTCAGCAGTTTTTTTCTTTGAGGAGAGTTGGCCTGTTGTGGCATTTCCTAATAATTAATGCTTCTGCAGTAAGACTTCCAGGGAACAGCTGTGTTGTGCGATGGATTGCATGCTTCTCTCTGAGTTGTCTGCAACCATTTCAGTTTATTTATCCCAGAAGCTGAATGGACCAATCAAAAGAACCCTCTGTGTGTCGTGTGGCGTGGGTTAAGTTGTTTTCCAGTGCTGTGAATACTTTCGGGGGATTTAGCTCCCCCCTGAAACTGAAGGAATGCGCTTGCTCGCTAAGGGGGCTGCGATGGATTTAAGCTGCTGTCCCCAGCGCTAAAGCAAATTCTTGTGCCCCTTGTGAGCCCCCACCCCCCCACCCCAGGGATGACACAGCTCATTGATGCATCTCTCTCATTAGCATTTTACCAGCTCGCCTCACTAATTTCACAAGCAATCTGTCATGAGAAAAACGGAAGAATGTACTCCATCTGTATGACTGTACCAGAATGCAATTTTTTTAATAATTTGGTCATTGTAATCTGCCCCAGCCTATTCAACAGGGAAATCACATAAATCACATCAAAGCAAGTAAAACCCAATTTTGAGGATGTAAAGGAAAAAGGGATGGATAAAAAGCAAGCGAGAGGCGGAAAAAATAAAAAGTGGGAGAGTAAGATAAGACACAGCGCTATGGTGCCACTTTTTGCATGGGCTACGACACTTTTTGCATGGGCTATGATACTTTTTGCATGGGCTACGACACTTTTTGCATGGGCTACGACACTTTTTGCATGGGCTACGACACTTTTGCACAGGCTACGACACTTTTTGCATGGGCTACGACACTTTTTGCATGGGCTACGACACTTTTTGCATGGGCTACGATACTTTCTGCATGGGCTACGATACTTTCTGCATGGGCTACGATACTTTCTGCATGGGCTACGACACTTTTGCATGGGCTACGACACTTTTTGCATGGGCTACGACACTTTTTGCATGGGCTACGACACTTTTTGCATGGGCTACGACACTTTTTGCATGGGCAACGACACTTTTGCATGGGCTACGATATTTTTTGCATGGGCTACGACACTTTTTGCATGGGCTACGACACTTTGCATGCTTGATTGGTTTTGAATAGACAGTGATACTGTTTTAAAAAGTTTACATTCATTTGCACTGTATCACAATTACATAAATTATATCAATAATGCAGTTGACATGGTACAATTATGCCTTATTGGCAATATGCTACAAGAATTGTTTTTCTTTTTGCCTTTTGTGAATCTTGGTGCCTCACCACATCACCAGGTCAAATGTCCATTTGAAGAGATGCATGTTGGTTAACAAGATTGCATCACTAAAAGATGATCCTTTGAAACTGCTCTGCTGATCAATAACCACATGTTCCAGATTATACCAAAGTGAAAATAAAGGTCATATGTTTGGATTAAAGTGGAAATCCACAGTTGCTACAACCATTTCTGGATTTATAAATTCATGATTCTTGAAAAATATAACTTGTACATGCCTCATGAGCTAAGTCCAACTGTTTGTAATGTTATTTTTGTCTAATTGACATTTTATTTATTGTTATAAACCCATTATTATTTCTGATCAAGGTCACCAACTGAAAATACTCCGTAGATAATTTAAAGTATATCAAAACAGACCATGGTTGGCTGATCCCTCAAAATAATAGACTGTCTTCCCAGCCTCTCATGTGGGTTAGTGCAGATCAGAGTGCCATTTCATTAATAATAGTTAATTGATTTAGCCTTGGAGGGGGGCTGTTGTGTCTCACTCTATTTTCTGCTTACCTGTGGTGCAGATGGGGAACTGTCATCTATCCCAACACCACATCCAGATATTTTTTGGTATTGAGTAATCTTTGTCTTAACAGCAATCTCCACACTGAGCTTGTGACACACACACACACACACACACACACACACACACACACACACACACACACACTCTCTCACACACAGGGCTGATTAATGGCCACTAATTAGCAATGTTAATGACCAGGTGTCCGAAAGCAGACCATCTTCTCTCAGCATGGAGTGGCTTCTCATTGAAGGCCTGCAAATCCATTCCCAGTGACCCCTTCCCCTCAGCTGGCAGCCCCCGATGCGCGGCTCTCTCATTACCCCAGAGAGCGGCTCAGAGGGAGGCCAGGGCCTGAGAGCCAGCCTCGTTCCCATTTCCACCCAGGCTTGTATTAATTAAGGTCAGGATTGGCCAAGACTGTGGAGGTGCACTCTCGGAACTGAGGGAAGGATGGGGTAGAGGCTGGAGCAGAATCAGTAGGAGGAGTAGGCAGATGAGTATTAACCCTTTCTGTAGGGTGGCTCAGACATGTCGTATACCCTAACATGACCCAGTCAACAAGTGCAGTGAAAGAAATGAGTCTCCTCAATATTGGAATACCCTTATATAATTTGGCTGTGAGGGCTGCCACAGGGAATGCCTGGAGGGCACAGGAACTCCTTTTATCCATTTGGGCTGACGCCTTCTCAAATGCAATATGTCATTTATTGCAAGCTCTGATATTGTTCGAATTTAAAATACAAGTAGTCAGCTGTTTGCCCTACATACACATACAATATAAGGATATCTTCATGCATCTTGGAAATATACAGTGCCTTCAGAGAATATTCATACCCCTTGACTTATTCCACATTTTGTTGTGTTACAGCCTGAATTCAAAATGGATTAAATATATATATTTTCTCTCACCCATCTACACACAAAACCCCCAAATAAGAAAGTGAAAACATGTTTATAGACATTTTTGCTAATTTATTTTAAATTAAATACAGAAATATCTAATTTACTTAACAATTAACACCCCTGAGCCAATACATGCTAGACTCACCTTTGGTAGCAGGTAGCGTAGTGGTTAGAGCGTTGGGCCAGTAACCAAAAGGTTGCTGGATTGAATCCCTGAGCTGACAAGGTAAAAATCTATCATTCGCCCCCTGAACAAGGCAGTTAACACACTGTTCCCTGGTAGGCCTTCATTGTAAATAAGAATTTGTTCTTTTTTGTATTTTTTGTATTTATTTCACCTTTATTTAACCAGGCAGGCCAGTTGAGAACAAGTTCTCATTTACAACTGTGACCTAGCCAAGATAAAGCAAAGCAGTGCGACACAAACAACACAGAGTTACACATGGGATAAACAAACACACAGTCAATAACACAATAGAAACGTCTATATACAGTGTGTGCAAATGTAGTAAGATTAGGGAGGTAAGGCAATAAATAGGCCATAGTGGCGAAATAATTACAATTTCGCAATTAAACACTGGAGTGATAGATGTGCAGAAGATGAATGTGCAAGTAGAGATACTGGGGTGCAAAGGAACAAAAAATAAATAACAATATGGGGGATGAGGTAGTTGGGTGGGCTATTTACAGATGGGCTGTGTACAGGTGCAATGATCGGTAAGCTGCTCTGACAGCTGATGCTTAAAGTTAGTGAGGGAGATAGATATAAGACTCCGGCTTCAGTGATTTTTACAATTCATTCCAGTCATTGGCAGCAGAGATCTGAAAGGAAAGCCGGCCAAAGGAGGAGTTGGCTTTGGGGATAACTTAACTGACTTTCCTAGTTAAATAAAGGTTACATTTAAAAACAAATACAGCTGTGAGTCTTTCTGGTTAAGAGCTTTCTGTCTCTAAGAGCTTTACACACCTGCATTTTACAATATTTGCACAATATTCTTAACTGTAACTAGGAACATTCCGTGTTGTCTTGGTAAGCAACTCCAGTGTATATTTGGCGTAGTTTTTAGGTTACTGTCCTGTTTAAATGTGAATTTGTTTCCCAGTGTCTGTTGGAAAGCAGACTGAACACTAGGGTTTTGTAGGTGCTTAGCTCTATTTGTTTCTTTTTATCCTTAAAAAAACTCCCCAGTCCTTGCAGATAACAAGCTTAGCCATAACAAGATGCAGCGAACACCATGCTTGAAAATCTGAAGAGTGGTACTCAGTGATGTCTTGTGTTGGATTTGCCCCAAACAAAGCGCTTTGTATTCAGGACATAAAGTTATTTTCTTTGCCATATTTTTTCAGCTTTACCTTAGTGCCATATTGCAAACAGGATGCATGTTTTGTAATATTTTGATGCTGTACAGGCTTACTTTTTTTCATTCTGTCATTTAGGTTAGTATTGTGCACTGTTTGAAAAAAGGATTCCAAAACGGTTCTGTGGCTGTCCCCATAGGATAACCTTTTTTGGTTTCAGGTAGAACTCTTTTGATTCCATGTAGAACCCTCTGTGGAAAGGATTACACATGGAACCCAAAAGGGTTCTACTTGGAAACAAAAGAGTTCTATCTGGAACCAAAAGGGATTCGTCAAAGGGTTATCCTATTGGGACAGCCGAATAACCTTTTTTGGTTATTAATTAATCCTCAGTTTTCTCCTATCACAGCTGAGTTAGGAAGGACATCTGTATGTTTGTAGTAATATACCATCCCAAGTGTAACTAATAACTTCACAATAACTTCACAATAAAGGTTAAATTAAATAAAATAAAAAATGAGTATTCAATGTCTACTACCAATAGTACACTTCTTTATGAGGCATTGGAAAAGTTCCTTGGTCTTTGTTGTTGAATCTGTGTTTGAAATTCACTGCTCAACCTAGGGACCTTACAGATAATTGTATGTGTGGGGTTCAGAGATGAGGTAGTCATTCAGAAATTATGTCAAACATTATTATTGCACACAGAGTGAGTCCATGCAACTTATTATGTGAGTTGTTAAACACATTTACTCCTGAACTTATTTAGGCTTACCATAAGTAGAGGTTGAATACTTATTGAACTCAAGACATTTCAGCTTTTCATTTTAAATTAATTTGAAAAAATGTCTACAAACATAATTCCACTTTGACATTATGGGGTATTGTGTGTGTAGGCCAGTGACACAACATCTCATTTTAAATTCAGGCTCTAACGCAACAAAATGTGGAAAAAGTCAAGGGATGTGAATACTTTCTAAAGGTACTGGAGACCTGTAAACATTGCCTGACATTTTCCTGATGTTGTGGCTATTATCTTTGGCTCTAAGGAAAACAATTGGTCTCAGTCGTTGAAATGTCCAAAGTTCCTTAAGGGGTCCAACGCTCCTTAAAGGCTTTTGTATCTTTAGCCCTATATCTTGCAATTAAGTCAAAGGCCCAATCACATATTTTCTTGCCTCAAATCGAATATGGTGTCCAAAATCTAATATGGCTGACATATTAACATTTTATGGAGGGTAAATCACCTTTAAATAAGAATTTTGTAAATAAGAGACATTATTTTCAGAGTTGTGTACAACACTCATGCCTATTGGTGCGAATCAATTATATTCTGAATCCAATATGGCTAACATTTTGTATTGTTGTCATTCCGTCATTAAAATGGTTTTATATGGCTCTTGGTACATCTTATCTAGGACTATGAGTGGCACTGCCATGCCTCTGTTGTGTTTGAATAGCCAAAGCCAACAAGTTTTTCAACATTTGTTCATGTTTTGAACTCATTCACACACTTACAGTACAGCATATCAACAATGGACAATTCCACAAATTATAATAACAAGCCTTTCACGACACAAGCACACATTAGCGTAACCAAGTTACAGGAAAGTAACCATAAAAAGTAGCCAGTGGAGTTGTATTTCCGGAGCCTGACCAGCTCATACTAATCATTCTGGGCAAGTTGCAGCAACAAGGGTAGTATCCTTCTTGTATGACTGGTGGGGTATTGTGGCTGTGGCGTGATCAGTTTCCATTTCTACAGGTCACTATAGACAGTCACCGGATGCTGCTTGCATACCAAAGAGACATTGACTAGCTGGAATGGTATCCCAACCGAAACGATGCTGGGGATTCTCCAGTAATGGAATGGTTGGTTGTCTGGTTGTGAAAGAAAGTCTGTGAATGGCTGTCACAAACAACGTCTTATTGGCCAATGTTTTTTTTCATGTTGAACGTTGGTCAAATGTTCTGCAAGTCACGTCCTACATGTTTCTTTATATTCCTTTGGAAGTCATATAGGATGAAAATGTGGCCGATATTAACTGTGGGTGGTTGGTATTGATTACGGACTGTGGCATGCCCAGCAGGAGATGTGGAGAGTGACAAAACCTGTAAGGGTGACCTCAGGTTAGTTCAAGTGTAGTTAGGTCATAGACTGTGATTAAGAAGGGTTGGTTGTGAGGGACATAGCACAGTTTTAGGCCAGCAATTTCCAGACAGCATTTTTGCTCTTGAATGACCTTCTGACATGTGGCAGTCCAGTTCCATGGTGTCTCTGTCTCTAGTACCTGTCTGAGGAGAGGACTGGTGGGGGAGTGGGCCAGTGGTGGAAAAACTACTCAATTGTCACACTTGAGTAAAAGTGAAGAAACAGTACCTTAATAGAAAATGACTCAAGTAAAAGTGAAAGTCACTTAGTAAAATGCTACTTGAGTAAAAGGTATCTGGTTTTATCTGAGTAAAAGTTCAAGTAAGTGCTAAACATCAAATTCCTTATTGGGTAAACCAGACGACAACATGCTCTTGTTTTTTTATTTTACGGACAGACACGGCCACACTCCAACAATCAGACATGATTTACAGAAGCAGTATTCATTTATTTTTGTCTGCCAGATCAGAGGCAGTAGGAATAACAACGCGTTACATTGATAGGTGTGTGAATTTGGCCATTTTGCTGTTCTGCCTGATCAATCGAAATGTAATGAGTACTTTAGAGTGTCAAGGAAAATGTATGGGAGTTAAAAGTATATATTTTCTTTAGGAATATAGTGGAGTAAAAGTACAGGTTTTAAAAATAGAAATAGAAAAGTAAAGTACAGATAACAATGACAGTTCTCAGTGTCTGACCCCACTTGCCTTAGAGCTGGTTACAAAAGCCACAACATCAAAAATCTGTAACTGTATCCATTTTGGTCAGGCAGGACCATGAACTAGTGAATGAGAGCAAATTTTACTTAGAAAGTTGTCTATTGAACAGCTACCAAAAAGTAGGTTTACATTCATCATAAATATTAACAGTTGATATTTCCCACTTTCTGTATCTGTGTGTTTACAGGTCTATATTTACAAAATCATTTACGATATCCTAATGCTGTTTGTGTATGAAGGATAGACAATTGTCTACGTGTGTTCCACATTTTTGCTAAATCAGAGCAATATTGCATTCCAGCCAGGAATGATTTTGCACTGTTTGAGTTAAGGGGGTGTGTCACAATATCTAAGAGGGGGGCCACTAAAATGTTTTACCGCGAGGTAGGGGCCCCCCAAACAAATCTCTGGCTACCGAGGTATAACAAAGCTACCCGTGGTATATCACTTTTACTTGAGTCATTTTCTATTAAGGTACTGTATCTTCACTTTTACTGAAGTATGACAATCAACTACAGTGCCTTGCAAAAGTATTCGGCCCCCTTGAACTTTGCGACCTTTTGCCACATTTCAGGCTTCAAACATAAAGATATAAAACTGTATTTTTTTGTGAAGAATCAACAACAAGTGGGACACAATCATGAAGTGGAACAACATTTATTGGATATTTCAAACTTTTTTAACAAATCAAAAACAGAAAAATTGGGCGTGCAAAATTATTCAGCCCCCTTAAGTTAATACTTTGTAGCGCCACCTTTTGCTGCGATTACAGCTGTAAGTCGCTTGGGGTATGTCTCTATCAGTTTTGCACATCGAGAGACTGAATTTTTTTCCCATTCCTCCTTGCAAAACAGCTCGAGCTCAGTGAGGTTGGATGGAGAGCATTTGTGAACAGCAGTTGTCAGTTCTTTCCACAGATTCTCTTTGACTTGGCCATTCTAACACCTGGATATGTTTATTTTTGAACCATTCCATTGTAGATTTTGCTTTATGTTTTGGATCATTGTCTTGTTGGAAGACAAATCTCCGTCCCAGTCTCAGGTCTTTTGCAGACTCCATCAGGTTTTCTTCCAGAATGGTCCTGTATTTGGCTCCATCCATCTTCCCATCAATTTTAACCATCTTCCCTGTCCCTGCTGAAGAAAAGCAGGCCCAAACCATGATGCTGCCACCACCATGTTTGACAGTGGGGATGGTGTGTTCAGCTGTGTTGCTTTTACGCCAAACATAACGTTTTGCATTGTTGCCAAAAAGTTCAATTTTGGTTTCATCTGACCAGAGCACCTTCTTCCACATGTTTGGTGTGTCTCCCAGGTGTCTTGTGGCAAACTTTAAACAACACTTTTTATGGATATCTTTAAGAAATGGCTTTCTTCTTGCCACTCTTCCATAAAGGCCTGATTTGTGCAATATACGACTGATTGTTGTCCTATGGACAGAGTCTCCCACCTCAGCTGTAGATCTCTGCAGTTCATCCAGAGTGATCATGGGCCTCTTGGCTGCATCTCTGATCAGTCTTCTCCTTGTATGAGCTGAAAGTTTAGAGGGACGGCTAGGTCTTGGTAGATTTGCAGTGGTCTGATACTCCTTCCATTTCAATATTATCGCTTGCACAGTGCTCCTTGGGATGTTTAAAGCTTGGGAAATCTTTTTGTATCCAAATCCGGCTTTAAACTTCTTCACAACAGTATCTCGGACCTGCCTGGTTTGTTCCTTGTTCTTCATGATGCTCTCTGCGCTTTTAACGGACCTCTGAGACTATCACAGTGCAGGTGCATTTATACGGAGACTTGATTACACACAGGTGGATTGTATTTATCATCATTAGTCATTTAGGTCAACATTGGATCATTCAGAGATCCTCACTGAACTTCTGGAGAGAGTTTGCTGCACTGAAAGTAAAGGGGCTGAATAATTTTGCACGCCCAATTTTTCAGTTTTTGATTTGTTAAAAAAGTTTGAAATATCCAATAAATGTCGTTCCACTTCATGATTGTGTCCCACTTGTTGTTGATTCTTCACAAAAAAATACAGTTTTATATCTTTATGTTTGAAGCCTGAAATGTGGCAAAAGGTCGCAAAGTTCAAGGGGGCCGAATACTTTCGCAAGGCACTGTAAATGTAAAAAATAAAAAATGTTTACAAATTCATAAAAAATGAAAAGCTGAAATGTCTTGAGTTCAAGTATTCAACCCTTTTGTTATGGCAAGCCTAAATAACTTCGGGAGTAAAAATTTCACAAGTCACATAATAAGTTGCATCCTGTTTGACATGACGTCTCTTAGCCCACACATACAATTATATGTAAGATCCCTCAGTCGATCAGTGAATTTCTAACACAGATTCAACAACAAAGACCAGGGAGGTTTTCCAATACCCCACAAAGAAGGGTACCTATGGGTAAATGGGTAATAAAAGCAGACATTGAATATTCCTCTGAGCATTGTGAAGTTATTAATCTATCTAGAACCAAAAAGGGTTGTTTGGCTATCCTCATAGGAGAAACCTTTGACGAATCCCTTTTGGTTCCAGGTAAAATCTTTTTTTTTGTTCCATGTATAACCCTTTCCATAAAAAAATGCTTCTCCTATGGGGACAGCCATAGAACCCTTTCAGAAGCCTTATTTCTAAGAGTGCACAATACTAACCGAAATGACAGGGTGAAAAGAAGGAAGCCAGGGTGAAAAGAAGGAAAAAACATGCATCCTGTTTGCAATAAGGCACTAAAGTAAAACTGTAAAAAATATGGCAAAGATAATAACTTTATTTCCTGAATATTAAGCATTATATTTGGTGCAAATCCAACACAAGACATGACTGAATAACACTCTTCATATTTTCAAGCATGGTGCTGCCTGCATCATGTTATGGGTATGCTTGTCATTGGCAAGGACTAGGGAGTTTTTCAGGACACAAAGAAATGGAATAGATCTAAGCACAGGCAAAATTCGATAAAGTCTGCTTCCAACAGACACTGGGAGACAAATTCACCTTTCGCAGGACAATAACCTAAAAGACAAAGCCAAATATACACTGGAGTTACTTACCAGGATGACATTGAATGTTCCTGAGTGGCCTATTTAAAATATGACTTAAATCAGCTTGAAAATGTATGGAAATACTTGAAATGGCTGAAATGGCTGTCTAGCAATGACCAACAACCAGCTTGACAGAGCTTGAAGATTTAGAGGCTGTAATCGCTGACAGTGTTGATTAAAACATGTTTGAATATTGACTCAGAGGTGTGAGTACCTATGTAAATGTATTATTTCTGTATTTTGTTTTCAATAAATGTGCAAACATTTTAAATTTAGGCGGAAACACAACAAAATGTGGAATATGTCAAGGGGTATGAGTACTTTCTGAACGCATTGTGTATTTCTTTGAGGATTGGCAACTAGCCTACATTTCAGAAATCATCAACTAGATTCAGCCACAGGCTGATTTTATGTTGAGCGGAGTGTAAGGAGGCTGGAAGGTAATTACAAATATTTCGTACTGAAAATGTACTGCAATATAATATTTGACTAAACCATTTCAAACCTTGCTCACATTTGCATTTGATCTTATTTATCTCTCTATTATGCATAGGAATACTTTGGAACAGATTTCCTCAATGAAAATCACATAGAGCTGATTTGCTGGTGTTTTTACAGTCTTTTATGTCCCCCTCCTCCCCCATAACAATGTAAATGTTTTGCTCAGAAAACTTTGGAAGCCAAAGAAAATCACCTATGGGCCAAATCTGGCCTACGGGGCTGCTCGTTATGAACCCTGTTATATTTGACAAGTAGACTACTCTTGCTGCGAGCACACAAGTAAAGTTACAAATCCTGACATCAGTATCTAACTGAGCCTACTTCAGCTCATATTTTGGGCTGTTTTTTAGGTTCAAAACATGTTAACAGTCCACCCGGCCTGTGGTGTAAACAGCTCTGCTCATTAAGGGTTGTTCATGTGAAATTTCTGATATTATTACCTGCACCACTCTACTGTAAGCAAACAACACAAATACAACACCTCCCATGCTTATTTTTTCTAAAGACTGTTATTGCGCTCTAACTGCATGATATGCAATTACGAGTTTTAAAACTGACAATGCCAAGTAAAACTGGTGGCTATACTGTAATATCAACTCACCTCCATCTGCGAGTATGTATGTCCTTCCGGTAACATAAATATACAGAAGGTGTTACAGTCGACTCCTACACGATTCGTTTGGGACCGGTGAACTGTAGTGCACTTATCTATCAGGAGTTGGCTTCTCTGTTCTCCATAGTTCCTTGCGTCATGTATTTACCTGTGTGAAGTGAACTTTAAGCAATTACAAGTGTCTGATGTTGGGGGAAATGAAGAAGAAGCTGATTGAACAGGACATCTGGATGCAAACAGACTTACACAGAGAGAAGGGCTCCATGGTCCTGCTGTACTCTACCCACAGCCTCTGTTAATCTGCCTGCTGTAATAGCATGCATTGAGGTCTAGGAGAGCATCAGCACTCACGGCTACCAAGTAATTAACGAGGCATTTTCTCATTAAGCTTGAGAATCCTGGTTATGTTCTACTTCATTTCCCTTTATACTAAAAGCTGGATTCATGAGAGGCAGGAAATCGTTTTGCAATTAGCCATGGGATACACTATATATACAAAAGTACATTTCAGGCACACCCACTGCTGACAGGTGTCAGCAAAAAAAACGAACAAAAAAATAGCTGAAGTTTATTTCCCTCACCAACTTTAAACATCAACTATTTGAGCAGCTAACCGATCGCTGCAGCTGTACATAGTCCATCTGTAAATAGCCCACCCAATCTACCTACCTCATCCCCATACTGTTTTTATTTTATTTACTTCTCTGCTCTTTTGCACACCAGTATCTCTCCTTGCACATCATCATCTGCTCATTTATCACTCCAGTGTTAATCTGCTAAATTGTAACTATTCGCTCCTATGGCCTATTTCTTGCCTACCTCCTCATGCCTTTTCCACACACTGTATATAGACTTTATTTCCTCTACTGTGTCATTGATTTGTTTATTGTGTTATTGGCTTGTTTATTGTTTATTGTTTCCTCCATGTGTAACTCTGTGTTGTTGTCTGTGTCACACTGCTTTGCTTTATCTTGGCCAGGTCGCAATTGCAAATGAGAACTTGTTCTCAACTAGCCTACCTGGTTAAATAAAGGTGATATTAAAATAATGAAAAGGTGTATAAAATCGAGCACAGAGTCATGCAATCTCCTTAGACAGAGATTGGCAGTAGAATGGCCTTACTGAGCTCAGTGACTTTCAACGTGGCAACAAGTCAGAGCATAACATTTTTGCCCTATTGGAGCTGCATCTGTAATTTTGTATTTCTTTTTTATTTCACCTTTATTTAACCAGGTAGGCTAGTTGAGAACAAGTTCTCATTTGCAATTGCGACCTGGTCAAGATAAAGCAAAGCAGTGTGACACAGACAACAACACAGAGTTACACATGGAAAACCCTAAGTGCTGTTATTGTGAAATGGAAATGACTAGGAGCAACAACGGCTCAGCCACGAAGTGGTAGGCCACACAAGCTCATAGAGTGAGACCACAGAGTGCTGAAGTCCATAGCATGTAAAAATAGTCTGTCCTTGGTTGCAACACTCACTACCGAGTTAAAAACTGTCTCTGGAAGCAACATCAGCACAAGAACTGTCCGTCGGGAGCTTCATGAAATTGTTTTCCATGGCCGAGCAGCCGGACACAAGCCTAAGATCACGATGAGCAATACCAAGCGTTGGCTCGAGTGGTGTAAAGCTCGCCACCATTGGACTCTGTAGCAGTGGAAACACGCTTTCTGGAGTGATGAATCACGCTTCACCATCTGGCAGGCCGACAGACAAATCTTAGTTACAGTGAAGGGAAATCTTAACGCTATAGCATACAATGACATTCTAGACGATTCTGTGCTTCCAACTTTGTGGCAACAGTTTGGGGAAGGCCCTTTCCTGTTTCGCATTACAATGCCCCCGTGCACAAAGCGAGGTCCATACAGAAATGGTTTGTGGAGATCAGTGGTGAAGAACTTGACTGGCCTGTATAGAGCGCTGACCTCAACCCCATCAAATGCCTTTTGGATGAATTGGAACGCTGACTGCAAGCCAGACCTAATCGCCCCAACATCAGTGCCCGACTTCACTAATGCTCTTGTGACTGAATGCAAGCAAGTCCCCGCAGCAATGTTCCAACATCTAGTGGAAAGCCTTCCCAGAAGAGTGCAGGCTGTTATAGCAGCAAAGGGTGGACCAACTCCATATTAATGCCCATGATTTTGGAATGAAATGTTCGACAAGCATGTGTCCACATACCTTTGTAGTGCGTCTCTGAAGCAGCGAAGGGAAGATAGCAGGGAATACTGTGCTGTGGGAGTGCTGACACTGAGGACATGCTGCTCATGTTTTGTGGCCAGATATGAACAAGGCCATGGCTGTGGAATTGAAGTGAATCACTAACCTGAAGATGTAGTATCTAGTCTCTTGATTGGGTTGTTTGAGTGAGAGACTGTGAAAAAGGGGAGCACAAGTCTCGCCTCTACCACTCACCCACTCTTTCTATTTCTCTTCCTCTCTTCACCCTTACTATTTTCCCACTCTTTCTCTCTCTCATTCACTCATTCACTCAGTCATATACACACACCACACACACACTCACAGGTTGGATTTCGTGATAACCAGTGGCAGGACTAAGACGGTCAGATTAATTTGCGTCCATTCTCGGGCACAGGAGTGGGAAAGTAGCATTTATCACACAGTGTGCCACGGAACTCTGGTTCCCACACACTCTGGTTACATCATTACGGGGGTTGTGAGCAGGGCGTCCAATAGAGCCCTGGGGCCACGGTCAGCTGACCTGGGCATGAAAACACGGTGGAAACCCTATCCCAGCGATGAGGTTTCAGCCGAAGCCCACTGATAGCTACCTCCTCTCTCTCGCCGCACTGCAATTTTCAGCTTCAGTTTCGCCTTTGCTTTCATGCTTAGCTGTCAGATCCCAAAGGTTGACGAGTGTGTGTGTTTGTGCATGTGTGTGTTAGAGAGAGCGAGCAGGCTGGACCGGGCTTTGTTTGCAGGTGCCATGGTGAAGCTCCACATACAACAATCCCTCTTCAGAGAATCTTCCTTTTAAATGTATAACTCCTGCTTGCGCACACACACACACACACACACACACACACACACACACACACACACACACACACACACACACACACACACACACACACGAACACTCTCACACACTCGCAATTGAACATGCTGGGTTTAACCTGCTAGGCTTCTGAACACTAGAGGGAGACACAGAATGATTCGAGCAAAATATTCTGTCATACTGTATCTTGGATAATTTAGCAATTTATACATTTGATTGAATCCGTCTGTTTTCTACAAATGAGGTGTGGCAAAGTTTCATCTTCTGACGTATTTGAACTCAGATGGCCATAAGTGTTACTTAGTGCTTTCAAGATGAAGAAATCTCTACAACCCCAGCCAGATGAGACACAACATTGGCCTGTCATATTAACTCTAATTCATAATACGTCAGTGTAACCCCTATAAACACAGTGATAGTGCCCATTGACTCACTGCTGGTGTTGGAGGAAGCATTGTAAATGGTCTACACAGGTCTCCCAGGTTCAGAGGAGTTGTGTGATACATTTGTGACCAATGCCCAAAGGCTCTAGGTAGCTTCTTAGGGTTAATGAAAAGCAAACTATGAGGTGTGTTAGCCTCGTCTTATTTGTATCATAAACTCAAACAGTCCTTTAAGACAATGCCAGTAGAATATTTGCTGGCTCTAATCTTCTAGGCTAATAATTCAGTTCTTCAGGGACTTGACACGTGGCATAAACGAAACAGCCTTTATCAAAGGGTAGCCAAGGATTACACAGCATGTTTCTGCAGAAGATATTAGACAAAGGTCCACCAGTTGGTGGTTAGTCCCAGACTACTAAAGACCCTCCCCCCAAATCTATCTCCTCAAGCATACAATCCAGCTAGTCAGTCAGGGGAAACCGCTGCGGAATGAGCTGTTCTATATGGGCATGCACAGGTCAACTTATTGAATAGACAAATAATTATATGGATGGAGATTTCTTCCGGTTTGTTGTGAAAACTGTCAGGGATACGAGTAGTGATCCTCTGTCTGGTCAGTGCAGTGATACGGAGTGAGTGACAAGCCTCCTAGTCATTGGAAGTGAAACTTGATCGTAGATCTGTACCCTAACCCCTAGGTGGTAAATTCACCTGAACTTGATTGTTAATTCTCTGGTCACTTTGACCCATAGTGAAACTGGAGACGTTTGTAGCACACAAACGGCAAGCCTCTTCATGCCACATGATTAGAATTGCAGTTCACGTCCATTTCCTTATCTTTATTGAAGTAAGTAAAAAAAGCATGCCGTTCTACTTTGATCACATTAAAAACACATTTGTCACCCTTATATCCACAATTGATATCACATTTAGGCTACATGTTGCATGCTTTTGTTGAGACCAGCATGAACCACACACAGACCTACATATCATCCTTAATAACATGATTCTCTCCACTTCACTTATTTTATCTGTCCCACACAAACCAAACAGCACAGTATTTACTAGACCCACTGGCTGAACTTTGGAATGTCTCTAGAATACATACTGAAAGCACCAAATTGAAACCAAGCAAGCATGACAAAAAGGGCCCCGTGCAAGAAACCACAACTGTAATTGCTAATGTGTGACTATTACAGCAACTGGGGTAATCTGAACTGCTCTAAGTCCACCCAGACTTAAACATGCTTTCTCTGTGCCAGGCAGGCAGCACACAGCGTTGTAGGCTGGCTCGCAGCGTTACAGTTTCTCTCCCTTGCCATGTTACCTCTCAATTGTGTGTAACCCTTTATCAGACAATCTGAGAAAAAAATAACTTGTAAATTAAGGCCAAAAGCTTTCCTTCTTTTAAGGGGAGCCATTTCTGAACGTTCTATTTTCCTGATGCTATTAATGATGTGAAATCAGCCTGTAATGGCAATGAGTTTTCCAAGGTTTATCGTTTGTTGGTCCTTCGTTTTTTGTTTTTGATCAAGGCCCCTCTGTTATTATTGTGGAACCTTTAAAAAGAAAAATAAGCTTTTCAGTGTTCAATGAGATTTTCAATGACAACCTTTTCAATTACTCATATTATTAATTGGTTTTATCTTCCTTCTTTTGAAATGTCATTATTATTGTAGAAATTACACAATAACTAACCACTCTGCCTGGGTTTCAATCAAGCAGAATTGTGTTGGAGTTATTAAATATGATTTGTTAATTAAATGTAGAGATTTTAGAACTCAGAAACCAATCCTTGCACGTTTAGATCTAACTTCATTCTATAGTTATCTGTGCTGTTGTTTTCAGAGACATCCACAAGTTGAACATTCACAATATACCAATAAAGTAACAGGTACTGGTATCTCTTGAAAATTACCAGTTTGAAATGTGAACTTGCACACCCAAACCTGTTACCAACCCTTTGTAAACTTTTGGAAAAATGTGTGTTTGACCACATACAATGCTATTTTACAGTAAACAAATTGACAACAGACATTCAGCATGCTTATAAGGAAAGGTATTCAACATGTACAACATTACACAAATGACTGATGATTGGCTGAAAAAAAAAATATGATAATAAGATTGTGGGAGCTGTTTTGTTAGACTTCAGTGCGACTTTTGACATTATCAATCATAGTCTGCTGCTGTAAAAACGTATGTGTTATGGCTTTACACCGCCTGGTATATAGTCTATAAATAGTTACCTGTCTAACAGAACCGGGTGTTCTTTAATGAAAGCCTTTCCAACATAATCCAGTTAGAACCAGGCATTCCCCAGGGCAGCTGTTTAGGCCCCTTACTTTTTTCAATATTTACTAATGACATGCCACTGGATTTAAGTTAAAACAGAGTGTCTATGTATGCGGATGACTCAACACTATACACGTTAGCTACTATAGCGAGTGAAATCACTTCAACACTTAACGAAGAGCTGTAGTCGGGTTCAGAATGGGTGGCAAGAAATAAGTTAGTCTGTATTTGGGCCAAATCATTCACTAAACCATAAACCTAATCTAAATATTGTAATGAATAATGTGGAAATTGAGCAAGTTGACTGCTTGGCGTAACCCTGGATTGTAAACTATAATGGTCAAAACATGCTGATGCAACATTAGCTAAGATGGGGACAAGTCAGTCCATAATAAAGCTCTCTGCTTTAATTAATAACACTATTGACAGATGCCACAAAGAGGGACTTACAATTGGCTCAGAACAGCACAGCACGGCTGGCCCTAAAATGTACACGGAGAGCTAACATTAATAATATGCATGTCAATCTCTCATGGCTAAAAGTAGAGGAGAGATTGACTTAATTTATCTAATTTTATTTGTCACATGCACCGAATACAAGAGATGTCGACCTGAAATGGTTACTTACAAGCCCTTAATCAACAATGCAAATTTAAGAAAATAGAGTTTAGAAAATATTTACTAAATAAACTAAAGTAAAAAATAGTAATACAATAAAATATAAATAATGAAGCTATATGCAGGGGGTACCGGTGCCGAGTCAATGTGCAGGAGTACAGGTTAGTTGAGATCATTTGTACAGGTAGGTAGGGGTAAAGTGACTATGCATAGATAATAAACAGCAGTAGCAGCAGTGTAAAAACTAACGGGGGGGGGGGGGGGGGGGGGGGGGGGTGTCAATGGAAAATAATCCGGATGGCCATTTAATTAATTGTTCACCAGTCTTATGGCTTGGGGGTAGAAGCTGTTAAGGGGCCTTTTGCACCTAGATCTTTGCACGGTACCGCTTGAATTGCGGTAGCATGGTGCAGCTGGTGAAGCTGTATAACTTTTTGAGGATCTGGGGACCTATGCTAAATCTTTTCAATCTCCTGAGGGGGAAAATGTGTTGTCGTGGTCTCTTCACAACTTTCTTGGTGTGTTTGGACCATGATAGTTTGTTAGTGATGTGCACACCAAGGAACTTGACACTCTCGACCCGCTCCACTACAGCCCGTCGATGTGAATGGGGGCATGTTTGGCGATCCTTTTCCTGCAGTCCACAATCATCTCCTTTGTCTTGCTTACGTTGAGGGAGAGTCTGTTGTTCTGGCACCACACTGCCAGATCTCTGACCTCCTCCCTATAGGCTGTCTCATCGTTGTCGGTGATCAGGCCTACCACCATTGAGTCATCAGCAAACTTAACGATGATGTTGGAGTCGTGCTTGGCCACACAGTCGTGGGTGTACAGGGAGTACAGGAGGGGACTAACCATGCACCCCTGTGGGGACCCTGTGTTGAGGATCATTGTGGCAAATGTGTTGTTGCCTACGCTTACCACCTGGGAGTGGCCCATCAGGAAGTCCAGAAACCAGTTGCAGTTGGAGGTGTTAGTCCTAGAGTCCTTAGCTTAGTGATGAGCTTTGTGGACACTAGGGTGTTGAATGCTGAGCTGGAGTCAATGAACAGCATTCTCAAATAGATGTTCCTTTTGTCCAGGTGGGAAAGGATAGTGTGGAGTGCATTGTTATTGCATCTTCTGTGGATCTGTTGGGGCAGTATGCAAATTGATGTGGGTCTAGTGTTTCTGGGATGATGATGTTGATGTGAGCCATGACCCGACTTTCAAAGCACTTCATGGCTACCAACATGAGTGCTACGGGGAGGTAGTCATTTAGGCAGGTTACCTTCGCTTCCTTGGGCACATGGACTATGGGGGTCTGCTTGAAACATGTAGGTATTACAGACTCATTCAGGGTGAGGTTGAAAATATCAGTGAAGACACTTGCCAGTTAGTCCGCACATGCTCTGAGAACATGTCCTGGTAATCCATCTGGCCCCGTGGCCTTGTGAATGGAACAGCTGGTGCTCTCATGCATGCTTCAGTGTTGCTTGCCTCGAAGCGAGCATAAAAGCATTTAGCCCGTCTGGTAGGCTCGCATCACTGGGCAGGTCCAGGGTGCATTTCCCTTTGTAGTCCGTAATAGTTTGCAAGCACTGCCACATCCGACGACTGTAGTAAGATTCAATCTTAGTCCTCCATTGATGCTTTGTCTGCTAGATTGTTCGGCTGTGGTCATAGCAGGATTTCTTATAATCGTCTAGATTAGTGTCACGCTCCTTGAAAGCGGAAGCTCTAGCCTTTAGCTTGGTGCGGATGTTGCCTGTAATCTATAGCTTCTGGTTGGGATATATACGTACGGTCACTGTGAGAACAATGTCGTCGATGCACTTATTGATGAAGCTGGTGACTGAGGTGGTATACTCCTCAATGCCATTGGATGAATTCCAGAACATATTCCAGTCTGTGCTAGCAAAATAATCCCGTAGTTTAGCAATCTCGTCATCTGACTACTTCCAAATTGAGCAAGTCACTGGTACTTCCTGCTTTAGTTTTTGCTTGTAAGCAGGGATCAGGAGGATATAACTATGGTCAGATTTGCCAAATGGAGGGCAAGGGAGCTTATGATCTTATACAGCTCGTTGAGTGCTGTCTTAGTGCCAGAGTCGGTTTGTGGAGGTAAATAGACAGCTACAAAAATATAGATAAAAACGCTCTTGGTAGATAGTGTGGTCTACAGCTTATCATGAGGTTACCTTAGGTGAGCAATACCTTGAGACTACCTTAATATTAGACATTGTGCACCAGCTGTCATTTACAAATAGACACACACCCCTCATCTTACCGGACATAGCTGTTCTGTCCTGCCGATGCACGGAAAACCCAGCCAACTGTATATTGTGTTGTCATTCAGCCATGGCTCGGTGAAACACAAGATATTACAGTTTTTAATGTCCCGTTGGTAGGATAGTCTCGAACAGAGCTCATCCAGTTTATTCTCCAGTGATTGCACATTTGCCAATAGAACGGATGGTAGAGGCGGGTTACCCACTCGCCAACAAATTCTCTCAAGGCACCCTGATCTGCGAAAAGTATTTCCTTCTTTTCTGCATGTGAATGACGGGGATTTGGGCCTTGTCCAGGAGCAACATTATATCCTTCGCGTCAGTCTCATTGAAGAAAAAAATCTTCGTCCAGTTCGATGTGAGTAATCGCTGTTCTGAAATCCAGAAACTCTTTTCGGTCAAAATAAGTTACAAAACAATGCAAAAAAACACACAAAATAGCACAATTGGTTAGGAGCCCGTACTTGATGTGTATACCCATGCATACCCCACAAGAGGTCTCTTCACAACCTCCAAGTCCTGAACAGACTATGGGAGGCACACAGTACTGCATAGAGCCATGGCTAAGTGGAACTCTATTCCACATCAGGTAACTGATGCAAGCAGTAGAATCTGATTTTAAAAACGCATAAAAAATACACCTTGTGCACAGCGGGGGCTATGAAGAGAGACAAACACAGGCACAGATACACACATACACATAAACATACTAACTCTCACTCTACACACACATACACATGGATTTTGTATTGTGTGACATGTGGTAGTAGAGTACTGACCTGAGGGCACACACTTAATGTGTTGTGAAAAGAGTTATGAAACATAATGTAATGTAACATTTTTAATTGTATTTAACTGTCTTAATGTTGCTGGACCCCAGGAAGAGTAGTTTATGGGGATCCTTAATGAATACAAATACATCACTGGGTTGGGTGGGTCCCTTTTGTCTGTGGGGTAAGCAGGGCCTTGGCTGTCCTGCCAGTGATTTTGAACCTTTGTTAACCCACATCAGGAGGAGGACGTCTGGCTGTGGCTTTTCATCCCCGCTGCCTGCAACAGTCTCTGCCCTGTTCCCATTTCAGTCTCCTGGGAATGGGCGGAGGATCCCTCTCCATTCTCTCTCTGGCGCCCAGTGAACTGGTGCTAGTTGTCTCATCCCCTTCCCCCGAGGGCTCCCAAAAAGACCAGGAGCCCTTCCTGTCCCATTGACCCCGACCTGACAGAAGACTAACTTGATATCAATGTACCCGGCTTCCGTTTTTTATATTTCAATTGTTCCCCTGTAACCAATATGGAACATAAAAAACGGACAATAATAAGTGCTGTGTTAACTCACCGCCAGCTAGAAAGAGTGCATGAATACTTCACACCCTGCACCCTGCGTTTACTTGTGGGTGGGGAAGGGGAGACAAGGAGGCACTGACAACTTACGTATTTTCTTTGTGATTTCCTTTTTCTTTCAAAAGATAACATGCTTAAGTTTTTTTTTTAATTATGAGTCCAAAAGTCACCACAGTATTTTTGTGTCAGACATTGGATTTTAGTGTTCAACAGAGAGGTTAATTGCATATTTGACCTTAAAGATAAACGTGCCTCTATTAGCTTTTTCTCCTTCTTTTGTTGAGGTTGATAGTCCATTAATACATTGTTTGTAGATAATGCAATTGTACTTGATTGTACATACGCTGTGATAAGCTAACTTGAACATTTAACTCAAATTCTCCTAAGCGGTTATTATCAAGTCAAATATTTAAGTGAAGAAGGTAGTCTGGACAGTATAACATTATTGTGTCTATACAGTGCTGTCAATCAAAATTTTCTCTTCAAATAAACCTCATTGCTCTAGTTGATAACTTGGTGTTGAATAGTACTGAAGATGTGTTTTATAACTTATCTGATTTGGGTTATTAGAGAGGTAATAACCTACAGTCTGTAGGTTCATCAGCATGTACTGAAACAAAGTTGCCTGATGTTGTCATGACTTGTATGTGCAGTGCATTAATCCCTCCTCAACGTAATAAGCCCTGCTTTTTGACAAGAACCTTGAAGAAGCTGACATCATCAAGACATTTTGAATTCTGTCAAATTGAGAAAAGACTCAGTTGACAGGCTAGCGCAAATTGGAATTACTGTACCTGCCAAGGCAAAAGAAGGAAGCAGTTTGGGGGTGGGAACGGGGAATGTACAAACAAGCATTAGTAACCCAAAGTGCTTAGTGTGACACTAAATCCCATTCCTCAAAACAAACACAGCCACACACAGCAAGTCAGGAGACAGGCCCATAGTCTACAGTGACATGAACTGGAATGAATCTATGATGGGTTACAGTTTGGTAAACACATAAAACAACCTCAGAGGAGGGGTGGGATTATGTAAATGTTCTTAATTCTGACCTTAACGTTCATACAGGCATATGGCAGGCCTGAAGACAGGGCCTCCGCCCCCCTGTTCCCTTTCCTCCCCTGCCCAGACTGTCTCCTCAGGGCTTGGTGGATGATGACTTGCTACCTGTCTCATCTACCTGATCACAAAACCCGATATGGTGACAGAAAGAGGGAGTGGTAGAGGAAGAGAGAAAAAGCAACTCCTCCAACTCACTGCTTTTCTATGGGCTTTAGGGGTATACTACAAAGAAGGATCAATGACTTAGCCAGCTAACTTGCCTAAATATTTTGATATAACTTTATATTTTAGAAAGTTAAAGTTGCAATATGCAGAAATTGTTCTGCCATTTCCTGGTTGCTAAAATTCTAATAGTTCGCCTAATTTCAGTTTAAATGACAACTCAAGCTGTTACGGTTTTCTTCCGTCGAAGGAGAGGAGGACCAAAATGCAGCGTGGTTATTTGTATACATCTTTAATAAAGATGAAAACACAAACAATACAAAACAACAAACGTGAAAACCTAAACAGCCTATCTGGTGCAAACAAACACAGAGACAGGAACAATCACCCACGAAACACTCAAAGAATATGGCTGCCTAAATATGGTTCCCAATCAGAGACAACGATAAACACCTGCCTCTGATTGAGAACCACTTCAGGCAACCATAGACTTTTCTAGATAACCCCACTATACCACAATCCCAATACCTACAAAAAAAACAAGACAAAACACACCACATAATTAACCCATGTCACACCCTGGCCTGACCAAAATAATAAAGAAAACACAAAATACTAAGACCAAGGCGTGACACAAGCATTGTATAGAGGGCTTACAGTTGCATCACAAATCACCTAGCAACTGTACCAGGCGCCATGTTGGAAGGCCATTCAATCTGGTGGAAGTCCTCCTATCATCCACATGGCTGACTGCGTTTTGCTGTCACTGGAAACTTCGGGAATATTTACCATTATTTTGTTTTCTAAAGCCCAGAAAATCGAGACAGTGGGAGAACCTATTCAAGTAAGTAAATATATTTTGAAAAGGACCTACAGTTACATGTGCTGCTAACGTAATGTTCCCTAGTAGCTACTTTACATACCACATAGCTAGCCAATTAAATTAAATATCACCAGCTAGCTAACTTCATATTAGATAGTTAGCTACCCATCTTGACATATTTATTATTGTAACTCAAAATGCATTTGTAGCCAGGTACTTAGCTAACAGCCATGGAAGAGGGTTAAAGGATTAGCTAACAGTTCCAGCTGTCAGAGAAGAGAGAGTAGGCTACTCTGGATAGGGCAGGCTCCTTTGTGGGAGGGCATTATGAAAATATTCTCCAGTTCCAGTCCCTAGCAAGAAAAACTGAGGACACAGAGATAGAGCGATATAATATTCAGTGCTGTCTAATTTTAGTACAATGCAGCCTGTTTCTTTGTGATGTTTTCTGTCCTCAGATACAGAGAGCCCCGAATACCTGTCTGCAGATGAAGAGATCCCAACGAATGTCCCAAGAGAACAAGGGTAAATCCTTGTATACAATGGATTATTTGTGTACCTACAGTATGTTAGCAAATTTTGTGAACTTAAAAACAGTTTAAAAGTAACACACAGTATATAAACCTATTACAACAGAAGCAGGCCAACCCTGCTGAGGGTGCAGGCTTCTGATCCAACCCGGTACCGACACACCTGATTCAATTTATCAAACCTAATTAGTTGATAATCAAGTGTGCTATTGCTGGGCTGGAACATAAATCTGCTCACCTAATAGATCAGGGATCAGTGGAGCGAGGTTGGCTACCTCTGGTATTTACTTTCTTTTCACCTGAAATTATGCTTTATTAATAACAGTCCACTTGTTACTACGATATCTAACCTTTAAATACGAGTTAGCTTACTTGTGCACATTTAAATTATATGAAATACTGTTGATTCTGTGAAGTGAAGTGTTTAAAATGGTTTAATTTGTTAACTTAAAACTATTCTTCAAGATGAACTAGTGTCAATGTTGATTAATCATAAAGCTGTACCTCACAGTCCTGCAATAAAGAGGGTAAGGGAATCTGTCATTCATTTGTCTGTGTTGTATTTTTAAATGAACATTACCTACCTTTTTGTTCAGTTGTAAGCTCTCCAATTAGTTTTTTTAGACAGTCACTTTTTGTTCAAGATTTCAGCCATGTGATCCCACTTTGCATCTGATAATTGCATGCAACACCAATGCCATTGTGCTGACATTACATTTTTAGTGCAAATCCAACCCATATAATCTAGGTGGTGAAAAGTCTGGAAGCAGGAGATGATGGTGTCCTTAGCTCAAAACATACACACAACTGCTACTACTACTAAATCAAATCAAATTCTATTAGTCACATACACCTGTTTAGCAGGTGTTATTGCGGGTGTAGCAAAATGCTTCTAGCTCCACCAGTGCTGTCACGTGTGCTCCCTCTTCGGTCTCTAGGTCAACAGGCTGCTCGTTATGGTGCGCATCTGCGCATAATGACACTCACCGGGACTCAATCCCCTCCTTGATTACCTGCCCTATAAATATGTCACTCCCTTTGGTTTCTTCCCCAGCCGTCATTGTTGCTGTATCTGTTCCTGTTCTGTCAGTGCGCTGTTTGTGTTTCTTGTTTTGTTCATTTATTAATGAAATGTATTCACTCCCTGAACTTGCTTCCCAATTCTCAGCGTACATCTTTACAAAATGAACTAAAGGGAAGCATTAGGGAGTTTTTTTATTTTTTTGGAGGTGATGTCGGGTCCAGGTGTCAGAATCGGAGCTACCTGGGAGGCCTCAGCCAGTTTGGCGGGTTCGAAGGGTTCCCCTACCTCAGAGGGTTCGATAGGCTCCCATGCCTCAGCTGGGTGAACAGGATCCCGTGCCTCAACCGAGGTAACCGGGAGGTCTCAGCCGGCTCATCCGGCTCTCACTACAGTTTATCAGGTGTCTGCGCCTCAGCTGCGGTGACCTGCTCGCCCCGGATCCCTGGGATCGTCCTTCTGGTTGGCGTCCTGCGGCTGGAGCAGGTCGCGCCGGGAAGGGGTACTCTCACGTATGCTCTCTCTCCGGCCTCTAGGTCACCAGGCTGCTCGTTATGGTGCGCGTCTGCGGATAATGGCACTCACCTGGACTCAATCACCTCCTTGATTACCTGCTCTATGATATGTCACTCCCTTTGGTTTCTTCCCCAGACGTCATTGTTCCTGTATCTGTGCTATGTCGGTGTGCTGTTCGTGTTTCTTGTTATGTTCATTTATTAATGAAATGTATTCACTCCCTGAACTTGCTTTCCGACTCTCAGCGTACATCGTTACAAGTGCAGTATTATCTAACAAGTAATATCTAACAATTTCAGTACACACAAATCTAAGTAAAGGAATGGAGTTAAGAATATATAAATATATGGACGAGCAATGTCAGAGCGGCATAGACTAAGATACAGTATATACATAAGAGTAATGCAAAATATGTAAACATTATTAAAGTGACTAGTGTGCCATTGTTAAAGTGGACAGTGATTTCAAGTCGATATACAGGTACATAGGCAGCTGCCTCTAATGTGCTAGTGATGGCTATTTAACAGTCTGTTGGCTTTGAGATAGAAGCTGTTTTTCAGTCTCTCGGTCCCAGCTTTGATGCACCTGCACTGACCTCGCCTTCTGGATGATAGTGGGGTGAACAGGCAGTGGCTCAGGTGGTTATTGTCCTTGGTGATCTTTCTGGCCTTCCTGTGACATTGGGTGATGTAGGTGTCCTGGGGTGCAGGTAGTTTGCCCCCGGTGATGTGTTGGACAGACTGCACCACCCTACGTTTGTGGGCGATGCAGCTGCCATACCAGGTGGTGATACAGCCCTACAGGATGCTCTCAATTGTGCATCTGTAAAAGTTTGTGAGGGTTTTAGGTGCCAAGCCAAATTTCTTCAGCCTCCTGAGATTGAAGAGGTGTGGGTGGACCATTTCAGTATGTCAGTGATGTGTACACCGAGGAACTTGAAGCTTTCCACCTTCTCCACTGTGGTCCCGTCGATGTGGATAGGGTGGTGCTCCCTGAAGTCCACCATCAGGTTCTTTGTTTTGTTGACGTTGAGTGAGATGTTATTTTCCTGGCACCACACTCCCAGAGCCCTTACCTCCTCCCAGTAGGCTGTCTCGTCATTGTTGGTAATCAAGCCTACTACTGTTGTGTCATCTGCAAACTTGATGATTGAGTTGGAGGCGTGCGTGGCCACGAAGTCATGAATGAATGAACCACAAAATACTTACTTAATACTTAATACTTATGTATTTCTGCTTGTTTATGAAAGTTAACTCATTTTTTTCTGCTAACTCAGTTAACCTGCATTGTAGTATACATCTCAGGTTGACACCCTACCTCTGTGCCTAAGAGATGGCTAATATAAACAGTGTGGATGTAAAAAGGAAAAGGCAGGTGCTTTAGATTGAAGTTAATGGAGTTACTATTACTGGATGTTGTGATTTTATCAGACTGATATAGAACTTGAATTGTTACTGATCATTATTGTGTCTGCTGAAGTCTATGTATAAGTTCCTTGGTGTAACATTGTGATGTGTGTCTCTGGGCCCCTCAAAAGGAGCGGTGGGGTGGGGGACTGACAGAATGATGGAATATAAAGCCAATTCTGCACCCCCCTTGAAAGACCATCCTTTAGCTATCGGATGCCTAAAGTTGAGCTTTCTGGTCAACCAGACACCTCCCCTGGGACCCTCCTGGGCTGAGGGCTACCTCTAGCTCGCTGGCGGAGCGGATACAGCCACCTGAGCCAGGATCAAAGCTGCTTCTGCTTGTTGCTGGCTGGGGGACAACACACACACACACACACACACACACACACACACACACACACACACACACACACACACACACACACACACACACACTGTCTCACTTCAAGTAAAGGTGCTGTAGATCTTGTTGGACTTGGTGCCCTTAGCAAGGATCAACTCTCTGTAGCGAATCCCCTGTATGTAAGGAAGGTGACCATCTTACAGAAAAACTTACCTGTCAAAATGTAAAGGGTATTGAAAAAGAAAAGGCCCACCGCTTACTCACCATTAAAAACTCATTATTTTATCGAAAGTTTGACGTTCCAGCCATCAATGGCCTTCATCAGAACCGATACGTCAAGCTTTTAACTTTGCTTAAATAAAACAATGAGTTTTTAATGCTGAGTGAGCATTGCACTTTTTCCTTTTCAATGTTGATCAAGGTTTTTGGTTGTCGTTATATCGTTGTTTGTGTAACTGTCCAAAGGATTTTTTGAAATAATTTTTTATTTCACCTTTACTTAACCAGCTAGGCCAGTTGAGAACAAGTTCTCATTTACAACTGCAACCTGGCCAAGATAAAGCAAAGCAGTGCGACACAAACAACACAGAGTTACACATGGGATAAACAAACATACAGTCAATAACACAATATAAAAAAAATATTTACAGTGTGTGCAAATGTAGTAAGATTTGGGAGGTAAGGCAATAAATAGGCCATAGTGGCAAAATAATTACAATTTCGCAATTAAACACTGGAGTGAAAGATGTGCAGAAGATGAATGAGAAAGGAGCAGAAAATATATAACAATATGGGGATGAGGTAGTCAGGTGGGCTATTTACAGATGGGCTGTGTACAGGTGCAATGATTGGTAAGCTGCTCTGACAGCCGATGCTTACAGGGAGATATAAGACTCCAGATTCAGTGATTTTTGCAATTCGTTCCAGTCATTGACAGCAGAGAACTGGAAGGAAAGGCGGCCAAAGGTGGGTGCTGCTATGGTGACCAGTGAGCTGAGATAAGGCGGGGCTTTACCTACCAAAGACTTAAAGATGACCTGGAGCCAGTGGGTTTGGCATCGAATATGAAGCGAGGGCCAGCTAACGAGAACATACAGGTCGCAGTGGTGGGAAGTATATGGGGCTTTGGTCACAAAACGGATGGCACTGTGATAGACTACATCCAATTTGCTGAGTAGAGTGTTGGAGGCTATTTTGTAAATGGCATCGCCGAAGTCAAGGATCAGTAGGATGGTCAGTTTTACGAGGCAGAATTGTAACATTAAACATTCATGAACATACAAGTGTATAACATCATTTAAAAGCTTAACTTCTTGTTAATCCAACCCCCTTGTCAGATTTTTAAAAGGCTTTACGGTGAAAGCATACCATGCGATTATCTGATGACAGCGCCCCACATCAAAATACTTTTTCAACCAGCACCTGCTTCACAAAAATCACAAATAGCGATAAAATAAATAACTTACCTTTGACAAAAAAAATAAAACCATTTTATCCCAGTGCTTAAAGGGGTAGAGCTCTACCTTTTGCAATCCCAATGGTCCCAGCTACACAATGAATACTTGTTTTGTTTGATAAAGTCCTTCTTTATATACAAAAAGTCTGTTTAGTTGGTGCCATTGATTTCAGTAATCCACTCCTTCAACATGCATACAAAGGATTTCAAAAAGCTACCGGTAAGCTGCGTCCAAACAAGTCAAACAATGTTTCTAATCAATCCTCAGGTATCCCAATATGTAAATAAATGATACAATTTCAGACGGAAAGAATGGTGTTCTATAGAAAAGGAAAATAAAGAAGAGCGCTCCCTCGTTCATGCGTGCCAAAAGTCTACCTTTCCTGATGAGAACACCTTGGATAAACTACAACTACTTGTTCAATTTTCAAGAAACAAGGCTGAAACCCTTTCTAAAGACTGTTGACATCTAGTGGAAGCCATAGGAACTGCAATCTGGGGCCTATTTTTTTGTATATCCCATAGGTTAGCATTGAAAAGGCCTGTGACCTCAAAAATAAAAATGTTCCTCTGGTTTTTGCCTGCCATATCAGTGCTGTTATACTCACAGACATTATTCTAACAGTTTTATATCCATTTATACCAATTATATGCATATCCTAGCGTCTGGGCCTGTGTAAAAGTTTACTTTGGGCACGTCAGTCATCCGGAAATTCAGGATACTGCCCACTAGCCTTAAGAAGCTTTAACACAGTGTCCAAGGAAGAGCCAGAAGTATACATAATGGTGTCGTCTGTGTAGTGGTGGATCAGAGAATCACCAGCAGCAAGAGCGACATCATTGATGTATACAGAGAAAAGAGTCGGCTTGAGAATTGAACCCTGTGGCACCACCATAGAGACTACCAGAGGTCCGGACAACAGGCCCTCCAATTTGACACACTGAACTCTATCTGAGAAGTAGTTGGTGAACCAGGCAAGGCAGTCATTTGAGAAACCAAGGCTGTTGAGTCTGCTGATAAGAATGGGGTGATTGACAGAGTCGAAAGCCTTGGCCAGGTCTATGGTGGTTATGATATCGCTTAGGACCTTGAGAGTGGCTGAAGTGCACCGATGACCAGCTCGCATAGCGGAAAAGGTACGGTGGGATTCGAAATGGTCGGTGATCTGTTTGTTAACTTGGCTTTCAAATACTTTTTAGAAAGGCATGGTAGGACATATATAGATCTGTAACAGTTTGGGTCTAGAGTGTCTCCCCCTTTGGAAAGGGGGATGACCTCGACAGCTTTCCAATCTTCATGGATCTCAGACAATATGGAAGAGAGGTTGAACAATTGCGGCGGATAATTTTAGAAAGAGAGGGTCCAGATTGTCTAGCCCAGCTGATTTATAGGGGTTCAGATTTTGCAGCTCTTTCAGAACATCAGTTATCTGGACTTGGGTGAAGGAGAATGGGGAGGCTTGGGAAAGTTGCTGTGGGGGATGCAGAGCTGTTGAACGGGGAAGGGGTAGCCAGGTGGAAAGCATGGCCAGCCGTAGAAAAATGCTTACTGAAATTCTCGATTATCGTAGATTTATCGGTGGTGACGGTGTTTCCTAGCCTCAGTGCAGTGGGCAGCTGGGAGGACGTGCTCTTATTCGCCATGGACTACAGTGCCAGACTTTTTTGGAGTTTGTGCTACAGGAAGCAAATATCTGTTTGAAAATGCTAGCCTTTGCATACATTAAGGGAACATTTCGGCATTTCGTGTATGATCAGTGAAAAAGTCCATATTGCAAATGTACGGTCCCTTACTAGACGTCCGAAAACATTTGTAAAATTCGCGGTCGGTGTCGGGCCGTGCGGTAGGGCCAGACCTACCGGGAAGTCATCAAATGAACTTTGTCGGACATTCGGTTTCCGTTTTATAAAATAAACAAGTTTTTGACCGTTTTTCCGCTATCCCGGAATTTCCCACAAGAGGGCATACGGAATCAAATGGCAATTTGGCAAAACATCACGAATCACGACGGGGCCTTATCTCGAAAACTGAAAATATTTCGAAGCCGAAACTTGGTGAGCGTAGGTTTGGCATAATGGGCAGTTGGCCCCGAACAAGATGGCGTCTAGGCCTCAACGGTTTTTGAGTTATGGCCGTTTTTCTGGGATTAAAGGTCCAAAATGGAAATAGAGAAATTATTTTTCCACTTCAGGTCAAAGTCAAGGAGCCTCCGGTGTCAATAAAAAAAGAACCAGCCATTTATCTATCGTCATTTAAGAGAAACGGAACAATGACAACTTGGCGATGGTCACAAATAGGCGTTTTTTTTTTCAACGGTTACAGATCCAGTTGCAGGGTGTTCATACGAATCTTTTTAAAGTGTGCTGCGGAGCTCTGCGAGATTTCTGTGATTTTCTATGATTTTCTGAAATAACACACACATACTAAACCTCCGTAAATAACTCAGTTCTTAACGTAAAGACTTAAAACTCAGGATTCTGTAAAAGCATACCCCAATGAGGATATGTGGTGAATTATAGCTTCCTGTGCCAACCGGAAGTGCCTTAAATGGTGTCTCAGGGGCTATGGCATCACCATAGTCTCCAGACTGTGCTGAGTTCAACGAGCTATCCCGCTTGACCGTAGCTCGCTCGGTCTAAGCGCAACGACCATTAGAAAAGTAGGCCCAAAATGAAGCCTGCCCCACAATGTCATTTGCTTTTGAGTGACAGTGAGAGAACCGTTAGGGTGAGAAGAAAAATTCCACCACATGAATGTTCCTAAGGTCCTCCCGATCTGTACAAGCCTAACCTTGACCGTGTGGCATTAACCCTTAACAGTAAAACAGTGTTTTTTGATCTCACAGATTACAGTGTCATCTCTCCCCATAGGAATACATTGCCTGCACCCCTAATTTCAACCTGAAGTCTATATGGGTTATGAATGCCGTATGAACCTGTCTTCGGTACCAGTCCATCAGGCCACTATGAGGTCTACCTGTGTTGATTCTGAGCTTCCTGGACCAACCGGAAGTGGTTAAAATGCCCCTAAAAGTGTTTACCCATACCCTGCCTGCAGTTTGACAGACATAGTGCATTCAACCCTGTGTAAATCAGTCAGTTCTTAACGTAAGGACTTAAAACTCAGGATTCTGTAACAGCATACCCCAATGGGGATATGTGTTGATTTATAGCTTCCTGTGCCAACCGGAAGTGCCATAACTGGTGTCTCAGGGGCTGTTTCGAGGGGTTAAAAAAGTCTGATCTTTCCAAAACTTCATATGTGTGATTAGGCAACCCCCATGAACTGTAAATCAGTCATTTTTCCCCAAAAAAATCAAAGGAAAAAAAAATCACACTAAAACACACCTTGGATGGAGGGACGTATTGGGGTGCGTAGAGACAGACAGTGGCTGCAATAGTTAGCTTTGTTGGAGCTAAAAAAGAACCGTCAGACCTAGAGTTTCGAAACTTTAGAAACCTGTTCTAGACCTCCGGTCGATGGTGCGTGGTGAGTTACGTGGCTCTAGATGGTTCTCGGACCGAGAAACAGCCTCGTACATTTGCAATACCTTCAATTCATTTTGACCATTACGAAAATGACGACGTTTAGAAAAGTCTCAGAGACGCAAGGCTAGGTGCATTGAAACCGGCTCGGCCCATAGAGACAGACCCCAACGTTTCTGTCCGATAGCTCGTTCAAGGACCCCGTAGCAAGGCATGGAAACAAGTGGATTTTCAGCACCAATTAGGGTTTTTCTCGGACACCAAATGACCTATCGAGCCGAAACTCGGGATTCGGGGTCGCCTCACATAGGACTTCACATAATGTCCGAACTGGACCCGCAGCTAGAACGTAACTATGTGTTTTACCTTTTTATTATGTTTTAAACTAAAGGCGCTGTGAATTATGGGACTGCTCTGACATATGTGATAGTTGGCTTCTAAATGAGTAGTAAAAAGTGGGTTTGGTGTCATAATGACATCTAATTGACTGATGGACACTGACTTGCTAGTTGACTTTTGTGCATTTGCAATATGTTTAAACGGAGAGGGACCATCACCAAAATGGCATTCTGAAATCAACATAAAAAATGGCATCACCATAGTCTCCAGACTGTGCTGAGTTCAACGAGCTATCCCGCTTGACCGTAGCTCGCTCGGTCTAAGCGCAACGACCATTAGAAAAGTAGGCCCAAAATGAAGCCTGCCCCACAATGTCATTTGCTTTTGAGTGACAGTGAGAGAACCGTTAGGGTGAGAAGAAAAATTCCACCACATGAATGTTCCTAAGGTCCTCCCGATCTGTACAAGCTTAACCTTGACCGTGTGGCATTAACCCTTAACAGTAAAACAGTGTTTTTTGATCTCACAGATTACAGTGTCATCTCTCCCCATAGGAATACATTGCCTGCACCCCTAATTTCAACCTGAAGTCTATATGGGTTATGAATGCCGTATGAACCTGTCTTCGGTACCAGTCCATCAGGCCACTATGAGGTCTACCTGTGTTGATTCTGAGCTTCCTGGACCAACCGGAAGTGGTTAAAATGCCCCTAAAAGTGTTTACCCATACCCTGCCTGCAGTTTGACAGACATAGTGCATTCAACCCTGTGTAAATCAGTCAATTCTTAACGTAAGGACTTAAAACTCAGGATTCTGTAACAGCATACCCCAATGAGGTTATGTGTTGATTTGTAGCTTCCTGTGCCAACCGGAAGTGCCATAATTGGTGTCTCAGGGGCTGTTTCGAAGGGTTAAAAAAGTCAGATCTGTCCAAAACTTCATATGTGTGATTAGGCAACCCCCATGAACTGTAAATCAGTCATTTTTCCCCAAAAAATTCAAAGGAAAAAAAAATTACACTAAAACACAACTTGGAAGGAGGGACGTATTGGGGTGCATAGAGACAGACAGTGGCTGCAATAGTTAGCTTTGTTCGAGCTAAAAAAGAACCGTCAGACCTAGAGTTCCGAAACTTTAGAAACCTGTTCTAGACCTCCGGTCGATGGTGCGTGGTGAGTTACGTGGCTCTAGATGGTTCTCGGACCGAGAAACAGCCTCGTACATTTGCAATACCTTCAATTCATTTTGACCATCACGAAAATGACGACGTTTAGAAAAGTCTCAGAGACGCAAGGCTAGGTGCATTGAAACCGGCTCGGCCCATAGAGACGGACCCCGACGTTTCTGTCCGATAGCTCGTTCAAGGACCCCGTAGCAAGTCATGGAAAATAGTGGATTTTCAGCACCAATTAGGGTTTTTCTCGGACACCAAATGACCTATCGAGCCGAAACTTGGGATTCGGGGTCGCCTCAGCTAGGCCAACACATAACTTAAGAAATGGACCCGCAGCTAGAACGTAACTACGTGTTTTATGGTTTTTTTATGGTTTGAACCCAAGGCGTTGTGAATTTTGGGCCAGCTCTGAAGTATGTAATAGTTGGCTACTAAACGAGTTGGAAAAAGTGGGTTTGGTGTCAGTTTGTATCAGTTTGGTGTCAGAATGATATCTAATTGACTGATGGACTCTTGTCCACTTGACTCTTGTACATTTGCAATATGTTTAAACAGTGAGGTACCATCACCAAAAGCGACATTCTGAAATCAACCCTAACGAGCGATTGAGATGAACCAGAATCACTGCAAAGCCATCCCGAGTTCATCGGGCCAGTCAATTTCACATTCCTGCAGGATTTTTATAGCATGACCAATTCGTGATGGTACCTGCCCATTGAAACATATTGCAAATGCACAGTGACTTTGAAAAAGTAAGGAAACATAAACAAAAAAAATCCAAAATTTGTATTTTTGGGTGACCAGTTGCACGTGCATTTGCAATATGATTCTATAGTGAAAAAACATATTGCAAATGCACAGTGACTTTGAAAAAGTAAGGAAACATAAACAAAAAAAATCCAAAATTTTTATTTTTGGGTGACCAGTTGCACGTGCATTTGCAATATGATTCTATAGTGAAAAAACATATTGCAAATGCACAGTGACTTTGAAAAAGTAAGGAAACATAAACAACATTTTTTAATTTTTGGGTGACCAGTTGCACGTGCATTTGCAATATGATTCTATAGTGAAAAAACATATTGCAAATGCACAGTGACTTTGAAAAAGTAAGGAAACATAAACACATTTTTTTTATTTTTGGGTGACCAGTTGCACGTGCATTTGCAATATGATTCTATAGTGAAAAAACATCACCAAAAGCGACATTCTGAAATCAACCCAAACGAGCCATTGAGATGACCCAGAATCACTGCAAAGCCATCCCGAGTTCATCGGGGTAGTCAATTTCACATTCCTGCAGGATTTGTATAGCATGACCAATTCGTGATGGTACCTGCCCATTGAAACATATTGCAAATGCACAGTGACTTTGAAAAAGTAAGGAAACATAAACAAAAAAAATCCAATTTTTTTTTTTTGGGGTGACCAGTTGCACGTGCATTTGCAATATGATTCTATAGTGAAAAAACATCACCAAAAGCGACATTCTGAAATCAACCCAAACGAGCGATTGAGATGACCCAGAATCACTGCAAAGCCATCCCGAGTTCATCGGGCCAGTCAATTTCACATTCCTGCAGGATTTTTATAGCATGACAAATTCGTGATGGTACCTGCCCATTGAAACATATTGCAAATGCACAGTGACTTTGAAAAAGTAAGGAAACATAAACAACATTATTTTTTTTTTGGGTTACCAGTTGCACATTTCAGATCACCAGTTGCACATTTCAGATCACCAGTTGCACATTTCAGATCACCAGTTGCACGGAGGAAAATCGTTACTTTTGACTTTGACTTTTGACTTCCTATGACATCATATTGCAAATGGACAAAACATATGCCTTATGCACAAGTAAAACAAAAAAAAATTATGATAATACAAGTTGACAAAGGTATAGTTTGAGCAAAGTATAGTTTGAATTTTGAGCATGACAAATTCGTGATGGTAAAACATATTGCAAATGCACAGTGACTTTGAAAAAGTAAGGAAACATAAACAAATGGACATAATGAAATCATCATTTTTTTTTTCCCGGTTACCAGTTGCACGCGCATTTGCAATATGATTCTATAGTGAAAAAACATCACCAAATGGACATGATGAAATCAACACAACGAGTGATGGAAATGAACAACTATCACTGCCCGGCCGTCCCGAGTTCATCAGTTCAGTCAATTTTGGCCCCCCAAAAAATTGACTTTTGACTTTGACTTTTGACTTCCTATGAAATCATATTGCAAATGGACAAATCATATTCCTTATGCACAAGTAAAAAAAATAAAATTATGATAATAACATTTTACAAAAGTATATTCATACACTTCTTACACATGATTAATTGTCTTAAAATCGAAACAATTTCGAAAAACGGTCCAGAAAGCACTTTTTTTAGTTTTTAAAGTTTAAAAAAAAAATCAAATTTTCGACTTTTGACATCCTATTAAATCATATTGCAAATGGACAAAACATATGCCTTATGCACAAGTAAAAAAAAAAAATAATAATTATGATAATAAAATACAAATAAAGTATGTTGATACAGTTCTTATACGTTTGTAATTGACACAAAATTCGAAAGAATTTTGAAAAACGGTCCAGAAAGCACTTTTTTAAGGATGTGTGAAGTTTTTTACCAAATTTTGACATTTTTGACTTTTGACTTTTGACTTCCTATGAAATCATATTGCAAATGGACAAAACATATGCCTTCTGCGCATGTAATAAAAAAAAAAAAAATTTGATATCAAAATTGGACAAAAGTATAATCATACAGTTCTTACACATGTGTAATTGACAAAAAAAGCGAAAGAATTTCGAAAAAAGGCCCAGAAAGCACTTTTTTAAGGGGTGAAAAGTTTTTGAAAAAAATATCCTTTTTTCAAAATTTTTCTTTTGGATGTTGACTTGGGTTGCATTTCCAATATGAAAAACCCCGGTGGAGCGCACTCGCCCCCTGTTGGATTTTTGAGGTGTTACAATTGGCAATTGCCATATGGCATTTGCCATATACTTTGCACGAATCAACGCCGCTTTGGGTGGTATTGGACATCGTGTACATGGTTTGTCCAATGCCAATATCTTGCCATTCATTTTTGTACAATTCAGGGGGGTATTCCCTTACTTTCCTAACTGCCTGTGTATATTGGTAGCTAACTTCCCTGAACAGTTGCATATCGCGGGGGCTATTCGATGCTAATGAAGTACGCCACAGGATGTTTTTGTGCTGGTCAATGGCAGTTATGTCTGGAGTTAACCAAGGGCTATATCTGTTCTTAGTTCAACATTTTTTGAATGGGGCATGCTTATTGAAGATGGTGAGGAAAAGCACTTTTAAAGAATTACCTCAACTGACGGAATGAGGTCAATATCCTTCCAGGATACCCTTCCCAAAGCCTTCCTAAGCCAGGATTCAGACATGGCTAGGACATCAGGGTTGGCGGAGTGTGCTAAAGCAGTGAATTAAACAAACGTAGGGAGTAGGCTTCTGGTGTTAACATGCATGAAACTAAGGCTTTTACAGTTACAGAAGTCAACAAATCATAGTGCCAGGAGAAAAGGAGAGGAACTGGGGGCTACAGGGCCTGGGTTAACTTCTACATCACCAGAGGAATAGAGGAAGAGTAGGATAAGGGTACGGATAAATGCTATAAGATCTGGTCGTCTAGTGCGTTGGGTACAGAGAATAAAAGCACATTTCTGGGCGTGGTAGAATTAGATTCAGTGCATTTTGTACAGACAATGGTATGGTGGGATGTGAGTACAGTTGAGGTAAACCTAGGTGTTGAGTAACAATGACAGTCTCCATCACTTTTGTTTACTGTGGATTTGGTGGTCCACTACAACTGAAGGCTAAACAAGGTGGGTGCAGCTCTGGATTGTGTGAGCTTTGTTCACATAAGTACAGCATCACTACTCTTATTTGGTCTACTAGGCAAGGAACACAGACAGATATGTGAGGGATTGAGTCTTCTAGGACCTCTGCATTCTGTTTTCTGTCTGTTGGCTCTATTCAATGCTCTATTCAATGCCTTCGTGGCCATTCAAAGAGGTGGGAATATTTACACTGCTTATATTTAGCATGGGCATTGTGGTGACTGTTAATTTCATTCTGCTCAAATGAAAGTAATCCTCTGTGTTGATTCACAGGATCGAAATGAAGGCATTATGAAAATAATTTTATAATGACCATTTCTAATGGAAATAATGATCTTTGCTGATTTGAGCAGAGGGCTGGAAAATGCAGGTGCACAAAGACTGATCCTCAGGCCCAATTTTCCTTTATGGTGTTGTAAAGAACAGCATGGTTGGGATGAGTACAATTATGTTTTCACGTTGTGAATAATTACAGAAATTTAAATCATAATGCTTTGATGACACTTATGCCATTGTGCTCCAGTTTGTTCCCAGTATGCAATTGAGACCAGCTTGGTCCAATGTCTAATACCTCAGATCCCAAGTAAACGCCTTAAAAAGGGTTATTAGGATTTACACAGACAGAATGCAATTCATGGAAATTAGAAATTGGGCCTTGAGTAGGCCTTGGTAAAGATGAACCATTACAGACAGCAAATGTTTGTGTCGTTAATGTCTTTTCTGCTTGCCAAAGCTTTGATCTCTGTAATTTGACATGTAGGATTACATTGACCAAATATTTTTCCTCCTCTCGTCAAAATGGAATATGACAAAAAAATAGAAATTATATTTAGTGTGTATAACATTTTGGGTCAACTGATTAAACTCAGGGAAGAACTTTAGTTGTTATACTGGGGCATATTAAAAGCTACTTCTAATTTAGCTAAAAAGCTAATCCAAATATGGAGAAACTACAGTCGTGATTTAAGGAGGATTAAAAGCAATTGTTCTGGTAACCCTTAGCAACAGACTGGTATAGGAACCATTTAGTTAATATATTGTTTCAGTACATATGGCATGGTAGTCTACCCATTTTTTAGGTGCTTGATTGTTGTTGGTTTTGTAGCACAATGTTTTGTTTGTGTATTATTCTACACAGTGGCCATTATTCTAAAAAGCTCTGCCCCAAATCAAGACCAAATTTGGTTGTTCCAGACCGGACCAAATTTGTACCAATCATAGACGTATATGTTTCACAAGTTTGGACATCACAGTACAGCATAGCACAGCACAGTAGAGTATAGCTCAGTACATTACAGTACATGGTAGTACAGTACAGTACAGTAAATACTGTACTCTAGTGTGCTCTATTGTACTGTACTAAACTCTACTGTATAGTACTGTACCATGCTCTCCAAACTTGTGAAACAGACATCTATGATTGGTTCAGATTTGGAGTGAACAAATTTCAACTACTTTTCAACGTCCATGAACGTCAGGTGTGGTAGGTGCTCAGTGGGTGAGAGGGCTGGTTACAGTAAACGGAAAGAGAGGGGGCTCATGGGTAGGTGTCAGTAAAAGCTGGGAGAGGTGACATAAACTGGAGAGAGAGAGAAGAAAGACAGGGAGAGAGAGGGGAAAGGGAGATACCTAGTCAGTTGTACAATTTAATGCTTTCAACTGAAATGTGTCTTCCGCATTTAACCCAACCTCTGAATCAGAGAGGTGCAGGGGGCTGCCTTAATTGACATCCACAACATCGGTGCCCGGGGAACAGTACGTTAACTTCCTTGCTCGGGGGCAGAACGACATATTTTTACCTTGTTACCTGCCCAACGCTCGTACACGGGATGGGTACTCACGACTGTTTCAGTGGTGTGTATTCATGGGTGCCAAGGGAAGCCAGGTAGCTCCAAATTTTTAAACAATAAAAAAATAAAATGATAATTTGAGGATGTTTAAATGTTTCAATTGAAATGGTGCTGGAACAGTGGTGCTCCTGTTGTCTTTGTGCTGATTTGTGCTAACTCTGTGGTTATCACAATGCCTCTTTATATGTTTTCATACCCTACATTACTCATCTCATATGTATATACTGTACTCTATACCATCTACTGCATCTTGCCTATGCCGTTTGGCCATCACTCATCTATATATATTTTATGCACATATTCGTATTCATTCATTTACACTTGTGTGTATAAGGTAGTTGTGAAATTGTTAGGATATATTACTGCATGGTCGGAACTAGAAGCTCAAGCATTTCGCTACACTTGCATTAACACCTGCTAACCATGTGTATGTGACAAATATTTGATTTTATTTTATTTGGTTGTAAATCACTAGTTGTTTAGTAAACTGTTGAAAACATTCACTTGCTTGACCATACTGCAATGATAACTGTGTGTATGCGATATATGCAATATTTGCTTTGTGGACTTCACCAGACAGATGTTGCTCTTCGGTTTTGTGATGAAACAAACCTATGTGTAGTTGAATTTATTCGGCCACTGTGTTGTTGTCACGGCCTTATTGTATATCACGCTGGCGTATGAACAAATAGGTTATAGAGCAAACAACGCAATTATCACAACATAGGTTGTAATATGGCTTTTTTACAGGCTTGGCTTGGCTTCCTCAGTGATTTTACCCACGCATTGCTACTGGACTGTTCACACTCTTGTTTAGACCACAACATGACAGAAAGAGAAAGAAAAGCCAATTCAGTTGCAGTCACATTGCGTACTGATTTTCTGGTCATTCTGTTACTGATTTGGAAACAGAATGATGCATTTTAATTACATAAATCATATTTTTCAATATAAACACTGTAACTAATTGGTAGGTGTACCTTTAGTTGTTACTTCTGTGAACTTTCATAATCCTCCCTCATGAGGTAAAGAAATACAAAAATGTCCTAAAGATATTGTTTTTCTTTTGGTGACAGAATGGCAAGACACTAGACAATATTTCTTAAATTTACAGAAAGCAAATCATTTCTGCCAAAACTAAATATAAATGTTGATATTAGTTCGCAGGGGTCTTCAACGTTGTAATGAGTACGATGGGAGACAGAGTGCTGGTTTCAAGCGCAGGGCGCAGCGAGTGTTTATTAGTAAAGGACCACGGGAGGAGGCAGGAAGCTGGGTCCAGGGGCAGGAAGTAGGTCATACACAGGGACTCCAAAAAGGTAACAGTACAGGCAGGGAAAAGGCTAATAACGTAGTCCGGGAGATCAGGCAAGAGGTTGATGACAGTAAATCTGAAAGGCAAAAGTATAGGCAGGGAATAGGAAAAAAGTGTTGTTAGTGAGGATGGCCAAAAACTACGATACACGGGAGTACTAATAAAATAAAATAAAATTGTATTTGTCACATACACATGGTTAGCAGATGTTAATGCGAGTGTAGCGAAATGCTTGTGCTTCTAGTTCCGACAATGCAGTAATAACCAACGAGTAATCAAACCTAACAATTCCACAACAACTACCTTATACACACAAGTGTAAAGGGATGAAGAATATGTACACAAAGATATATGAATGAGTGATGGTACAGAACTGCATAGGCAAGCTGCAGTAGATGGTATAGAGTACAGTATATACATATGAGATGAGATGAGTAATGTAGGGTATGCAAATATTATATTAAGTGGCATTGTTTAAAGTGGCTAGTGATACATTTTTACATCAATTTTTCCATTATTAAAGTGGCTGGAGTTGAGTCAGTATGTTGGCAGCAGCCACTCAATGTTAGTGATGGCTATTTAACAGTCGGATGGCCTTGAGATAGAAGCTGTTTTTCAGTCTCTCGCTCCCTGCTTTGATGCACCTGTACTGACCTCGCCTTCTGGATGATAGCGGGGTGAACAGGCAGTGGCTCGGGTGGTTGTTGTCCTTGATGATCTTTATGGCCTTCCTGTGACATCGGGTGGTGTAGGTGTCCTGGAGGGCAAGTAGTTTGCCCCCGGTGATGCGTTGTGCAGACCTCACTACCCTCTGGAGAGCCTTACGGTAGTGGGCGGAGCAGTTGCGGTACCAGGCGGTGATACAGCCCGACAGGATGCTCTCGATTGTGCATCTGTAAAAGTTTGTGAGTGCTTTTGGTGACAAGCCGAATTTCTTCAGCCTCCTGAGAAATAAACAGAAATAAACAGAGCTCAGAATAGAATGTGTATCAAAAACAAACTGGGCTGGAAAGTGAGCTGCGTTCAGGGGATCTATGTGTTTGAGAGTGTGAGTTGGAAAGTGGGCTGGAAAGTGAGCTGCGTTCAGGGGATCTATGTGTTTGAGAGTGTGAGCTTGAAAGTGGGCTGGAAAGTGAGCTGCGTTCAGGGGATCTATGTGTTTGAGAGTGTGAGTTGGAAGCAGACATGTATTTCTAATACATTTTAAGACTTTTTCTGCTATGTGTTGTCTAAGACCCCTTTTCCATCTGTTTGACCATAATTCAAAGCCTTTGCTTTTTCCACATCTTTGGGATGGAAAATGGTTGAAAAATGTATATATGCCTCAATTAAAAACAAATATAGACCCTTAGCTTTCATTTGACACCAACTTTGATGTGCTCCTCTGAGCCGCACATTGGATTTCATGGGGCTTTTTACATGGAAATGCCCATATCCACCTACCCAGAGGATGTGCAGCATCTTATAACCCCTTCGCTCACTTGGTGGATACAGTATCTTACCACCACGCCATTCTATCTTCTGGCCCCCGGGTGCAAGTTTTGTCTTTTGCCCAGTCTTTATACAGTTGATTGAAATAATCAAAGCTTGATGATGAGTTGGTTATTTTAATAATCGGTGTAGTGCCCCAGGACCCCAGGACCAAGTTTGGGAAACCCTGCCGTAGAGCGCTGGTTACTAATTTAATAACCTGAAATCTGACCCAGAGCCGCTGACTGGACTGGCAGGAAAAGTTGCATCCATTTCTGGGAAGTATTATTAGCTTTCTAACAGATATGAGATGGTAAAGTGTGCAGGAGGAGCATCCCAGTGCTGCCTGGAAAGTGTGTCAGTTACCTGGGGGATTGACCAAACAATACAGAGTGACAAGGCTCAAACCAAAGGTTGCATTACTGGGTGGAGATCGGCCCCGCCCTTCAAAGTTGTGAGAACCTAAACCTGGTCTAAGCTACAGGGTCACTGGAGAGAGAGGTGTGGAAAGAGTCAGGGGAGACGAGAAAGAGAGAGATGCAACCAGAGATGGGGGGGGGGGGGGGACAAACTGGCAGACAGACAAAGTGGTGCCAGGCACTGCCTATGCCCTGCAGCCAGACCTTTCCCAGCTTCATCCCCTGCAGGCCAGCTGTTTCTTGGCCACCAGGATACTCCCCGGGAGGTTAGCTATGTGTTTGTGTTGTTTCTCTAGAATAACCACAAGGCAGGGCAGCCTTCCTTTCCCCTCCCCTTCTCACCCCATATGGGAGATGGAGAGATGGATCACACACACACATCCACCTGAAAACCACTGTGTCTTTGGTCATGTGCCTCAACAGCTGTATCACTGACCCATAATTCACTGACTGTTGTCTACTCAAGACAAACTTGATCACTCAACCTATTTTCTCCCATTCTTCCTTGCAGATTTTCTCAAGCTCTGTTAAATTAGATGGGGAGCAGAGCCAAACAGCAATCTTCAAGTCTTTCCACAGATTATCAATGGGATTCAAGTCTGGTATTTGGCTGGGCCACTCAGGGACTTTCACTTTCTTGTTCTGAAGCCATTCCAGCGTTGCTTTGGCTGTATGCTTGGGGTCATTGTCCTGTTGGAATGTAAATCTTCGTCCCCCAGTCTAAGGTTGTTTGCACTCTGAAGCAGGTTCTCATCAAGGAATTGCCTGTATTTGGCTCTATTCATTGTTCCCTCTATCCTTACCAGTCTCCCAGTGCCTGCGACTGAAAAGCTTCACCATAGCATTATTGCTACCACCACCACGCTTCACAGTAGGGGTGGTGTTTACCACCACAAAACAATGCTGGCACTAAGACCGCACTCAACGAGCTGTATAGGGTCATAAGCAACCACCCAGAGGTGGCGCTTGCATGGCTAGTGACTTCAATGCATAAAAACTGAAATCCGTTTTACTCATTTCTACCAGCATTTTACCTGTGCAACTAGAGGCAAAGAAACTGTAGATCACCTTTACTCCACACACAGAGACGCATACAAAGCTCTCTCGCTCTCTATTTGGCAAATCTCATCATAACTCCATCTTCCTGATTCGAGCCTACAAGCAAAAGGTCAAATGGAAAGTACCAGTGACGCGCTCAATACAGAAGTGGTCCGGTAAAGTGGATACAGCCAGAGCATAGACTTGCTTCGCTAGCACAGACTGGAATATTTTCCCTGGGTTAATCCGATGGCATTAAGGAGTTTACCAAATCAGTCACCAACTTCATTAACAAGAGCCCAGCAGCAACAATGTTATCCCCACATTGACCTACGTTCATATCCCAATCAGAAGCCATGGATTACTGAGCTAAAGGCTAGAGCTTCTGCTTTCAAGGAGTGGGACACTAATCCGGACGCTTATCCTGGTATGCCCTTCTACGATCCATCAAACAAGTGTCAATACAGGACTAAGATTGAATCCTACTACAATGGCTCTGATGCTCGTCGGATGTGGCAAGGGTTTGCAAACAAAGGGAAAACCAGCCGCAAGCTGCCCAGTGACACAAGCCTACCAGATGAGCTAAAGTCATTCTATGCTGGCTTAGAGGATAGCAAAACTGAACTATGCATGAGAGCACCATCTGTTCCCGACGGTTGTGTGATCACACTCTCCGTAGCCGATGTGATTAAGACCTTGAAATATTTTAACATTCACAAGGCCGCAGGGCGAATCACACTGCCCTTTCCCACCTGGACAAAAGGAACAGTGTATTCTGGAAGTATTCTGACCACTTCCTTTGTACCACATTGTGTTACATTACAGCCTTATTAAAACATGTATTAAATTAAACAACATCGTCAATCTACACACAATACCCCACAGTGACAAAGAGAACAATTATTTGTAGATATTTTTACACATTCATTACAAATAAAAAAATAGAAATACCTTATTTACATAAGCATTCAGACCCTTTGCGATGAGACTTGAAATTGAGCTCAGGTGCATCCTGTTTCCATTGATCATCCTTGAGATGTTTCTACAACTTGATTGGAGTCCACCTATGGTGAATTTAATTAATTGGACATGATTTGGAAAGGCACACACCTGTCTATATAAGGTCCCACAGTTGACAGTGCATGCCAGAGCAAAAACCAAGCCATGAGGTCAAAGGAATTGTCTGTAGAGATCCGAGACAGGATTGTGTTGAGGCACAGATCTGGGGAAGGGTTCCAAAACATTTCTGCAGCATTGCAGAAGATCCCCAACACAGTGGCCTCCATCATTCTTAATTAGAAAAAGTTTGGATCCACCAAGACTCTTCCTCGAGCTGGCCACCTGGCCAAACTGAGCAATGGGGGGATAAGGGCATTGGTCAGGGAGGTGACCAAGAACCCGATGGTCACTCTGACAGAGCTCCAGAGTTCCTCTGTGGAGATGGGAGAACCTTCCAGAAGGACAACCATCTCTGCAGCACTCCACCAATCAGGCCTTTATGGTAGAGTGGCCAGACGGAAGCCACACCTTAGTAAAAGGCACATGACAGTCCGCTTGGAGTTTGTCAAAAGGCACCTAAAGACTCTCAGACCATGAGAATCAAGATTCTCTGGTCTGATGAAACCAAGATTGAACTCTTTGGCCTGATTGCCAAGAATCAAGTCTGGAGGAAACCTGGCACTATCTACGTTGAAGCATGGTGTTGGCAGCAGCATGCTGTGAGGATGTTTTTCAGTGGCAGGGACTGGGAGACTAGTCAGTATAGAGGGAAAGATGAATGGAGCAAAGCACAGAGAGATCCTTGATGAAAAAGCAGGAGTGGCTTTGGGACAATTCTCTGAATGTGCTCGAGTGGCCTAGCCAGAGCCTAGACGTGAACCTGATCGAACATCTCCGGAGAGACCTGAAAATAGCCATGCAGCGACGCTCACATTTAGTCTACACCTGTTGTTTATGAAGCATGTGACAAATAACATTTTATTTGATTTTGTTAGACGGGTGATGAGCTGTGACTTGTTTTCTCCAGACATAGCGCTTTGTATTCAGGCCAAAGAGTACATTTTTTGTCTCATCAGACCACAGAATCCTTTTCCTTATGATCTCAGAGTCTTTCACATGCCTATTTGAAAACTCCAGGTGTGCTGTCATGAGACTTTTTCTCAGGAGTGGCTTCCATCTGGCCACTTTCCCATAAATCCCACATTGGTGAAGTGCTGTAGAGACTGTTGTCCTTCTGGCAGGTTCTCCCAATCTCAGCCAATGAACTCTGTGGTTCGGTCAGAGTGGTCATTGTGTCACGTCGGCTCCTGCTCCTCCCCTCCAGCGTACAACATCGCCAGAGTACTAACTAATGGTCCTAGGATTCATCATTACGCACACCTGGTACTCATCATTATGCACACCTGTGAATCATTATGATTCATTATGATTCACACCTGGACTCCATTACCATCATCATTTCCTCCCATTTATATGTCACTCTCCCATGTTCACTCACCAGTTGGTATTGTTCTTGTGTATCGGCGTACTGCCTTATGTTAGTGTCGTTTTGTTGTTTTATTAAAATGTTTCACCTGCTTCCGACTCACTGCCCCATCATTATAGAATACCATCTCAAAATATGGAACCAGCAGGACAAACGGACATCTCCCAGATGATCAATGAACAAGGTGACCTTCTTTGTCAACTCCATGATCAGCTGGTTCAACTGGGGACGGCCATGGAAGATGTTCTCCGCAGTCTACAACGCCTCAACAGCGGAGGATATTCTAAAGCCAGTCTACCCAAAGAGTCAGCACACGAGCCCATTTAGCAACCCGCTTAGGTCAGCGATGCCCGTCTATCCCTACCAGAGAAATATGACGGGACACCATCCAAATGCCGTGGCTTCCTCCTTCAGTGCTCCCTCTATTTTGCACATCAGATGGGAGCTCCCACCACCGAGAGGTCTAAGGTTGCCACGGTTATTTCTCTGCTGACTGGGCAGGCATTGGAATGGGCTACGGCCGTCTGGGAGAGAAGAGAGGAGGAGCTCGAGTCTTATGAGGGGTTCATGGCTCTGTTTTAATGTATTTTCAATCATCCCGCGGAGGGCAGAGGGGGAGATGAGTGTCTGCTCCAGCAGGGGAATCAGACGGCTGCTGGGTATGCACTTACCTTCTGGACACTAGCAGCTTCCAGTGGATGGAATGAGCTGGCGCTCAGCACATTATGTAGAAGAAGTCTGCGCGAGGAGGTCCAGATGGAACTGGCCTGCCGAGATGACAACCTCACCCTGGACGCACTCATTGCGATGGCCATCCTTCTGGATAACCTCCTCCGGAAGTGTCAGCATCTCCATCGCTTCTCTCCCTCCTTCAGCAAGTGTTTGGGATCAGTGCCTGAACCCATGGAGGTAGCGGTCACACGTCTTCCTGCGGCGGAAGAAACCCACATGGATGCAGCTGGGGTTCTGTCTGTATTGTGGCCAGGGAGGTCACAAGCGCCAGCGGTGTCCATTATTTCAGAATCTGGGATCCACTAGAGCAGAGAGAGGTGGTCACGTGATGTTACATCCCCCGGACCAGGAGTGATCTACTGCTCTTCCAGACTCATTTTAGTACCTATCACTCTGGCTGACTGTCCCTCATGTTCTGTGTCTACAGCTTTAGCGGATTCTGGCGCCGCGGGGAACTTTATGGATCAGACCATTGCTTCCTCTCTCAATATTACTACCTACCCGCTCTCCTCTCCTTTTCCGGTTCAAGGTCTCTACTGTTGGCCTCTAGGATCCGGAACCATCACACACATCACCCAACTACTCACCCTCACCGTGGAGCCCAATCACCGGGGAAGACATCCTCTTCTTCATCACCAGTTCACCAGTTCACAAGATCATTGTCGGCCTACCTTGGCTTCAGCGCCACAACCCTACCATCTCATGGTCGAGGATGAGAATCACCGACTGGTCACCTGAATGCCGGAAGACCTGCTTTCCTGTCCTCTGTTTTTCCACGTCGGTTGAGAGTCCTGTGGTTGCCCTCCAGCCCAACATCTAGGAGGAATATCTTGGAATTCTCCGAGACCCACACTACCTGTCTACCTCCTCATCACTCCTGGGACTATGCCATTGACCTGTTTTCCCAGTGCTACACCTCTGCGCAGACGCATCTACCCTCTGTCAGTGGCTGAGACCCAGGCCATGGAGGACTACATTCAAGAGGTGCTCCAACAGGGTTTCATCTGCAGGTCCACGTCCCCTGCGTCGGCTGGTTTCTTCTTAGTAGCCAAGGAGGGAGGATTACGCCCTTGTATCGATTACCGTGGACTCAATGACATCTCCACGAAATATCGGTACCCTCTCCAGCTGCTTCCGTCAGCCATCGAGCAGCTCCGCGGGGCCCGGTTCTTCACCAACCAGGACCTGCGGAGTGCCTACAATGTCATTCACATCCGGAAGGGGGATGCGTGGAAGACGGCATTCAGCACGGTGTCTGGTCACTACAAGTACTTGGTTATGCCCTTTGGCTTAGCCAATTTTCCATCACTGTTCCAGCGAGGTGTTCAGGGACATGCTCAGACATCGAGCAATACATTGCGTTCTTGGTCACCTCCCTGACCAAGGTCCTACTTGCCCTGTTGCACAGTTTGCTGGGGAAACCAATTCTAGGCAGAGTCTGGGTAGTTCTATATTTTTTGCAATTTCCCAATGATGGAGACCACTGCTCTTGGAAAATATCCACACTCAAGAAATGGTTTTCTACCTTTCCCCAGATATGCCTCATCACAATTCTATCTCAGAGATCGACTGACAGTTCCTTGGTGTAGTTTCTGCTTTGACATGCACTGTCAACTGTGGGACCTTATATAGACAGGTGTGTTTCTTTCTAAATCATGTCCAAACATTCGAATTGGCCACAGGTGGACTCCAATCAAGTTGTAGTGACAACTAAAGGACATCTTATGTTCAATAATTAAGCTAACATTTCTAAAAACTTGTTTTCACTTCATCATTATGAGGTATTGTGTGTAAATGGGTGAAATAAATACATTTATTTAATCTATTTTGAATTCAGGCGGTAACACAACAGAATAATGAGTCAAGGGGAATGAATAAGTCAAGGGGTATGAATACATTCTTGTTTTATCACATAAACTGAAATTAGGCTAACTATTAGAACTTTAGCAACCAGGAAATGGCTGAGCAATTTTGGCATAGTGCATCTTTAAATGCTGTTCAAATGTCCTATGAACTAAATTAAAATGCCATGTGTCTCGAAATCACTTTCAAATGTGACTTGCCATTCAATCTGGAGAGAAACATAATGGGGATGTATTACAATCTGCTTTCTTATGCTTTATGGAGCTACAAATTTGCATGTTGAGAATGCTGTGGTAATATTAGGTAAAACTAAAATAACAAATTCTAAATGTTCTTGAAAGGTTCTGAGGACGTCCAAGACAAGGTAAATGTGCAACATTGTGGGAATGTTCTGCTCAACCTATGTGAATATTACAAGCATTTTCATGCAACACCCCAAACAACTCCCATGACTTAATGAAATGTTCTGGGAACCTTTAAACAACTTAGACCAGGTGTTCTGTCAACATTCTTACAACATTTTAGGGATGTCATGCGTAACCTAATTTGAACACTGTATGAATGTCATCACTGAGCATATTTTGTGTTTTGAGAACCTATCTCTTATCATTCCCAGAACACAGACGAAACGTTATTATTATTTTATATTTGATTGTATTCTGCATTGTTGGGAAGGGCCCATTTCACTGTTAGTCTACACCAGTTGTTTGCGAAGCATGTGACAATTAAAATGTAATTTGTACCATCAGGTGAATGTTTATTTGCACACTAAAATAAACATTGCAAAACTATCTGCACACCTTAATTGGGGAGGACGGGCTAGTGGTAATGTCTGGAGTGGACTTTGTGGAATGGTATCAAATACATTCGCTCCGTTCTGGCCATTATTGTGAGCTGTCTTCCCCTCAGCAGCCTCCTTTGAGCCGCACAACTGGACAGTTATTGTGTTTCGGGAACATATATTTTGTGATGTCCCCACAGTGTTCTCACCAGTCTGTTCCCACAACCTAATGAAACATTCTGGGAACCTTTTAAAGAACCAATTAAATGTGTTCTAGGAACGTTCTTGCAAAACGTTTTTTTGCAACCTAAAAGAAATCCTGTAGAATCATCCGCACAACTGGACAACCTTAAAGAACCAATTTCAAGTCGGGTCCCGATGCAAAACCAGTTGAGAAACTCTGGTCCAACTTCCCTGAACCTACAGTAAATACAATTATTATTTGCGCTCTTCCCATGACAGCTCCCTCTGTGACTGTTGTAATAATGCCATGTTTTTTTATATGGCTTTTATTGTGTTGGTATCTCATTGTCCGTGACAATGGTGGTTCTCAAATCTCTCCTAGTTGAGCCCCGGACGTTTCACAGTTTTATTGTAGGCCTGAACTAGCTCACCTGATTCAAGTAGTCAAGTGTTTGATAAGTAGTTAAAATACATGGAGCGGTTGACCACCCAAACAACCATCCTAATCTGTGGATGGTAGTGTAGTTAGTCTGTCATAATCCAATTGTTTTATGTGACAATACAGTAATGTCTGTGTTGAAGCAGTCTTGTGCTAGCCTGGTCCCAAGCTGTGCTATAGTCAACTTTTTTACTGTTATGATGCCATACAAGATAGAGGAGGTTCTTGGAAATTAACGTAATCTTTTTTGAGGAACTGTCAATGACTTGCATGGCATGCAATTGACAGGCTTTCCAGAGGCATTCTTAAGCATAACAATAGCTTGTCTGGAAGTGTGCTACTTCTGCTACCACTAATACAGCATAGCTGGGTCAATAGCTGTGCTTGAACACTTGGATAAAATGACTAAACATTTCTCCAAAAGTCTCCAACCAGCACATCTTGTAAATCATTTAAAAATATACCTTCTGTAAATTAAAGCAAAGCCTGACATTATTGCGTTTACTTTAAACTTTAAATGCCTTTATTAATGGAATTTTGCCAGGGGCACATGAAACTCCAAGAAGTTGATATTTTGCCAAAATGTCTTACTTCCAAGCTGACACACTACGTTTTAAATAGAGTGTATAGTTTCATATTAGTAGCATTAGTGTCCGTTCTTTGAAGCTGTACTTAGTAATTTGGTAACAGGTTGGAAATAGGCTGTGGGGTAAAATGAGACTCTGTTGTCCTGGTAACAACTACCCACCTCTTATTTTTGAATCAAGCATGTAGCATAAGGTGACATTTTGCTATAGGGAAGTCACAATTCTCAGCACAGTATCCATGCAGCCACTCCTTTCCAGTGGCTTACAGTAAACAAACAGGAATACAACTGGAACCAAAGATAAACACCACATTGGTATTTTAATGACATTTGTGAAGCTATTGACCTAATAGTTTTAAAAGAGCTATTATTCAAAGAGCATAACATGCATCATTTAATAGGCGGACATGGTTTGAAGATATCGTTTTTTCCTTCAAATGAAACAATACAATTCTCATAGAGCGCTTTAACAAGACATTTGTTGGAGTTTCCTACCTAAGCAAATTGCTGTAGGTAGTATATTGTATAAGTAACTGATTGTAATATTTCAACATTTCTGGAGTCTGATACCTACAGTATGCGCTTTATAAACTTTAAATTGATTCATATTTCAAGACATAGTTGGAGATCATTTTCTGTTTCTTGAATTATGTGCCTTAAGGCCCTATATCCTCTGGTGGATTCAATTTTGCCACATCTCTTGCTGTTGCCCCTAACCATGCAAAATCTAAGCTGTGTATTGTGTTTTCTTCAGAACAATGGTGTGCCCCTGATGAAAGGTGACACAGAAAAGGTGAAATATGATCAACTGTCAACTATGTTATACAGGCCAGATTCATCTCCTGTAACCATGTTACTGGTTGGCTAGAGCCAAACCTGTTGTTGATGCTACACAACCATATAGCTTTATGTAACATCAAAACATGTCTAACTGTCACGCGGAGTCTGCTCTTCAACCCAAGAGCAGACTCAGACTAGGAGACTGGGATGAGGTAACCAAGGTATTTATTGAAACACGGGGGGAAGATTGGGTGCAGGTCAGGTTGCCGGAAACCAGGTGCGGAGGCTGAGGGAGGTGGTGGGACAGGGTAAGCAGGTCCGGAGGGGAATCCAAGGGAGGGTAGAGTGGGGAATCCAGGGCAGAGTAGCAGGACTGATGAGAGGTCGGACTGGAGGCAGAACTGTAGCGGAGAGGAAAACAGCGTCAGGGAAGGGATAATAGGCCCAACAAGAAAACAGGAACAAACAGCTAGAAATATGGACTGACTGAGCAGAGATTACCATCTGGCAGAGTGAAAGTGGCAGGAATGAGTATTTATAGAGGTCTTGATTATGGAACAGGTTGCTGGTGGGGATCTGCTCTGACTCCAGCACACCTGTCTCCGCCCACACAACATACACACACAAACACATACACACACACAGAGGGAGAGGGAGAGAGCATTGGGGGAGTGGCGGCAGGTCAAGGAGACACAGGATGAGCACTAGAGGGCATGGCAGGAGCAGATGTGACACTATCATTGATGTATTTAAAAATATATATTTAATATTTTGTTGGGCAAATGAGTAACACTAATAAGATGTTTGAAAAACATTTGAGCTGATATTTTGAAAGGGAATACAGTGACACTCACTGTGGAACTTTGACATAAGAATCCCTGTTCCATAGCTACTATTAATATTGACAAGGTAGATACCAATATTACTGGCCTAGTGGTCCAGATCTATTTGGCTTTAGCTAACTCCTCACCGTGTTTGTTCGTTGTCATGTCCTTCTTATCCACACCTTCCTTTTTCATGTCAGTAGTTTCTTTCTGAAATCCTAGATAATGACACGGCATGTGTTAGTAACCCAGTGGTCTTTGACCAAGTCAGATACGTAGTATTGTCACGACTTCTACCGAAGTCGGTTCCTCGACTTGTTCGGGCGGTGTTCGGCGGTCGACGTCACCGGTCTTCTAGCCATCTTCGATCCATTTTTCATGTTCCATTTGTTTTGTCTTGTTTTCACACACAACTGGTTTCAATTCCCTAATTACATGTTTTATATTTTCCCTCTGTTTCCCCCCATGTCCTTGTCGGGAATTGTTTATTTTGTAAGTACTCGTGCTATGTGTTACTGGTGCGCTACGAGTTTTGCACCCATGTGTTTATTGTTTTGTATGCTGTTAGTTTTATATATCAAACTGCTCCGGCTATTCACCAAGTCCTGCTCTCCTGTGTTTGACTCCCCTGCCACCAGTTACGCACCCCTTACAAGTATATGAGTTCTATAAGAAAATAGCTGTGTATTTCCCAGGAAGAGGATACCGCCATCAAATAATCCTCTACCTCACCTTCACACCTGTTACTGTGACAGTTGGAACCTTATGACGTTAATTAATTTAGAACATAGACTATATATACAAAAGTATGTGGACACCCCTTCAAATTAGTGGATTCAGCTATTTCAGCCACACCTGTTGCTGACAGGTGTATAAAATCAAGCACACAGCCATGTTATCTCCATGGACAAACATTGGCAATATAATGGCCTTACTGAAGAGCTCAGTGACTTTCAACATGGCAATGTCATAGGATGCCCCCTATCCAACAAGTCGGTTTGTAAAGTTTCTGCCCTGCTAGAGCTGCCCCGGTCAACTTTAAGTGCTGTTAATGTGAAGTGGAAAAGTCTAGGAACAACAACGGCTCAGACACAAAGTGGTAGGCCACGCAAGCTCACAGGACCGCCAAGTGCTGAAAGCATAGCGCGTAAAAATAGTCTGTCCTCGGTTACAACACTCACTACCGATTTCCAGACTGTCTCGTAACTTCAGCACAAGAACTGTTCGTAGGGAGCTCCATGAAATGGGTTTCAATGGCCGAGCAGCCACACACAAGCTGAAGATCACCATGCGCAATACCAAGGATCGGCATACAATGACATTCTAGACACATCTGAACTTCTAACTTTGTGGCAACAGTTTCAGCATGATAATGCCTCCGTGCACAAAGCGAGGTCCATAGAAATGGTTTGTTGAGATCGGTGTGGAAGAACTGACCTGCAAAGAGCCCTGAACTCAGCCCCATTGAACACCTTTGGGATGAATTTGCGAGCTAGGCCTAATTGCCCAACATCAGTGCCCGACCTCACTAATGATCTTGTGGCTGAATGGAAGCAAGTCCCTGCAGCAATGTTCCACAATCTAGTGGAAAGCCTTCCCATAAGAGTGGAGGCTGTTATAGCAGTAAAGGGAGGACCAACTTGGAATGAGAAGTTTGACGAGTATGTGTCCACATTCTTTTGGTCATGTAGTTTTTGTGTCCCTCTGTTCATGATTTCTCAGAAGTTCGTGAATTGTTCAACTAGTGTTATTTTAGTTACCTTTTGGGGGGTGGGTGGGGACTTGTCCAGTGGCATCACCATGCAACAGTATTTCCCTCCACTCCTCCCCTTGGAGTTTTAAATGGGGCACCAGCCCTGCTTCCTAATTTGCAGTACCCTGCGTATCCCAGGGAATATCTTGGTGTTGTCCAAATTGATTAGGCGGACATCAGAAGCGGTGAACTGAGTGAAGAGGGGTATTCTGGGTAATTAGGGATTACTAACAATCCGGTAGTTTGTATCATGGCAGGAGGTCGGGAGCGGGTCACAGCACATGGCAAACTTAAGGAGCCGCAAACGCGCGGGCAACGCCAAACCAGAGCAGTCAAGGAGATCGAAGCGTACAGAACCGTGGAGCCAGAGAGACTGGAGAGGCTGGCGACAACAGTGGCATCGCCCCACAGGCAGGGTGGCACTCAGTGAAATTAACAAGCAGCTGCACCTACCGCCACATCACATTCCAGACGGCTTCAGTCACTGACCCACTTTAGCCCTCCCAGCCAGCCCAACTCTCCCTTTCTCCCTCCCTCCCCTCCTTTCTTCCAACCTCCATCTGTTCTCTCCTCTCTCCCTCCCTTCTACTCCTCTCTCCCTCCTCTCCTCCCTTCACATGTCTCTAGAAGTGTTACTAACAAAAGCTCTGGTCAACTAATCATAGGCCAGATTGATCTGATGATCAACTATCTGTATTTTAGAATCACAAATTGGGTTTCCATGGAGAGGAGGCATAATCAAGGAGAGTGCAACTGAAGCCGTTCAAGTATTGTGCAGGTTATTTCTCTCTCTCCGTCTCTCTTAATGTGCCAGACTGAGATGCTTGCTCTTATTCCTGTAATGAAGCCCTCATAATCATGCTAAAAGAAACTCTCGTACATAAAACTTGTTGAGGTTGATTACAAAATACCTGTTGTTACCCCACTGAGAGTTGATTACCACGTTTTTTTCTTCCGAATTCCCAGACGCATTTAACATCTTCTAGAGGCCTTGCATTGTGAGTGAACAGCCTAACGAGTTTGATAGCTGTCATTTGATCGATCTGATGAACCATGTCGAGGGGAAACTGGAGGAAGAAAACTCTGGTTATAGCAGAGTAATTAGTTTTCCCAGTCACTAATTACCTGCACCGCTTATTACAAGGATGATTGACTGTCATTGAAGCATTCTAATTCACAGAATTTTTTTCTTGACAGATTTTGTTTTGTTTTGACAGAAGAATGTACTGTATGATGATATAATTTGCGAAAGTGGCATTTTAGTCCATCAGAAGTGCATGGACAGTTGTTAAAAGGCACTATTCAATAAAAGATGACCTAATCGTCATGGTCAAAGGTCAAATCCGCAAAGTACGATATTTTATACTTGGTGTAAAAAGGATTTGCTATTTAAGAGCTTGTATTGTTTGGCAAAATGTTCCTTCCACATCCTTGTATGCTTGTCGGTCACAGTGTTGTTCTTATAGCACATGTAGCTAGTGTCATTGCTATCTGCTAATGGAATGAGAGCTACAGTCTTCAGCAGATGGTACCCCATCACTTGTCATGGAACAATCCTCTTGTTGCTCCCAACTGCTGTGGAGTGCGTTTAGGGCCTGACTCACCTCACAACCTTTTACTGCAGTGGGCTAAATCAGGATTACGCAGAGTGATTCTTGGTAGTCTTAAACACATCTACTTTGAAACCAAAATGTACACCTCACACACATGGTTATGGGCTTTAAAAAAAAGAAGACACGTACCATGTCAGATATAGAGTTGAAATGTATTCCATTTTGAGTTTACATCCCAATATTACACTTGAAATACATAACAGAAGACTGAAATATAACCAAACTGTTTGACATAGAAACGCCGGCTTTCCGTCCGTTTTTAAAAAGTAACCTTTATTCATGATGAAAAATCTGAATAACATTCCACCCCTGAGGTCAAAGAGGGCACTTTTGGTCATTGACTGCAGGAATCCTTAATGTAATCAATAACAAAGTGCTCATCCCACCTGTGTCTTGATAAAAAGCTGAGCGATGGGTCTGGAGAAATGTAACCATTCTCAAAAAGTGATGGCTATAGTTTATATATATTTTTTAACCTTCATTTTATCAGGGAGTCGTACTGAGACCAATGTCTATTTTACAGATGAGCCCTAAATTGCAGAAAATACAGAAAATACACACATCAATATATAAATACAAAATGCAAGTTGAAGGAAAAACACGGTCATAAAAACAAACATATTCATCAGTAATAAGTTCCTCAATCAGCTTTCTAAATGACCCTAGAGGCACCAGAACATCAAATGTAAGAACATTTTGAAGATTGTACCACAAATAAGGTCCAAGAAAACCAAAAGCTGATATTCCTAACTCAGTATGGTAACTCGTATGTCTAAAGTTCAGTAATTATGCTAGGTATAATGGGACTTACATAGTAATGTATCAACCTACTATGCATGCAAGGACTGACCATCCATGATATCAAAGTTATAGTTTGAACCATGTTTTGAAGCTATACAGTGTTTTTTTTGCATGTACTTTGTTTACAAACATTGGAGTATAACAAGCGTATATGTTGGGTTCACAGGTGTGTACTACAAAACAGGATCAATGCGTTAGCCAATTCACTTTGATAAACAACCAGGAAAAACTACTGATTTTCAGATTCATTAATAAAGCTAAACTTAGATATGTTTTTGGTTATTGAGTCAGTTAGACCATCCTCATTTCAAGCTTCTCTCTCTAAAAAATACAAAGTGATTTCAGAATATTTAGACAAATGAGTTGTCTAATTGATCCTGCTTTGTAGTGTTCCCCACTGGTCGGGTACTACAGTTGAACTTAACTCATGAGGGATTTATAATTTATATTCTTCAAGAATCAATAGGCATATATCAATAATTTATACATCCAAAAATGGATGTAGCAACTAAGGATTCTAGCATTACTCTAGTTGATCCAGGCTGGTTACTCTAGTTGAGCCAGGCTGGTTACTCTAGTTGATCCAGGCTGGTTACTCTAGTTGATCCAGGCTGGTTACGCTAGTTGATCCAGGCTCCACTTCTACCACTACACTCTAAAAAGGTTCCTGGAGGAACCCCTTTTAATGGATCCTCGAAGAACCTTTTGAAAAACATTTTGGGGTACATTTTTGAACTACCCCCCCCCCCCCCTCTATTATTATTATTATTATTACACATAACAATAACAACAATAACACCATATTTTAGTTGTGCAATGCACAATAAAAAAATCAAAGTATTAGGTAAACTCCCAGCAGAGCCCCAAGTCCAGTGGGTATATCATCTGGTGTGTTGATGTTAATGTGTTGATGTCCTCCGTATCCATAGACAGAATTATTTTGCAGTGCACCGTGATCAAACAGGTTTCCTGTTATATTCATCAGATGTGTAGTGAGGGTGAAGTCTGTGAATCCAAACATGTTTAATTATACAGATGTTTAACAAAACATGCACACAACAGTACTCATACTTTGGTTTTTGTGAATGAAAAAAGCTGGTTTGATAATGGTTTTCATACACATACCTTGTCAATAATGTAGAGGCCTATGGGATATTCATTGAAGAGGTAAGGGAGGAAGATGGTACATGTGATGTGCATGCCTTCTCGTCTGTATACCTGCAGACACAGACACAAAAGTGAGCAGTTCAGTCATCTGCACCCAAAACATATTCTTATAGCATACATATTCTTACCTCTTTATTGATTGATATCCATTGAACTGGGTCCATTTTCTGTTTTAGAAAGATTTGCACAAATATGAAAAGATAGATGGTATCATAAAACAACATTAAGTCAGACAAGGGACAAACCTTACCTTAAATTGAGGAGATCTTTACATTTTTCATCTAGGTGCCTGCACCTGCTGTCCTTTCAAATTAAAATCCAAAAATGTTAGTTGGGAAGTTAGATTCCTGCAAGAACCCCCACCAACTAAGGATGTTCCTTGATGAACCCCACCCCCTATGGGGTTCTTGGAATAACGTTTTGGGGTCAATTTTCAGTGCCAAGAACCCTAAGATTCTTCAAAGGATCTTAGAAGAACCCTTGTTGAACCCCTCATTTTTTTGGCTTTAAAGGCTTTAAAATGGAACGTGATGTGCTTAACCCTTATTATTAATGAATTCACCTCAAACACATCATCTAATGACTGAAGAGGGGACTAATAGAGGACGGGCTCAGGTTTGTTGTCAAAAGTGGTTTTAACGGTCCATGAACCTGTTGGAAACAAAGCATGATGTTTTTCCTATCCTCTCTATACTTAATGTCAGCGACACACACAAACCCAGTGCACTGTGTAAATGGTTATCAAATACCTCTGAAGCTGTATATAGTGTCAACAGTTTCTTTGCTAGATAGTTTCAGGTTTGTGGACAAATGTTTTATATGAGGATTAAAGAAAAACACCTCTGGTCCTCAGGTGAATCCCAAAGCAATGCCCGATCCAACATTTCTGGGAATAAATCTCTTTCCAAGATGTGCAGCATCATGCGATGATCTGTAGATTTTGGGGCTGAAAAATCAGAAAAGTAAATGGAGAAGAATATCCAATGCTGGAGAGATTGAATCTATCTTTGGTCATGTAAATGACCGACATTATTAAATTGGCTGAAATTACTTGATGTGCTCTCCTTTGATACAGTAAGTGTCCTGGTACAGTGTGGGCAGTCAGTGGAGTAGTCAGACAGACTGGCAGTACAGAGGCTGGGTTGACGTGCATTAAGTGGAGAGGTACACTACCAATCGTCTCCGCTGCTCCTCAGACCTGGCGTGGTTAGCGTTGGTGCTGTTAGCGTGGCGGTGTCGTTCTCTGAGCTCATAGATCTCATTAATCCGTCCTCCGGGACGGGAGCTCTGCCATCCATCCATCGTACTCAATAACTAACCGCCCTGGATCCCTCTAGACGCCCACACTGATAGAGGGCGAGAGGGCTGCCTTGAAGAACTATCCCCATATCCCCCCAGCTGCTTACCAGATTAACTTCACAATCCCTTACTAACAATCTCTCTCTCTCTCTCTCTCTCTCTCTCTCTCTCTCTCTCTCTCTCTCTCTCCCCCCCTCTCTCTCTCTCTCTCCCCCTCCCTCTCTCTCTCTCTCTCTTAGCCCCCACAGTTAATTTAGCACATTTATTAATTAATTGCGCGTGTAATTGCAAAATTAAGTTTTGGAAAGTTGGTAATGATCTGTGGAATTACACGATGTGGTCACATTATGAGGCAAATGGGGGCTTTAGACTAGACTGTTTTGGGGAGAGAAAGAGGGAGTCCAGGATTCCCAGTGTAATCCAGGAAAAAGCATTTGGTGGTCATTAGGGAGTTTTGTCTCCCTGAGTAATCTTGTGAAGTCCTGTCATGCCCATCACTCATTTCTGACCAACCAGTTTGTCGGTCCGGGTCCAAGGAAAAAAAATCCCATTGATTTAAACTTTGCCACTTTAATTAACTTTCTGCAAGATAATGGGGGATCTGAAGGAAACTCTGGGAAAGTTTTGTCCAAAAGCGGTACGTAATTTATTTTTGTCAGACTTTGTCTGAGAATTAGATTTGAACAGCTCTTCTGAGTTGTTTATTGTCTGGAGTATTTGGGAGCAGATGCATGGTGTTTCTGTAGCGAGTCGATATGAGGACTCTTATTATGTGCTGGAGTGTAAATTCTCTGGATGGAGAGACTGAAATGTCCTTGGGTGTACAATGGGTTGTCTTCTGCACAGCCATGTGAACTGGCAAGAGTTATATGTTCAATAGAAGGCTTTTCACAAGTTGCTCAAGGTACAGATTGCAATCAAAATAAAACCCTTTTACGCTTTCGCAATCGAATTAAACATGCAGCGTTTGTCAATTAAAGCATTCAATTATTGAAGTTTTTGTTTGAATTGATTAAGTGATTCAATCATTTGGATTGATAGAGAATACAGGGACAAAAGCAGAGCTTCTTATGGCAGGTTCACATACTTCTGCACACGTTGACATATGTTTTTTAGGATGAAGTGGAACGCTGTGGACCTGTATACGGTATGTTTGGTTTAGTTTCGTTTATTCATTCGACCATTAAAAAAAACAAGCACACATAAAACTTGAAAAAGCCATACATGCACATGAGTTAAATCATGGAGGATACCACACAATAACGTCTGGGACTTATTTCCATTGTTAAATCATGGAGGATAACACACAATAACGTCTGGGACTTATTTCCATTGTTAAATCATGGAGGATAACACACAATAACGTCTGGGACTTATTTCCATTGTTAAATCATGGAGGATAACACACAATAACGTCTGGGACTTATTTCCATTGTTAAATCATGGAGGATAACACACAATAATGCCTGGGACTTATTTCCAGGGAGGATAACACACAATAAAGTCTGTGACTTATTTCCTTTGTGGTCCTCTTGAAACAAGATGGCTACGCAAGATCCAACACGGCTGAACACAGTATGGCAATGAGATAATAAAACGTACAAACAAAGAAGAAGAACATCTATCTCATCATTGCAGTGACATCATAGGGGTTATTCATATGGGCACAGAAGACATCAAACTGTTTTTTACTTTATTTTAAAAGTTGTCCAGAGAGGACGTTGTTTTTATAGGCAGATACAACTAATTCCACTCCGAGGCTCCAGTATACAAGAAAGCATCTTTCCCAGCATTTCTCCTGAACCTGTATGAGCACACATTTGCAACACCTGATCTGGTGCTGTGATTGTGTGCATCCCTAACACAAGGAAAGTAATCATGGTGACCTTCTGATGTCATGCCATTGGTAGAACACTCCCTTGCTACTTCAGGATGTTGTCCTCCTTCTGGCCAGTTTCTCTCCCTCCCCAGTTCCCAGCAGGTGTGGCCTAATCGCTCCTCTGCCTCTCTCTGCCTCTGCCCCCTCCAGGCCCTCCGGCAGGCGCTGAAAGAGTTAAGTGCGATCCTCCCGATAGTTTGTATGTTTCTCATGCAGTTCTGTTTACCCTGAGAGAAAGGCTTGTATTCAGGGGGAGAGGCTCATCTGTTTGTTTCCCAGGAGTGTCCTCCTCTACAGGTACAAATGACTTGTTGTTCCTGCGTTCCCGTCTGCCTCCTTGGCGACGGATAGACGAGAAGTGCTCAGGGTGCACTGGGACTCCAGTGTGATGGGGGTCATGCCTCTGGCAGGCCGAGCAGAGCAGGGCCGGGGGGGTCACTCAGTCACAGTCACAATCATACACACACAGAGGCACAGCCAGGACCCGTGCCACACCCGCTTTCACAGCCCCTCATTCATACCCTCCGGCCCCCATGCCCCCTGTCCCCTTCCCCAGCCCCCGGCAGAGGGACTGTCACCAAGGTGGGAGGATGGGCGAATCCTATTATAGTATAGGCCGTCATGGAGAAAACTGTGTAAATTAGGGTAGAGCCAGTCAGTCAGAGTGGATCCCTTTAAAGGAAGGGCGAAGTAGTTCAAAGTCTACTATGTTAAAACGGTTTTGGGGGAAGTTTGCTATTTTGTTGTAAAATGTTCAACAGCGCTTGGGTTCTATAAAGGTTTCCAATAACAATAAACATTGCCATTCTAATTGTTTTCCATTCCAGTGTTGAGAAGTTCCACTGTGAATAGTAGTAAAACCGTGTGTTGCACTTGTGTCTGCTTCTCTTTTGAGGGCGAGCGAGGGAGGCACAAAGAGGAGTGAGTTAATCCGGGTGGGTGCATGGGTATTGTGGTGGGGAGATCTAAGGAATCTGATAGAGAGACACTTGATCACATTTATGTGAAGTTTACACCTTTTTTCTTGATCTTTGAGCTATATAGAGATCGCATTTCCAGCCAAAGAAAGGAGGGAGGGGAAAAAGCGGGTCTCTGTGAATGCTGGTCTGGATTGAAAAGCGAGCCTGGTGCTGACAGCTAAATGCGCTAATTTTCTTCTGGGAGTTGGGTTTGTCTCACAGGGGGGCAGTGGGCGATCACCAGATACCGGCCAGGCCCGGCTGCTCTATCCAGCCTCCAGCCTCTAGTCTCCAGCCCAGCACAGTACAGTGATGTCAGGGAGCAAAAGGATCACTAGTTAAGTTTACTTCTGGTTGGCTGGCTGGCTGGCTGGCTGGCAGGCAGGCAGGCAGGCAGGCAGGCAGGCAGGCAGGCAGGCAGGCAGGCAGGCAGGCAGGCAGGCAGGCAAGCAGGCAGGCAGGCAGGCAGGCAGGCAGGCAGGCAGGCAGGCAGGCAGGCAGGCAGGCAGGCAGGCAGGCAGGCAGGCAACAATAAAACATAGAGATATGTGCGGGGGGCAAGGTCAGCAGCACAGGAACACAAACACAACAAACAGATCACTGGACAATTGGAAATGTCACCCCATGCTCTCTGTGTGGTGTGTGTGCGTGCGCGTGTTGATGCACTTGTGTACGTGAAAAGAAAGTGAGCTACAGTTTCTCTAAAGGCAAAACTTACTTAGAGGCTCACATTGAAGAGGACCGGCTCAATGAATGTCAATGGAAGCCAACATCAATTTGAAGTAATACCGTCTTCTCCATTAGGATGGATAATATACTGGGTGACACACCACAGATTTTCACTCATACTGAACGAACTGAACGAATACAATACTTGGTGATAATCCCAGAGTTTTTTTATGTGTTAAGGTTGCTGCTCTGGGTTGTGATTACCTATAATATAAGTGCTTATCTCTAGGCTCTGCTTCATTACTCCCACTGTATTCCGTACAGTGCAGTGAAACCTGAATAAAAGGACCCAGTTTTAATGTTAAACGCTATTTTGGATGAATTAAAAATGTATGAGCCTTGGCGAACAAAGCAGCATTCACCGTAGTTAACAGCAGGGACTTGTGTGGCAATGTCATGTGACAGCAAATCATTTAGAATTGATAGAATTGATAAAACAAACAGTTATATGTTTGTTTATCTTGACGACATAGCATATGTTCCTGTTTTTTTTCTCCCAATTTTGTTTCAAAATAGTAAAAAGAGCTTCTAGTTGCATCAGCCAAAAATAAACTTGCTGTCAGCTAAATTTCCAATCACCCCAGTGCTGTGCTTTATGGGTCCGTGCTATTCGGGATCCTTGGGACCATCCCGACCCCATTGAAGTAGAAATGTAAAATGGTTAAGGGTTAGGATTAGGTTAGGTTAGGGTTTAGAGTATGGACATCCCAAGGATACCATGCTTTATGCTAATAGTAGTCTGAGTGTGAGGTGTCTTCCAGTGATCCACTAGGGGGCAGTGCCACTGCATACCCTCTTTAACATGGAAGTAGTGCAACTCGGTAATTGATCTCTGAGGCTCTTATGGGTATTTCATTTGTAGAATTATGAACAAAGAGGGGCATCCTCTCTTATTACCCTAAGTAGGGCGTATGGAGATGTTATGCTATTAGAAACCTTATAGAAATATCAGGTTATCATACCTTATAGAAATATCAGGTTATCATACATATTTTACTGTTTTCGTTTCTTGATATCACTCAGAGAGCTGGTAAAGCTTGTTCGTTAAAAAACATGTTTTTAATGTAGTTGAAATAGATGGATGTAGATATCACCCCAGAACACCATTTAGACAGGGTAGAATCACTGTCACAAAAGTTCTATGGATGAAGGATTTTCCTGTTGAACGTTTTGTAGAAATTCTTAGTGTAATTATATAACATCCTGTTATTACATAGTTGAACACTTACTTACATCTAAGTCCTTTTAAAACTCAGACAAGTTATCTAAGATATCTGTAAAGACGTTTGTATCACAGCAACTTTGACCAGCGGATCTAAAGATGTGTCAACTCATTGTTGCCTTTGTCATGCAGTAGTGGAGGGCTGAACTACTACAGAACTACTACAGTACTCATGATCATAGAATAACACTTTTCAGTTTTTTTTCTTCTCATTCACCTGGAAACCACCTTGTGTCTAATTCCCTGAGACAATACAAACATTTATGATTAGAGACTCTTCAGTAAAGCTGAAAACGTGTTACTGGAAAGTAAACCCAGTAGTATAACCTGGCTATTGTTTTGGATTTTTTATTTTTTATTATTGTTTGAACTTGTTGCACACCCTTCATGGTGACATCATTCTAGTCACAGATGTTTTCTCCACTTTAAGACTGCAAGACAAAACAGAGCTGTAAACCAGGCCAGCTTGTGGTGAGGCCGTTACCCACAATTCACAGAAGCGCTGGATGGTTCCCACTAGGTTCTGGTCGGCCTGGAAACGGCAACTTATTAATCTTGTGATGGAGGGGCCAGCTGCAGAGATGGCAGTTCCCCTATTTCACACCCAACCTGGGTCTGTCTGTCTGGAGCTGCACTTTTCACTCGTTCAGCTGTTAGCTGTACTCTCTAATGTCTTTAATTTAAAATCATAGTATGTAGGGTATTAGTATCAGTTAATGAATAAACAAACAAGCAAACTCATAAAAAAATACATTGGACAAACTTTGATGGTTGCTTCATGTCATCCTTTTCCCCCTCTTCCCTTTTTTTAACAGTGCTGATTAGGTTTACAAATTCAGAAAGACTGCTTAGTTTTCCAACTTTAATGATATTCCCCCGGCATATCGCTCTGGTTGCCTGGAGACCGGATTTGAGCGAGGCCCCTCATCCGATTCCCACACAGCAGAGACTGAAAAGCAATTTTTCTCCTTGAGCTTTTGATTCAGTCTCTCTCTGAAACCCTTCCCCTGCTGTGACAGTATGGGTGGGCAGAACACTGGCAGAATAGGCCAGGGGTAAAGGGGAGGCCTGAGAGCGACTGGTCACACATCAAGGCCTGAAAACAAAGGCCCCAGGAACGCTCCTTACAAACACAAATTCTCTCCACTGATAGAAAATGTGTCCTCTGCACTTCTGCATAGAGTGGACATCTAGACAAGTCCCTGACGATATTCAGGATGATGCTTAACATAGCACTCTGCAGCTGATATCAACAGGTAGCTAAGCTATGCATATGAGTCTGTTTATGGCGCAATTGTAATTTGCCATTCCATAAAATGAAGGGTAGCTACACACTCAAATATTTAATTTAGCTATTTAAATGTGGTGAATCAGTCAAAAACAAACAGAAAACAAAACTATTCAAAAGAATGCAACTTGTTTTGAGGCAAATAAATCCATTATGACAAAAAAGTCTTAGGGGATTTTCTCAATTTTCTTGCAAAAGTTAAACTAGTAAAATATTAAACTGTTTGAATAGTTTCATACATTTCCCAAACAACCCAGATTTAGCCCTGGCCACTTTGTTCCACTCATGTGAATGGGGAATAAATGGTTGAGGATGTTCCTGCCACTCATCTGCGAGTGAGTGAGTTTCATGTTGCAGTCAAAAATAAAGGCTGCATGTGTGCCTCCCTTATCATGGCCCTCGTGTCATGTAGGCCAAGCAAGCGATAAGCTGCAGCAACTCGGCCACAACAAGGAGGGGACTGTTTCCCCTCATCTCACTGCCAAACTGAGGCCTCCTTCCTGTGGAGCTGTATCTTTCGTGCTCAGCATTTTATTGCCTTTGTGTGGAGATAGCTTACAGAAAGGACACATTGCTGTAAATTACCAGTAGCGAGATAGCTGCTCTACATAGGGGATCGGCAACAGCTATTGTGCAGGTGCTTGTTGATTTGTTTAGTAATGTGTCCATAATGTTTAGAGGCACAGTTGAAGTCGGAAGTTTACATACATACACCTTAGCCAAATACATTTAAACTCAGTTTTTCACAATTCCTGACATTTAATCATAGTAAATATTCCGGTTCTTAGGTCAGTTAGGATAACCACTTTATTTTAAGAATGTGAAATGTCAGAATAAGAGCAGAGAGAATGATTTATTTCAGCTTTTGTTTCTTTCATCACATTCCCAGTGGGTCAGAAGTTTACATTCATTTAATTAGTGTTTGGTAGAATTGCCTTCAAATTGTTTTGAGTTTTCCAACTTGGGTCAAACGTTTTGAGTAGCCTTCTACAAGCTTCCCACAACAAGTTGGGTGAATTTGGGCCATTCTTACTGACAGAGCTGGTGTAACTGAGTCAGGTTTGTAGGCTTCCTTGCTCGCTCAAGCTTTTTCAGTTCTGCCCACAAATTTTGAGGATTGAGGACTGGGCTTTGTGATGGGCACTCCAATACCTTGACTTTGTTGTCCTTAAGCCATTTTGTCACAACTTTGGAAGTATGCTTGGGGTCATAGTCCATTTGGAAGACCCATTTGCGATGTTGCTTCAATGATGCCATCTATGTTGTGAAGTTTACCAGTCCCTCCTGAAGCAAAGCACCCCCACAACATGATGCTGCCACCCCCGTGCTTCACAGTTGGAATGGTGTTCTTCAGCTTGCAAGCCTCACCCTTTTTCCTCCAAACATAACTATGGTCATAACGGAAAACAGTTCTATTTTTGTTTCATCAGACCAGAGGACATTTCTCCAAAAAGTATGATCTTTGTACCCATGTGCAGTTGCAACCAGTAGTCTGGCTTTTTTATGGCGGTTTTGGAGCAGTGGCTTCTTCCTTGCTGAGCTGCCTTTCAGGTTATGTCGACTCGTTTTACAGTGGATATAGATACTTTTGTACCTGTTTCTTCCAGCATCTTCACAAGGTCCTTTGCTGTTGTTCTGGGATTGATGTGCACTTTTCGCACCAATGTACGCTCATCTCTAGGAGACAAAATATGTCTCCTTCCAGAGCGGTATGACAGCTTTGTGGTCCCATGGTGTTTATACTTGCGTACTATTGTTTGTACAGATGAACATGGTACCTTCAGGCGTTTGGAAATTGTGCCCAAGGATGAACCAGACTTGTAGAGTTCTACAATTATTTTTCTGAGGTCTTGGCAGATTTCCTTTGATTTTCCCATGATGTCAAGAAAAGAGGAACCGAGTTTGAAGGTAGGCCTTGAAATACATCCACAGCTACACCTCCAAATAATTTTCTGGAATTTTCCAAGCTGTTTAAAGGCACAGTCAACTTAGTGTATGTAAACGTCTTACCCACTGGAATTGTGATGCAGTGAATTGTAAGTGAAATAATCTGTCTGTGAACAATTGTTGAAAAAATGACTTGTGTCACACACAAAGTAGATGTCCTAACCGACTTGCCAAAACTGTAGTTTGTTAACTAGAAATGTGTGGAGTGGTTGAAAAACTAGTTTTAATGAGTCCAACCTAAGTGTATGTAAACATCCGACTTCAACTGTAGATAGGTAGACACATGTAATATAGACTGAACAAAAATTGTGAAGTGTTGGTCCTATGTTTCATTAGCTGAAATAGAAGATCCCAGAAATGTCCATATGCATTGGAAAAATGTATGTAAAAAATGTATCACTAGCCACTTTAAACAATGCCACTTAATATAATGTTTACATACCCTACATTATTCATCTCATATGTATATACTGTACTCTATACCATCTACTGCATCTTGCCATCTTTAGGTAATACATGTATCACTAGCCACTTTAAACAATGCCACTTTTATGTTTACATACCCTACATTACTCATTTCATATGTATATACTGTACTCGATACCATCTACTGCATCTTGTCTATGCCGTTCTGTACCATCACTCATTCATATATCTTTATGTACATATTCTTCATCCCATTACACTTCTGTGTATAAGGTAGTTGTTGTGAAATTGTTAGGTTAGATTACTCGTTGGTTATTACTGCATTGTCGGAACTAGAAGCACAAGCATTTCGCTACCCTCGCATTAACATCTGCTAACCATGTGTATGTGACAAATAAAATTGGATTTGATTTGCACAAAAAGCTTATTTCTCTCAAAAAGCTTATTTAACCTGCCATCCACCTAACAGGTGTGGTGTGTCAAAAAGCTTATTTAACCTGCCATCCACCTAACAGGTGTGGTGTGTCAAGAAGCTTATTTAACCTGCCATCCACCTAACAGGTGTGGTGTGTCAAAAAGCTTATTTAACCTGCCATCCACCTAACAGGTGTGGTGTGTCAAGAAGCTTATTAAACAGCATTAAAAGGCCACTCTAATATGTGCAGTTTTGTCTCACAATACAATGCCACAGATGTCTCAAGTTTTGAGTAAGCGTGCAATTGGCATGCTGACTGCAACAATGTCCACCAGAGCTATTGCCAGAGAATTTAATGTTAATTTCTCTGCCATAACCCGTCTCCAACATATTTTTAGAGAATTTGACAGTCTGTCTAACCAGACTCACAACAAGGTGTATGGCGTCGTGTGTGGGAGAGCGGTTTGCTGATGTCAACCTCGTGACCAGACTGCCCCATGGTGGCGGTGGGGTTATGGTATGGGCAGGCATAAGCTACTGAAAACGAATGCTATTGCATTTTATCAATGGCAATTTGAATGCACAGATATAACATGACGAGATCCTGAGGCCCATTGTCGTGCCATTCATCCGCCGCCATCCCCTCATGTTTCAGCATGATAATGCATGGCCCCATGTTGCACGGATCTGTACACAATTCCTGGGAGCTGAAAATGTCCCAGCTCTTCCATGGCCTGCATACTCACCAGACCTGTCAACCATTAAGAATGTTTGGGATGCTCTGGATCGATGTGTGTTCCAATTCACGCCAATATCCAGCAACTTTGTACAGCCATTGAAGAGGAGTTGGACAACATTCCACAGGCCACAATCAGCAGTCTGATCAACTCTATGCGAAGGAGATGTGTGGTGCATTAGACAAATGGTGGTCACACCAGATACTGACTGGTTGGTTTTCACCTTGTCAGCTCGGGTATTCGAACCAGCACTAGGCCAACACTCTAACCGCTATGTTAACTGGTGCTTAAAAGTAAAGCAAAGTACATTTTGCTTATGTAAAGGATCCAAGTGTTGGTCCAATCCCTATTTGCTGTCATCATGAAGCCGCTTTCAAACTATTCTGGTACCCAAATGGGAAGCCAGGTTAGAGTTAAGATACAGTAGATGTGCATGGTATCATTGCATGGAAAGTAAGCGCAATAACATACTACATATTACATCTAGATTCAGCACAGATTATTAAATTAGATCTTACTTTGCTACAGCATTTGCAAGCTAATAGCACTAAAGGCTATGTAATTATGTATTTTTCAGGAAGAAATAAATATGTCTGCCTCTCCCGCCCCTCCCCCCATTGCCTGTACGAAATCACAAAGAACATAATGGAGTTTGAATGAAAAGTAGGATTCCTCGTAGCAGTAAGTTGGGGTAGGATAGTTAGGTGCCTTAAAGCCCTGCTTAGAGTTATATATGTGTATTGTCCACATTGAATAATATGGCAATGTGAGTTTGCTTTATGCAAGAAGCTTGTGTGGATTTACAAACTTTGAGTACACCCCACTAGCCCCACTAGCGACCCTGTTAAAGCTCCACCTCGGGATGCCTACATGCTGATGTAAGACTCCTAAATGAGCTTGCTGAGGAGGGCCTAGATTATCCCGGTTGCCAAGCACTAGCCACTCCAACTGCTTTCCACTCCACTGCTTTGAGCCTCTAACACTCTGAAAAGAATCATTTAAAATTAATTAAACCTTTTCGGATTCACCTCCAAATCTCTCTTCTCGTGAGGCAAATTTCACTCTGCTGCTTGCTCCTCTGTAAGGTGCTAAAGTTTTTTACACAAGCCACAGACAAGGATTTTCCTCAGCTTACAATACTAAACATCTGTAGACAGTGATCTTGTATGTTTGAAAATGTTATACGTAAAACACTGCTCTCAGAAATGTTGCGATAGACTTTCTGATATGATAACCATTACTATTCTTCAGGGTTGGGGTCAAGTCCATTTCAATTCCAGTCAATTCAGGAAGTGCACTGAAATTCCAATTCTCTTTCATGCTTTTTCAATGAGGAACATTTGGAATTGGAATTTGGTTTACTTTCTGAATTGATTATAATTGAAATGGAATTGACCCCAACCCTGCTATTCATTGTCACTTGTTTTGGTTTTCATTACAAAGAAAGACTTGCTGACACTAACACAAATACAGTACTACACACAAAACACATGCTAAAGAAACACTTTCTCAACATTTAAGATAATATTTGTTTGTTATTATGTTGATTTTATTCAGGACATTATTCACACAGTTAGATTATTTTGAAGGCACCCAGGGATTTCGAAGGAGTGGTGAACTTTAAGAGACTACTCTAAGTAGCTTGGCTATTTCCCCCATGACCCTCTAATGGTACTGTTCTGTAGCCTTGCCTAGATATATGAACAATCTGTAATTGCCGTAAATATTGTAATATCTTTTGAATTCACCATGCTAGATTATGGCACAGAACTGGGACAAACCGTCCCACATGAATCAGATTGAACATTTTCTCCATAGCCTTGTAAGGATTACAAATGAAATAATATGCACATTTTGTGAACGCCTAAGTTGGTTTGTCACGTAAAGCACTTTCTATTTTGGTGGGTTATTTTCAACTGTTCCAGGTGGAATTTTGTCTAAAGGGGTTTACTCCACTTATCAATATGACATAGGCAATTCTGTATATCCAGCTCTATAAATAGAGGTAATGTATACCATGAACAGTCCTATCAAATCTCTGTTGTTTCAGGAAAATAGTGTCAGTATGAATACTCAATAAGAGGTGTATGCCTCTAAAAGTAGATACACTTTTGTGGTAGACACACCACTTTATTGGTTTTGTATGTAACACAGAACAATAACAATAATAGCTTAGATATCTTTCTTTTTCTCTTTTTCTTTCGCATCAAGCAGCCATAAAGTTGATCAAGTTATAATACAATGAATCCTTCCTCTCTGTTCTAATAACATACTTGAAAGCCCCTGAATCAGCCTGTTGCCTCTTGGGAGTTTGCAGATCCTACCTTTTCAACACAGAACACAGCCGCCGACACAGCCACAATGCCAGTTCAGAATGCACACTCTGTCACGGCTTCCCCTCTCAAGGCATTGAACATATTGCTGCTCCCAGTTGTGCCCTTTATCTCAGGGCCGGAGTGAAAAATAGGGAGACACACTTGTGGGTTTTTCAACACATGCTTTTGAAAGGACAGGCGGTCCTTTCCTGACTCTTTATAGTATCACCAATTCCAACATGTAAGTCGGTGTCACAAAAACCCTTTAATTCAGAATGAATGGTTTTGAAAAGGCATTATGAATAGCTTGAATGTGTCATGAATGCAATCCAAGTAATCACAAACAGAAAAACAACGTTGGAATGTGTAAGGTATTATGTATAAAGAGCAGTTGAATATACAGTCGTCGATTTTTATAGCTTGGCCATATAATGGTCTTATAATCTATTAATCAATCCTATCTTGTAAAACCAATTCTGGGAGACAATTGACCATTTATTAGCATGCCCCTCGTTGCCTACTCTGCACTTTGAGAAAGTTAACAAAGTCAAGAGAATTCATTTTACTGTAAATTACAGCTTTCAGTCCCGGCCTGGACGTAGATGAGAGCTGTTGTGACAGCCAAGCGCGCAGGTTGTCTCTAAGCACGATTTTCTTTGGTTTAACGACAAAGATATCATGTGGTGCATTTTTAAAGATGACGTTGACATGTGGTACTTATTCAGTCACTTCAGTAACAAGTAAAATTGCACTATATGACATAGTGTTATTTCATATGATGTACACGTAGGTTGCCACTGATTATTAATGAATTTTGAAAGATTTATGCCAGCTTTGGAGAGTCAAATGCAACAAAGGGGACAAAGAGCCATTGTGTATTTACAAATTAGACTGTAGCTCTATTGTGTCAGAATGAGTCAGTCATGAAGACAGAAAGTTGTATAAAAGACCAATTTTATTCTAATTTCATTCCAATCTGCATCTGGAACAATTAAAATAGGCATTTGATGTGTTTATCTTGACGTGTAATTGGGCATTGTTCGGCGCTAAAAAGTTTCCATCAGGAAGAGGAGATTGAGAGGTGGAGGAAGGAACGTTGGCGGTTAAGCTGTTCTTTGTGGGAGGGGAAAATCTGTGGTTCTTTTTGCATTTTGACTTCTGTTTTGTCTTAATCAAATGACAAAATATCATTACAGCCATTCTGTCAGGCTTTCATTGAAAAGGTTGTCTGGACTACAGTAGTTGAAGTTCAAGGTGGTCTTGTGCCAATGACTGTCTTCTGTCATTTGGTTGTCCCCCCTTATTTAGTCAATATATTAATATTGATGATGGACTATAATCAGGATTTCTAAAGGAAAGCAATAGGAGTGTGGAGGCGGTTTCGCATCGAGTGATGGTTCACCACACGAGGGCCTTGCTCTGGACAACAGCAGTGGTGCCCCAGACTTCTCAAGCATTCCATCTCTAATTCAGAGATAGTTGTAAAGCCTTGTACACTCAATACGACCTTTCCATGTTTTAAACACTCCTGACAGTTATTATAAGCCTTTAGAGCTGGTTATTAATGGTCATGAATGAGCAATGGGTGAAGGAAAGTTTATCTGATGGAAACTTACAAGGATTAGACACAAGTAACTGTTGCCAACAAATACAGCGCCCTAACACCTCAAGCTGACGACACTAATCAGCCAGGGAAATGATATTATATGACAACCAAATGACTTGCCTAGTTAATTAAATAAAGGTTACATATGGATCATGTCACATAACATAAACAAGAAAAATTGCCAGTTGTTGGTGTAGGCGTACTGAGTCAAAGGTTTGCCAACCTTGACTGTTGATATATTGGTATCGTGACAAGGCCGTTGCATTAGCACATAACCCGCAGCCCACACACTACTCTCAGGGCACTGGCCTGGCTTGCCTGCTAAACGTAATTAATTAGCAGTTATGGCTGGAGGTGTGCGTCTTGTTGGAGCATGCTGGCGCTGTTGTAAATGGCTATACACACCGCGTGAGATCAAAAGGAGAGATGGGATCCTTTGACCTCGCACAGATGTGCTTGTGTGTATGTTTTAAGCACACAGCACCCTGCCCAGTCCACTCAGTGAAACTCCAATGGAAGCATCTTGAGTGAAGGCAGCTTTGTGTGTTTTCCTCAGAGACCAAGACAGGAACCTGGTGCTGGGTGGTTGGAGGGGGGGGGGGGGGGGGGGGGGGCTGTTCTGCTGTCTCTCAAACACACTGATAATTAACTCTCTGAAAACCGGCTTGCCATGCCATGTGTGATCTTCCCTGAGTGTATGCAAGTATAACTTCCAACAATATGAGAAAAAAAGTTACATTTGCATTTTCAATTAAGCTGTCAACGTGAGATTATAGCCATTTTACCTTTATCTGAGAAAAGTATTGTTGAGCATAGGCAATATATTATCTTCAGTATTGGATCAGTCCTAATTGGTCATTTCTCTGAAGCCTTCCTATGGTCTCTGTGTATTTACTTCCCAAAATGTCACAGCACAGTACGTACGGTATCACAGTAGACTGTTCTCCAAATGAGACTCCACCGGTCTTTGGCATGTAGCTACTATGACTGCTTAGAATCCTTGGACAATATTCATTGTTTTTCATGGACGCTGTAAAGTTGCCACGAGGGTTATCCCTCGTAATTAAACAGATTAAGGGTTTGGTGGGATTTTAGTTAATTGGGAAATAAATAGATGATTGTAAATGCCTGAAGTTCAGAATAATTCTAATTAATATTCTATGGAGGGAGTAAAAAGCTTACTCCACAGGTATGTACTTCATTAGCTAAATCTGGAAATCTGGACCAAGGAAAATAGAAAGATAAGAAAGTAAGTAATTAATTGAGGACATCCATTGAAGTCCACAATGTATCAGGAGGTGCCTGGGAAGAAAGCCTTATATAATGACAAAGTCTTGATTAGAATTTATCAACAATATATTAAAGGGGACCAATGGGGTATTAGCGCCTCTCCTTGAAAGTGGTCTCTATGGCAAACCCTTTGTAGCATTCCCTCAGAAAGTGGGATTTCAAAGCAAGGGCAATTATTTGCTCAGTAGGACCTGCTAATCCTGCTTTATCTGCATGGACACCACCTAAAACACTTTGATCAGAGGTAGCTAGCCGCCTTCCTTCTGCAGCTCAGCCTTTACCCACTACCACATCCACATGCTGTAGCTAGCACACACTCTGTTTGTTCCTTTTTAATTTCACCCAAGGCTTGAAACTGAGAAGATCCCTTGTAATAAAGCTGATTAAGACATGATGATGGGGTCCTTGAAATGAAATGCATCTCCCTTTTATAGCACTACTCTCCCTTGTGATGCTTTTGTGTCCGTCCCTCCTCCCCATCCCACCCGCCTGTCTTCCCACCTTATGGTGCTTGTATTGTGGTTTGATTTTATTAGAGTCCATTAATGTGGTGGCTGGTGACTAGGAGACAGCTGGAGGCAGATTACTACAGATCACGGCATGCCGTGTTAACATAGCTGACTCACCTCTGAATCACTGGCTTCCCTGCAGGTGGATACATATGAGAGCTATCCACATACCACACTCACCTTAGCCCTTGCCTTGTCACTATTCAATCACACAGCACCACTGAATGCCTGCCAAGAATGAAACCAACTCTCAATTTCACTTTGCACATAATGGTTAGCAATTTAAGACCACATTAATTATTAGGCATATAGTCAGGTATTTTCTTCTCATCCTGGAAACCACATCAAAGTCAGAGGAAATCTCTCATCATCTTTTCAGTTGTGATCAAGAAAGAAGTGTAAACTGAACATATGTAAAAGGAACAAAATGCCTGAGCTGAAAATACTGTTTTGTAGCAGTACAACCACATAGTTATTGTGGTAATAGAAAGTATTCAGGTCAATTTGAAGTAAAGGCAACATTTGCAGAGCAGGGGTCTCCTGGTTAATGAATGACATGTCACTCCAGATAAGGAAAGTCCTTCTAAATGCAAGGCCTGGTTGGTACGTAGAGTTACTTACCCTCTATATATAATACTGTTCTATTTCTAAAGAAATGCCTAGAATGACTTTCTGTCTCTCTATCAACTGGAAGCAGAGCAGAGGGAATGAGGGGGATTTCTCAATGACATTAACAGTGAATCAATCTTTTGAGGAGGGTTCCTATCGCCTCAGGCTAGTGGACTTCTGGGATTTCATCCCCATTAATTGCCTCGTTCAGAGATCAGTGCTTCTTGCCTTCGAGCAATGAAAGACCGCACAATCAAAGGCGGCTTTGTCATATCAAACAGAACATGTATGTTTACTGTTGAATATTCCACAAACGTTTCTGAAGACTTCAACGCTGTGGCTCAAGCCAGATACCTCAGCCAACACATGAGTCTGCTTCTGTCAGCTTGAACCGTCTCCTGAAGCAAACTGGCATTTCATCTGAGAGGTGGAGGAGGAGAGCTGAACAGCACCCGTCTTTATGCGCTGCCATGTTTTTCTCTTTTTCTCTGTGGCTCCTATTAACTGCTGTTTTGACACAGATCACCGCACCCCCAGCGCTGAATTTTGGTGTCTTTTTTGACAGTTATGTCACATTTTGGTTATCAAATTGTTGGGCGAGGGTCTCATTCCCTGCTGTTTGGGGTGTCTAACTTGAGCTCCTTTCAGTTGCTCTCTCTTCAAACTGTTTTCAATCTACCCAAAACGTGTTAAGAGCAGAGAAGAAACACAATTTAAAACAGAAAATTGCAATTTATATGAATACGAATGGATTTCGTTTTTACCAGACCTGTGCCTGCATGCAGGATTTATTGACATAGTCCTGTATCAGTCAAACTCTCGGCCTGTCATGAAAGAGGAGTCTTTGCAAGTTGTCTTTAAGTTTAAACGGTTGTTTTGACACCCTGCTTGTAATCTTTAGCTCAATTGTCTGTTAGTCATTGGTGTTGATAAAACTACTAGTGTGACATGACAGATCAAATCATTTGTCACATGCTTCATAAATAACAGGTGTAGACAAACAGTGAAATGACAACTTACGGGCCCTTCCCAACAATGCAGAGAGAATAGAGAAATAATAGAAAAGTAGAACAGTTAATAACAAAAGTAATAATATGCACACAATGAGGAACAATAACTTGGTTATACTGTACATAAGGGGTCCAGCACTGAGTCGATGTGCAGGGAGGGGTATGAGGTTATTGAGGTAGATATGTACGTATAACTAGGATTAAAGTGACAGATAGTAAAACAGTAGCAGCAGCGTATGGGACGAGTCAAAAAAACAAAAAAGGGTCAAAGCAAATAGACCTGGTAGCTATTTGCATAAATATTGAACTAACTGTTTAGCAGTTTTATGGCTTGGGGGTAGAAGCTGTTCAGGGTCCTGTTGGTTCCAGACTTGGTGCATCGGTACCACTTGTCGTGCGGTAGCAGAGAGAACAGTCTATGACTTGGGTGGCTGGAGTCTTTTACCATATTTAGGGCCTTCTTTTGACACTGCCTATTTATAAGGTCCTGAATTGCAGAAGCTTAGACCCAGTGAATTCCCAGGCCGTACGCACTACCCTCTGTAGCGCCTTACGGTCAGATGCCGAGCAGTGATGCAACCGGTCAGGATGCTCTCGATGGTGCCGCTGTAGAACTTTTTGAGGATCTGGGGACCCATGCCAAATCTTTTCAGTCTCCTGAGGGGGAAAACGTTTTGTCGTGCCATCTTCATGACTGTCTTGGTGTGTTTGGATGGATGCAATGGATACTCACAGACTCAGAGCGCCATGAGCAGAACACATGCAGAGCGAGCTGTGTGCAGGGAGCGAGTGACATACAGAGAGAGAAGCTAATGCATTTACTAACGGAGGAAGTTATTTCTGATTTCGGGTTTCGGGCAGGTCGGGCCTTGAATTTGGCAGAAGCAATCAGGCCTGGGTAGGGTAGGGCCTGAACGTCACAGGATTAGGTAGGGCTTGGACCTGAACGTCACAGGATTGGGTAGGGCCTGAACGTCACAGGATTGGCTTGGGCTTAAAATTCATGCCCCTGCAAGGCTCTACACCTTAATAGAAGAAGAACTACACTACTGTATGTGTCAAGAAAAGTTGCATTTAAATACAAAAATGGAATTGGCTGACTTATACAGTAGCTATGAAAAGTAACATTTTACAAAGTTATTTTGCAAAAACAAGCGGAGAAGAGACACAGGCAAACAATACGCCGCCATCTTCATTACACCGGAAATACCCAACCCTAACTTCATCCAGTTTTTACTAGGGGCCTGTTTTCTTTTCTTATCAGTGACAGATAGAGTACACATCAATCATTCAAACCAGTGGAGGCTGCTGAGGGGAGGACGGCTCATAACGGCTGGAACGGCCCTGCATTAAAGACCAAAATCGGTTAAAGAAAATTGTGATATATAAAAATATATACCAGTTTCATTTAAGGACCAAAAAACTGACAGCTGTGCCATATAAATTGCAAAATAGTTGGGAAGAGATTTTCGCTGTACTGATTCCATGGCACATGGTTTATGAATTGACACGCAAAACGATGCCGGATTCAACATTTACATTTTTCTATTTAAATGTTTATACAAAATTCTTGCAACCAATAGAATGTTATACTGTATATATATGGGGGATACAACCTTCCCAGCTCTGCAGATTTTGCTGCGAGGAGGCAGATCAATTATTTTGGTATTGTCCATATGTAGCTCATTTTTGGTCACAGGTCCAGGAATGGCTGAAGAATTGCAACATTTACCTAGAGCTAACGCTTCAGATAGCAATACTGGGTGATTTGAAAACTCATAGTCAATCGATCAACAATATAATAATACTTTTAGCAAAAATGTTTACCTTTAATTTACAATCTATGTAAACTATGAGAATATAAAGGTTCAGAACTTTTGTGAAGCATCACAGCACAGTTGAAAAACATATCATATATAATATAAATCCAATATGGATGGTGTTAAGAAATAGATGGGAGGGGTTGATATAAAATATAAAATATACTGAGTCTGTTAAATGTATATAGGTTCAGAACCTTTGTGAAATAGCACAGTTAAAAATATATGCCAAATAGAACTAACTGGATGGACATCAGAAATAGAGGCAGGCCAGGAATAAAAAACAAACAAAATATAACTATTGTCAAATAGATTGTGTCGGTAAAATGTATATAGTATGTATAGTCTGTAGGTAGAAGCCTAAGTGTTGTTGTTTATTAGTTTACTCCAATTAGGTGAGGGGTGGTAGGGTTTGTGGGAAATAATAAAAGGAAAATGTATTTTTAAAAGATAGTTATATAAACTCAGCAAAAAAAATAAACGTCCTCTCACTGTAAACTGTGTTTATTTTCAGCAAACTCAACATGTGTAAATATTTGTATGAACAAAGCAAGATTCAACAACTGAAACATAAACTGAACAAGTTCCACAGACATTGAATAATGTGTCCCTGAACAAAGGGGGGCTCAAAATCAAAAGTAACAATCAGTATCTGGTGTGGCCACCAGCTGCATTAAGCACTGCAGTGCATCTCCTCCTCATGGACTGCACCCGATTTGCCAGTTCTTGCTGTGAGATGTTACCCCACTCTTCCACCAAGGCACCTGCAAGTTCCCTTACATTTCTGGAGGGTATAGCCCAAGCCCTCACCCTCACATCCAACTGGTCCCAGACGTGCTCAATGGGATGGAGATCCGGGTTCTTCACTGGCCATGGCAGAACACTGACATTCCTGTCTTGCAGGAAATCACACACAGAACGAGCAGTATAGCTGGTGGTATTGTCATGTTGGAGGGTCATGTCAGGATGAGCCTGCAGGAAGGGAACCACATGAGGGAGGAGGATGTCGTCCCTCTAACGTACAGCGTTGAGATTGCCTGCAATGACAACAAGCTCATTCCGATGAGGCTGTGATACACCGCCCCAGACTATAACGGACCCTCCACCTCCAAATCGATCCCGCTCCAGGCCTTGGTGTAACGCTCATTCCTTCGACAATAAACACGAATCCGACCATCACCCCAGGTGAGACAAAACCGCGACTCGTCAGTGAAGAGCACTTTTTGCCAGTCCGGTCTGGTCCAGCGACAGTGGGTTTGTGCCCAGAACCGTGGCTACATCTGCAGTCCTCATGCCTCCTTTCAGTATGCCTAAGGCACATTCAAGTAGATGAGCAGGGACCCTGGGCATCTTTCTTTTGGTGTTTTTCAGAGTCAGTAGAAAGGCCTCTTTAAGTGTTCATAAATGTGACCTTAATTGCCTACTGTCAAATCAAAGATTATTTGTCACATGCGTCGAATACAACAGACCTTACAGTGAAATGCTTACTTACAGGCTCTAAACAATAACACGAAAAAAGGTATGTGTGTGTATGTGTAGGTAAATAAGTAAAGAAATAAAACAACAGTAAAAAGACATTTGAAAATAACAGTAGTACTATTTTCTTTTTTATTTTATTTTTATTTTTTTCGTGGTATCCAATTGTTGTAGTAGCTACTATCTTGTCTCATCGCTACAACTCCCGTACGGGCTCGGGAGAGACGAAGGTTGAAAGTCATGCGTCCTCCGATACACAACTGCTGCACTGCTTCTTAACACAGCACGCATCCAACCCGGAGGCCAGCCGCACCAATGCGCCGGAGGAAACACCGTGCACCTGGCCACCTTGGCTAGCGCACACTGCGCCCAGCCCGCCACAGGAGTCGCTGGTGCGCGATGAGTCAAGGACACCCCTACCGACCAAGCCCTCCCTAACCCTGGCGACGCTAGGCCAATTGTGCGTCGCCCCACGGACCTCCCGGTCGCAGCCGGTTAAGACAGAGCCTGGGCGCGAACCCAGGAACTCTGATGGCACAGCTGGCGCTGCAGTACAGCGCCCTTAACCACTGCGCCACCCGGGAGGCCTAGCAAGGCTATTTTCTAACATCAGTTAGTCAGGTTTATTGAGGTAGTATGTACATGTAGGTATGGTTAAAGTGAGTATGCATATATGATGAATAGAGAGTAGAGAGTTGCAGTAGCGTAAAAAGAGGGGTTGGCAGGTGGTTTGACAGAATGCAGATAGCCCGGTTAGCCAACGTGCAGGAGCACGCTTTTGCTGAGTTTATATGTATGTATGTGTATTTGTATGTATGTATATGTATATGTATGTATATTTATATACATGTGGGTATGTGTATTTATTTAAATATATAGATATTTCCCCAAAAATATATGGGGGATTGGAAATTATGCAGACAATTACATTGATGGAGTCTATCAGCAGTATTCAGGCTGATCTACCCCCTAAAAAAATATTTTGAAAAAACATACAATGATTTGTGTCTCTTTATGATGGCATATAGATCTGCCACTCTACAGGAAGTGTTGAGGAGGGTTGTGGTGGGAGGCATCTAATTTTACAACTCCAACTCCTGATTAATTATGATCACTTCAGCTGCTGTAATTTATTGCTCTCCGTTTGTATAGCCTTTTAGAACTCTGTGTGACAGTTTATCCTTAATTGTGCAGTATTTGTTACTAATTGGATAATAATTGGTGCAGGTGCAGTTAGCTGGGATTGTATCACATTTGTGTGTTAAGATGGGAAATGTTAGTGGCACCAAGCCAGGAGAGGACTGCTCAGCTGCACACTCACAATCTTTGGAGATGTCTCTTTTTCTCACTAATCTGTCTTCCTCTCTCTCTCTCCCTCTCTCCCTGTCCATGGAATACTGTTCAATCCATTGTAGAGTTACAGAGGCTCATGGGTCGACCTCACAAACCATTTCCTCATCTGAGCTGGGCATAGAAGTCCAGGTTGATGTCCAGAGGTCATGTTTTGGAGAAGGACCCAAACTTGGTTAGCCACATTATGAACACGACTTCAAGACTTTTACTGGCAAGGCAAACATTGTGATATTAATAGTCATGATATACTGAGATATACTCCTCTTTGAACAGTAAATGTGTTGTGTTCGGGAATATACGATTAAACTGTTAGCTCGGTAATTCTATGAATCTGAAAATGCAGTGCTCCAACCTCAAATAAACAAATAATCCACACTTCTAAGCAAAACCCATCTCTCATATATTTGGATTAGAAAGAGAAAGGAATGTTAGCTTTTATGTCTGAGGAAGACCTGCATTTTTACTGTATCCACCTTCTCCATTTAGCCCTGCTTAGCCAAATTACCTCTTAATAAATGCACAAAGTGAGGCTTCTTCAGCGGAGCATAATTGAGGCATTTTCTCCTCTAGTTTAAAGTGTGGGGTATTTATGAAGGTGATAGGAGTGGGGGTGGATGTCAAAGAAGAAGGTGTGTGTGTTTGGGGGCGGTGCTCCACAGCTACCTGCTCACTGACACACACTTTGAGAACCGTTTTTATTTGTATGGAAATGGAGCTCCATGTTTCAATTCAACGTAGCGGGCTCAGGAACGGGGACCACGAGCGTCGGTAATGAACCTGCTGTTATCTCTGTGGCCTCCCCGTCACTAAAGCTCACTGCTTTCTCTAATCCGCCTTTCCTCCCTTAATACTACACAGACGGGAAATCTGTTTTGTGTACCCATAATGAAGAATATATATGTTTAAAAAAAAATCACATTTTCTTTGCTCATGAGTGCACTTTAAAAAAAATGCATCTTTCATTTTGATTTGTCTGTCGCTCCCGCTCCCTGTCTTGCACCATATTTGGACTTAACCCCCCTTGTATCCACTCAGTAGAAATGACATTCCTATCTGTTGAGATGTCTTTAAGGTGCTAATTGTAGTGTGAAAGTCACACATTCGTTTGAACTCCTCTCAATGCCTTTGATAAGGGCATCGCAGTTGATTTACCTGGCTGGGTGAATGTAAAGAGAGGTCCCCCCTGTTTTCTTTCAACCTTACCATCAATCAACACAAACAGATCTTTATTCAACTTTAAGACAATTCTGTGACAAATTAGTATATAATGATTTCATTAGTGGTGGGTGGCAGTGCATTTCCATTAAACTGGCTTCTTGTGAAAAAATGGCTGTGTGCAATGATGTAGCACACACCAAAAAACGTTGTCGTATAACCTTTAATTAACCTTTAACACTATAAAAAACAGAAATTCTATGTTTTTTCACCCATTTTTAACTTAGTCAATGATTTTGGCACACAAAGTCTGCAATAAAAATCAAATGTGCTCTTGGCCAAGAGCTCATCATGTCACCAGCATACAAATTAAAACCCTCAATATGTATTGAAAAGGAGCATCAAGCTCATCACCGTGGGCTTTCACAACCCTGTGAAGTTCATGGGAACTTATTTCACCTGTAGCCTAATAAACTCGTAGTGGGAGGACCACACAACATGACATTTCTGCAAATGTACTTTGACATGACGTTTATACTGTCAACAATTGTGCGAAAATGTGTTTACACTGCAATTTGCGACATAATCTAATCACAGACAAAAAAAAGTATCCGCCCTTGTATAGCGTATTTAGTTTTGTCGACATTTAGGAAATGTACAGACAATTTGTTTCCATCAGACCTGTCATGAGTTATTATTTTTTATCTTACAGTTACTCTACTCACATAAAAATGGTTGGATGGAAACATGGTTACTGTTAGCTATGTACCCTTTAATGTCTTGTTACACAGTTGCTGTATCATTTTTGTCAAAGGCACTTTGAAGTTCACGATCATATGGTGTGTTCAACGATCTTCATCACACAGTTGTCTGCTACGTATGATCAATATTCTCTAGCTCGTTTCAGGATTGTAAGCATCCATGTCAATATTTGACATCAGACACAGTGTCATTCGTGTCAATATAACACATCATTGTAATCCTTAATGAAAAAAGTACTCTCATACTTTGAGATGAATATTGAGATGTTGTAGAGTATTGGTGTGACTATTGTGTATAGCCTATATTCTGTCACTAGGTCCTCTCTGAGTCTGTAATGCATGTTTAGCCTTTGCGATCAGTTTGTATTCAGTCACAATAATGGAACAGTGTCCATAACCTGTCAAAGGGTACACAACATAGTGTGACTATATGGTCTTGCTGTTGCGACACAGTACATTGTGGTTAGTAGTACTGCATGCTAGTAGTGATTATTTCTTCACTTGGTGATGACAAGGTTGTCTCAGTGAATTCAAAGGAAGGGCCACCTACCTTTTGGGGAAATGGACGGAATCCAGCAAGATAGAGGAAATTGGAGATCAGTGAAGTCAAAATGAATGTGCTTAAAGCGCACTGGAAAGTGCTTTCAGGGAGTAGGGTGTAAGACGTCTTAAAAATATCTGAAGGGATGAGAAGCATATACGTTTCTTGGAACTAAGTGTCCATGGAAACGCCTTGTATGACAGAGAAATGAGGAGCATTGGAGAGCAAGAGGTCTTCACAACTTAGTACCTGAGATACTGGGGCTGTACACTAAGTGAATACATGGTTTCTGACCTATGCCTACACAGGGTCTGCCATCATGCTGTGGGACTTGCTTTTTGTGATCTGGAGGTTACGTAAACGGTAAATGATGCACCCTTCCACCTATAATGTTTAAAGGAAACACACACACCAAACGCGTTTCAATACATCACGAAGAAGTAATTATAAAATGATGAAGTAGTAAAATGAATGAATGAAGATGAATGAAATGAATGAATGAATGAAGATTTGCATCCCTTATATAAGACAGCAATATTTGTTTTTTAAATGCATTTTACCACCAGTGTGTTAGTATTTTACATACAGTATTTTGATGATCATTTAGTTCTCATTAAGTGTTGAATTGTTGAATAATTTGATGCAATGTCATGTATCCAATAGATGTGTGTTTTGGGTCTCTCATTTCCAAAATAGTTTGCAAGAGTGTGTGCTTGTGTGTGTTTAAACAAATATGAATATGAGTGATTTTGCATTTGTGCCTTTTTATTAAATAGATTTTGTATCTGTGTATCTATATGTCTTGTGACCTATTAAAGAACAAAATATTCTGATAGCCAGTCTTCATAAAAGTAGGAATCGTGATGGGAATTGTTTCTCAATTTCCCTTGTAGGACTTTCAAGCATGTTAACCCTCACAAGGTTTCCGGCCCAGACAGCATCCCAAGCAGCGTCCTCAGAGCATGCTCAGACCAGCTGGCTGGAGTGTTTACGGACATTATCAACCTCTCACTATCCCAGTTTATCGTCCCCACTTGCTTTAAGATGGCCACCATTGTTCTTGTACCCAAGAAAGCCAAGGTAACTAAAGTAAATGACAATCGCCCTGTAGCAATCACTTCTGTCATCATGAAATGCTTTGAAAGTCAAGGACCATGTCACCTCCACCATACCCGACACCCTTGACCCACCACAATTTGCATACTGCCCCAACAGATCCACGTACGATGAAGTCTCATTTGATTACTGCTACAGTGCTATTTGGGTTGTTAATCAGATTTGTCCCAACGTTCTTTTTTGTATAATTTTTCCCCCTTACATTTGAATTGTTTCACATTTTACTGCATTGTTAGTAGCTAGTAACATAACCATTTTACTGCATTGTTAGTAGCTAGTAACATAACCATTTTACTGCACCCGCTATAACACCTGGTAAACTGTGTACGCAAACAATAAACTTTAATTTGAGTTCCGAAGCAGCCTTGAGCTGTTTGTTGAAAGCTATGCTGACTGATGTAAGCCTGTATATACCTCAACATGTTCCTGCACGGCCTCATGGTCCATGGGAGGTACAGGTTATTGGGTTATTGGGAGTTGAGGTGATTGTGGATCAGAAATCCTGGGGTGTTTGACCCAGCCAGGTTGCACTATGGTGGTGGCCCAATGGATGCTAAGCAAACAAGAGATAGCACCACCATGCTCCATCTGTGCTTTCCAGTCTTATGACTCCAGTTTGCAACCACCTCCACTCCCACCTCCACCTCTGCTCGGCCTGGCCTGTCAGGAGTGCCACCAGGAATCACCCTGCCACCCCCTCCACTCACACCCAGACCCCCTCCTCTAGAGCATGACATGCTCTGTGTCTCTGGCCTAATTTTAGGAGAACCCCCATTCTCCTGTCCACTTCCTGACATAGGACTGACCTGTATATATACACACCATCACCCACCCACACCATCTCTTCGACCCACCCACCCAGCCGTACAGCACATCAGACCATGCAGATTAAACAGCTCACCTCAATGTGCTGCTACTTGTCTGCTTCAACCTCAATCCCCTGTGAATCCATTATTGATCACAACATTCACATGTGAACGCTTTCTTCTGTGGCCCAAGCAGTTGCCTACACTACAGTATTTACCTATAGTATCACCCATACTGTTTGTATTCTATGTGTTTGGTTTAGTTCAAGGTTAAAGGGTGAGGAATTCCATATTACGAGACAGGGCGCGCTCTCATTAGGTCCTGATGTCATTGAACAAGCCATTGCAACACACTAGTAATTGATAAGGTGTCATTCAGGGACGCCCCTCCCACTTAAGCAATAACGTAATGCTTTATAACCACCTCTTTCATCAACATTAGCTGCATGAGTCACTCTCTGAACTACCATTCACATTTGACATTTTAAACCAAGTAGGTGTACTCACTACTCATACTGTAGGACTATTTGACCGTGTTTGTCTTGTCCGGCGAAAAGTGGTTAAACAACCAATTTTTAATACAGAGGTGCAAACGGCTGTGAGAGGTCCACACAGCCGGAGAAGGCAAACGTCACAGACCTAACGACTCATATCTGCTGGACACACGGCATTTCATCGCTCTCCTCCTCCTCCTCCTGTATGATACTATACACAGGTAGACGTTGCAGGGTGTGTGTAAATGAGAAAACACACAATGACACTTTTGTTTACCAAGCACATCATTCAAGGAAAACAAGTCTGACATTACAGCCACAGGTGTTTCCTGGGCAGGCAAAGCCAAGTGTCAAGTATAAAGTATTGTTGGTTTTCTTTAGCCTCTAGGGAGTGAAACATCCTTTATATTTAGCTTCCTTGAATTTGATTTGATTTGATTTAACATACCACATTGTTTTTATTTCTCAGTAGCCTACTACTAGTATAGAATAGATTACATTACATATCTGTGTGTTTTATCAGGAAATGTCTCTCATGGCAACTGGCCTGGGGCTCAAGTTACTCATTATTTTGGTCTAGTGATTTTCCCTTAGATACCTGAGTCAAAATACTATGCACCCTTATGTGTCTATAGACCATTGCTGAAACCATTCAGATGAACACAGGAATGAAACTAGTGCAGATGAACTCTATTGTAAACTGACGACTGACACAAAACAAACTCTGCAGCCCATCATAAAGGAGAGGTCAAAGAGGATTGGGGCTGGAGTGGCAACTTCGCAGGCAGCCGCCATCTTTAAACAGCTTTTTTTTTCTCTTTCTTTCTCCCATGCCTCTGCTTTAAAACTTTCCCATTGTTGGGGTCCTATTCAGACTGCTTTCAGAGTCATTCACTACACATGAATTACCACTTTCTTCAATGCTTAGGGAGGCTCCCCATATGTGCACACTTTCTTCCTGCCCTGCCTTTCATATGCAGGACAGTTGAGATTCCTCCCCTGGTATCTCTGCTGTCATTCCTCAGCACAAGAAAGTATTCATTAGGTAAGACAAAGCGGAATTTTCATGCCTGCCATGAAGTGCTTAGCAATCCTTTCAATTGTGCCCAACCAAGTGTGTTTTTCTAGCAGGTGTCCCCTTAGCCACACAACAGGGTTAGACCGGAGGACTAACCAGATTGAGACCTTAGCCATGGTTTCCATCAGCATGGACCATTGACAGGAAAGGGAAAACAAGACAAAGTCAAACCAAATATTTGTCCTGGATTGTCTGCAGTGAGGCCCTAGTTATTAGTATATGGGTCATATTTAAATAGGAGTAAAGATCCCACCAAAGGCCACTTTGTCATTCAGTAACACCACCTTTCTATTATAATCCTTGCCAAACAACTGATTTGCTTTGCACCCATCTTTTTAGGTGAAGTTTTAAATCCCAATAGAGTCAAGCATCGCAGCTCTGAATAAATGGTTACACTGTGCTTTTCAAAGGGGCATAGGTGGACCTCTTTTGGAGAGCTATTTTCAAAGAGATGGCTTGATGGCAGAGGGAAGCAGGGGCAGACTGGGACCAGAAATCATCGCTGGAATTTTTATTTTATTTAAGCTTCATTTAACTAGGCAAATCAGTTAAGAACAAATTCTTATTTACAATAACGGCCTACCTCGGCTAAAACCGGACAGTGCTGGGCCAATTGTGTGGCACCCTATGGGACTCCCAATCACGGCCAGATGTGATAGAGCCTGGATTCGAACCAGGGACTGTAGTGGTGCTTCTTGAACAGAAATGCTGTGCCTTAGAACACTGAGCCACTCAGGAGCCATTTCTGACAAACTGGACTTTTTTTCCCCCTTGAGGCCCCCACTTTGGCAAATTATTCCCTCGAGGCCCCCATCTGTAGCCAGATAATCATAATTTTACAATTTAGAACTGCCCACTAGGCTCAAAATGGACCAGCCCATCTGGCATTTGCCCAAAATGCAGATTGGCCAGTTCACCCCTGAGGGAAGCATACTAGTTGAGTGAATGAGGCTTGTGCACAATCTGGTGGCTTTCAGCGGTTGCAGCACAAGATAATGCAAAATACCAAAGTGAGAATTTGTTATAAAAAAATAATTGTTAAACACTGTTTGTCTTGTCCTGGAAAGCTGGTAATCTGGAAAGCTGGTTATATTGGCCATGATGAGTGTTTGAATTGTTACTTATCAGGGAGGTGTCTCACCTCACCTCTGTATGAAGGTTGTTTTTTACCTTGTCAATGCAACAATGTCCTTCCAGTTGTACAGTTGCCCATAAAATTACTGTAGTATTGTCTTGTCTTTCCACTCTAGAAGGTGCAATGTTTTTGAAGATAAATCCACTGTTTTACCTCTGTTAGGGTTGGCATATATAGTAAAAAGACTGAGATAAGCAATTATATCTGAAGAAAAATATTGCACAAAGCAGTTGGTGATAGCAGTGAACCTTATCCACAAAAGTCTTATCTTTTCATATACGCACTCTATTGGCAGTGCTGATCATTTAAAACATTTCCCCCTGGAGTTGTCATCCATATCGAGAATGACTAACATTACCTACTGTAACTGTATGAGCACACAGGAAACTGGATCAAATGAGACTGAGCAATAACATTTATCTTCTGTACTTGGGAGGCCATTGAGGAATTGGGCACTGTCAGGTTACTTGTTCAGTTTTGCCCTCATGAGACTCAGTAAATGGTTGTTATTTTTCTATTTAATGCACTTTTGCGTGAACATTACTATTATGTAAAGTATTTATGGCACTTGTGAATCCATGCCCCGAGTTATATTACATAAATCCTACTCTACCAGCTAATTTATTCACATGTATTTGTGTGTTTCTGCTGTATCATCCTTTTATTAAACCATTCATATTGTAAATTACATCTGCTAAGAAGACATGTTCTCCATTGTGGAAGCACCTCTAACAGCTGTACAGTCGGTGTGCATGTGTCAAGGTTCTGCCCGCATGCCCCACCTGGGATGCAGTGTGTGACTTCACAGCACTCCAAGTGGTGACAATACCCGGCTGGAACTTGTCCATGATTGGCTTTTAAGATTCCAGGGCTGGCTTGGGCAGAGGCAGGAGTGTGCTCAGAGGTTAGGACTGTCATGTTTGCTTAGATTTTTGTTTTATTAATAGGATTAGGTTTCTTGGCACCGAAGCACCTGTTGTGGCCCAATATGACTACCTGAGCTCTTTCTCTGCTAGCTCTGTACAAGCCTTTCTTCACTAGCAAGTCTTATGGCTGAGATCTGCTTGCAAAACAAGTCACCTCTGCTAAACCCTGACTCTGACTCCCTGGGATCTCACCCACAGGCCTAAATTAGCAATTGTCTACTGTGATGAGGCAGCAGACACATACAGTAGAGGTCTGAAATCCCTCATTGTTCCTCATGGAATTCACAATTGTGTCCAGTGCTATTAGAAAGGCTCATTGTGAATGGTCTTTTCTTACAGTAGACAACATACCAAACCCTTAAATTGAAGCACCACTCAGAACACTGTTTTACTCATCTCAATTTACAGTGCCTTTGGTAAATATTCTGACCACTTTACTTTTTCCACATTTTGTTAGGTTCTTACAGCCTTATTCTAAAATGGATTAAATAGCTTTTTTTTCTCCTCATCAATCTACACACAATACCCCACCCGAGGAAAAATAACTTTGGACCACCTATACTCCACACACAGAGATGCATACAAAGCTCTCCCTCGCCCTCCATTTGGCAAATCTGACCATAATTCTATCCTACTGATTATTGCTTACAAGCAAAAATGAAAGCAGGAAGCACCAGTGACTAGATCAATAAAAAAGTGGTCAGATGAAGCAGATGCTAAGCTACAGGGCTGTTTTTCTAGCACAGATTGGAATATGTTTCGGGATTCCTCCAATGGCATTGAGTTGTACACCACATCTGTCATTGGCTTCATCAATAAGTGCATAGATGACGTCGTCCCCACATTGACATACCCCAACCAGAACCCATGGATTACAGGCAGAATTCGCACTTAGCTAAAGGGTAGAGTTGCCACTTTCAATGAGCGGGACTCTAACCTGGAAGCTTATAAGAAATCCCGCTATGCCCTCTGACATACCATCAAACAGGCAAAGTGTCAATATAGGACTAAGATTGAGTCATACTACACCGGCGCTGACGCTCGTCGGATGTGGCAGGGCCCGCAAACCATTACAGACTACAAAGGGAAGCACAGCCGAGAGCTGCCCAGTGACATGAGCCTACCGGACGAGCTAAACTACTTCTATGCTCGCTTCGAGGCAAATAACACTGAAACATGCATGAGAGCACCAGCTGTACCGGAAGACTGTGTGATCACGATCTCCGCAGCCGATGTGAGTAAGACCTTTAAACAGGTCAACATTCACAAGGCCGCAGGGCCAGACGGATTACCAGGACTTGTACTGTAAGCATGTGCTGACCAACTAGCAACTGTCTTCAATGACATTTTCAACCTCCCCCTGTCCGAGTCTGTAATACCAACATGTTTTAGGCAGACCACCATAGTGCCTGTGCCCAAGAACACCAAGGTAACCTGCTTAAATGACTACCGACCCGTAGCACTCACATCTGTAGCCATGAATATAAGGGCACAAGGCGAGACCCAGATACAGACACAGGAGGCAGATGGTTAGAGTCTTTGAAGTTGATTAATAATCCAAAAAGGGTAGGCAATAAAATGGTTGTGTACAGGCAAAAAGTCAAAACCAGTCAGGCAGGCTCGAGGTCAGGGCAGGCAGAATGGTCAGGCAGGCCTGAATTGGGGTCCAGAAAACAGGCATGGGTCAAAACCGGGAGGACTAGCAAAAAGAGAATAGAAAAAGGAGTACGGGAAAACACACTGGTTGACTTGAAAAAACATACAAGACGAACTGGGACAGAGAGACAGGATACACAGGGATATGTACACCGGGAATAATAAGCGACACCTTGGAGGGGGTGGAGACAATCACAAGGACAGGTGAAACAGATCAGGGTGTGACAATGAAGTGCTTTGAAAGGCTGGTCATGGCTCACATCAACACCATCATCCCAGAAACCCCAATTTGCATACCGCCCCAACAGATCCACAGATGATGCCGTCTCTATTGCACTCCACACTGCCCTTTCCCACCTGGACAGAAGGAACACCTACTGTACATATGTGAGAATGCTATTCATTGACTACAGCTCAGCGTTCATCACCATAGTGCCCTCAAAGCTTATCAATAAGCTAAGGACTCTGGGACTAAACACCTCCATCTGCAACTGGATCCTGGACTTCTTGATGGGCCGCCCCCAGGTGGTGAGGGTAGGTAACAACACATCCGCCACGCTGATCCTCAACAAAGGGGCCCCTCAGGGGTGCGTATTCAGCCCCCTCCTGTACTCCCTTGTTCACTCATGACTGCACGGCCAGGCATGACTCCAAAATCATCATTAAATTAGCCAATGACACAACAGTAGGCCTGATCACCGACAACAACGAGACAGCCTATAGGGAGGAGGTCAGAGACCTGGCTGTGTGGTGCCAGGACAACAATCTCTCCCTCAACATGATCAAGACAAAGGAGATGATTGTGGACTATAGGAAAAAGAGGACCGAGCACTCCCCCATTATCATCGATGGGGTTGCAGTAGAGCAGGTTGAGAGTTCCTTGGTGTCCACATCACCAACAAACTAACATGGTCCAAGCACACCATGACAGTCGTGAAGCGGGCCCGACAAAACCTATTCACCCTCAGTAGACTGAAAATATTTGGCATGGGTCCTCAGATCCTCAAAAGGTTCTACAGCTGCACCATCGAGAGCATCCTGACTGGTTGCATCACTGCCTGCTATGGCAACTGCTCAGCCTCCGACTGCAAGGCACTACAGAGGGCAGTGCGTACGACCCAGTACATCACTTTGGCCAAGCTTCCTGCCATCCAGGACCTCTATACCAGGCGGTGTCAGAGGAAGGCCCTGAAAATGGTCAATGACTCCAGCCACCCTAGTAATAGACCGTTCTCTCTGCTACCACATGGAAAGTGGTACCGGAGCACGAAGTCTAGGTCCAAGAGGCTTCTAACAGCTTCTACCCCCAAGCCATAAGACTCCTGAACATCTAGTCAAATGGCTACCCAGACTATTCACATTGCCTCCCCTCCCCTCCCCACACCACTGCCACTCTCTGTTGTCATCTATGCATAGTCACTTTAATTAACTCTACCTACATGTACATACTACCTCAACTAACCGGTGCCCCCGCACATTGACTCTGTACCGGCAACCCCCTGTATATATTGTTATTTTTCCCCTTTAATTACTTGTTACTTTGATCTTTTATTCTTATCCATATCTTTTGGAACTTCACAGTCGGTTAGGGGCTCGTAAGTAAGCATTTCACTGTAAGGTCTACACCTATTGTATCCGGCGCATGTGACTAATAAAATTGGATTTGATTTGAATGACAAAGCCAAAACAGGTTTAGACATTTTTGCTAATTTATATGAAAACAAATGGAAAGAACTCATTTACATAAGTATTCAGACCCTTTACTCAGTACTTTGTTGAAGCACCGTTGGCAGCAATTACAACCTCAAGTCTTATTTGGTATGAAGCTACAAGCTTGGCACACCTGTATTTACTCAGGGACTATATTCGGCACTGGAGAAGATGGCTGACGTTTTACGTGATCCTAACCAATTGTGTTCTTTTGTTCGTATTTTGTACATAATGTTGCTGCTACCATCTCTTATGACCAAAAATATCTTCTGGAAATCAGAACAGAGATTACTCACCACGATCTGGCAGAAGCTTTTTTATCCTTTAACGAGTCCAACGAGACCGGCGTGAAGGACAAACTGCTTTCCCGGGAACAGGCCCTAAATCCCTGTCATTTGCGTGAAGAGACGACGGAGAAAAAGAGGATGGAGGTCGGGCTGCCTTCCGAATAAACCCCCCCTGCCTTCCATTCTACTAGCTAACGTGCAATCATTGGAAAATAAAATAATTGGAAAATAAAACTATGAGGAAGATTAAACTACCAAAGGGACATTAAAAATGAATATCTTATGCTTCACAGAGTTGTGGCTGAACGACAACATTATCAATATACAGCTGGCGAGTTATACGCTGTAGCAGCAGGATAGAACACCCTGCTGCTGAAAAACATCCCCACTGCATGAGGCCGCCACCACCATGCTTCACCGTAGGGATGATACAAGGCTTCCTCCAGACGTGACACTTGGCATAAAGGCCAAAGAGTTCTTGGTTTAATCAGAACATAGAATCTTGTTTCTCATGGTCTGAGAGTCTTTAGGTGCCTTTTGGAAAACTCTGAGCAGGCTGTCATGTGCCTTTTTGTCACGACTAGGGTGGGAAATCTATGTTTATATTTCTTTGTTGGCCGAGTATGGTTCCCATTCAGAGGCAGCTGTCTATCGTTGTCTCTGATTGGGGATCATACTTAGGCAGCCCTTTTTCCCACCTTCTGTTGTGGGATCTTGTCTTTGTGTGTTGCATGTGTTTCACTCCTAGCTTTACATTCGTTGAGTTGTTTATTGTTTTTTGGTGGAACATTTAAAATTAAAGACAATGTACGCCTACAACACTGCACCTTGGTCTTCATTTAACAACTGACGTTACACTTTTACTGAGGAGCGGCTTCCGTTTGGCCACTCTACCATAAAGGCCTGATTGGTGGAGTGCTGCATGCATGGTTGTCATTCCGGAAGTTTCTGCCATTTCCACAGAAGTACTAGAGCTCTGTCAGAGTGACCATCGGGTTCTTGGTCACCTCCCTGACCAAGGCCCTTATCCCCTGATTGCTCAGTTTGGCCGGGCGGCCAGCTCGAGGAAGTGTCTTGGTGGTTCCAAACTTCTTCCATTTAAGAATGATGGAGTGTTCTGTGTTCTTTGGGACCTTCAATGCTGCAGAAATGTTTTGGTACCCTTCCCTAGATCTGTGCCTTAACACAATCCTGTCTCAGCGCTCTACAGACAATTCCTTCAACCTCATGGCTTGGTTTCTGCTCTGGCATGTAATGTCAACTGTGGGACCTTATATAGACAGGTGTGTGCCTTTCCAAATCATGTCCAATCAATAGAATTTACCACATGTGGACTCAAATCAAGTTGTAGAAACATCTCAAGGATGATCAATGGAAACAGAATTTCTAAAAACCTGTTTTTACTTTATCATAATGGGGTATTGCATGTAGATTGCTAATTATTATTATTATATTTTAAATCAATTTTAGAATAATGCTGTAAGGTAACAAAATGTGGAAAAAGTCAAGGGGCCTGAATACTTTCCGAAGGCGCTGTATTTATATTAATGAAATGTATCTAATAACATTGAGGCAAATCTGTGTAATGATGTAATGATTATGGGCCTAATAACGTATTAACCGGTGAAATAGTTATTTTCCTACACCTGATGTTTTTCTCCTGTACCCCCGGACAATGGCAGAGCCACCTATCCTATGAATATACTAAAGTAAATTCCCTGTTGATTGGTCGGATCTATATATTCAAACCCTCACCTTGTCATCTATTCGATTACTACATGGCCAATGCATTTTTACCCCAAGATGCTCAATAATGTAGTTTTTTTTGTTAAACACCTAAATAGGAGCCAAGCTCACTCCTTGGGCCTGCCTGAGATTTCTAGAAAGCTGCTTTCCATGCTAAAAACCTTAGATTCAGCGGCCTTAACTGTTGTGCCTCAAATTGCACTTGTTGCCCAAAGAATGTAAAAAAAAATGCAAATCTTTAAATATGCCTGAGGAAACTTTATCACCCTCTTGATTCTCAAGCCAGGAATCTGGTATATTTCATACAGAGTAATTACATTGGTTGACTAAATATCAATGTACAGTTGGCACATTAAAGAGCAAAAATGATTGAATAACATAACTACAGAACATACCAGAACAGTGAGTGTTAAGGCAATGACAAATTCAAATCAAATTAAATCAAAGTTTATTTTTCACGTGCTCCGAATACAACCTTACATGCTTACTTACAAGCCCTAACCAACAGTACCATTTTTAAGTAAAAAAATAGGTATTAGGTAAACAATAGATAAGTAAAGAAAAGAAAAAAGAAAAATAATAATAATAATAGTCTTGCTACTGTTATTTTCCAGTGAAAATAACAGTAGCGAGACTATATACAGCTGGTAACCGTACAGAGTCAATGTGCGGGTTCACCGGTTAGTTGGGCTAATTGAGGTAATATGTACATGTTATCATCTATACATTCATGTACATATTACCTCAATTAGCCCGATTAAGCTTAGGAGTAAAGGCTGTTGAGAAGCCTTTTGGTCCTAGACTTGGTGCTCGTATGTCATGCCCTGATCTGTTTCACCTGTCTTTGTGCTCGTCTCCACCCCCCTCCAGGTGTCGCCCATCTTCCCCATTATCCCCTGTGTACTTATACCTGTGTTTTCTGTTTGTCTGTTGCCAGTTCGTCTTGTTTGTCAAGCTTACCAGCATTTGTCCTGTCAGCTCCTGTCTTTTCCTGACCCTGTACCCGCCCGCCTGATCACTCTGCCCGTCCCTGAGCCTGAGCCTGTCTGCCGTCCTGTACCTTTGCTCCACCTCTGGATTACTGAACTCTGCCTGTCCCTGAGCCTGAGCCTGTCTGCCGTCCTGTACCTTTGCTCCACCTCTGGATTACTGAACTCTGCCTGTCCCTGAGCCTGAGCCTGTCTGCCATCCTGTACCTTTGCTCCACCTCTGGATTACTGAACTCTGCCTGTCCCTGACCCTGAGCCTGTCTGCCATCCTGTACCTTTGCTCCACCTCTGGATTACTGAACTCTGCCTGTCCCTGACCCTGAGCCTGTCTGCCGTCCTGTACCTTTGCTCCACCTCTGGATTACTGAACTCTGCCTGTCCCTGACCCTGAGGCTGTCTGCCGTCCTGTACCTTTGCTCCACCTCTGGATTACTGAACTCTGCCTGTCCCTGACCCTGAGGCTGTCTGCCGTCCTGTACCTTTGCTCCACCTCTGGATTATCGACCCCTGCTTGCCTTGACCTGTCGTTTGCCTGCCCCTGTGGTTACAATACACATTGTTACTTCACACAGTCTGCACTTGGGTCTTACCTTGATTCCTGATACCGTATGCATTACAGAGACCCTGCAAATTGCACAGCTTCAAGATGGGAGGTTTGTGAAGACAGACATTCTCCCTATCACTCTCCTCCAGGTTCAAAGTTAACCGTATCTCTGACGCTCCACAAGACAACGTGTTCTATGTTGTGCAGTATTACCTTGGAAACAACTTTTATGTGGGTGTGTGCAGTGGGGACAGGTATGTGGTTGTAGATTTGACTTGGTCCTCCTAGTCACACGACAGACCTGTATGTCTGCAGCCTGGCCAAGCCCCAGGATCTGTCCCTTACTTTTCCCTTATGTGCTCATCACAATTCCCTACAGCTTACAGGTAAAATGGTTGCCCCCCTTTCAGCCGCCCCCATAAATGTACACCCCCTTACCTTAGCTTTCAAACGCTCCGATCAGTGGTTCCAGAAGTTTATGTGGGGAGCGACACCTTGACCTCCAACACCACTAGTGGAAAGGACTGGGGGTTGGGGTAGGGATTTGGTTAGGGTGAAAGGGGTATGTGGATGAGTGACGGGTATGGTTGACATGTAGCTGAAGAGATGCTTACCAAAAATGGTCGTTTAAATCTGGAGGTTAAAGTACAAGTAATAAAGTTAATATGTGAAGCTTAATGTGACCCACATTATAACAATTTAATATGGGTGCTGCTGACAGCCTGTGAGAAGCAAAGAGGAGCGCATTTCTTGGCAAAATATTCTACATTCGGTAAACACTCATGTAACTGTCTCATCATCATCATGGAGACAACTACCACAATAAAAATTTGTGCCGATTTTGATAGGCAACTAGTTTTGCGTAGATGTACTAAGAGCAATTAACATGATGATTAGTTGACTATTTATACAGCTGGTATTTTTAGCCCTAGCAATTAGCTGACTATTTATAGCGCTAGTATTCAATTGAGTATTCAGGTCATGCCAGGATGAAGGTACATACAGTGCAGCTCAACAGTGGATGGCGGTGGGTGTCTGTGCCTCTCTCATTGTAATGCTAGTGAGTGACATGGTGATACCATGGTGATGATCCATGCCATTCACTGTTTGTGTCCTGTGAGACGGTTGTGATTCTGCCAAGTAGCAGAGGCAGCCAGGACACCACTGTGACTCCACTGTGCCCTGTATTAGAGGGGCGTTCACAGGCCAAGTGGCTCCACAAACAGTACAAACAACACCCTGCTCAGAGTGGGGGTATCCTCATACCTTTGCCCTGACCAGTGCTCAGTGAGTAACAGCATTGTTGTTGCGATTACAATTCAATACAATCATTTGTTTTGTTCAGCCCCCTCCTTGGAGGGATTTAACACATTTTCACAATAGGGGAGCCTTTCTAAGATACATTTTTCGGTGTGAAGTACAGCAGGTCGATCTACAGGATTATGTAGAAGGGAGAGATCTCCAGCTGAGATAGACCCATGTCTCTCATCTAGCAGAGGCTGACAGCTTTCTGTGCTCCCTCCAAACACAGCCTGCCAGGGGATTCAACGTTAATAAACATATCTGACAAGCACATCGTCGCTCGCCGGAGGGATAAGGATGACGCGCGCCGTATCTCCCAAGAAACTGAAATTGTTCAATGATTCAATTAGGTGATGAGAAGCAGAGTGCTCGTCCTGATGGGATGCGATAATTGATAAACCTTTTAATGAGGTGGTTTTTGCACCCAATCAACGAGTGGCTGCAACCCAAGCTGACGTGCACTGCCCCATATTAGTTAAATGGTTATAATATGGGGCACATTAAGCTTGAAGTATTAACTTTATTGCTTGCACTTTAACCTCCAGATATTAACCAAGGTTTCAGCAAGGCTTGGTCAGGTTCAACATGATTATGAGCAAAGGGAAAGAGCAATAGAACAACATGGTGTTGGTCATGAACAAATATGTATACCAGTGGCAGTCGGTGCCGTTTATGAGTATGGCTTTATTTCTATTACAGCATTTTGGATGACTGTCATTCATATTCCATTCACCCAGCTCAATATAACATCGATAGGTTTAGGCTATTATATGATTTTCAAATTTTCCCTATACCTATCATGAGGTTGCTGCAAACAAAGCTTGTGTCAAAATGTACAACATAGATACAGGTAGAGAGAAATTTGTGTAATCAAGGTGAAAGACATTGACACATTCAATACCACCTTGCACTGTTGCAAACAAGAATTCATATTGGACAAATTCAGGTATGTTTTTCCCCATTTCGTTCCGTTTGCTTCCTTTTAAGGCTCTTTTTTCTACAGATTTGGCGGAATTAATACACCCCTGATCACATGCAAACACAGTTCGCTTTGATAGAAGCCAGATCGTTCTATAATTCCTTTTCGCATCTACATGCTCTCCTCCTCTCACCTTTTCTCTTCGCTTGTGGACTTCAGTGCACAACACATCAGCTGTCTGTGACCAGGAGAAAAATCCTTTCCAAGCCGAACCTTCATACATAACTGCTAATCGCACACACAGCCTATATAATTGTAACCACATTAGCGAACATCAAGTCAACAACTTAGCTTCTAGAACTAACGCGTTAGTAAACCCACTACAATCATGCAGTGCAGTATACAGTTAGCAAGCAGTTTAGCAGTTACACCGTGGGGCCCTGGTGGCAATACATTTACAAAAACAAAAGCTTACCTTGATTTGTAAGAGTTCCAGTGCTGGATAGCCATAGCCAGCTAGGTAACATAGCATCCCTCTCTGTTTGAGCAGGGGGTTTGAGTAGGCTAAACTAGCTAGCTGAAATATAGCTAACTCTCTCTCTCTTCATCTTTGAAGAAATTAATTTTTTCAAAACTGTTCAACTATTGTCTTTCTCCTTGAGTCAACTACTCACCACGTTTTATGCACTGCAGTGCTAGCTAGCTGTAGCTTATGATTTCAGTACTAGATTAATTCTCTGAACCTTTGATTGGGTCGACAACATATCAGTTCATGCTGTAAGAGTTGTAGTAGGTTGGACATCCCCCGGAAGTTGTCATAATTACTGTGTGAGTCTATGGAAGGGGTTGAGAACCTCGAGCCTCCTAGGTTTTGTATTGAAGTCAATGTACTCAGAGGAGAACAGACACTAGCTGTCCTCCGGCTACACCATGGCCCTACCCTATATTTAATATAGTTTTATCTGAAAAATGCTAACTTTATTAATGTTTCACTATATACATTTTTCTGAAATTCACTGAAGAGGGTGGTCCTCCCCCCTCCTCTGAGGATTCTCCACTGATGTACACATGTGTTTCCGTATGTTTAGCGACACTTTATCATATTTGTGTTGGCTTGTTTGACTTGTTCACAGGAATCTAACAGTTTTTCGTGAGCTTTCCTTTCGTAGGCTTCAGCTCCAGGTCTGTGTGTATACTGAGGTCTCAGTAGGCACCCACTCTGAACGGCCCCTGTACCTTTGTCTGTCTGCTACAGGAAGGAGTTGAACCCACCTCAACACATGTAAACAGAGGAAGCTAAGTGAAAAGGTTTTCTTTTCACAAAACGTCTACTCTCACTTCCTACCCTTGGCATTAACCATGGCATTAACAGAAGGATTATGGATAGAGGCTGACCCGCAGAACAGGAACACAGAAAAGCACACTGTCACTAAAAATGTGTATCTGGTTCATCACTTCACAACCAATACAGATCAGATTATTTACGAAAAGGATTATCATTGTACCATATTGGCATTTTGTACTTATTTATTCACCGAACATTCATATTCCTTATACATCATCATTTTTATTATTATTTTAGATTCTCTAAATCAATTCAAATAGATGCACGTACAGTAAGTTTGGAGAATGCTTTTGTAAAGACTAGTCGGTTTATATGTTACATATACAGTACATAACATCATACCTAGCTATAAATCATGTTTCAGTTCTAAATGTAACGCTTGTAACACAGATGAATGTCAAATTAAAACACAATTGAAACACAATTTGGCTCCCTCCTTGAGGGCATGGATGTATGTGGCTGTCCCTTGTGTAAGATCATTGCTGTATCTTCACAGTGCTAGAGCCCATTAATAGTGCTGGGTTTGTCATTGCCCTTGTCCTCAACATATTCAGCTTTCCTAAAACAAAGGTCTATCTATATGACCATTTCCACGGTCCACCACTAAACCCGATGGGTGGCGGAAGATAAAGAAGGGGTATTTGTTAAACTAGGGGCCTTTGAAATCCCTTTGGTCTATAGGGCTGCAACCTTCTAACTGCCCCCAACTTAGCCTTTTGATCAGATTTTTTTACTGATGTGCCATCCACCTAATCCTCCCAGCTCTGCTAGTCCCTGGAGATGCCAGAGAGGGGGGGTGGGGGGGGGTGGGGGTGGGGGGGGGGGGGTGAATAGAGAGAGAGGAAGAGAAAGAGAGAGGGGAGAGGGGAGGGAGAGACCAAACGGTCTAGCCCTGCTATATCACCCCCTGCCCCACCCCCTCCATCTCATAATTGCACCATCACAAAAATAGCTCTGATGTATTTTCCTGTCACAACAACCACACAGGAGCCAAATCGCCACTCTGCGCAAATAATGTATTATTTAATAGAGCCATGCTTGGGCAAATTGCATTTACATGAGCATCCAAGTCCCCCCCACTCCTCGCTCCCCTGCACTAAAAGAGCACACATAGCAGAGGATGCCTCAGAGTAGTGTAAGCAGGTGCATGTCAAAACAAAATAACAGTCTGCACAGGAACCTAAAGACAGCCTCTCTGGCACTCAGACAAAATAGGTGCTCAGGATGTCTGGAATGTCTACTGTCTTCTGGTAGCACCACTATACTCTTTAAATACATTGTGTTGTGAGCATATTCTTTCATTGCTTTGTATTTATTTATCAGCATATTTACAAAGAGATTTGTAGTAATCATGTTCTAAAGTCTGTCTGTATTGGCAGTGGTATCAAACAGTGGTCCACTAAAATGGTCTAGTGGAACTCCCTGGGGCCCTGGTGTGTACTACTCTGTGTCTTCCTCCCAGGGCCAGACAGAGCTTCCTGCTGCATCGCTAACTGTGAAGACTCTTCTCACAGCTTTTCATCCCCCTCCACTGCCTGCCAGGATCAGGCTCTCTGTAGTGTTCCGGAATATTCCCTCCAAAAATAATTATGGAGGGCAGGAGTGACGTAAATATAGTGTCCTTTGGCGCTCCTCAACAGTGGAGGCCGAAGGGAGAGGGGAGAGGGGAGAGGGGAGAGGGGAGAGGGTGAGGCAGCCAGGGCAGGCAGGGTGAAAATTGTGTTTATTCACGCCTTGTTCAACTCAGTTGTAGGCTTTTGCCGTGACATGCTTAGGCCAGAAGACGTTCTCTATGCCGTCCTCCTCTTGACGTTCTCCACAACACATTGCGGGAGCAATTGGACATGGAATCTGGGGTTGTCGTGGGTAACCAGGCAACTGAGGGGAAACACTCCCCTGACAGACAGTACACTTATTGCCGAATCTTAATACATTTGCACAAACTGCACATATATTTTTCTATTGTGTTATTGACTGAACGTTTGTTTATCCCATGTGTAACTCTGTGTTGTTGTTTTTGTCGCACTGCTTTGCTTTATCTTGGCCAGGTCGCAGTTGTAAATGAGAACTTGTTCTCAACTGGCCTACCTGGTTAAATAAAGGTGAAATAAAAAAAACTAAAAACACTTTGTATGCAGCCCTGCACGTATACACACAATGTCAGGACAGGCGCTAGCAGGGTAAATGTGTATTTTATCCCCATTTCAAAGTGGCTCACCTTTAAGGTGACAAATCACCTTTCTAATGACTCTACAAGGTGTGTGCCTCATAAAGAGGTTTAGTGGAGGGTTCAGATGATGCTGTCTGATTGGGCCTCATCATGTGGCCTCTACTTCAGGCTGTAGTTTATTGTAGTGTAGTGCGGTCTGTCAGTGAAGTGGGAATTAGCAGTGTTTTAATGAAGGGTTTATGTTTATCCTGCTCTGCTCTGTGCTGCTGCCTGGGTGGCTGGCAGGCCGACCTGTTCTTCTCTAGACGTATATACGGCTGCCACGACTTTACCCTGACGGACAGACAAACACATCACATCACAGGCCTCTAATACCCATCACCACAACATTAATAACATCAATTACATTATTAACATGGCCCCAGCGCATTAGGGCTGTGTGTGAAGTTAACTAGTCACCACGGCAATGACAGAGCGTGGAGCAGGGGAATTATTGAGCGTCTGCGGGCGGTAATCAGGTTAACACATTCTGGTGATATTACTAATATAATTACAGCACCACAACGCAACACTCCCAGTGATCGCCTCTCCCTCCACCAGAGACCGAGAGACAGAGAGAGAGAACAGCCGTTTACACACTCTGAGCCTGTTTGTGTTTGTTCACACCCTCCCCCCCTCCCTCACAGCCAGGGCTCAGCCTAGGGAAACTAATATGGCCTGTCAACATACTGTACACTATATCCAGCGCCTGTATTCACTCCCAAACATCACTGCCAAAGAGGATGATGCGGATAAACTGTTCTGTACATATAATGCTGTGTGATGTACAAATAATATATGATGGATCCAATAGCCAGGGCTGTGGTTCATAAATGAAGGCCTTCAGATTTGTCACTAATGGGTTGTTATGTACTGTATACTGTAGGCCAAATACTATGTACGTAAGAGAGGGGGGGGGGAAGAAAAGAGACGGAGGGAGAACAGTATTCTCTAGTAAGGAATCATAATCGAATGTTATGGTTAGTGAACAAAATGTTTATGGACTTTAATAAACATGCCTTTTGTGTTTGTCTGCTCTCTGTGCCCTAAGGTTTTTGTTATTGTCATATGTGTTCAGGAGTTAGAGCTGTGAATTGGATGATGAAATTAGGGGAATTAGGCTTATTTCACTGTCTTTTTTTTTTATTGAGGTAAACAGAGATGGGAGAGGATGGAGTGGTAGGGATAGAGTGACAGCAAAAGAGTGTTGTAAGGAAACAGTGGAGGGAAAGTGAGAATTATATATTGTGGTAAATATTATTTCCTTTCCCCCACTGCCTCTTAAGGGTTAAGTGCAGCCGGCGTGAGGGAGGCAGAGCAAGGCTGGCAGCCCTCAGCTGTTGCACACTGGACAATTGCCAAGAGTTGAGGTGGACCACACCTTAGATAAACCTTCTAATGCCCCAATCTAACGCTCCAGTCTCAAACAGTTTCCCTACAGCAAGCTCCAGCTTGTCCCTCGCGTTTGTGAGCCGCTTCTCCCATTAGGGCTGTGCTGTGGCTAGTTTGCTCTTGGCCAAGCAAACAAATCAGAATGTGTTGATCTTTCTGTGATAGGAGAGGCTGAGATCACTTCAGGAGACAAAGGTCCTCCCTAAGTTCTTCTCTAAGGAAAGCACTAAGCAAAGTGAAAGAGCTAACCACAATGTCATCTTTAAAAAGGAAATTAATTAGCCTTGGGTTTACACAACATCCTATCTTTTATTCCTCCAATTTGTAACTAATGCTATCAGGATACATTACAACCCAGTGAGGAAATGCTACACTTCCTCCATTGGAGGCCAGTGTACTTTTCTCTTTCCATGTGCAGGTGTGCTGCATTGGTTGTAAAGGACGTTCAACTGATCTAAGAACAGCGGTGTGTGTGTTGGATTGCGGTACCATTCTGTCCAACCACCAATAACGTGCCCACCCACTGGGCACACACTGGTTGAATCAACTTTGTTTCCATGTCATTTCAATGAACTTCAATTCTGGTAAATTCTATTTTTTTCTGTCCGGGATTATATACAGTATATTTGTACCATTTTATTTGTTTTTCTGGTCAATGTTTTCACATGTACCATTCAGCTTTATTTTAAACAATAAGATACCTTCCCCTTTACCAATTCTCGCCGGAAACCGCCATGCTCCCAAAACCACTTCTAACGGTGTGCCAGACAAAACAAACAATCACCCTAAAACAAGAAAGGAATGTGTATTTACTTCAGACATTCAGACCTGTCTCAGTACTACAGGTAATGTTCAATGTAAACACGTAGGACCCACCCTCTGCACTCCTCTGCAGTTCTCAGGAGATGAGAGTATGTAGCTACAGACCCAGCCAGACAGGAACAAGCATGGTCAACTCCATGCCACACAATAACCCCAGTGACAGATGGGGCTTAAGCTCCGATGCTGGCTCTCTTGTACACTGCAGACCTTTTTGTTTGGAGGGTTCACCAGAAGAACATGAAAAGGAAGTGCTGTGCCCTGCTTGGCCTGTGATTTGGTCCGGACAAACAAGAAACACTTAATTCCTGATTTAATGTGTTTTGTCTTGTTAATCGTCACTAATCCAAACAGAGATTCCAGACAGGGCCCACCCAGATGAGAAAGGTGAAAGTTATAAAGGCAGAGAGATGCAGCTGTTTCCCTTCGTCACAGGACACAGGTGACACAATAGATATGTGTACCTGATGATATGGGAACCTCTGCCACTGAGGGCCAGAGGCCCCGTCGACAAACAGGTCTGTGTTTGAGTGAGAGGTATAGAAAACACAGTGTAAGGAGATGGAAGCCTTGCTTACTTTATGATGGATGACTATATTTTTGTTTACTACATACTTATAAATATATATAATGCGAGGATACTACATTTAAAGGGACAGTGCAGTCAAAAATGTGATTTTTCTGTGTTTTCTATATATTCCCACACTATGCGTCGTTTTTAGGTTACACAGTCCTCCCATTATGTTCCTCAAATTAGGCTTCTCAGACCACTCCCAGACAGTCCTAACAAAGTTCTTGCTTAATTTTTTCTATGAAGCTATTGTTGTTTCTTTTCGATCATTTTAATTGAAAAAAAGTCACTGTAAGGTACTTAATTGTTACACAGAAATGATTTGATATTGAGATGAAAACAGCTACATTGGACCTTTGACTCTGTTTATGTGCAACAACGTCTACATTAATCCAATGTGCATTTGACATTTCCCCCTTCTTGTTCCAGAGTGAATGTGATCCACATTAAGCCCAGATGTCAGGCTGCAGTAATCCCGGCTACTTTCATATAATTAGTACCCACCACTCCTAATTGTGAAAAACCTTTCATGATCCTTTATTTTCACACCAACCCCCCCCCCCCCCCCCCTAAAGTACCAGCTCTCAATATTATTAGCCTATATTGAAGATTCTGTTGTTGATTTCAGAGCTCTCGCTGTACACCGGCCAGCAAATCAAGTGACATGATACTGAAACAGCCCTGGTGGGGGGAGACAGGTGGAGAAACATCTGCCTGCTTGATGGCTCTGCTCACTACCTGTTCCTTCTGAACCTCTGTAGGTTAGTGGAGGGAGGGGAGGAAAAGGAAGAGAATGTTTGTTTTGAACATGCAGCCAGGATATCGTAGAAGAGCCACCGTGCTTCAGATTCTATGGTAGACAGATCAAAGGCATGACGTTTGCTGGGTAGTGGGGAAAACGATAGAGCAGCCTGTGTGCTGTACATGGTCTGACTTGCTGTAGCAGGACTAGCGCACCTGAAGGAACAACACAATGCCATGATAACAATCTGCCGTGGCAGGGGATGGAACAGTGTGTGTTTGTGCACACCACTCTGTCGTATTCATGTGCCTCGGCCAGCGATGCCTATCAAGGTTTTGGGCTACAATTAGGCTGTTGTGAGAAGTCTCTTATTTCTGTTGCTGTTTTTGAGTGTGGTATGATTTATCATGCTGTTTTTATGACTAACTAGTCCAGTTTTGTTGGATGGAAACAAGATGGACTACATTATTCAAGACCTCTGACTATCTTTTGGTGACCCTCAGGCAAGAAACCCTCAGGCAAGACATTTCTCTTCGTTTCTTTCTCTCTTCCATTCCCCTCCTCTGTTCACCCTCCCTCCCTCCCTCCCTCCCTCCCTCCCTCCCTCCCTCCCTCCCTCCCTCCTTCCCTCCCTCCCTCCCTCCCTGTCGCTTTCTCTCCTTCTCTCTCTCCCTTCTCTCCCTTCCCTTCCCTTCTCTCTCCTATGGCAGTGGTGGATTAGCACTGATATGCTCCGATTGCCTCCACCTGTCAGCTGAGTTAACCTCTGGCTGCTGCTCTGTGCAATCAGCCGTGCTAAGGTCAGACCCAGGGCTCTTCCACTGACGGGCAAACAGTCCCACCCAGCCCTGGCCCCAGCCCCAGCCCCAGCCCCAGCCAACAACACACCTGGCCCCCCTTTCCCTAGCCCCTCGCTCGTCCACTCAGCAAACTCAGGCCCGGCAGCATTCACTCACCCAGCTGCTCCGGACAGCATATCCACTAATGGAATTAAAGAAATCTCGAGCTGGCCGACAGGCAGAAAACCGCTTGCAAATCACCTGTGTTAAATTGAGTAGCAAAATTTGAACAACCATGTCGTGAAGATTAATTTCAGCTCAGCTCTTGGTCTGGTCATGGCTGGCCAAGCTTAGTCTGCCTGTGATGTATTTGAGTGTAATAACAGTTCTGCTATGCACCCACAATCTCTGGGTTTGTTTATTTTTGTCCACACATGCTACATGTATCCTGTATCTTACCCCATTAACACTAACACTGTATTGAAACCACTGCAATCTGCAAAAAAACATTCAAAAACACACCAACAATTAACGTCATTCTGTGGATTTTGATGTTAGATAACAGGTTGTTTTTACCTCCGCAGTATACATTCTGCCTGGAATAAAAACTTGTGAAAACTTTCTCTCAGCTTTACCCTGCTACTGTAAGCTTTTCACTGGGAACATTTATCTCCAATTAAAGCCCCAGATCAGTGGAGGGCTTGGGAGGAGAGGAGAGGGGAGGGGAGGGGGGATTGGCATCTCGATGTGTGGTCCTGTCTTGTGTTATTCCCTCCTCCCAAAGCAGCTGCTGCGCAGGGAGCTACACCTCTGCACGCCTCAGTGCCTCTCCCCCCTGCCTGCCCCTAGGAGCCTGCAGCAGCCCGTCAACAGGAAGTGTCTCCCCCCCATCTATATCTCCTCCATCATACCTGGCCAGTCTGTCCTGCCGTCACTCTGTCATCACACTCAGCACACTAATGTCAATACGTGCAGCGAAGTCTCCCTCCTCTCTTGTTTGTCCTGTTCTGTTTGCCTGTTCTGTTTTTCTAGAGAGGCTTCATGCAATATGTTGATGCTGTTATTTTCTGGCTGTTTGAGTCTTTAGTACACAATTATGTCTTCAACCACCTGCTCAGTTAGTACAAGAGCAAAACGTGAATTAACATACTGTGATGGGTAGTTAATCGCTCAATTCTCCTGAGGGATTATGAAAGTAATAGCAAGCTTCCATACATCAACACCCTAATGTGGGAGGCTATTTTTTATTTGTTTTCCTGGCAGTAATGTAGTGTTTTGTTTGGGTGTTTTCTCTCAGCTGAGGTGTCCTCTGTCTGAACGCTGAGGCAGTCCCCTAGATGCAGGAAATCCTCTCTCTTGTTTTGTCGTCTTGGCGACAGCAAAAATCAGCTTCTTAGTGGAAAGTGGATGGGGGCTGGAGACAATGGAGGGGGCTGGAGACAGTGGAGAGGGCTGGAGACAGTGGAGACTGGGTACAGTAACTCTCTCTCCGCCGGGCCTGTTAAGTAAGGAGAGCACCGGATGAAAATGTACGGCCTGGGATTTTGGAGAGCCTGAGCAGCGGCGTGGAGATGATTCGCTGCTTGTCTGGGACTCGATCAGCGTAATGAGTTTTGGACTGCCCACCTAAGCCACTCGGGTGCCAGGGACAGTTTTTACCGTTTTATCTAAAGCAACTCCCTGTACTTACGGCTACAACGTTCTCATTAACATATCGCTAAGCCTCCTCTAAAAAGCCCTGAGAGCAGCAGAAAGATATCTGACCTCTGGATGGGGCACAAAAAATTGCATTGCCCGTCATAACATGAGGATTAATCCCACATATGATTACACATTAAATTACCTGGGATGTATGCATTTGTGCTGTGCTTTGGCATCAGCACGTCAAGGTTTTTCACAAAGTTGATAGCAACTGCTTGCTTGCAAATGGAAAAAAATCCTTGTAACCAATCGTTTTTTTTTATATATAGACTGACATTCTGCCTGGCTTACCCTTTTCTTTACAAAAAGGAAAGATTAAGACAATCCGTTGCAAGCCACCTCGACTTTGCAAGGTGCTTAAGGACTAAGAGTAAAGAGGATTTCTCCGGTGGTTTCTGAGAAGATGCTGAGGAATCTAGGGGCATTACTTTTGCCCACCTGGAAGTTAACAGCAGACCACACCAACTCTGTCCTTTGTTTATCAGCTTAGTGCCCTTGCACTCTGAGCGCTGATAACAAGCACCTATTCAGTTTCCCTTTGTTGCCCTCTCCCTTCCCCTGGCCACAAACAGGACTCACAGACAGGCTGGGAACACACACAGACACACAGACACGCAGACACGCAGGCAGGCAGGCAGGCAGGCAGGCAGGCAGGCAGGCAGGCAGACAGACAGACAGACAGACAGACAGACAGACAGACAGACAGACAGACAGACAGACAGACACACACACACACACACACACACACACACACACACACACACACACACACACTGGCCTCTACTCCCTCACACGGTCTACACTCACACTCATCAGTCAACTGTCCCACTTCTAAAAGCCCAAAACCCCACAACATGTCTTATTACAGGTATGCAGGATCTAATCCCAAAATCGCAGCAAACCTCATTCTTATCTGCTGTGCTCTCAGCATGTAAACCCACCTCGCCTAGGTATTTTACCTCCAAATGATCAACTCCTCACTTTCCCCTCACCACTCTCCTCCCCTCTAAGCTGTTTTTCTGCTAACTTTTAGCTTCATACTGAAAAATAAGCAGGTGGCGGATAAGGATGTTTCTCCCAGGTAATGTGGATTTAAGACTTACATGAGGCGCGTTTAAACATTAAGAGCCGATAATCACCATTTCATCTGACAGGACTTGTGTTTTTACCCTCACTGTCCCTTTCAGAAGCCATGTCCTGACTGTCACAGGGTGGCGTGAGGAAGTGCCATTGATTGCCCTGGGCGGCTGACGTTAATAGGTGCTTGCTTTGTTGAACCCCTGTGATTTATGCACCTCTGTCTAAAGGCCGGCCGAGTCGGCCTGCTGCTCCTTTAACGTAGGCCTCTGCTGAACAAAGTGACAGCTGGGAGACTTACCAGCAACCTCCCAATAGTGGCCATGTGGTTTCACCACTGCGTCCAAATCCCCATTCAAATGAACTGCCTCCAGATCCAGAACAACAACAAAGCAAAGTTTTCCAAGATGTTGAGAGTTTATTCCAAAGACTTTTGCTAAACACACTGTTCATACTTATCATGAACAGCTTCACCAATCGGAGGATTGATCTTGTGGGCGTGGGAGATTATCTAATGGGAGCAGACCAGGCCGGATGGATGTTTTCAACGAGAATGGAAGAATTTATGAAGGGCAACCTGGAAGCCAAACAGAGTTTCGACAAGGAAAGGGAGAAGAAACAGACGGCTCCCTCCAATCTGTCCAAATGCCCCAGTGTGCCCATTGCCCAGTGCCAGTCGCCCATTTACACCAGGCAGGGAGGGGCCTGCTCTCAATCACCCGTTTATCTCACTCCGTTCCCCCCGGCCAGGCAGATGGCAGTGCCACCCCTGCCAAAGGAGCGTGCCAACCCCCGCACCAAGCAGGAATGCTAAACGAGTCAGCTGTATGCATTTGGCATTAGCATACAGTTGACATGTTTGGAAACTTTCATGATAGCCTCGGACCATGCGCTGGAGCCAAGTCTCTCACAGTAGAGAGGTGTTTACGGGACCAGTTGGCTAGGGAGGATCCCAACAAAGGCCCTCGTAAAATAAATATTCTTTTGAAGGAGTAAAAGCCACTAAACCATTCTTTGTTTCAATAGGCCAAGTGTCCACTATGCAATATGCCCAAGTGTCAACTATGCCCAGAGTCACCTAATACAATTTTTTTTCCAGCAACTGGGTACAGTTACCCTCTACTACTAGAAGCCAGGAAAATGTGTGGCGTCTCCAAGAGGCCATATGCCATTACGTACTTCAGTTTGTGTCGGCTGTCAAATCAAATGATGCAGGAGAAAACACGAGGTCAATTTCATATTTAGGACAATACCCTCAACTGAAAGAATACGTATAGTACATATCGGGGGGGAAAGGGGTTCATATGAATAAATGGCTAATCAAAAGCCTACATGAAATCTGATGATAAACATCAGACCATGTAGCCACAGAAGCACAGAGCAGCTATTTGACTTTTGCACAAAATGTTCCTAAATGTTTTAGGTTTTCATTAGCTGGCTCTGAAAGGAATTCCCCCGTTGGTTAAAATGTTGTGGCCGAAGTTCGTTTGGTTTGGATTATTAATAATGTAGTTTGAGTCAAGTCGTTGATTGTGAATGGCTCTGTCTTGCCCTGGTCGAACCCATGTGGCGTTTTCCTTCCCTTAACTGCCTGCAGTCGGGCCTTTCAACACAGAAATGGCTTTGACTCCTATAATTGATGTAATTATGCACAGATCATGATACTGCACAATTACCTCCTTTTTTTATTTCCCCCATTGCAGGCATTTTATTTTGTCCCCTCCAGAAGAACCCTACTCCCGCTGAACCCCTCAGCTCAGACTATACATGCAATTGGCTGTGAACAGTAGACAAAGAATAGTCTAGTCCTAGTACCGCTCACAATATAATTAGCTTTCTGCAAGTTTGACCAAAGCAGTTGACAGTTCACTTGACCAAGGGCTCACTTAGTTGGACTTGTGCTCAATAAAAAGGTCACATTGTTTGGAAGGAGTTCTTAGTGGGAATCAGGCCTTTTCAACAGGATCACTGCTATCCAGAAATTTATATTTACATCAAGACTGTCAAAAAATGAAGACCTTTATATTTGTATATTTTTGAATGCTCATGTTTTGAGATAGATATCGCACACTTTGAAAATCAATCCACAAACTGACAGCATACGTAGGGCTGGGTTAGATTTCTTTTTTTCTCCTCTCCAGACTGTTATTACAACTGCTGTTCCAGCCTCAGTGAGTCAAGGGAGATAGCTGATAGCAACAGTAGAAGAGGTAATTACACCTATCTGTCCACAACCTTTGTCTCAGAGCAACGGAGCCTCACAGTGGAGCAGATAGAGGCGGGGCGGTGAGGAGTGGGCCCTCTCGGTCCGGGAGAAGGAGACGACCCGTTTGCCTGGGGCTAAACAGGCTCTCTCCACCTGCCAGCTGTTGAGCACAGCTTTAAACTCTGGGATGGAGACAATCCTGAAGAGATTGGAAAGTTAGCGAGACAATAGACAGGTTGACAAAAAAAAATCCTGCTTGTACCACTCTCTCCCGCCCTTTCTCTCAATAACATGGTCGTGTAAAATAACACTCTACCTGAAGGTTATTTAACAAAGCTTTACTTATCATGACATTATATTATGTCTCAAAGCAAAACGTTGTTTGCTATGAGACAGATGTGTTCATCAAATGAAAAGTGTATGTATTGTGTTTCCATCCCCACCCTTTATGAACCAAGGTAAAGGGGTTAGACAAATAGATTTTTGAAGATGTGAGGTTCATTCTGAATTCTCAGGTTGTTGTTTTTTTTACCAATGAAAGACATTTTTAATGTCAGTCTCAAATCAATATGCAAACACAATGCAGACCAGAGTACTGTCGTCTGAGCATGTTGGGCTCACAATAGCCTGAATAGTTTTGTCTCTATAGACCTTGGCCTTGTAGTGTCCAACATAAATTACACAATTGCCAGTTTCATAAAATGAGATCAGATCATTGATTAAAAACCAAATATATGTTGTCACGTATTTTTACATGTAATAGCACAGACTCATGGAGAGGCTGCGTTATACAAAGGATATGGCAGAATCTTTTGTAGCAAACATGGCCGCCCCAGCTCCCTCATGTGTAGCCTCCACATGTGGTTAGCAGTGCCGTGAGTAATCCTAGTAACTAGTCAATATTTTGGCCAGCTTTGTGGTGTTTGACATACCATTGCGAGTGGATGGAGTGATGGATGATGGATAAACACTTTGTGTGTGTGTGTGTGTGTGTGTGTGTGTGTGTGTGTGTGTGTGTGTGTGTGTGTGTGTGTGTGTGTGTGTGTGTGTGTGTGTGTGTGTGTGTGTGTGTGTGTGTGTGTGTGTGTGTGTGTGAACCAACTAATCCCCCAGCCTTCTACAGGTGAGGTCTAACTGGATTCCTCTCAGCTTGGTCCGCCCTTGCAGGAGAGAGGCATTCTGGGAACTGTTAATGTTTAACTCTCCTAAACAAATATGAATGTACATACATGAAGTGTGTTATTTGGAAAAGCTAAAAAATTTTCAGTCAAGGGCTGTAACTATGCCTTAGTCATGAGTATTTAGGATTTGTGTGTTTTATGGACAATGAACCAATTAGGAATTTTCCATTGTTGCCAAATGGTGTTTGACAATCTGCTGTTACTTTTCAGCACAAGTTTATGTTCAAATCATTGTACATTTGTATTTATTATTTTAACATATGTAGTACTCTCTTTGCCTAAAACGTTTTTTGTTCGGTGAATCTTTGAGAGCATAAAGTCCTGCTGTTTTATTTCCATGTGTGCTACTCACTCCTCGGTCGTCCTCCAGCTGGGCCGGCAACAACAGAAAAGTTTCTTTCATTACTCCAACGGCTTCCAACCATTCATTTGACACCGATTGGGTCAGTTGATGTTTTCAAAATACATCCTGCATGAATAATGTCGGGTGAAAATACTATTTCTGAGCAACAGACATGCTGATTAACAAGCCCAGTTAATCTGCAGGCCAGGAGACTGCATAGCCTCCACTCTGAGCACATTACACTGGTGCTGCATATTACACCCTGCACCTCTAGATGCTAAAATAATACTCCTGATATATTAGAGTAAACCCTCAACTGCTTATGTGGCAGAACCCCCTCATTACATTTAAGGAGGAGGTTTAAATTCAGGTTTAGAGAGTGGTGTGTTGTCATAGAAGGGTTGGTGGCTTGGGTATGGTGTGATGAGGGGCAGTGGTGGAAAAAGTACAAAATTGTCATACTTGAGTAAAAGTAAAGATACCTTAATATAAACTGTTTCAAGTAAAAGTGAAAGTCGCACAGTAAAACACTACTTGAGTAGAAATATAAAGTACTTGGTTTGAAAGAAACTAAATGTAATTTCTAAAATATACTGTACTTAAGTATCAAAAGTAAAAGTAGAAATCATTTCAAATTCCTTATATTAATGAAACCAGATGGCACCATCATTAATCAGACATAATTTACAAATGAAGCATGTGTGTTTAGTGAGTCAGCCAGATCAGAGGCAGTAGGGATGACCAGGGATATTGTCTTGATAAGTGCATGAATTGGACCGTTTCCCTGTCCTGCTAAGCATTCAAAATGTAACGAGTACTTTTGGGTTTTAGTGAAAATGTATTGAGTAAAAAGTACATTATTTTCTTTAGGAATGTAGTGAATTAAAAGTAGTCAAAACTATAAATCGTAAAGGAATGTACAGATATCCCCCCCAAAAAATGACTGAAGTAGTACTTTAAAGTATGTTTAGTGGGGGTCAGGTGATTTGGCAGTCTGTAGGTAGAATTCACTTGAATACACCTACTATACATTTATACCCTTTTTAACCTTTGAGGGGTTTTTTCTAAGCAGAAACTCTTAGAACCTGTGCTAGGGTGCGTGAGTGAGATTTCGGTTTTAGGATTAGCAGTAATACCTGACATTAAAAAAGTAAACAGAACATCCTTCTGTTAGCAGCTCCTTTTCCATCTGAACACTGCAAAGACAACAAATGTCCCGGGGAGGAAGGGAGGGAGGGAATGACTCACCATGTCACAGTGCATTTACTCCCTTGGCACACAGCCTAATCTTTTAATTGTGTCTGTGTGTGAACTCTTTCATAGAACGAAAAGAAACCATTTAAAAGTGAATCTTTGCCATCATCGGCAAAGAACTGAGTGTACGTGTCGATGAGTGCCTTGGGTATTCCTGAGGTAATCCTGGTTTTTGTTGTCTGAACATTTAAAGATATTGAATAGTACATGATTTACTGTATATGGCTTACTGTGCTAATGTAGCTAGCTATATGTCATAGGTTGTGCTTATGTTATGGTGGTGTTTTTGTGACTTTAGTGAAGTCATTTTCAGGAATCATATTTGGAGGTACACTACCATTCAAAAGTTTGGGGTCACTTAGAAATGTCCTTGTTTTTAAAGAAAAAGGAAAATTTTTTTGTCTATTAAAATAACATCAAATTGATCGCAAATACAGTGTAGACATTGTTAATGTTGTAAATTACTATTGTAGCTGGAAACGGCTGATTTTTAATGTAATATCTACATAGGCATACAGAGGTTCATTATCAGCAACCATGACTCCTGTGTTCCAATGGCAGATTGTGTTAGCTTATCCAAGTTTATCATTTTTAAAAGGCTAATTGGTCATTAGAAAACCCTTTTGCAATTGTGTTAGCACAGCTGAAAACTGTTGTTCTGATTAAAGAAGCAATAAAACTGGTCTTCTTTAGACTAGTTGAGTATCTGGAGCCACAGCATTTGTGGGTTCGATTACAGGCTCAAAATGTCCAGAAACAAAGACCTTTCCTATGAAACTCATCACTCTATTCTTGTTCTGACATATGAAGGCTATTCCATGCGAGAAATTGTCAAGAAACTGAAGATCTGGTACAACGCTTTGTTCTACTCCCTTCACAGAACAGCACAAACTGGCTCTAACCAGAAAAGAAAGAGGTTTGGGAGGCCCCAGTGCACAACTGAGCAAGAGGACAAGTACATTAGAGTGTCTAGTTTGTGAAACAAGTCCTCAACTGGCAGCTTCTTGAAATAGTACCCGCAAAACACCCGTTTCAACGTCAACAGTGAAGACGCGACTCCTGGATACTGGCCTTCTAGGCAGCAACTAGTCTGAAGAAGGCCAGTTTTATTGCTTCTTTAATCACCACAACAGTTTTCAGCTGTGCTAACATAATTGCAAAGGGGTGTTCTAATTATCAATTAGCCTTTTAAAATTATAAACTTGGATTAGCTAACACAATGCACCATTGGAACACAGGAGTGACGGTTGCTGATAATGGGCTTCTCTACGCCTATGTAGATATTCCATTAAAAATCTTACATTTCCAGCTACAATATTCATTTCAACATTAAAAATGTCTACACTGTATTTCTGTATGTTGTATGTTATTTTAATGGACAAAAAACTTGCTTTTCTTTCAAAAACAAGGACATTTCTAAGTGACCCCAAACTTTTGAATGGTAGTGTAGATTCAACATGTTTCCTATTATGAATCAATATATATGTCTAGCCAGCAGCCTTGATACATTTGAGCATTCTTAAAATCTCACCGTCCGTATCTCTCCTTGTTAGTGAAGGTGTTATATTTCACCAGGGTGACCCAACAGGTGGGAATCCAGTTAGAGAGCGACAGGCAGAGAGAGAAGAGAGAGAGAGCGTGCATGTGCGAGTGCGCACGCATTTGTGAGGGCGCGTGTGCATGTGAGTATGTGCTTGTGTGTGTTTTTGTGTGGATCTGTGTCCTAGGTAGAGAAAGTAATTTATCACCATGCACACAGAGAGCTCTCATTACCTCCAGTGAAGGTGTGTTCACTCCCAGGAGTCAGGTGTCACTGCCTGAGGGACTGGCCTAGCACATCCTGCAGCAGCCGCAGCACAGGAGCCTGGGAGAGGAGAGGCTTGGCTGGGGAGAGGGAGAAAGACCTGGGACCACAACCTCTTACACACTGTGTTGTTTTTCAACCATATTTGTCCATCATACAAACCTTACAACATTTATCCATCAGAAATGACAATAAGGCTCTGCATGCAGCTGATCTCTGTCTCACTCTTTCTCTTTTTCATAAACAAACTCATGCACTGTAGATTGCTGGCATGTATGCACTGGTTGCTATCGATGCATACATTTTCCCTCATCCTCAGTATTAAGGGCAGCTTTCCTCCAAACCCTAGCATTTGTTGATCTCTACCTTTACAAAATGAGAAGATGCTTTTAGCCACAGAAACAAGCATACCCGTGAGACACTCAGACAGGAAACAGTTCAGCAGGTCATTGTGAGCCACTCTGGAAGTACACATTGCAGTTGAATGTTATTTCCACTTCTTGTCAGTGTTATAGAGGTTCACATTATTTTATTTTTTGTACAAACATGTCTGTCAGCTTTGAGTAATTTTCAGTAAAAAGTTTTACAAGTAGCACACACAAAGCATGATACAGTGCCTTGCGAAAGTATTCGGCCCCCTTGAACTTTGCGACCTTTTGCCACATTTCAGGCTTCAAACATAAAGATAAAAAACTGTATTTTTTTGTGAAGAATCAACAACAAGTGGGACACAATCATGAAGTGGAACGACATTTATTGGATATTTCAAACTTTTTTAACAAATCAAAAACTGAAAAATTGGGCGTGCAAAATTATTCAGCCCCCTTAATTTAATACTTTGTAGCGCCACCTTTTGCTGCGATTACAGCTGTAAGTCGCTTGGGGTATGTCTCTATCAGTTTTGCACATCGAGAGACTGACATTTTTTCCCATTCCTCCTTGCAAAACAGCTCGAGCTCAGTGAGGTTGGATGGAGAGCATTTGTGAACAGCAGTTTTCAGTTCTTTCCACAGATTCTCGATTGGATTCAGGTCTGGACTTTGACTTGGCCATTCTAACACCTGGATATGTTTATTTTTGAACCATTCCATTGTAGATTTTGCTTTATGTTTTGGATCATTGTCTTGTTGGAAGACAAATCTCCGTCCCAGTCTCAGGTCTTTTGCAGACTCCATCAGGTTTTCTTCCAGAATGGTCCTGTATTTGGCTCCATCCATCTTCCCATCAATTTTAACCATCTTCCCTGTCCCTGCTGAAGAAAAGCAGGCCCAAACCATGATGCTGCCACCACCATGTTTGACAGTGGGGATGGTGTGTTCAAGGTGATGAGCTGTGTTGCTTTTACGCCAAACATAACGTCTTGCATTGTTGCCAAAAAGTTCAATTTTGGTTTCATCTGACCAGAGCACCTTCTTCCACATGTTTGGTGTGTCTCCCAGGTGGCTTGTGGCAAACTTTAAACAACACTTTTTATGGATATCTTTAAGAAATGGCTTTCTTCTTGCCACTCTTCCATAAAGGCCAGATTTGTGCAATATACGACTGATTGTTGTCCTATGGACAGAGTCTCCCACCTCAGCTGTAGATCTCTGCAGTTCATCCAGAGTGATCATGGGCCTCTTGGCTGCATCTCTGATCAGTCTTCTCCTTGTATGAGCTAAAAGTTTAGAGGGACGGCCAGGTCTTGGTAGATTTGCAGTGGTCTGATACTCCTTCCATTTCAATATTATCGCTTGCACAGTGCTCCTTGGGATGTTTAAAGCTTGGGAAATCTTTTTGTATCCAAATCCGGCTTTAAATTTCTTCACAACAGTATCTCGGACCTGCCTGGTGTGTTCCTTGTTCTTCATGATGCTCTCTGCGCTTTTAACGGACCTCTGAGACTATCACAGTGCAGATGCATTTATACGGAGACTTGATTACACACAGGTGGATTGTATTTATCATCATTAGTCATTTAGGTCAACATTGGATCATTCAGAGATCCTCACTGAACTTCTGGAGAGAGTTTGCTGCACTGAAAGTAAGGGGGCTGAATAATTTTGCACGCCCAATTTTTCAGTTTTTGATTTGTTAAAAAAGTTTGAAATATCCAATAAATGTCGTTCCACTTCCATGATTGTGTCCCACTTGTTGTTGATTCTTCCCAAAAAATACAGTTTTATATATTTATGTTTGAAGCCTGAAATGTGGCAAAAGGTCGCAAAGTTCAAGGGGGCCGAATACTTTCGCAAGGCACTGTATTTCTCATATTATTCTGAAGATAACACTTTTGGTGCATAAAAAAGTCATTATTTTGGTGTTTTGAGGGGTCACATTCATAACTTTTGAATGGCCCAGTTCAGTCAACAAAAAAAAAAATGTTTCATGTGTTTTATACTATAAACTCAGCAAAAAAAGAAAAATCCTCCCACTGTCAACAGCATTTATTTTCAGCAAACTTAACATGTGTAAATATTTGTATGAACATAACAAGATTCAACAACTGAGACATAAACTGAACAAGTTCCACAGACATGTGACTAACAGAAATTGAATAATGTGTCCCTGGGGCGTCAAAATCAAAAGTAACAGTCTGTATCTGTTGTGGCCACCAGCTGCATTAAGTACTGCAGTGCGTCTCCTCCTCATGGATTGCACCAGATTTGCCAGTTCTTGCTGTGAGATGTTAGCCTACTCTTCCACCAAGGCACCTGCAAGTTCCCGGACATTTCTGTGGGGGATGGCCCTAGCCCTCACCCTCCAATCCAACAGATCCCAGACGTGTTCAATGGGATTGAGATCCGGGTTCTTCGCTGGCCATGGCAGAACACTGACATTCATGTACCACATGAGGGAGGAGGATGTCTTCCCTGTAACGCACAGCATTGAGATGGTCTGCAATGACAAAAAACTCAGTCCGATGATGCTGTGACACACCACCCCAGACTAAAATTTCAGCCTGTGAGGTGGGAGGGAGTTTTGTTTTGGTAACATCACAATGCATTATATTAGTTAATAGGCCAATAAGAAAGAGTTCCAAATATCTCTCAATAACAACTCATTTTCTGTCCCCCACCCCCACTCAAACCACGCCCAGACAGTCCTAGTGTAATTCTTGCTTGTGATATTGCGCTTTGCTAAGAAGCACTTTGTTTTCAATTTAAAATAGTCAAATAGAAAAAAAAATCACAGTAAGGTACTTTAATTGTTACCCAGAAATGATTTGATATTGAGATAAGAATGGCTGCATTAGATTAACCCTTTCATAATATAGTGTCTTTGTGTGCTGTTACTCAGGTGGTGGAAAATGTGGAACTGTTGTTGGTATACTGTAGGTATTTCTACACAAACTATTTGGATTACTTTGTCAATGCGAGACGTCTGTGTGCTTGTTTTGGTGTGTCCATTAAGCCATACATCTTTTAGACATTTGTGAACTCCTGAACTCCCATAACCTCCTGTTTTTTTTGTTGTGGATTTGAAGATAATTGATAGGACTGAACAACAACAACAGACATAAAGGTATTAATGCTAAAGGTTTACGGAATGTGCGGAATTGACAGATTTGTACTTTTTTCATCTTCAACGGAAGAAGAACACATTTAGGAAATCACATTTTGATTGTTTGAATGTTATAGGCACAACTCTCCTCCATATGTATTTCGACAGTGAATCTAAACGTTTTAATTTGGCTCAATACTCCAGCATTTTAGATTTTGAGAATGTTTCATATTAGGCGACAGAGCAGAATGTCAGCTTTTATTTTGTTTTATTTCCATACATACTGTATCTGTTTTACCATTTAGAAATGAAAGCACTTTACGTATGTAGTCCCCCCATTTGAGGAGGTCATACGTATTTGGACATATTCGCTTACAGTGCCTTCAGAAAGTATTGCCATCCCTTTACTTGTTTCACATTTTATTGAGTTACAGCCTGGTTTTTAAATGGATAAAATGTCGATTTTGTGTCACTGGGCTATGCATGATGTCCCATGATATCAAAGTAGAAGTTTGACAAATTAATAAAAAACGAAAAGTGGAAATGTCTTGAGTCACTAAGTATTCAACTTCTTTGTTATGGCAAGCCTAAATAAGTTCAGGGGTCAACGTTTGATTAACATGTCACATAATAAGTGACACGGACTCAATCTGTGTGCAATAATAATGTTCAAAATGTAGAATGACTACCTCATCTCTGTACCCCACGCATACTGTTCGTGTTTGTAATGTCTATGTTCATGTTTTAAATATATGTCAATTCTAAAGTATTTTTGCCTGTAATGTGTTTTTCATAATGTGTCAGACCCCAGGAAGACTAGCTGTTGCCATTGGTGTCAGTTAATGGGGAACCTAATAAAAAATTATCCAACAAGTTTGTAGAGCCACAAGCTTGATGAAGTCATTGCGGCGTGCAAGGAATATGGGACCAAAAACTAAACTTTTGAGTGCTTTAATACACTATAAGTGAATTTGTCCAAACACTTCAATGGAGAGACTACATGTATAAAGTGCATTCATTTCTTAACGGTTAAACAGATATGTATGAAAATACCCTCAAATAAAAGATGACATTCTGTACTGTCACTTCATATGAAACATTTTATCTCAAATCCAAAATGCTGGTATGTAGAGCCAAATTTTTAACAAATTGCTTCACTGTCCAAATACATATGGAGGGGAGAGTACAGTATATGCTTGATATGCTATGACTCAAAATTGTGGTATTCTTTCATATTGCCCCATGGCAGTAGCTTTTAGCGTTGTCATCCAGACAAATTACATGACAGTATGTTGGTATTCCCCAGAGTAACGTCACATAGGCACCACTCCCCTCATAGCTTCCACCGCTGGCTGGGCCTCAAATCACTGGAATCAGGTACAACTGGCATGCCAAGGCCTCGCCCTGAACACGTCAAACCCGCTGAGATGCTCAACTTCCCATGCCAGCCAGCCAGCCACCCAGCCAGCCAGTCCAGACGCTCTCTCAGCCCGCCCTCACGAACACCAGGTACGGACAAACCAGTTCTCTCAGCATCTTCCTTCGTAAACCTCCAGACAATCCCCTGTTATATCATCCATCTTCTTCATTCTGCCTTGTCATTTTTGTCCTCAACAAAAATTGTATGAGAAGACACTGTGCGTATCCACTTAATTCAAAACTACTTCAATTTAAAAATGTTACAGTAGTAACCATTTTATTTGATAAGTGAAACATAACTATGAGTAATCCAGCATGAGGCTTCTTTTCCTGGAGAGCGTCAGCAGCCTGTAACATTTACATAAAGAGGCATTGTGATTAGGATCTTATCTGCCTCTGAAATATGTGTTTAAGTTGTCTACAATGACGTACAACAGTAACCTTCGTCCTCCTTCATCACCTCCCTCGAAACATTGATGTTGCAAACACACAGCACTGATATTAAAGACGTTGCAGACACCAACACTGTGAAAGACGTTGCAGACACACAACACTGTTAAAGACGTTGCAGACACACAACACTGTTATTAAAGACGTTGCAGACACACAACACTGTTAAAGACGTTGCAGACACACAACACTGTTATTAAAGACGTTGCAGACACACAACACTGTTAAAGACATTGCAGACGCACAACACTGTTAACGACGTTGCAGACACACAACACTGTTAAAGACGTTGCAGACACACAACACTGTTAAAGACGTTGCAGACACACAACACTGTGAAAGACGTTGCAGACACACAACACTGTTAAAGACGTTGCAGACACACAACACTGTGAAAGACGTTGCAGACACACAACACTGTTAAAGACGTTGCAGACACACAACACTGTTAAAGACGTTGCAGACACACAACACTGTTATTAAAGACGTTGCAGACACACAACACTGTTAAAGACGTTGCAGACACACAACACTGTGAAAGACGTTGCAGACACACAACACTGTTAAAGACGTTGCAGACGCACGACACTGTTAAAGACGTTGCAGACGCACAACACTGTTAAAGACGTTGCAGACACACAACACTGTTAAAGACGTTGCAGACACACAACACTGTTAAAGACGTTGCAGACACACAACACTGTTATTAAAGACGTTGCAGACACACAACACTGTGAAAGACGTTGCAGACACACAACACTGTGAAAGACGTTGCAGACACACAACACTGTTATTAAAGACGTTGCAGACACACAACACTGTTAACGACGTTGCAGACGCACAACACTGTTAAAGACGTTGCAGACGCACAACACTGTTAAAGACGTTGCAGACACACAACACTGTTAAAGACGTTGCAGACACACAACACTGTTATTAAAGACGTTGCAGACACACAACACTGTTATTAAAGACGTTGCAGACACACAACACTGTTAAAGACGTTGCAGACACACAAAGCTGTTATTAAAGACGTTGCAGACACACAACACTGTTAAAGACGTTGCAGACACACAACACTGTTAAAGACGTTGCAGACGCACAACACTGTTAAAGACGTTGCAGACACACAACACTGTGAAAGACGTTGCAGACACACAACACTGTGAAAGACGTTGCAGACACACAACACTGTTATTAAAGACGTTGCAGACACACAACACTGTTAAAGACGTTGCAGACGCACAACACTGTTAAAGACGTTGCAGACACACAACACTGTTAACGACGTTGCAGACGCACAACACTGTTAACGACCTTGCAGACACACAACACTGTTAAAGACGTTGCAGACACACAACACTGTTAACGACGTTGCAGACACACAACACTGTTAAAGACGTTGCAGACACACAACACTGTGAAAGACGTTGCAGACACACAACACTGTTATTAAAGACGTTGCAGACACACAACACTGTTAAAGACGTTGCAGACACACAACACTGTGAAAGACGTTGCAGACACACAACACTGTTAACGACGTTGCAGACACACAACACTGTTAACGACGTTGCAGACACACAACACTGTTAAAGACGTTGCAGACACACAACACTGTTATTAAAGACGTTGCAGACACATAACACTGTTAACGACGTTGCAGACACACAACACTGTTAACGACGTTGCAGACACACAACACTGTTATTAAAGACGTTGCAGACACACAACACTGTTAAAGACGTTGCAGACACACAACACTGTGAAAGACGTTGCAGACACACAACACTGTTAAAGACGTTGCAGACGCACAACACTGTTAAAGACGTTGCAGACACACAACACTGTTATTAAAGACGTTGCAGACACACAACACTGTGAAAGACGTTGCAGACACACAACACTGTTAAAGACGTTGCAGACACACAACACTGTTAAAGACGTTGCAGACACACAACACTGTTAAAGACGTTGCAGACACACAACACTGTTAAAGACGTTGCAGACGCACAACACTGTTAAAGACGTTGCAGACGCACAACACTGTTAAAGACGTTGCAGACGCACAACACTGTTAAAGACGTTGCAGACGCACAACACTGTTAAAGACGTTGCAGACACACAACACTGTTAAAGACGTTGCAGACACACAACACTGTTATTAAAGACGTTGCAGACACACAACACTGTGAAAGACGTTGCAGACACACAACACTGTGAAAGACGTTGCAGACACACAACACTGTTATTAAAGACGTTGCAGACACACAACACTGTTAACAACGTTGCAGACGCACAACACTATTAAAGACGTTGCAGACGCACAACACTGTTAAAGACGTTGCAGACGCACAACACTGTTAAAGACGTTGCAGACACACAACACTGTTAAAGACGTTGCAGACACACAACACTGTTATTAAAGACGTTGCAGACACACAACACTGTTATTAAAGACGTTGCAGACACACAACACTGTTAAAGACGTTGCAGACGCACAACACTGTTAAAGACGTTGCAGACACACAACACTGTTAAAGACGTTGCAGACACACAACACTGTTATTAAAGACGTTGCAGACACACAACACTGTTATTAAAGACGTTGCAGACACACAACACTGTTATTAAAGACGTTGCAGACACACAACACTGTTAAAGACGTTGCAGACACACAACACTGTGAAAGACGTTGCAGACACACAACACTGTTAAAGACGTTGCAGACACAACACTGTGAAAGACATTGCAGACACACAACACTGTTAAAGACGTTGCAGACACACAAAGCTGTTATTAAAGACGTTGCAGACACACAACACTGTTAAAGACGTTGCAGACACACAACACTGTTAAAGACGTTGCAGACACACAACACTGTGAAAGACGTTGCAGACACACAACACTGTTAACGACGTTGCAGACACACAACACTGTTAACGACGTTGCAGACACACAACACTGTTAAAGACGTTGCAGACACACAACACTGTTATTAAAGACGTTGCAGACACATAACACTGTTAACGACGTTGCAGACACACAACACTGTTAACGACGTTGCAGACACACAACACTGTTATTAAAGACGTTGCAGACACACAACACTGTTAAAGACGTTGCAGACACACAACACTGTGAAAGACGTTGCAGACACACAACACTGTTAAAGACGTTGCAGACGCACAACACTGTTAAAGACGTTGCAGACACACAACACTGTTATTAAAGACGTTGCAGACACACAACAATGTGAAAGACGTTGCAGACACACAACACTGTTATTAAAGACGTTGCAGACACACAACACTGTTATTAAAGACGTTGCAGACACACAACACTGTTAAAGACGTTGCAGACGCACAACACTGTTAAAGACGTTGCAGACACACAACACTGTTAAAGACGTTGCAGACACACAACACTGTTATTAAAGACGTTGCAGACACACAACACTGTTATTAAAGACGTTGCAGACACACAACACTGTTATTAAAGACGTTGCAGACACACAACACTGTTAAAGACGTTGCAGACACACAACACTGTGAAAGACGTTGCAGACACACAACACTGTTAAAGACGTTGCAGACACAACACTGTGAAAGACATTGCAGACACACAACACTGTTAAAGACGTTGCAGACACACAAAGCTGTTATTAAAGACGTTGCAGACACACAACACTGTTAAAGACGTTGCAGACACACAACACTGTTAAAGACGTTGCAGACACACAACACTGTGAAAGACGTTGCAGACACACAACACTGTTGACGACGTTGCAGACACACAACACTGTTAACGACGTTGCAGACACACAACACTGTTAAAGACGTTGCAGACACACAACACTGTTATTAAAGACGTTGCAGACACATAACACTGTTAACGACGTTGCAGACACAACACTGTTAACGACGTTGCAGACACACAACACTGTTATTAAAGACGTTGCAGACACACAACACTGTTAAAGACGTTGCAGACACACAACACTGTGAAAGACGTTGCAGACACACAACACTGTTAAAGACGTTGCAGACGCACAACACTGTTAAAGACGTTGCAGACACACAACACTGTTATTAAAGACGTTGCAGACACACAACAATGTGAAAGACGTTGCAGACACACAACACTGTTAACGACGTTACAGACACACAACACTGTTAACGACGTTGCAGACACACAACACTGTTAAAGACGTTGCAGACACACAACACTGTTATTAAAGACGTTGCAGACACATAACACTGTTAACGACGTTGCAGACACACAACACTGTTAACGACGTTGCAGACACACAACACTATTATTAAAGACGTTGCAGACACACAACACTGTTAAAGACGTTGCAGACACACAACACTGTGAAAGACGTTGCAGACAAACAACACTGTTAAAGACGTTGCAGACGCACAACACTGTTAAAGACGTTGCAGACACACAACACTGTTAAAGACGTTGCAGACACACAAAGCTGTTATTAAAGACGTTGCAGACACACAACACTGTGAAAGACGTTGCAGACACACAACACTGTTAAAGACGTTGCAGACACACAACACTGTTAAAGACGTTGCAGACACACAACACTGTTAACGACGTTGCAGACACACTACACTGTTAAAGACGTTGCAGACACACAACACTGTTATTAAAGACGTTGCAGACACATAACACTGTTAACGACGTTGCAGACACACAACACTGTTAACGACGTTGCAGACACACAACACTGGTATTAAAGACGTTGCAGACACACAACACTGTTAAAGACGTTGCAGACACACAACACTGTGAAAGACGTTGCAGACACACAACACTGTTAAAGACGTTGCAGACACACAACACTGTTATTAAAGACGTTGCAGACACACAACACTGTGAAAGACGTTGCAGACACACAACACTGTGAAAGACGTTGCAGACACACAACACTGTTATTAAACACGTTGCAGACACACAACACTGTTAAAGACGTTGCAGACACACAACACTGTTATTAAAGACATTGCAGACACACAACACTGTTAAAGACGTTGCAGACACACAACACTGTTAACGACGTTGCAGACACACAACACTGTTAACGACGTTGCAGACACACAACACTGTTAAAGACGTTGCAGACACACAACACTGTTAAAGACGTTGCAGACACACAACACTGTTAACGACGTTGCAGACACACAACACTGTTAAAGACGTTGCAGACACACAACAATGTTATTAAAGACGTTGCAGACACACAACACTGTTAACGACGTTGCAGACACACAACACTGTTAAAGACGTTGCAGACACACAACACTGTTAAAGACGTTGCAGACACACAACACTGTTAACGACGTTGCAGACACACAACACTGTTAAAGACGTTGCAGACACACAACACTGTTATTAAATACGTTGCAGACACACAACACTGTTAAAGACATTGCAGACACACAACACTGTTAAAGACGTTGCAGACACACAACACTGTTAACAACGTTGCAGACACACAACACTGTTAAAGACGTTGCAGACACACAACACTGTTATTAAAGACGTTGCAGACACACAACACTGTTATTAAAGACATTGCAGACACACAACACTGTTAAAGACGTTGCAGACACCCAACACTGTTAACGACGTTGCAGACGCACAACACTGTTAAAGACGTTGCAGACACACAACACTGTTAAAGACGTTGCAGACACCCAACACTGTTAACGACGTTGCAGACACACAACACTGTTAAAGACGTTGCAGACACCCAACACTGTTAACGACGTTGCAGACACACAACACTGTTATTAAAGACGTTGCAGACACACAACACTGTTAAAGACGTTGCAGACACACAACACTGTTAAAGACGTTGCAGACACACAACACTGTTAAAGACGTTGCAGACACACAACACTGTTAACGACGTTGCAGACACACAACACTGTTATTAAAGACGTTGCAGACACACAACACTGTTATTAAAGACGTTGCAGACACACAACACTGTTAAAGACGTTGCAGACACACAACACTGTTAAAGACGTTGCAGACACACAACACTGTTAACGACGTTGCAGACACACAACACTGTTAAAGACGTTGCAGACAGACAACACTGTTATTAAAGACGTTGCAGACACACAACACTGTTATTAAAGACGTTGCAGACACACAACACTGTTAAAGACGTTGCAGACACCCAACACTGTTAACGACGTTGCAGACGCACAACACTGTTAAAGACGTTGCAGACACACAACACTGTTAAAGACGTTGCAGACACCCAACACTGTTAACGACGTTGCAGACACACAACACTGTTAAAGACGTTGCAGACACACAGCACTGTTATTAAAGACGTTGCAGACACACAACACTGTTAACGACGTTGCAGACACACAACACTGTTAAAGACGTTGCAGACACACAACACTGTGAAAGACGTTGCAGACACACAACACTGTGAAAGACGTTGCAGACACACAACACTGTTATTAAAGACGTTGCAGACACACAACACTGTTAACGACGTTGCAGACGCACAACACTGTTAAAGACGTTGCAGACGCACAACACTGTTAAAGACGTTGCAGACACACAACACTGTGAAAGACGTTGCAGACACACAACACTGTTAAAGACGTTGCAGACACACAACACTGTTAAAGACGTTGCAGACACACAACACTGTGAAAGACGTTGCAGACACACAACACTGTTAAAGACGTTGCAGACGCACAACACTGTTAAAGACGTTGCAGACACACAACACTGTTAACGACGTTGCAGACACACAACACTGTTAAAGACGTTGCAGACACACAACAATGTTATTAAAGACGTTGCAGACACACAACACTGTTAACGACGTTGCAGACACAACACTGTTAAAGACGTTGCAGACACACAACACTGTTAAAGACGTTGCAGACACACAACACTGTTAAAGACGTTGCAGACACACAACACTGTTATTAAAGACGTTGCAGACACACAACACTGTTATTAAAGACGTTGCAGACACACAACACTGTTAAAGACGTTGCAGACACCCAACACTGTTAACGACGTTGCAGACGCACAACACTGTTAAAGACGTTGCAGACACACAACACTGTTAAAGACGTTGCAGACACCCAACACTGTTAACGACGTTGCAGACACACAACACTGTTAAAGACGTTGCAGACACCCAACACTGTTAACGACGTTGCAGACACACAACACTGTTATTAAAGACGTTGCAGACACACAACACTGTTAAAGACGTTGCAGACACACAACACTGTTAAAGACGTTGCAGACGCACAACACTGTTAAAGACGTTGCAGACACACAACACTGTTAACGACGTTGCAGACACCCAACACTGTTAACGACGTTGCAGACACACAACACTGTTAAAGACGTTGCAGACACACAACACTGTTAAAGACGTTGCAGACACCCAACACTGTTAACGACGTTGCAGACACACAACACTGTTAAAGACGTTGCAGACACCCAACACTGTTAACGACGTTGCAGACACACAACACTGTTATTAAAGACGTTGCAGACACACAACACTGTTAAAGACGTTGCAGACACACAACACTGTTAAAGACGTTGCAGACACACAACACTGTTAAAGACGTTGCAGACACACAACACTGTTAACGACGTTGCAGACACACAACACTGTTATTAAAGACGTTGCAGACACACAACACTGTTAAAGACGTTGCAGACACACAACACTGTTAAAGACGTTGCAGACACACAACACTGTTAACGACGTTGCAGACAAACAACACTGTTAAAGACGTTGCAGACACACAACACTGTTATTAAAGACGTTGCAGACACACAACACTGTTATTAAAGACGTTGCAGACACACAACACTGTTAAAGACGTTGCAGACACCCAACACTGTTAACGACGTTGCAGACGCACAACACTGTTAAAGACGTTGCAGACACACAACACTGTTAAAGACGTTGCAGACACCCAACACTGTTAACGACGTTGCAGACACACAACACTGTTAAAGACGTTGCAGACACACAGCACTGTTATTAAAGACGTTGCAGACACACAACACTGTTAACGACGTTGCAGACACACAACACTGTTAAAGACGTTGCAGACACACAACACTGTGAAATACGTTGCAGACACACAACACTGTGAAAGACGTTGCAGACACACAACACTGTTATTAAAGACGTTGCAGACACACAACACTGTTAACGACGTTGCAGACGCACAACACTGTTAAAGACGTTGCAGACGCACAACACTGTTAAAGACGTTGCAGACACACAACACTGTTAAAGACGTTGCAGACACACAACACTGTTATTAAAGACGTTGCAGACACACAACACTGTTATTAAAGACGTTGCAGACACACAACACTGTTAAAGACGTTGCAGACACACAACACTGTGAAAGACGTTGCAGACACACAACACTGTTAAAGACGTTGCAGACACAACACTGTGAAAGACGTTGCAGACACACAACACTGTTAAAGACGTTGCAGACACACAAAGCTGTTATTAAAGACGTTGCAGACACACAACACTGTTAAAGACGTTGCAGACACACAACACTGTTAAAGACGTTGCAGACACACAACACTGTTAAAGACGTTGCAGACACACAACACTGTGAAAGACGTTGCAGACACACAACACTGTTAACGACGTTGCAGACACACAACACTGTTAACGACGTTGCAGACACCCAACACTGTTAACGACGTTGCAGACACACAACACTGTTAAAGACGTTGCAGACACACAGCAATGTTATTAAAGACGTTGCAGACACACAACACTGTTAACGACGTTGCAGACACACAACACTGTTAAAGACGTTGCAGACACACAACACTGTGAAATACGTTGCAGACACACAACACTGTGAAAGACGTTGCAGACACACAACACTGTTATTAAAGACGTTGCAGACACACAACACTGTTAACGACGTTGCAGACGCACAACACTGTTAAAGACGTTGCAGAAGCACAACACTGTTAAAGACGTTGCAGACACACAACACTGTTAAAGACGTTGCAGACACACAACACTGTTATTAAAGACGTTGCAGACACACAACACTGTTATTAAAGACGTTGCAGACACACAACACTGTTAAAGACGTTGCAGACACACAACACTGTGAAAGACGTTGCAGACACACAACACTGTTAAAGACGTTGCAGACACAACACTGTGAAAGACGTTGCAGACACACAACACTGTTAAAGACGTTGCAGACACACAAAGCTGTTATTAAAGACGTTGCAGACACACAACACTGTTAAAGACGTTGCAGACACACAACACTGTTAAAGACGTTGCAGACACACAACACTGTTAAAGACGTTGCAGACACACAACACTGTGAAAGACGTTGCAGACACACAACACTGTGAAAGACGTTGCAGACACACAACACTGTTATTAAAGACGTTGCAGACACACAACACTGTTAACGACGTTGCAGACACACAACACTGTTAAAGACGTTGCAGACACACAACACTGTGAAAGACGTTGCAGACACACAACACTGTTAACGACGTTGCAGACGCACAACACTGTTAACGACGTTGCAGACACACAACACTGTTAAAGACGTTGCAGACACACAACACTGTTAACGACGTTGCAGACACACAACACTGTTAAAGACGTTGCAGACACACAACACTGTGAAAGACGTTGCAGACACACAACACTGTTATTAAAGACGTTGCAGACACACAACACTGTTAAAGACGTTGCAGACACACAACACTGTGAAAGACGTTGCAGACACACAACACTGTTAACGGCGTTGCAGACACACAACACTGTTAACGACGTTGCAGACACACAACACTGTTAAAGACGTTGCAGACACACAACACTGTTATTAAAGACGTTGCAGACACATAACACTGTTAACGACGTTGCAGGCACACAACACTGTTAACGACGTTGCAGACACACAACACTGTTAAAGACGTTGCAGACACACAACACTGTGAAAGACGTTGCAGACACACAACACTGTTATTAAAGACGTTGCAGACACACAACACTGTTAAAGACGTTGCAGACATAACACTGTTAACGACGTTGCAGACACACAACACTGTTAAAGACGTTGCAGACACACAACACTGTTATTAAAGACGTTGCAGACACACAACACTGTTATTAAAGACGTTGCAGACACACGACACTGTTAAAGACGTTGCAGACACACAACACTGTTAACGACGTTGCAGACACACAACACTGTTAAAGACGTTGCAGACACACAACACTGTTAAAGACGTTGCAGACACACAACACTGTTATTAAAGACGTTGCAGACACACAACACTGTTAAAGACGTTGCAGACACACAACACTGTTAAAGACGTTGCAGACACACAACACTGTTATTAAAGACGTTGCAGACACACAACACTGTGAAAGACGTTGCAGACACACAACACTGTGAAAGACGTTGCAGACACACAACACTGTTATTAAAGACGTTGCAGACACACAACACTGTTAAAGACGTTGCAGACACACAACACTGTTATTAAAGACATTGCAGACACACAACACTGTTAAAGACGTTGCAGACACACAACACTGTTAAAGACGTTGCAGACACACAACACTGTTAACGACGTTGCAGACACACAACACTGTTAAAGACGTTGCAGACACACAACACTGTTATTAAAGACGTTGCAGACACACAACACTGTTAACGACGTTGCAGACACACAACACTGTTAAAGACGTTGCAGACACACAACACTGTTAACGACGTTGCAGACACACAACACTGTTATTAAAGACGTTGCAGACACACAACACTGTTAAAGACGTTGCAGACACACAACACTGTTAACGACGTTGCAGACACACAACACTGTTAAAGACGTTGCAGACACACAACACTGTTATTAAAGACGTTGCAGACACACAACACTGTTAACGACGTTGCAGACACACAACACTGTTAAAGACGTTGCAGACACACAACACTGTTAACGACGTTGCAGACACACAACACTGTTATTAAAGACGTTGCAGACACACAACACTGTTAAAGACGTTGCAGACGCACAACACTGTTAAAGACGTTGCAGACACACAACACTGTTAACGACGTTGCAGACACACAACACTGTTAAAGACGTTGCAGACACACAACAATGTTATTAAAGACGTTGCAGACACACAACACTGTTAACGACGTTGCAGACACAACACTGTTAAAGACGTTGCAGACACACAACACTGTTAAAGACGTTGCAGACACACAACACTGTTAAAGACGTTGCAGACACACAACACTGTTATTAAAGACGTTGCAGACACACAACACTGTTATTAAAGACGTTGCAGACACACAACACTGTTAAAGACATTGCAGACACCCAACACTGTTAACGACGTTGCAGACGCACAACACTGTTAAAGACGTTGCAGACACACAACACTGTTAAAGACGTTGCAGACACCCAACACTGTTAACGACGTTGCAGACACACAACACTGTTAAAGACGTTGCAGACACCCAACACTGTTAACGACGTTGCAGACACACAACACTGTTATTAAAGACGTTGCAGACACACAACACTGTTAAAGACGTTGCAGACACACAACACTGTTAAAGACGTTGCAGACGCACAACACTGTTAAAGACGTTGCAGACACACAACACTGTTAACGACGTTGCAGACACCCAACACTGTTAACGACGTTGCAGACACACAACACTGTTAAAGACGTTGCAGACACACAACACTGTTAAAGACGTTGCAGACACCCAACACTGTTAACGACGTTGCAGACACACAACACTGTTAAAGACGTTGCAGACACCCAACACTGTTAACGACGTTGCAGACACACAACACTGTTATTAAAGACGTTGCAGACACACAACACTGTTAAAGACGTTGCAGACACACAACACTGTTAAAGACGTTGCAGACACACAACACTGTTAAAGACGTTGCAGACACACAACACTGTTAACGACGTTGCAGACACACAACACTGTTATTAAAGACGTTGCAGACACACAACACTGTTAAAGACGTTGCAGACACACAACACTGTTAAAGACGTTGCAGACACACAACACTGTTAACGACGTTGCAGACAAACAACACTGTTAAAGACGTTGCAGACACACAACACTGTTATTAAAGACGTTGCAGACACACAACACTGTTATTAAAGACGTTGCAGACACACAACACTGTTAAAGACGTTGCAGACACCCAACACTGTTAACGACGTTGCAGACGCACAACACTGTTAAAGACGTTGCAGACACACAACACTGTTAAAGACGTTGCAGACACCCAACACTGTTAACGACGTTGCAGACACACAACACTGTTAAAGACGTTGCAGACACACAGCACTGTTATTAAAGACGTTGCAGACACACAACACTGTTAACGACGTTGCAGACACACAACACTGTTAAAGACGTTGCAGACACACAACACTGTGAAATACGTTGCAGACACACAACACTGTGAAAGACGTTGCAGACACACAACACTGTTATTAAAGACGTTGCAGACACACAACACTGTTAACGACGTTGCAGACGCACAACACTGTTAAAGACGTTGCAGACGCACAACACTGTTAAAGACGTTGCAGACACACAACACTGTTAAAGACGTTGCAGACACACAACACTGTTATTAAAGACGTTGCAGACACACAACACTGTTATTAAAGACGTTGCAGACACACAACACTGTTAAAGACGTTGCAGACACACAACACTGTGAAAGACGTTGCAGACACACAACACTGTTAAAGACGTTGCAGACACAACACTGTGAAAGACGTTGCAGACACACAACACTGTTAAAGACGTTGCAGACACACAAAGCTGTTATTAAAGACGTTGCAGACACACAACACTGTTAAAGACGTTGCAGACACACAACACTGTTAAAGACGTTGCAGACACACAACACTGTTAAAGACGTTGCAGACACACAACACTGTGAAAGACGTTGCAGACACACAACACTGTTAACGACGTTGCAGACACACAACACTGTTAACGACGTTGCAGACACCCAACACTGTTAACGACGTTGCAGACACACAACACTGTTAAAGACGTTGCAGACACACAGCACTGTTATTAAAGACGTTGCAGACACACAACACTGTTAACGACGTTGCAGACACACAACACTGTTAAAGACGTTGCAGACACACAACACTGTGAAATACGTTGCAGACACACAACACTGTGAAAGACGTTGCAGACACACAACACTGTTATTAAAGACGTTGCAGACACACAACACTGTTAACGACGTTGCAGACGCACAACACTGTTAAAGACGTTGCAGAAGCACAACACTGTTAAAGACGTTGCAGACACACAACACTGTTAAAGACGTTGCAGACACACAACACTGTTATTAAAGACGTTGCAGACACACAACACTGTTATTAAAGACGTTGCAGACACACAACACTGTTAAAGACATTGCAGACACACAACACTGTGAAAGACGTTGCAGACACACAACACTGTTAAAGACGTTGCAGACACAACACTGTGAAAGACGTTGCAGACACACAACACTGTTAAAGACGTTGCAGACACACAAAGCTGTTATTAAAGACGTTGCAGACACACAACACTGTTAAAGACGTTGCAGACACACAACACTGTTAAAGACGTTGCAGACACACAACACTGTTAAAGACGTTGCAGACACACAACACTGTGAAAGACGTTGCAGACACACAACACTGTGAAAGACGTTGCAGACACACAATACTGTTATTAAAGACGTTGCAGACACACAACACTGTTAACGACGTTGCAGACACACAACACTGTTAAAGACGTTGCAGACACACAACACTGTGAAAGACGTTGCAGACACACAACACTGTTAACAACGTTGCAGACGCACAACACTGTTAACGACGTTGCAGACACACAACACTGTTAAAGACGTTGCAGACACACAACACTGTTAACGACGTTGCAGACACACAACACTGTTAAAGACGTTGCAGACACACAACACTGTGAAAGACGTTGCAGACACACAACACTGTTATTAAAGACGTTGCAGACACACAACACTGTTAAAGACGTTGCAGACACACAACACTGTGAAAGACGTTGCAGACACACAACACTGTTAACGGCGTTGCAGACACACAACACTGTTAACGACGTTGCAGACACACAACACTGTTAAAGACGTTGCAGACACACAACACTGTTATTAAAGACGTTGCAGACACATAACACTGTTAACGACGTTGCAGGCACACAACACTGTTAACGACGTTGCAGACACACAACACTGTTAAAGACGTTGCAGACACACAACACTGTGAAAGACGTTGCAGACACACAACACTGTTATTAAAGACGTTGCAGACACACAACACTGTTAAAGACGTTGCAGACATAACACTGTTAACGACGTTGCAGACACACAACACTGTTAAAGACGTTGCAGACACACAACACTGTTATTAAAGACGTTGCAGACACACAACACTGTTATTAAAGACGTTGCAGACACACGACACTGTTAAAGACGTTGCAGACACACAACACTGTTAACGACGTTGCAGACACACAACACTGTTAAAGACGTTGCAGACACACAACACTGTTAAAGACGTTGCAGACACACAACACTGTTATTAAAGACGTTGCAGACACACAACACTGTTAAAGACGTTGCAGACACACAACACTGTTAAAGACGTTGCAGACACACAACACTGTTATTAAAGACGTTGCAGACACACAACACTGTGAAAGACGTTGCAGACACACAACACTGTGAAAGACGTTGCAGACACACAACACTGTTATTAAAGACGTTGCAGACACACAACACTGTTAAAGACGTTGCAGACACACAACACTGTTATTAAAGACATTGCAGACACACAACACTGTTAAAGACGTTGCAGACACACAACACTGTTAAAGACGTTGCAGACACACAACACTGTTAACGACGTTGCAGACACACAACACTGTTAAAGACGTTGCAGACACACAACACTGTTATTAAAGACGTTGCAGACACACAACACTGTTAACGACGTTGCAGACACACAACACTGTTAAAGACGTTGCAGACACACAACACTGTTAAAGACGTTGCAGACACACAACACTGTTAACGACGTTGCAGACACACAACACTGTTAAAGACGTTGCAGACACACAACACTGTTATTAAAGACGTTGCAGACACACAACACTGTTAAAGACGTTGCAGACACACAACACTGTTAAAGACGTTGCAGACACACAACACTGTTAACGACGTTGCAGACACACAACACTGTTAAAGACGTTGCAGACACACAACACTGTTAAAGACGTTGCAGACACACAACACTGTTATTAAAGACGTTGCAGACACACAACACTGTTAAAGACGTTGCAGACACACAACACTGTTAAAGACGTTGCAGACACACAACACTGTTATTAAAGACGTTGCAGACACACAACACTGTGAAAGACGTTGCAGACACACAACACTGTGAAAGACGTTGCAGACACACAACACTGTTATTAAAGACGTTGCAGACACACAACACTGTTAAAGACGTTGCAGACACACAACACTGTTATTAAAGACATTGCAGACACACAACACTGTTAAAGACGTTGCAGACACACAACACTGTTAAAGACGTTGCAGACACACAACACTGTTAACGACGTTGCAGACACACAACACTGTTAAAGACGTTGCAGACACACAACACTGTTATTAAAGACGTTGCAGACACACAACACTGTTAACGACGTTGCAGACACACAACACTGTTAAAGACGTTGCAGACACACAACACTGTTAAAGACGTTGCAGACACACAACACTGTTAACGACGTTGCAGACACACAACACTGTTATTAAAGACGTTGCAGACACACAACACTGTTAAAGACGTTGCAGACACACAACACTGTTAAAGACGTTGCAGACACACAACACTGTTAACGACGTTGCAGACACACAACACTGTTAAAGACGTTGTAGACACACAACACTGTTATTAAAGACGTTGCAGACACACAACACTGTTATTAAAGACGTTGCAGACACACAACACTGTTAACGACGTTGCAGACGCACAACACTGTTAAAGACGTTGCAGACACATACACTGTTAAAGACGTTGCAGACACCCAACACTGTTAACGACGTTGCAGACACACAACACTGTTAAAGACGTTGCAGACACCCAACACTGTTAACGACGTTGCAGACACACAACACTGTTATTAAAGACGTTGCAGACACACAACACTGTTAAAGACGTTGCAGACACACAACACTGTTAAAGACGTTGCAGACACACAACACTGTTAAAGACGTTGCAGACACACAACACTGTTAACGACGTTGCAGACACACAACACTGTTATTAAAGACGTTGCAGACACACAACACTGTTAAAGACGTTGCAGACACACAACACTGTTAAAGACGTTGCAGACACACAAAACGGTTATTAAAGACGTTGCAGACACACAACACTGTGAAAGACGTTGCAGACACACAACACTGTGAAAGACGTTGCAGACACACAACACTGTTATTAAAGACGTTGCAGACACACAACACTGTTAAAGACGTTGCAGACACACAACACTGTTATTAAAGACATTGCAGACACACAACACTGTGAAAGACGTTGCAGACACACAACACTGTGAAAGACGTTGCAGACACACAACACTGTTATTAAAGACGTTGCAGACACACAACACTGTTAAAGACGTTGCAGACACACAACACTGTTATTAAAGACGTTGCAGACACACAACACTGTTAAAGACGTTGCAGACACACAACACTGTTAAAGACGTTGCAGACACACAACACTGTTAACGACGTTGCAGACACACAACACTGTTAAAGACGTTGCAGACACACAACACTGTTATTAAAGACGTTGCAGACACACAACACTGTTAACGACGTTGCAGACACACAACACTGTTAAAGACGTTGCAGACACACAACACTGTTAAAGACGTTGCAGACACACAACACTGTTAACGACGTTGCAGACACACAACACTGTTAAAGACGTTGCAGACACACAACACTGTTAACGACGTTGCAGACACACAACACTGTTAAAGACGTTGCAGACACACAACACTGTTATTAAAGATGTTGCAGACACACAACACTGTTATTAAAGACGTTGCAGACACACAACACTGTTAAAGACGTTGCAGACACCCAACACTGTTAACGACGTTGCAGACGCACAACACTGTTAAAGACGTTGCAGACACACAACACTGTTAAAGACGTTGCAGACACCCAACACTGTTAACGACGTTGCAGACACACAACACTGTTAAAGACGTTGCAGACACCCAACACTGTTAACAACGTTGCAGACACACAACACTGGTATTAAAGACGTTGCAGACACACAACACTGTTAAAGACGTTGCAGACACACAACACTGTTAAAGACGTTGCAGACACACAACACTGTTAAAGACGTTGCAGACACACAACACTGTTAACGACGTTGCAGACACACAACACTGTTAGCGACGTTGCAGACACACAACACTGTTATTAAAGACGTTGCAGACACACAACACTGTTATTAAAGACGTTGCAGACACACAACACTGTTAAAGACGTTGCAGACACACAACAATGTTATTAAAGACGTTGCAGACACACAACACTGTTAAAGACGTTGCAGACACACAACACTGTTAAAGACGTTGCAGACACACAACACTGTTATTAAAGACGTTGCAGATACACAACACTGTGAAAGACGTTGCAGACACACAACACTGTTATTAAAGACGTTGAAGACACACAACACTGTTAAAGACGTTGCAGACACACAACACTGTGAAAGACGTTGCAGACACACAACACTGTTAAAGACGTTGCAGACACACAACACTGTGAAAGACGTTGCAGACACACAACACTGTTATTAAAGACGTTGCAGACACACAACACTGTTAAAGACGTTGCAGACACACAACACTGTGAAAGACGTTGCAGACACACAACACTGTTAAAGACGTTGCAGACACACAACACTGTTAAAGACGTTGCTGACACACAACACTGTTATTAAAGACGTTGCAGACACACAACACTGTTAAAGACGTTGCAGACACACAACACTGTTAAAGACGTTGCAGACACACAACACTGTTAACGACGTTGCAGACACACAACACTGTTAAAGACGTTGTAGACACACAACACTGTTATTAAAGACGTTGCAGACACACAACACTGTTATTAAAGACGTTGCAGACACACAACACTGTTAAAGACGTTGCAGACACCCAACACTGTTAACGACGTTGCAGACGCACAACACTGTTAAAGACGTTGCAGACACATACACTGTTAAAGACGTTGCAGACACCCAACACTGTTAACGACGTTGCAGACACACAACACTGTTAAAGACGTTGCAGACACCCAACACTGTTAACGACGTTGCAGACACACAACACTGTTATTAAAGACGTTGCAGACACACAACACTGTTAAAGACGTTGCAGACACACAACACTGTTAAAGACGTTGCAGACACACAACACTGTTAAAGACGTTGCAGACACACAACACTGTTAACGACGTTGCAGACACACAACACTGTTATTAAAGACGTTGCAGACACACAACACTGTTAAAGACGTTGCAGACACACAACACTGTTAAAGACGTTGCAGACACACAAAACGGTTATTAAAGACGTTGCAGACACACAACACTGTGAAAGACGTTGCAGACACACAACACTGTGAAAGACGTTGCAGACACACAACACTGTTATTAAAGACGTTGCAGACACACAACACTGTTAAAGACGTTGCAGACACACAACACTGTTATTAAAGACATTGCAGACACACAACACTGTGAAAGACGTTGCAGACACACAACACTGTGAAAGACGTTGCAGACACACAACACTGTTATTAAAGACGTTGCAGACACACAACACTGTTAACGACGTTGCAGACACACAACACTGTTAAAGACGTTGCAGACACACAACACTGTTATTAAAGACGTTGCAGACACACAACACTGTTAACGACGTTGCAGACACACAACACTGTTAAAGACGTTGCAGACACACAACACTGTTAAAGACGTTGCAGACACACAACACTGTTAACGACGTTACAGACACACAACACTGTTATTAAAGACGTTGCAGACACACAACACTGTTAAAGACGTTGCAGACACACAACACTGTTAAAGACGTTGCAGACACACAACACTGTTAACGACGTTGCAGACACACAACACTGTTAAAGACGTTGCAGACACACAACACTGTTATTAAAGACGTTGCAGACACACAACACTGTTATTAAAGACGTTGCAGACACACAACACTGTTAAAGACGTTGCAGACACCCAACACTGTTAACGACGTTGCAGACGCACAACACTGTTAAAGACGTTGCAGACACATACACTGTTAAAGACGTTGCAGACACCCAACACTGTTAACGACGTTGCAGACACACAACACTGTTAAAGACGTTGCAGACACCCAACACTGTTAACGACGTTGCAGACACACAACACTGTTATTAAAGACGTTGCAGACACACAACACTGTTAAAGACGTTGCAGACACACAACACTGTTAAAGACGTTGCAGACACACAACACTGTTAAAGACGTTGCAGACACACAACACTGTTAACGACGTTGCAGACACACAACACTGTTATTAAAGACGTTGCAGACACACAACACTGTTAAAGACGTTGCAGACACACAACACTGTTAAAGACGTTGCAGACACACAAAACGGTTATTAAAGACGTTGCAGACACACAACACTGTGAAAGACGTTGCAGACACACAACACTGTGAAAGACGTTGCAGACACACAACACTGTTATTAAAGACGTTGCAGACACACAACACTGTTAAAGACGTTGCAGACACACAACACTGTTATTAAAGACATTGCAGACACACAACACTGTGAAAGACGTTGCAGACACACAACACTGTGAAAGACGTTGCAGACACACAACACTGTTATTAAAGACGTTGCAGACACACAACACTGTTAACGACGTTGCAGACACACAACACTGTTAAAGACGTTGCAGACACACAACACTGTTATTAAAGACGTTGCAGACACACAACACTGTTAACGACGTTGCAGACACACAACACTGTTAAAGACGTTGCAGACACACAACACTGTTAAAGACGTTGCAGACACACAACACTGTTAACGACGTTACAGACACACAACACTGTTATTAAAGACGTTGCAGACACACAACACTGTTAAAGACGTTGCAGACACACAACACTGTTAAAGACGTTGCAGACACACAACACTGTTAACGACGTTGCAGACACACAACACTGTTAAAGACGTTGCAGACACACAACACTGTTATTAAAGACGTTGCAGACACACAACACTGTTATTAAAGACGTTGCAGACACACAACACTGTTAAAGACGTTGCAGACACCCAACACTGTTAACGACGTTGCAGACGCACAACACTGTTAAAGACGTTGCAGACACATACACTGTTAAAGACGTTGCAGACACCCAACACTGTTAACGACGTTGCAGACACACAACACTGTTAAAGACGTTGCAGACACCCAACACTGTTAACGACGTTGCAGACACACAACACTGTTATTAAAGACGTTGCAGACACACAACACTGTTAAAGACGTTGCAGACACACAACACTGTTAAAGACGTTGCAGACACACAACACTGTTAAAGACGTTGCAGACACACAACACTGTTAACGACGTTGCAGACACACAACACTGTTATTAAAGACGTTGCAGACACACAACACTGTTAAAGACGTTGCAGACACACAACACTGTTAAAGACGTTGCAGACACACAAAACGGTTATTAAAGACGTTGCAGACACACAACACTGTGAAAGACGTTGCAGACACACAACACTGTGAAAGACGTTGCAGACACACAACACTGTTATTAAAGACGTTGCAGACACACAACACTGTTAAAGACGTTGCAGACACACAACACTGTTATTAAAGACATTGCAGACACACAACACTGTGAAAGACGTTGCAGACACACAACACTGTGAAAGACGTTGCAGACACACAACACTGTTATTAAAGACGTTGCAGACACACAACACTGTTAAAGACGTTGCAGACACACAACACTGTTATTAAAGACGTTGCAGACACACAACACTGTTAAAGACGTTGCAGACACACAACACTGTTAAAGACGTTGCAGACACACAACACTGTTAACGACGTTGCAGACACACAACACTGTTAAAGACGTTGCAGACACACAACACTGTTATTAAAGACGTTGCAGACACACAACACTGTTAACGACGTTGCAGACACACAACACTGTTAAAGACGTTGCAGACACACAACACTGTTAAAGACGTTGCAGACACACAACACTGTTAACGACGTTGCAGACACACAACACTGTTAAAGACGTTGCAGACACACAACACTGTTAACGACGTTGCAGACACACAACACTGTTAAAGACGTTGCAGACACACAACACTGTTATTAAAGATGTTGCAGACACACAACACTGTTATTAAAGACGTTGCAGACACACAACACTGTTAAAGACGTTGCAGACACACAACACTGTTAAAGACGTTGCAGACACCCAACACTGTTAACGATGTTGCAGACACACAACACTGTTAAAGACGTTGCAGACACCCAACACTGTTAACGACGTTGCAGACACACAACACTGTTATTAAAGACGTTGCAGACACACAACACTGTTAAAGACGTTGCAGACACACAACACTGTTAAAGACGTTGCAGACACACAACACTGTTAAAGACGTTGCAGACACACAACACTGTTAACGACGTTGCAGACACACAACACTGTTAGCGACGTTGCAGACACACAACACTGTTATTAAAGACGTTGCAGACACACAACACTGTTATTAAAGACGTTGCAGACACACAACACTGTTAAAGACGTTGCAGACACACAACACTGTTAAAGACGTTGCAGACACACAACAATGTTATTAAAGACATTGCAGACACACAACACTGTTAAAGACGTTGCAGACACACAACACTGTTAAAGACGTTGCAGACACACAACACTGTTATTAAAGACGTTGCAGATACACAACACTGTGAAAGACGTTGCAGACACACAACACTGTTATTAAAGACGTTGAAGACACACAACACTGTTAAAGACGTTGCAGACACACAACACTGTGAAAGACGTTGCAGACACACAACACTGTTAAAGACGTTGCAGACACACAACACTGTGAAAGACGTTGCAGACACACAACACTGTTATTAAAGACGTTGCAGACACACAACACTGTTAAAGACGTTGCAGACACACAACACTGTGAAAGACGTTGCAGACACACAACACTGTTAAAGACGTTGCAGACACACAACACTGTTAAAGACGTTGCTGACACACAACACTGTTATTAAAGACGTTGCAGACACACAACACTGTTAACGACGTTGCAGACGCACAACACTGTTAAAGACGTTGCAGACACACAACACTGTTAAAGACGTTGCAGACACACAACACTGTTAAAGACGTTGCAGACACACAACACTGTTATTAAAGACGTAGCAGACACACAACACTCTTAAAGACGTTGCAGACACACAACACTGTTAACAACGTTGCAGACGCACAACACTGTTAAAGACGTTGCAGACACACAACACTGTTAACGACGTTGCAGACACACAACACTGTTAAAGACGTTGCAGACACACAACACTGTGGAAGACGTTGCAGACACAAAACACTGTTAAAGACATTACAGACGCGCAAAACTGTTAAAGACATTACAGACGCACAAAACTGTTAAAGACGTTGTGGGATGAATCCAAACAATAGGATTTGTTGTTTGGGTTGTTTGGATTCTCCTCGCCAACTCCACCTGTATTACCAGGATGATTTTTCCCATGAGTCTGTGTCTGTTCGTGTGTGTTTGCATAGGTGTGTGCATGCGTGAGTGTGGCCCCCAACACAACCTCAGCCGATGGGTAGTAAGAGGAGGGAATTACTTCCTGTCATCAGGCTGGATTAGGCATTCAGTTATTCCTGTTTGGCCAAGCCATCTTCATTCTCCCCATCAAAGACCCCAGCTTAACCCAGCAGAATACCTGCAGGCCGTACCGTGTATACACATACCACTAAATCACTGCTTATGCTGTACTTTAGGTTTGAATGTACATCACCTGTTAGTCTGTCTGAGTCGGTCCAACCACCTAAAATGGGGATGGCTTGGAAATGTACTCAGAGAGAAAAGCTTTCACAAGTTAGTACAGTATGTGTAGCCAACGTCTGTCTCAACTAAACCCCCTCCACCTGAAAACATCCACACAGGTGTGAGGAGAGTCTCTTGGGAAAACACACACACCTTCTCACTCTCACTATCACAAACTATCTCTCCTCACACACAAACATGGGAACAAAGCTGGGATTACTATTTCATCAGGAAGCTCAGTAATGATCTGAAATCGGAGGCCCCGCTTGAACTATTATTCTATTTCAATAATTACAGCTGTATCTGAAGTGGGTCAACATCCAGAAATTACACAACCCTAGCCTGCACTCTGTGGCACAGGGGTCACCACCTGCGTTCACAGCCTAATTAACACGTCAGGTAGACTTTTGACAGAGGATTTCTGGCACAGACATGGTTCCCAGAGTAAAGTTTCAGCTCTGCTGCTCATGCTACTGGTGCTTGTGGTGGTCACACTCTCATTAGCTGGGTGTTCTGGCAAACTGACCTGAGTGAACTACTGAAGATTAAAGTACAGGTGTTGTAAAGGAGTTACAAGTGTTAGGTAAGGAATATGTTAATTTTATGTAACAGGCTTGTGTTTGATTAGGGAAATAAAATAGTAAAATGTTCACTGTTAGGTATTTTGTTTTTAATTTGCTAAAACTAATTTAGTAATATATGTGTGTGAAATAATTTTGTTATCTTGGAATAAAACAAACATTCAAAGTTTCTTATTTTTCCAGGTAAGTTGACTCCAAGAACACATTCTTATTTAGAACAACAACCTGGGGAATAGTTATGGGGGGAGGAATGAGCCAGTTTCCTACTGGGGATGATTAGGTGCCCATGATGGTATGAGAGTCACATTGGAAATGTAGCCAGGACACCATGGTTAACTCTTGCAATAAGTGCCATGGGATCTTTAACAGTCAGGACACCCATTTAACAACCCATCTGAAAGACAGCCATCTAAGCAGGGCAATGTCCCCAATCATTACCCTGGGGGATTGTGATCAACTTAGACCAGAGGAAAGAGTGCCTCCTACTGGTCCTCCAACACCACTTCCAGCAGCATCTGGTCTCACATCCAGGGACTGACCAGGACCAACCCTGCTTCGCTTCAGAGGTAAGCCAGCAGTGGGATGCAGGGTGGTATGCTGCTGGCATACATAAACAATCAAAAGAGAAACAATGAGTGTAATAATTGTGTTTGTTATCAATGCAGTTCTGAAGTGAGTTTGTTGTTGAAGTGCGCACTGTGCTGTCCGTCCCCCAAACCTCAAGTATCAGATTAGCTCATTGTGGCAGGATGAATTGCAATCCCAGAGCATACAGAGGCAGCAGTGATGTGAAACCTGTTGAAACCCAAACAGCTGATGTAGTATGATAAGAGGAAGGCCTATTGTGGAACTCAAACCCTCATGTCTCATCTGAGTATGACCTTATTCTCTGGCTCAACAAGTCAGTTTGCAGAGTTGATCTCACTACATTGGCATGAAAATGTATGACTTCAATGTTTATAACTGACATGTTCAGTGTGCTGTTGTGTACAAAATAAAAACAAATACTGACAATTTCATGAAAATTGGTAAAGACAGCGAAAAGCCCAATGACAAAAAAGTAAAATCTAGAAATAAAGAGTAGACTGTCAAAATATTTGACATTTTAAACAATCATTTTTTACTAAGTAGGAAAAAAATATGATAGCATGATAATGTAGTTCAGCACCGTATAGCTCTTTACTGATGAGATGGGCTGCTTAGTGAAAGAGGGATAACTTCAATGTCTAGAAATGCAGAGAGATGTGACATGTCATCTGAAATGGGGCCCAAGTGTTCTGCCTGACCACTCCTGACCCAGTGTGCCGTAAACAGGTTGAGGGACAGACAGACACGGAGGCATGAGGTCACCACAGCCATGAGCCCCCACAGGGTGCTGCTGGACTCCTAACTGTCCCTAACTGGCTCACTGAGACAGACTGCATGTCATAAGAGCGGGTGGTTAGTTAGTTGGTTAGTTAGGAACCTACGATATGGGAATGGGATGGGAGTCTCCATAGGGGTTCCTCGGTTCACTCAATGACTCATCTCAAACTGTCCCATCCTCTTTTTTTGGATACAGCTGCGGGACGGGTGGGAAGGAAGAGGGGGGAGTCCCAAAGCAGATGCCCTTCCCTTCCTGCAGGAGGCCATGCAGCTGCTTCCAGCTGCATCCCAGCCCAGCGGAGAGCTGTCACAGGACATCTGCTTTGGGGCTCCTCGCCCCTCCGTCACCGGCCCTCTTTTCTGCTTCACTGGGGGCTTGTCTCAAGTCGTCTAGGCGCTTGCAACTGTGCGCTGACAGCTGCTGAGGTTAACGACAGGAGAAGGCTCACTGATGCCTGACATGCTGGTGTTACAGCCGGAATCACGCTCTCTGTCCCTTACTCACACACACACATAAACACATCACGCCCAATCCAATGTTGGGTAGCAAACACACGAGTCTGACCTGTTGAGTAACATATTTCTATTCCTTGATTAAGTGAGTGTCAATTTACACATTTTTATGGAAGTTCAATGAAAACTTTAACATTCATTTGCCAGCAGACAGTGTGATAATTTCAATGAATTACTGTTTGATATAGTTTCAATATACTGTATAGGTAAATTACAACTTATTGGGGGAAAATATTTTCTTGAAAATTGTTTCTTTCGACATATGCTATTGTATAGTGAATGCTATGAACCTAATTTTGAGTCACTAATTACTTGATCCCTAGAGGATTAAAGACTAACTTCCTGTAGGAAGTGTTCCTAAAGCAGAGATACAGATGTAGGATCTTGATTTGAGCCCATTCTTCTACAGCAGGTTAATAATCTTGCAGCAACAGGAAATGTTAATTATTATGTGAATTATAATTGATGAACAATTTTTGTAGGGGTTGATACATTTTACGTCTGTTTGTGTGTGCGTGTGTATGTGTGTGTGTCAGTGGAGGCTCCTCAGAGGAGGAAGGGGATGACCATCCTCCTCAGTGAATTTCATAAAAATAAAAATACTGAAACAAAAAAAAGTTATCATTTTTAGATAAAACGATACAAAAAAAATTCACGTCACCAAATAATAGATTAAAACACTGTTTCGCAATCAAGGTCTACAGTAGCCTCAACAGCACTCTGTAGGTTAGCACCATGGTGTAGCTGGAGGACAGCTAGTTTCCATCCTCCTCTGGGTACATTGACTTCAATACAAAACCTAGGAGGCTTGTGATTCTCACTTCCTACCATATATTTACATAGTAACAATGACAACTTCCAGGGGATGTCCTCCAACCTATCAGACCTCTTGCAGCAAGAGTTGACATGTTGTCCACCCAATCAAAGGATCAGAGAATTAGTTGAATACTGAATGCATAAGCTATAGCTAGTTAGCACTGCAGTGCATAACATTTGGTGAGTAGTTGACTCAAAGAGAGAGAAAGATAATATTTGAACAGTTTTGAACAAATTCATTTCTTAAAAAATGAAGGAGAAGCAAGAGTGAGAGAGAGCAAGCTAGCTATATGTCATTTTTCAGTTTCACTTTCACTTACTTAGCTAGTGAATGCAGCTAGCTAGCTAGTTTAGCCTACTTAAACACCCAGCTTAAACAGAGAGGGATGCTATGTTACCTAGCTGGCTAGGGCTATCCAACACAGGAAGTCTTTCAAGTCATGTTTATTTTATTTATTGCCACCGGGCCTACCAGTGTAATTGCTAAACTGCTTTCTCACTTTACTGCATGATTGTAGCGGGTTTACTAACGCGTCAGATCTATGTGGTTGACTTGACGTTAGCTAACATGATGACAATGATGTTGGCTGTGTGTAGCAGGTAGCGGTTATGATATGAAGGTTTGGCATGGAAAGGTTTTTTCACATGGTCACAGACAGCTGATGTGTTGTGTGCTGATGTGTTAAATCCACAAGCGAAGGGAAAAAGTCTGAGAAGTAGAGCGCGTAGATGCAAGGAGGAATTATAACTATAACAATCTGGCTGCTATGAAAGTGAACTGTGTTTGTATGTGATCAGGGGTGTATTCATTCCACCGATTCTGTTGAAGAACATTTCTTAAACGGAAGCAAACAGAATGAAACAGGGATAAACATACCTGCATTTTTTTCAATAGAAATTCTAATTTGCAACTGTTGGGACTAATGATTACACCCTAGACCAGCTAGATGCAGGCAACATTCTGCAAGGCGATATTGAATGTGTCAATGTCTGTCACCTTGAGTACTCAAATTTCTGTCGACCTATGGACCTAAGTTGTAAACTTTCATTCATAGGCTAGGTTGTAGCAACCTCATGATGGGTATAGGGAACGTTGGAGTATAATGCAGTAAGCAGACTAAACCTATCAATGTTAAATTGAGCTGAGTGAATGGAATATGAATGATAGTCATCCAATATGCTGTAATTGAAATAAGGTCATGCTAATAAAAAAATGTTGCGTCATACAATAACAAAACAGTTGGATAAACAAATAATTTGTGAAATCATGATGTAATGCAGCGCATGACATGGGTGAGTTTCGATTTCTCAACCAGTATGACAGAAGCAGCTTCAATTTGATTGGCTGTTGCGTACAATTGTAATCACGTTTGAGTTGCTTCATGTAAAAGCAAAGTTGCTTGAGATGATGTCACTTGCAACCGCAACTGCAACTAAAATAGCATGACATTTGCTTTGTGTAACTCGGAGCCTTAGACTTGTAGTCACACTCGCTCACGTGGAACAAACTTAAACTTGTGCCTTTTTTCAATGCTGAATTAAGAAAACAGAGGTGTCAATGTATTTTTTTCTTGCTAAACATCCTTTCTGAATTTAAAAATAATCCATGAAGTAATCATCTAGATGTGATCAAATTTGTTTTGTTGGTAATGTAACAGATTACAGTTTTAAAAAATGTAATCGGACTATATGTAAACAAGGTGGATCCCTCACCCAGCTACTGTCTCCTTGGGGAAAGACCTTACCTCTCGTGTTCTTGAAATGGATCCAGCTGTGTGATTGGGTCACAGTGGCAGAGGGATTTTAATGTTCAGATGAGAGTTTGTGCTGGGATGGATGCTAAGCATGCTCTGATGAGTGACTGACACCTTAATTAATCATTTACTCCCCAACCCTGGTTGAGCGGAGACCCCGGTCTGGCAGAGCCTGTCAAAGAGATAAGATCTGAGTCAGAATGGAGGCAAGGGGAAAGGCCAATTCCTCACAGTCTTGCTGCGATTAACATCTGGATAATTTCAAGTTTTATACAGTAGCTGATGGAAATTGGTTTTACTTAAGGGGCCAGCATTAATTAACTGTACTTGGTGTCTTGTGCACTTGGATTTGAATTGCCAATACTGTGAGTGTCTCTTTTATTCCACACAGACTCTCCAAGCCTTTTCAAATTTTGGACCACTCAAGTAAACTAATACATTTTGAAAGCGTAATGCTTTTCTGTGATTTATTGCCACCCTTTTCCCATTCTTGCATGTGTAATGCAGAAAGGAGCACATGTAATGAGCTTGGGAGAAGGTTTTGGTTGTTTTTTTGAGAAGTGTGGCTGAGGAGACAATCATAGCAGGCTTACTGTGCACACAAGCTCCACGTCCGCTGGAGTTTTCCAGCATCAACACTAATCTGATGAAACAATGAGGTCTACATACGGGCTCTGTTAGGTGGGCTCTCATGCCACCATTACAAAGGGTGAAAGGTCCTAAAAAAACATGGAACTGTCATGCTCCATTACTTCCTACATGACAGAGGATTTAAACTTTTTTTTTTTTTTTTTAATTTTAAATCAACCCCTTTCTCTAAATCCAGCCCAATTGTAAATGTACACTAGAACCACATAGTCCTACAACACCACATTAGTCAATTAGAAAATAAATAAATTATCAAACTTTTTTGTCATTCTAATGTGTTTCTTATGGATATGCCATCAATACTTTATGTAGAGTTAAAACAAGTTATTAAGGTTACAGTAACATGAAGGCAGGAGCAGACAGACCCACACACGCACACACACAGAGCCAAGTTTCACACCTTTCCACACCCTAATCAACCCAACAGGCCTTGTTGCTCAATGTCTTGTTAGTCTGTGAGAATGTGTTGATATGATGTGTAGTCATGGAGGAAGTGAGATGGGGTTGCTTTAGACTACAAGGTGGATCCCTCACCCAGCTACTATATCCTTGGGGGAAGACACCTTACCTCTCTTGTTCTTGAAATGGATCCAGCTGTGTCATTAGGTCACAGTGGCAGAGGGATTTTAATGTTCAGATCAGAATATGTGCTGGGCTGTATGCTAAGCAAGCAGCTGATGAGTCACTGACACTGTAATTGACATAAAGAAAAAGGGATAAACATTGTGTTAGCTGTAGAGGAGTGCGCCCAGGGCTTGACTGGAGGAACACTGTCTGTGTTACTGTACGTCTTGTAGCATCTTGTCATTATAGTCGTTTCATGAGCCTGCATCAAGCATAGTGGTATCCCGATAAAGTGATTGTGCATGCAAAAACACATGCCAGATAGTGGGCCCCCTGTGATAAAATGGTAGCCAGTGGGTAGGTGTTCTGTGGAATGATCTCTTGTTTGGTCCTGGTCTGCTGCTAAAGCTCTGAGTAACCATCTGGACCAGTCCCACTGCTCTGGGCTGTCTGAAGACTTACCCCCAACACAGCAGCACTCCCCTCCGTGTGGGCCACTCGCCGTGCTGAGTCGGGCCTGCCTGCCTACCTGGGGAAAAACATCCAACAAGTTACAAAAACACAGCTGAAGATAAGGTGAGAGAGAGTGTGTGTGTGTGTGTGTGTGTGTGTATGTGTGTCTGTGTGCATGTGTGTGTGTATGTGTGTCTCTCTGTGTTTCAAGTTTCAAGTTTTAATGTCACATGCACAAGTACAGTGAAATGCCTTTCTTGCAAGCTCCAAACCCAACAATGCAGTCATCAGTATCAATGTAGCACTAAAAATAACATAAGGTAAAACAAAAACAATAGAGAAATAAAAGTAAGAAATTAAAAGAACACGAGAAAGTAAGATGCAATATACAGGGTCAGTTTCAATAGCATATTTACAATGTGCAGTGATCAAGTGATAGAGGTAGGTATGTATAGGGGTAAGGTGAATAGGCATTAGGATATATGATAAACGGAGTAGCAGCAGCGTAAATTATGATTGTATGTGTGTGTGTGCGTGCGTGTGTGTAGAGTCAGTATAACTGTACAGTGCATTCAGAAAGTATTCAGACCTCTTGACTTTTTCCAAATTTTAGATTTTTTTGCAAATGTATACAAATCTGGGGAACGGTACCAAAAAATGTCTGCAGCATTGAAGTTCCATCATTCTTAAATGTAAGAAGTTAGGAACCACCAAAGCTCTTCCTAGAGCTGGACACCCGGCCAAACTGAGCAATCGGGGGAGAAGGGCCTTGGTTAGGAAGGTGATCAAGAACCTGATGGTCACTCTGATAGAGCTCCAGAGTTCCTCTGTGGAAATGGGAGAACCTTCCGGGAAGGACAACCATCTCTGCAGCAGTCCATCTATCAGGCCTTTATGGTAGAGTGGCCATACAAAAGCCACACCTTAGTAAAAGGCACATGACAGCCTGCTTGGAGTTTGCCAAAAAAGCACCTAAAGACTCTCAGACCATGAGAAACAAGATTCTCTGTCCTGATGAAACCAAGATTGAACTCTTTGGCCTGAGTGCCAAGCATCACGTCTGGAGGAAACCTGGCACCATCCCTACGGTGAAGCATGGTGGTGGCAGCATCATGCTGTGGGGATGACTCGAGGGTGTAAATGCTGCCAAAGGTGCTTCAACAAAGTACTGAGTAAGGGTCAAAATACTTATGCAAATGTGATATTTCAGTTTTTTTGTTTTTTTGCAAAAATGTCTAAAAACCTTTTTTTGCATTGTCGTTATTATGTAGTGTGTGTAGATTGATGAGGGATTTAATCCATTTTAGAATAAGGCTGTAATGTAACAAAATGTGTAAAAGGTCAAGGGGTCTGAATACTTTCCGAATGCACTGTATGTGCATGTTATGTTTGTGTTGCTGTGTCAGTGTGCGTGAGTGTGTAGAGTCTTGAGGATATGCATGGAGAAATCCAAATAAAATACAATGGTCAACTCAGATAGTCTGTGTAGCCATTCTGTTAGCTATTTAGCAGTCTTATTGGCTTGGGGATAGAAGCTGTTCAGGAGCCTGTTGGTGTCAGACTTGCTGCACCGGTACCGCTTGCTGTGCGGAAGCAGAGAGAACAGTGTATGGCTTAAGTGGCTGAAGTCATTAACAATTATCTGGGCCTTCCTTTCACACAGCCTGATATAGGAGTCCTGTATGGCAGGGAGCTCGACCCCAGTGATGTACTGGGCTGTCCACACCACCCTCTGTAGAGCCATGCAATCGAGGGCGGTGCTGTTGCCATACCAAGCGGTGATGCAGCCAGTCAATATACTCTCAATGGTGCAGCTGTCAATCTTTTTGAGGTTTTGAGGGCCCATGCCAAACCTTTTCAACCTCCTGAGGTCGCAACTTGTTCACGACTGTGCACGTGTGAGTGGATTATTTTAAGTTTGATTTTCTTAGTGATTTGATAGTGACACCGAGAAACTTGAAGCTCTCGACCCACTCCAATGCAATCCCCGTTGATGTGGATCCTGGCACTACACAGCCAGGTCACTGACCTCCTCATCGTCACCGGTGATCAGGCCTACCACCGTTGTGTCATCAGCAAACCTGAAGTTGTGGGTGAACAGGGAGTACATGTGGGGTCTAAGCACACACCCATGTGGGGACCCCGTGTTGAGGGTCAGCGTGGCGGTGTTGATGTTGATGTTGCCTATCCTCACCAACTGGGGTCAGCCCGTTAGGAAGTCCAGGATCCAGTTGCAGAGGGAAGTGTTCAGTCCCAGGGTCCTCAGCTTGATGATGAGCTTGGAAGGGACAATGATGTTAAATACTGAGCTATAGTCAATGAATCAACATTCTCACATAGGTCTTCCTCTTACAGTATCTAGGTGGGTGAAGGCAGTGTGGAGAGCAATTGAGATTGCATCGTCTATGGATCTGTTGGGGCGGTATGGAGACGCACGCACCTCCTTGTCAGGCGGATGCACTGGAGAAAGTGCTGAAGACATCTCTCTGGACGAGGAACTCCCAGACACACATTCACTCTGTGTGTGTGTGTGTGTGTGTGTGTGTGTGTGTGTGTGTGTGTGTGTGTGTGTGTGTGTGTGTGTGTGTGTCCGTCCGTCCGTCCGTCCGTCCGTCCGTCTGTGTGATGAAATTGTCTAAAATGTTACATGATTGCTCATTATTCAATAATCTGCAGGAGAGAAAGAAAAGTGGCCTATTGGTTGGTTGAGTGCAGATGTTCTGCTTTTGATTAGAACAGACGTACTTGGGACTGGCCCAAATGATGTGATTAACTAGCAGATTGTCCTCCTGCCCTAAGCAGTTAACATCTATTTAAAGACAGAATCCTTAGTTGAAACAACAACAAAGGGACACCCCACCTCTGTTTTGGTAAAAAAGGGATGGGCCTGGAGAGATTGAACCACTCTCAAATCTGAAGACAGAGCTATGGAAGCAAGGACTGACCATCCATGATGTCAAAAGTATAGTTTTACCATGTTTTGAGGTGATGCAGTGTTTGTTTACATTTACATTTTGTACAAATATTGGAGTTAAACAAGCTTATATTTGGGGTTCTGATGGCATACGACAGCTCATGAGCTCATGAGGCAAGTATACGTTTTTTCTTCAAGAATCAATGGCTATATGTCAATATTTGTTCAGAAATGAATGTGGCAGCTAAGGATTCTATGTATAGAAGTCACTGAATGTAAAGCCCAGTTAAGAATTCAAGTAATGAGGATCCGATTGATGAAATCTCAGGAATGTGACCATCTCATCCAAAGTTCAGATTCAAGCACTTGACTGAGCGGGCAGTGTCAATGCAATGTCTGTGTTCCTCAGTAAGGCGTTCACCTCAGACACTTCCACGGCCCGAGGTGTAGTATGAGTATGTGTGTGTGTGTGTGTGTGTGCGTGTGTGTGTGTGTGTGTGTGTGTGTGTGTGTGTGTGTGTGTGTGTGTGTGTGTGTGTGTGTGTGTGTGTGTGTGTGTGTGTGTGTGTGTGTGTGTGCGCGTGTGTGTGTGCCAGAACGCACATTGGCTAGGGGTGGGGTGAGTGTGGTATATCTGGACGGGCCGGGTGTTTGCTCAGACAGACAGCAGGTGAAGGTGTGTCCAGAGACAATGAGGTACGTGTGTGTTTAAACTAGAAGTAATCAGCCTCTTCAGGTTAACCATGTGAGAGGACAGAGAACTAGACAGAAAAGACATGGTATTACTCACTGTTTGGGGGATTTGATCATGTGAGTTTGAGATGTTACTGTGTGAGAGTGGCCACTGTGCTAATGACAGTTGCCCCACAGGCTGAGACAGTGATATTTTGTCACACAAAGCCCTAAATTCTGTCAAATCAGTTCAGTCATGTCTGTTTCTCATCACTAAAACACTAGTATACCATTTAGTTACCAGCCAACCCCTGGCACAAATGTAAAGCATTTGGCTTCTCTGAAGTCATTGAAACCTATGTGTTACTTGGTCTTGATCTGAGCCTAGTGATTTATCCATTAGCTGGAATTCACTGTTCACATTTTGCATTCTTATCGGTGCTCAGGCTCTGTTTACCTGTGATTTCTCACCTGATTGTGCAAAATTGTAGTATTTTCAGTACTTTTAAGCTTTCAGTCTCTCTCTGCCCAGCGACTGAGCTCTAACAATCCATAAACATAGAAAAGTGTAATTCTTTCAATTTTTTTCCCCAAGCTGGGTTTTTCTTTTGCCGGAAATAATTTGGGTGAAATCTGAGTCTCCACAGCTACAAGTTTTAATGCTAAAGTTAGAGTGTAGTAGACGCGCGACATTGAACGTGATTTCCAAGACTTTCCTCTATCCTCTTAAGACTTAATATTTCACACATTAACTTCATAGATGTTGTCACAAATTTGAAATGAATATGTGCTGTAGCCGTGTAATTGTGCAGTACATCATTTCAGAGGTTTGTTTTATAGCCGTTATAATTTGAAGATGATATCCGTTGATAAACCAAACTCTATAAATATAAAGTTAGTGAATCATTAAATGCATGTAAATAGTCCCCCAAAATCCCTTTAAAGTAATCCGAAGCATGCCAAATGAAAAGATTCATTATAAAATGATCAGCTTTGGAACGTTCTAGGATTTTTTACTTTGCGTGTGGCTGTACATGCATGTGAGAGAGAGTGTGTATCTGTTGGAGTGTGTGTTGTTTATGCAAATTCACATGCCATTTTTTTTCTTCAGTAAAACTGACATCATTAAGAATGCTGTAATCCTGAAGAAAAAGTCAACAGATATTGGCTCCATTAAGGAGTGGACATGTGTTAAGTGTGTTGCACTGCTTGATTTGCTTGAGGAGGGATGAAGTCGATTCAAAGCACTCTTTTAAACTCCCGTAGCAAATGAGCTGGCCAGATAATTCAGTTAAGGGAGATATGATTACTTCTGGTTTGCTGTGAGGCAGAATGGAGTTGAGGCAGCGAGATGGAGACCAGGGGTTGCATTTCAGGCCCAGCAGCCAGTCAGTCAGTGTGTCCCGGGGACTGGGCCCAGCGCTTGTTTGAGGAAAGATTACCTTGACAAATTGGATAAACATCTTGTGCATGACAGGATGCTGACGGAGGGTCGGCTCTGCATGCACACCTGGGGAGAGTTTGCTTAGTGTGTGACCAGGGTTTGCAGCTCAGCTCACCCAGCCTGCTGCTGTTTATCCCAGACAGGTAACGACAGGCACAATGGCCCAGGCCTCTCTAAAAACACTCCATGCAGGTTTCAGGTGTCTGTCTGTTGCTCTCTCCCCCCCCACTCTCTGTTTTTACCTGCATCTGAGATGGACTGCAGACTGCAGCTTAAAGAGACAAAGAGATGAGAGCAGGCTGCCTGTGCTGTGTTCTGCTGCAGAAAAGGCCAGCCAGGTGAGGCAGAGAGCAGCAGGTAGATGGAGGAGGGTTTGAGCAGAGGGCAGGTTTACACAGTGATTGGCTGGCTGGTCCCGTTCCCCTCTGCCGTCAGTCAGTTGCGGTGAACTCAGCAAGCATGTGAAACTTTATCGCAGGATTGAGTTTGTTGAAAGTCAGCCACTCTGTGACAGTGAGTTTCAGAACAGAACACCTTTCACTGTAACCCCCAGTGCTCTGCCACTGAGAAAATACATGCTGGAAAAACACATTTCAAAGCTCCCACATCCAATATGTTTAAGGAGGTTGTGAGGTTATGTTGTTTTGAATTGTTTGGTGACGTGTTGTTATAAATTACAGAACATGGGTTTTGACACCATTCACCATCACTAAAAAACAACATCATTATTTGTCATTTAAAGTGGAGCAAAACACATTAGTAGTGATAGTAGTGACAGTAGATGTATTTCTATGAGGAAACAGTGGCATTGAAATGTGTGGAAGTGGAGATGACTGTCTCTCTCTCTTTACATACAGGCAGCCTGAAGGTTAGACTGTGTTGAAAAGTGTGGTAATGAGACAGGTGTAATGGCCTTGTGATTCTGTCCTGGGGGAACTGTCTGTGTATGATTGATCAGATCCAGGGAAAAGGGGCCTCACACCTGAGATCACCTCTCTCTTTGTAGTACAGAAACCTTGGAAGGATATTCTATTACCTTCTAACCCAGGAAATCTCTTTATCTCTGTATCTCTCTTTCTCCCTCTCTCTCTCGCTCTCTTTCTCACTCTCTCTCTCTCTGTCTCAGGCGCTCTCTCTCTGTCTCAGGCTTTGTCTCTCTGTGTCGCTCACTCTCTCTCTGTGTTTCTCACTCATTCTTTCTTTCTTTCTCTCTCTCGCTCTCTTTCTCTCTAATGCTCTCTGTACAGTATGTAGAACTGTACCATCTCTCTCTACATGGCTGTCCTTACCACACATCCTCCTCTGGAGTCGTGTAGAGGTTAGTTTATCTAATGCCATACTCCCAGGCGCCAGACTCCGTTTTTGACAGGTTCATCTTTTTATAATTTTACACATGATTTTGTTATTTTCTGTCTCCCATTTTTCCCCCACTATCTCTACGGGGGGTAACTTGATCATACTTAGCGGATTTAGAGCCAAGTTTTCTTAATTAACTATGTAACCTACTTTGCCATGTGTACAGCCAGTCTTTTGGTTCTCAGATCAGTTCAAGGAACACATTGCTGTTACTCTTTGGCACTACAAGGTCAGCTGCTTCAGTGGCGATGACACCATGAAGACCAGTGGCATCTTGCTCATCCTGTGTGTCCAACACCCATACCAGCTTAATGTCACTTTTAGCTTTCAACTAACTAACTGTACTATCTAAACATAATTATTGTCATTACTGCGTCCCCCATCAGTGATCCTCTGTTCAGAAAGTGGTAGCACCACTGTCACAGAGTGGCCATGCATGCATTAGACAGTCTGTGTTTTCCCAACTGGAGGACACCGTTCAGATAGGAAGTTAATTCCAATCCCCTAACCATATATCCCTCACTCACTACCACCATCACCACTATGACCACGACCATCACCCAAAACAATGAGGGCAGTCTGTTCTTTACTAAAAATAATCTGCAAGCAAATAGCTCTCTTTCTGCATGTGAGAATGTGTGAAAGGACCCACTAATCAAGTCACAAAAGAGTTGGAAAACAAGTGCAGAGGAAATAGAAGGCATGCAGCATAAAAGGCCTTTGTGTGGTGCTCTGTTTCCCTTCTATCCTCTGAGTGTATCATAGCTGACATTTCCACTCTCATTACTGGGATTCCATGAACGGGACCTCAAGGGTGCGGTCGCTCAATGATGGGGAAGGACGGCAGGCTCTTTCTCCTGCATGTTTTATCTCAGACCAACCCTCAGTCACATTTCACTCTAATAGACCTGAAAGTTCTGTCCTGTTCAACTCTGTTCTGGTTCCAACCTTAAACCCAACCAACCAGCTAGGCCTCTGGGTTCCGGGTTCCATGTCTCGGTCACACTGTTTCCTCCAAAGGGTTAAAAATCCCCAAGAAAAGTGCCTGTCTTTTCCCACTGGCATTCGAGGGCTAATTTCCAGATTAGGAACAGGAAATGTATTTAATCCCTCCCAGCTTCATTCAATTCAAGAGGGTCTTGTTCTTCATGCTTAAACGTTTGCTAGCCAAAGCTTTATTTGAAGCAGTCAACAGTAAAGGAGAACCAATTGAACATTATTACGTCAAACAAAGCCTCTGGGCTTTTTTTTTTTTTACAATTTACCATAATATTTTATTGTCAGTTCTTTTCAGTAGGTGATAATAAGTAAGAGCCTTCCCTGACTAACACAGATGGCTATACAAGCAGTGACCGTCTGTAAGCTTTCTAAAAGATGAGAACTCTAGAAAAAAATACAAAGCAGAATTTCAGCATATTTTGTATAATTATTTAAATATTATTCCAAGACATGCTTAAACACAAGTGGTGTGAGAGAAGAAAAACATCTCTCCCTCCATTTCCCTTCTAGATTGCTGGGAATGGGATGAGCATCCTGCCCTCCAGGACATTTACAGCACTCTGTGTCAAATAAAGGCCAAGAAGATCATTAAGGACCTCAGTCACCCGAGCCACAGACCGTTCAAGATGGCGTCGATAGACCTGGCAGCTCTGTTTCTAGCTCCTAAGCAACTTTGCAGTATTTAGTTATTTTGGTGTTATTTCTTACGTTGTTAGCCCAGAATTTTTTTTGTGTTATTACATACAGCCGGAAATAACTTTTGGGTATCAGAGCAGCAGTAACTCCCCAGCATTACAACCAGAAATACGACTTTCCTGAGTTGGATCCTTTGTTCGTACCCCCCGTGCAATTGAACTTATCCCTGAGGCTGCTCCAAGACGCCGCCAGTGGAGAAGAGGTATTTGGAGTGGACTTCTAGTCTGACTCAGGAGGCGTGCATACCATCCACTGTTCCTGAGTATACTACTCGCTAATGTTCAGTCCCTGGACAATAAAGTAGACAAGCTCAGGACAAGGATCTCCATCCAGAGAGACATCAGGGACTGTAACATACTCTGTTTCACGGAACTATGTCTCTCTCCGGATATACAGTCCCCGTGAATATAGCCAGCTGGGATCTCCGTACATTGTGCAGATAGGAATATAGAACTCTCCAGGAAGAGGAAAGGCAGAGATGTTGTCACGGCTGTTGAAGGAACTGGACCAAGGTGCAGCGTAGTAAGCGTACATTTTCTCTTTTATTCGAAATGAAGCCGACAAAACAATAAACAATACAAAACAAACCGTGAAGTTTCAGGCAATGTGCCATCAAACAAAGTTAACTTCCCACAAACACAGGTGGGAAAAAGGGTACCTAACTATGGTTCCAGAGACAACAATAGACAGCTGTCCCTGATTGAGAACCATAGGGACCGGAGAGCGTCGCTGGAAGGTCCGGACTGGAGGGGGACTCTGGAGGGACCGGACTGGAGACCGTCGCTGGAAGGTCCGGACTGGAGGGCGACTCTGGAGGCTCCGGGCTGGAGGCCGTCTCTGGAGGCTCCGGGCTGGGTGCAAGCACAGGACTCACCAGGCTGGGGAGACACACAGGAGACCTGGCTCTGGGAGCAGGCACAGGACTCACCAGGCTGGGGAGACATACAGAAGGCCTCTTCCTTGGCTGAGGCACCGGATATACTGGGCCGTGGAGGCGCACTGGCGGTCTCGAGTCCAGAGCTGGCACCACCCGTTCTGGCTGGATGCCCACTTCCACCCGGCAAATGCAGGACGCTGGCACCGAGCACACAGGTCTGTGAATGCTCAGCCTCGACACAGTGCGCATCACCCCATAGCACGGGGCCTGACCAGTCACATGCTCGCCACGGTAAGCACGGGGGATTTGGCTCAGGTCTCCAATCTGACTCTGCCACACTCCCCGTGTGCCTCCTTCCCAAATGTTTGGGGCTGCCCCTCGGGCTTCCTTGCCAGCCGTGTTCCCTCATAATGTTACCGCTCCGCCTTAGCTGCCTCCAGTTCCTCCAGTGGATGGTGATACTCCCCAGCCTGCCTCCAGGGTCCCTGGAGGAACTGGACCAAGGCGCAGCGTGGTGAGCGTACATTTTATATTTTATTCAAAATGACACCGACAAAACAATAAACAATATAAAACAAACCGTGAAGCTTCAGAATATGTGCCATCAAACAAAGTTAACTTCCCACAAACACAGGTGGGAAAAAGGGTACCTAAGTATGGTTCCCAATCAGAGACAACGTTAGACAGCTGTCCCTGATTGAGAACCATACCCGGCCAAAACATAGAAATAGAAAATCATAGAAACACAAAACATAGAATGCCCACCCCAACTCACGCCCTGACAAAACCAAAATAGAGACATAAAAAGGATCTCTAAGGTCAGGGCGTGACAGGTGTATGTTTCATTATTAACTATTCATGGTGTGATTGTGGTAACATGCAGGTACTCAAGTCCTTTTGTTCCCCCGACCTAGAATACCTCACAATCAAATGCAAACCGCATTACCTCCCAAAATAATTATCTTCGGTTATCGTAACAGCCGTGTATATTCCCCCTCAAACCGATACCACAACGGCCATCAAGGAACTACACTGGACTTTGTGCAAACTGGAAACCACATATCCTGAGTCCACATTTATTGTAGTAGGGGATTTGAACAAAACAAATCTGAGGAAAATGCTACCGAAAGTATATCAACACATTGCCTGTAGTACTCGTGCTTCAAAATCTCTCTACCATTGTTACTCTCCTTTCCGGGATGGCTACAAGGCTCTTCCCCGCCCTCAGATCACGACTCCATTCTTCCCCTCCCTTCCTATAGGCAGAAGCTTAAACAGGAAGTACCTGTGCTAAGGTCTATTCAATGCTGGTCTGACCAATCCAAACAATCATGCTTCAAGATTGTTTTGTTTCTGGAAGGCGTTCTGCATGCTCATTAGGTCGTCGGCCAGCCTATCCTCCAGGTTCCACCCTCTGTCCAACGGTCAATCGGAGCGAGCCAATCAAAACCTGGAGCCAGCAACTCATGTGGGTTGAATATGCCCGCAACACCCTCCCTTGCTCTGCCACTGGGCTCTCGCCTTTTGAGTGTTCCCTGGGATATCAGCCCCCCTCTTCCCGGAGCAAGAGGAAGAGGTCGGCTTACCCTTGGCCCAGATGTTTGTCCTCCGCTGTCACCGTACCTGGAAGAGAGCCCGTCTCAAGACCACCTCTAGGAATCGCTGACAAGCGGACCGCCACCGGACCCCGGCTCCCCGGTATTGTCTCGGGCAGAGGGTATTGCTGTCCACTCGAGACCTGCCCCTCCTGGTGGAGTCACGCTAACTTTCCCCCCGCTTTATCGGCCCTTTTCCAATCTCCAAGATCATTAGCCACCCTGTGCTGTTCGTCTTCTGTTGCCCCATACCCTCCATATACATCCAACTGTTCCTGTGTCTAGGATTAAACCTATGTCTCGCAGCCCTTTGTTTCTTGTTTCTAGGCCCACCCCTCTTCCCCGTCTTATCGACGGCCAACCGGCGTACACGGTGAGGCAACCTCCTGAAGGTTCAACCGCTGGGCAGGGAATTCCAGTACCTGGTTGACTGGGAGGGTTATTGCCCAAAGGAGAGGTGCTGGGTCCCTGCCAGGGATGTCCTTGACCCAGGCCTCATCGCTGAGTTCCAACGCCGGCACCCCGGTCAACCAGGTATACGCCCAGGTAGGACACCAGGTGGCGACCCTAGAGGGGGGATATTGTCACACAATGATCTGTATCACCTGTCGTTGTGCTTGTCTCCACCCCCCTCCAGGTGTCACCCATCTACCCCATTATCACCAGTGTACTTATACATGTGTTCTCTGTTTGTCTGTTGCCAGTTCGTTTTGTTTCGTCCATCCAGCATTTTTTCCCATGCTCCTGTCCGTCTCTAGTTCCTGTTTTCTAGCTTTCACGTTTTTTTACCATTCTGCCTGCCTTGACCCTGAGCCTGCCTGTCGTTCTGTACCTTGTTATACCACCTTGGATTACTGACCTCTGTCTGCCCTGACCCTGAGCCTGCCTGCCGTTCTGTACCTTTCGGACTCTGCTCTGGACTATTGACCTCTGCCTGTAATAATCTTTTACTTCGAAACTGTCTGCATCTGGTTCTTCTCCTGAGCCCTGACACCACCGCATTTAACCATGGCAAACTGACTGGGAATATGGTTGAATGCAAACAGTCCAGTTATGCCCTCTGTAAGGCAATCAAAAGGGAAAAATGTCAGCACAGAGACAAAGTGGAGTCGCAATGCAGCAGCTCAATCATGAGACGTACACTACCATTCAAAAGTTTGGGGTCACTTAGAAATGTCCTTGTATTTGAAAGAAAAGGACATTTTTTTGTCCATTAAAATGACATCAAATTGATCAGAAATACAGTGTAGACATTGTTAATGTTGTAAATGACTATTGTACCTCGTAACGTCTGATTTTTTAATGGAATATCTACATAGACGTACAGAGGCCCATTATCAGCAACCATCACTCTTGTGTTCCAATGGCACGTTGTGTTAGCTAATCCAAGTTCATCATTTTAAAAGGCTAGTTGACTGGCAGCTTCATTAAATAGTACCCGCAAAACACCATTCTCAACGTCAACAGTGAAGAGGCGGCCTTCTAGGCAGAGTTCCTCTGTCCAGTGTCTGTGTTCTTTTGCCAATCTATTATTTTTATTGGGCAGTCTGAGATATGTATTTTTCTTTGCAACTATGCCTATAAGGCCAGCATCCCGGAGTCGCCTCTTCACTGTTGACGTTGAAACTGGTGTTTTGCAGGTACTATTTATTGAAGCTGCCAGTTGAGGAATTGTGTAGGCGTCTGTTTCTCAAACTAGACACTCTAATGTACTTGTCCTCTTGCTCAGTTGTGCACCGGGGCCTCCCACTCCTCTTTCTATTCTGGTTAGAAACAGTTTGCGCTGTTCTGTGAAGGGAGTAGTACACAGTGTTGTACAATATCTTCAGTTTCTTGGTGATTTCTTGCAGTGAATAGCCATAATTTCTCAGAACAAGAATAGAGTGACGAGTTTCAGAAGAAAGTTCTTTATTTCTGGCCATTATGAGCCTGTAATCGAACCCACAAATACTGTGGCTCTAGATACTCAACTAGTCTGAAGAAGGCCAGTTTTATTGCTTCTTTAATCACCACAACAGTTTTCACCTGTGCTAACACAATTGCAAAAATGTTTTCTAATGATCAGCAACAGCAACAGGAATGATTGAATACTTATTGACTCAAAACATTACAGCTTTTCATTTTCTATGAATTTGTAAAAAATGTAATACACAAATAACATAATTTCACATTCAGAGAGACAGGAGAGAGAGAGACAGGCGAGAGAGAGACAGGAGAGAGAGACAGGATAGAGAGAGACAGGAGATACAGAGACAGGAGAGAGAAAGATAGGAGAGAGAGAGACAGGAGAGAGCGAGACAGGAGAGACAGAGAAAGGAGTGAGAGAGACAGGAGAGAGAGAGACAGGAGAGAGAGAGGAGAGACAGAGACAGGAGAGAGAGAGAAAGGAGCGAGAGAGAGGAGAGACAGAGACAGGAGAGAGAGACAGGAGAGAGACAGGAGAGAGAGAGAGAGAGAGAGAGAGAGAGAGAGAGAGAGAGAGAGAGAGAGAGACAGGAGAGAGTGAGAGACAGGTGAGACAGAGACAGGAGAGAGAGACAGGAGAGAGAGACTGGAGAGAGAGAGACAGGAGAGAGAGAGACAGGAGAGACAGAGACAGGAGAGAAGGACATGAGAGAGAGACAGGAGAGAGAGACAGGAGAGAGAGAGACAGGAGAGAGAGAGAGAGAGAGAGAGAGAGAGAGAGAGAGAGAGAGAGAGAGAGAGAGAGAGAGACAGGAGAGAGAGACAGGAGAGAGAGACTGGAGAGAGAGAGACAGGATAGAGAGACTGGAGAGAGAGGAGCAGGAGAGAGAGAGACAGGAGAGACAGAGCAGGAGAGAGAGAGAGAGACAGGAGAGAGAGACAGGAGAGAGACACGAGAGAGAGAGAGACAGGAGAGACAGAGCAGGAGAGAGAGACAGGAGAGAGAGAGACAGGAGAGAGAGAGAGAGAGACAGGAGAGACAGAGCAGGAGAGAGAGAGACAGGAGAGAGACAGAAAATAGAGAGCATATAGGAGGATACGGCAGATTAGTCCAGTGAAGACATACTTGTTCTTTGTTGGAACATGTTGTCCTCAGCCATGTAGTGACCTGGTAGTACATACTGTTTCTGGTGAACCCCTTTACTGATACACGTATCAGTCACTCATATCACTCTGTTAATCACCATGTCCATAACCTCTTGTTAATCGGCACCATTAATTACTATACTCTATTATTCATTGCACATTAATTAATAAGTAAATTTGTCAACCCATGTGTCCCAACTTACTCTCAGATACTTCTATTATACACTGTTATGAATCACTCAACTTTTAAAGCAGGAGCATGGGGAATTCAGAAAAAAGTTGGTTGTAATATCATTTTTGTGTGGCGTTTACCTGATTGTTATGCACTTTATATGCACTTTACTGCTTTGTTGGGGGTGGCAATTTATGACACTAAAAATAGTGCTTGAACATGGCTTATGTTGATTCAACAGTCCTATAGGTGTTAGTAAATGTTTTCGTGATTACTTTATATGTTATCTCAGGCTCTTACGAGATGGATGGCCATCTTGTTTTATTGACTTTTGTGCATTATGTTCTGTTAAACATTGGGACAAAGATGTATTTGAAAGCTGTGTACAGTGTTACTGCTGGGTTTGTTTCCTGGGCCCAGTTTGGCACAGTTCAGATGACTTTTTGGAGTAAGGGACCAGCCGGTTCCCATTCATTCAGTTTGTATGCAGCACCAGAAGGCAAGTAGCGCTGGGCTCTAAGATATGATCTGTTGACTACAAAGATTGCTGTGACAAGCTACACAAGGCCCCTGACTTGCCTATTAAGCCCGAACCGTCAGTTCCATGTTAATGTGAGGACAACTGTGAAGTGAAACGTTCACTTCTTCTCTAGAGAATTCACACATTTTAATGAGACCATTTAGGAATGTTAAGAAATGTTTAATTGGGTAAGACATGTGCTATCCACGATCAGGTTTTCAAATGGGAACCATGATAAATAAAATATTTAATTACTCAGTTTTCTTGTTATGTTGACAGACCATTGTGTTTCACGATCCTTACGCAAAACATTTCAACCCCTCTTGAAAACGTTACTGTAACCAGTACAAACCAGTTAGCCAAAACATTTCAACCCCTCTTGACAAGGTTACTGTAACCAGTACAAACCAGTTAGCCAAAACATTTCAACCCCTCTTGACAATGTTACTGTAACCAGTACAAACCAGTTAGCCAAAACATTTCAACCCCTCTTGACAACGTTACTGTAACCAGTACAAACCAGTTAGCCAAAACATTTCAACCCCTCTTGACAATGTTACTGTAACCAGTACAAACCAGTTAGCCAAAACATTTCAACCCCTCTTGACAATGTTACTGTAACCAGTACAAACCAGTTAGCAAAAACATTTCAACCCCTCTTGACAATGTTACTGTAACCAGTACAAACCAGTTAGCCAAAACATTTCAACCCCTCTTGACAAGGTTACTGTAACCAGTACAAACCAGTTAGCCAAAACATTTCAACCCCTCTTGACAAGGTTACTGTAACCAGTACAAACCAGTTAGCCAAAACATTTCAACCCCTCTTGACAATGTTACTGTAACCAGTACAAACCAGTTAGCCAAAACATTTCAACCCCTCTTGAAAACGTTACTGTAACCAGTACAAACCAGTTAGCCAAAACATTTCAACCCCTCTTGAAAACGTTACTGTAACCAGTACAAACCAGTTAGCCAAAACATTTCAACCCCTCTTGACAACGTTACTGTAACCAGTACAAACCAGTTAGCCAAAACATTTCAACCCCTCTTGACAAGGTTACTGTAACCAGTACAAACCAGTTAGCCAAAACATTTCAACCCCTCTTGAAAACGTTACTGTAACCAGTACAAACCAGTTAGCCAAAACATTTCAACCCCTCTTGACAAGGTTACTGTAACCAGTACAAACCAGTTAGCCAAAACATTTCAACCCCTCTTGACAATGTTACTGTAACCAGTACAAACCAGTTAGCCAAAACATTTCAACCCCTCTTGACAATGTTACTGTAACCAGTACAAACCAGTTAGCCAAAACATTTCAACCCCTCTTGACAATGTTACTGTAACCAGTACAAACCAGTTAGCCAAAACATTTCAACCCCTCTTGAAAACGTTACTGTAACCAGTACAAACCAGTTAGCCAAAACATTTCAACCCCTCTTGACAAGGTTACTGTAACCAGTACAAACCAGTTAGCCAAAACATTTCAACCCCTCTTGACAATGTTACTGTAACCAGTACAAACCAGTTAGCCAAAACATTTCAACCCCTCTTGACAAGGTTACTGTAACCAGTACAAACCAGTTAGCCAAAACATTTCAACCCCTCTTGAAAACGTTACTGTAACCAGTACAAACCAGTTAGCCAAAACATTTCAACCCCTCTTGACAAGGTTACTGTAACCAGTACAAACCAGTTAGCCAAAACATTTCAACCCCTCTTGACAACGTTACTGTAACCAGTACAAACCAGTTAGCCAAAACATTTCAACCCCTCTTGACAACGTTACTGTAACCAGTACAAACCAGTTAGCCAAAACATTTCAACCCCTCTTGACAACGTTACTGTAACCAGTACAAACCAGTTAGCCAAAACATTTCAACCCCTCTTGACAATGTTACTGTAACCAGTACAAACCAGTTAGCCAAAACATTTCAACCCCTCTTGACAACGTTACTGTAACCAGTACAAACCAGTTAGCCAAAAGATGTTTGTTGTTGCAGCTGAAGAAAAAGTGATTGGCTGATCCCTGTGTCCCATGCAGGACAATCGTCCAGTCAAAAAGAGAACACAGTTGGCTTGTGTGGGCCCTAGTAGTGAAGATCCTACTCTGTTCATCCCTGCCTGACTGCCCACTGCATGGACCCACCCCACTCAGAAGAATATGTCCAGTCATCTCTGCACTGAAAAGGCCACATGTGCAATAATATCTAGATTCCATAAAGCAGCCAGAAGAAATGTCACTATTATGGAAACATATTGCTGTTTTATGGACTACTGACTGAACTGTACAGTACACTGTTTAGCTTATGGTGATGCAATAATGTGTGGATTTCTAAAACCCTTCCTGTACTTTGAATTGTGATTTGAAATGTGTATTAATGATTAAAATATTTTGTGTTATTTTGACAAATCATATCTGCTGTATTGAATGTTACATTTTACATTTTAGTCATTTACAGATGTAGGATTTTTTTGAGCAAGTTTTCTGCAGCAGGAAATCATGCAGCAACAGGAAATGTGAATTATTATATGGATTATAATTCATGGACAGTTTTGTTGGAGTTGATAAATGTTTCGTTAGGGCAAATAAAGTCTGAAATTTCAGACAAACTGTAGAAGCCTTTTTCTCAAATACACAATAAGTTTGCTGCTGTGCAGGAAATTTCCCAGCAACAAAAATGTGATCAAATTAAGTTCCTACATCTGTAGGAGACGTTTTTATCCAAAGTGACTTACAGTAAGTGCATTCATCTTAAGATAGCTAGGTGAGACAACCACATATCACAGTCGTAATAAGTACATTTTTCCTCAATACAGAAGAAGCTTTTTTCACATTTTTCACATAATTATCCCAGTGACTTTCTAACATATTCTGAGCTTTTGCTTACCTACCCATCTCCTTTGTTGTCCTCTGTAAAAGTTATACACTGCATATACAAAGGTACGTGGACACTCCTTCAAATTAGTGGATTCGGCTATTTCAGCCGCAACTGTTGCTGACAGGTGTATAAAATTGAGCACACAGCCATGCAATCTCCATAGACAAACATTGGAACTAGAATGGCCTTACTGAAGAGACTTATAACATGGCACAGTCATAGAATTCCACCTTTCCAACATGTCGGTTCATCAAAATTCTGCCCTGCAAGAGCTGCCCCGGTCAACTGTACGTGCTGTTATTTGGAAGTGGAAACCTCTAGGAGCAACAACAGCTCAGCCGCAATGGTGGTAGGCTACACAAGCTCAAAGAACTTGACCACCGAGTGCTTAGGAGCGTAGCGTGTAAACATTGTCTGTCCTCGGTTAAAACACTCACTACCGAGTTCCAAACTTCCCCTGGAAGCAACATCAGAGCAACCGCACACAAGCCTAAGATCACCATGCTCAATGCAAAGCGTCGGCTGGAGTGGTGTGAAGCTCACCGCCATTGGACTCTGGAGCAGCAGAAGCGTGTTTTCTGGAGTGATGAATCACACTTCACCATCTTGCAGTTCGATGGAAGAATCTGGGGTTGGCGGATGCCAAGAGAATACTACCTGCCCCAATGCATAGTGTCAAGTGTAAAGTTTGGTGGAGGAGGAATCATGGTCTGGGGCTGTTTTTCATGGTCCGTGCTAGGCCTCTTAGTTCCAGTGAAGGGAAATCTTAACACTACAGCATACAATGACATTCTAGATGATTCTGTGGTTCCAAGTTTGTGGCAACAGTTTGGGGAAGGCCCTTTCAGCATGACAATGTCCCCGTGCACAAAGCGAGGTCCATACAGAAATGGTTCATCGAGATCGCTGTGGAAGAACTTGACTGGCCTGCACAACCCCATCGAACTGACCTCAACCCCATCGAACACCTTTGGGATGAAATGGAAAGCCGACTGCGAGCCAGGCCTAATCGCCCAACATCAGCACTCGACCTCACTAATGCTCGTGGCTGAATGGAAGCAAGTCCCCGCAGCAATGTTCCAACATCTAGTGTAAAGCCTTCCCAGAAGAGTGGAGGCTGTTATAGCAGCAAAGTGGAGACCAACTCCATATTAATGCTCATGATTTTGGAATGAGATGTTCGACGAGCAGGTGTCCACATTCTTTTGGTCATGTGGTGTATGTGTACTTAGTACTTACCGGTAGGCTAGTATCTCTACTTATTTTATAGCTCTTCTGGTTACTGTGTGTGTGTGTGGAGGAGGGCCTAAAAATGACAGCCAGACCTACTGGGCTGATGATGATGTAAGTGTTACACACTCTTGTTGACTCTTGAAAAGTGCTGTGAATGGATCCCCTAAGAACGGGAATTGGCCTGTTGTTGTTTTGGCTGGTGCGGTCTGGAGGAGGGCAGGGAACACAGAGGGAGCAGAGGGCCTGGTTCTGCTGGGAAAGAGAGGGAGAGAGCGGAACAGTTGTATGCTTCCCCAGGGACCCTACTGGGGAACCATACACCTGTCTGTCTGTTCTCAACTCATTTGTATAATGCTGGGTCATGGATGAAATTGAGTGTTAGGCAGCGGGATTTATGTTTTAATTCTGGCTCGGTGGTTTGGGGCAGCTGTTCTGCCTTTCCCCTCCCAGTCAATTAGGACGGAGAGGCAGAACAGGGCCATGCTGGAGCGGAGGCTGGCTGTCATCAAGTACTGCTGCCACCACGCTGAATAGAAATCAAATGAAGGAGTTGAGTCATGTTGAGCTAGCTAATGTTTGTCCTTCTCTAAACAATAAATATGTTGTGAATATTCACTCAAGTGGACAGAGGGAGGCGGAATGTCAGTGAGACGAGGCAAAGCAGCCAAGTGTTGCGAAATTATAGGTTGCGATTGCATTGTGCAACAGTAATATTGTAATAGGCGTTCATGACTCGAGAGAGGTCGTTTTTCAATTAGCAGTATCTGTAGCCTGCAGCTAAAAGATCATATGTTTTTACAACATGCCACTGTTCCACCAGGCATCTGTCAGGTGGAAATGTACCGCCTCTAACAGCCGAGCGACGAACTCCACATGCGAGGAAGCTGCAGTCTCCCCAGTCCTCGGGTGACTGACACTAAACGAAGTCAGCAACTTTGAGTCGCTGAGGAGAGAAAACGCAACATGCTGACCTGACCGCACGAAGCAATCCTGATGGGTGATCTGAGGAGTGCGTGCCCGAGCAGGCCCCACAGGAACCAAATCCACTCCTCTTCTCTCTGTACTCTCCCTCTCCTTCCAAATCTGCACCTCAGCCTGGTGCTGACCTGGATATGGGAAGTGGAGTCATCTCATGCTCACTCTCTCTGCACAGATGAAATAGGACTAGGGGTTAGGTGTATGTCGTCCATGCTTAATGCCTCCAATATGCACCAGACCATCAGATTCAGGCCGAAGGATGAGTCACACAGGCTTAGATGCCGCCACAGTGTCCCAACCACCCCATGGTAATACCCTTTTGTTTTTTAAGTGCTGCCCTAGTCAGAACTGTGTGTTCATGAGCGAGTGTGTTTGTTGGGGGGGTGGGGGAAGGGGCAGAGTTTTGCCTGGTCTGTGACTATTTGACCTCTCTTTGGGCCATGGCTAATACAGAGTGTGGGCTCCTGAATGGAACCAGGGTCAGTGCCCAGTGACACATGACCTGCCACGGTTAATTGCAGCAGAACAATAGGCTCAGCCCCAGCCCCGGATCATCCCATTACACCTCCATGCCAAATGAATTGTTTGTTTTTGTGTGCCGCTCTCTCCTGACCTTTCCGCCAACTTGCTTTCATAACGTTCTGTATAAACCTGGAAACACAGGATTCAATCTGCACTTGAACACAGATGGGCCTTTGATTGGTTCTCTTAAGGATGTTCCGGAGTGTCATGATGCTAACCATCTCCTGGGCTTGACTTGGCTTGACATGATAGAGAACTCTTCCCGCTTGGATCCTCTGAGAGGACAATCAAGTGTGAGTGAGGAGGTATATCCACTTACTGTGTGGTTTCTGTTTGCTGATTTACACAGTAAATACATGAGAGAGATATGGGTAATCAATAAGCCCAAATGGGCACACATACCCACTTTAGTTGGCAGTGATAAATGACTGGGCTGCGTGGTAGGCAGTGGAAAGGCTGCGTGTGTGTGTGTGTGTGTGTGTGTTTGTTTAAAATAAAGGGGTGTTGAGTAGCCATGGCTGAAAGCCGGCCTGGGAGCTTTGAGAGAAAGGAGAGAGAGAGCAGCTAATGTGGCAGAGACAGTTTCATCACCTGAGGGCTGCAGTGATACAACATGAACAATATAAGATACCACACACCGTACTGGAAGATTGAGTTACCTGGCCATGTCCTGTATTTAGATGAATTATAACCAGAAATGGTGTTATCATTTACATAGTAGTGACCAGCCTATTCAGGTTTTTATAGAGGCCATAACAGTGTCAACATGCCTAACCCTGCAGCTGCAAATGGTGTGTGTGGTAGGGTGTGTGGGGGTATTCTCTGTCACCATATTCTGGCGTCTACATCTCCTATAACTTTAATCTAGGGGTGTACAACTCCTGTCATGGAGGGCTTGAACAAAACCTGCAGTTACCTTCCCCTGGCTTGGATGTGAAAACCCTACCCCAAATATTGTAATGCACAGCATACACTGAGTGTACAAAACATTATGAATACCTGCTCTTTCCATGACAGACTTACCAGGTGAATCCAGGTGAAAGCTATGATCCCTTATTGATGTCACTTGTTAAATCCACTTCAATCTCTGTAGATGAAGGGGAGGAGACCGGCTAAAGGAGTTTTAAGCCTTGAGACAACTGAGACATGGATTAGGTATGTGTGCCATTCAGAGGGTGAATGGGCAAGACAAAAGATTGGAGTGCCTTAAAACAGGGGGTATGGTAGTAGGTGCCAGGCACACCGGTTGTGTCAAGAACTGCAATGCTGCTGGGTTTTTCACGCTCAACAGTTTCCGGTGTGTATCAAGAACGGTCCACCACCCAAAGGACATACAGCCAACATGACAGAACTGTGGGAAGCATTATAGTCAACATTGGCCATGCTTGTGAAATGCTTTCGACACCTTGTAGAGTCCAATGCCCCAACGAACTAAGGGTGTTCTCAGTGCAAAAGGGTGCAGCTCAATATTATTAATGTTTTGAAAACTCAGCACACCATGATTTCATTGATTTAATATGATCACAGATTGAAGATATGTAACATCATGAAATCCAATATATCAATGGACGATACAGTTCATATCATAAGCAGCATAACCTCTATTGGTAAAAAGTTTCGTTGTTTCAGTTGTAACAGTTTCAAAATTAACCATGTTCTGAGAATTTCACAGGGTACATATTGTTTTGTCTTCACAGAGACAGATCATGCCCTCACATTTGCAGCAGAAGCAGTGGTGTGTAGATGTGTTTTGCGTGACTGATCTCTCCTTAGGTCCTGTCTTTGAAGCTGTTCTTGGAGGCCAGGGTTATAGCAGAAGGAACCTCATCTCCATCACCCATCAACGGACGAGTACCCTTGGACGTGCATCAAGAACATCAGAAGGACACCTGGAAAGAAATACAAAATACAGGTATACAACACCATTTCCTGGTTGAGTTCTTGCTTCCTTCCAAGTAATAGCAATATACAATACTCATTTAGCTGGATAAAAGGGATTAATTGTCTGTCCTTATATTTTACTCTGTGTAACTTAATGTTTATTTTTATGGTTACCATAATGCCTTTCAGATGTACTTTTAATGATATGTGTAAAGCCCTTGCTTTGTATGAAATGTGTTCCATAAAAAATATTGATTGGTTGACAGAGAGAGCAAGCAGTGGGTTTGGCCCACCTGCAGACGGCGTATCGTCACACACCACACCACACCCACAGATCATGCATGGCACGGGGCAGGGAGGGTTGAGATGGGTGGAGGCCGGGGCTCCTAGGTGTGTGAGTAATCACTCGTCTCCCAAGGCAAACACTGATTGGGAATCTGAGAGCCTCTTTCGCACCGAATGTGGATCTCACGTTCATCTGCCGATCGTTCAGTGTGCTGTTGACTTATGATTGCCAACATTTTCGAGTGATTCTACATGTAAAATCGGTTTGCACTCGGTTCGCAAGTACTCCTGGCAGGCAAACGGTATTGGTGTTATCTATTTGCCCGACCAGTCGACCTGGGACCACAAACACCAACCAGCCAAATCCTTCCTGCAAAGACGAGGAAATGACTGATTTACAGACTCTGGTTGTGTCTACAATCCAGGCCCGTCTGCAAAGGCAGACTTTAACACACATATTCTACTGCATGGTTTATTCTCCCAGTCAATATATGAGTTTGCCTAAATAAAATGTATATAAAAGCTTGCCAAGCAGAGAATTGGATGAATAATATGAAGTGGCACTACAGTTTGTAGTACTATATGTTACAGTACAACATACCAAAGAGTTCAACTGTAATTCACAGCACTTTAGCGGTCCTCACTGAGGGGAATACTGCTCAACATATAGTCAAATCTGGCTGGCTTAAAGACACTCTCTAGAGTGTGTTTAGAAAATTAAGGGACTTGATTTTTCCTAATTGTCCATTTTATCATTTTATTACAGCTAGCTTACTGTGATGGGCTTCTATTTTAATTGATGCAATACAATTAAAGCGTGACTTATTTCATTCCCCCACTACAGTGAACTGCATATGTCGGCTCTGCTATATTTAAATAGCATTAAGTAATTGGAAAAACACAAGAAGGAAAGGCAGAACATGCAACCAAAGGGCAAAATTGTCTTTGTGGATTTATTTTTCCCCCCATAAATATTCCAGGGGTTCTTCTATCATGCCCAAGTTTAAGGCAGAGAGGAAATAGTCTTTAACTGATACAGAAACTAATTTAGGACAGCTTTTCCAAAGAGATATGCTTTCCACCCTAGAACGAACATTTGGCCCAAGCCGGTACCTTCAGTACAAAAAAATGCTAATGAAGTTGATTTCTTAGCCATTCTAAACTAATTGCATAGTCAAGATTACAAAGTATTCAGTCAGTGAAAAAGGGGTTGTTAATTTAAATGGTACCATATAATGCTCATAGTCTCCATAAATATGTAGATGGTAATCGGTGGCTGTAGGCTGGCTTTAAATGACAATGTCACTAGCTGCCAGAGCAACCCTCATTCACTATTCCTCTGTAAGGGGAGGTAGGTAGGTCTCACTGCACACAGCAGGCCGATGTAGGCAAATAAGCTAGTCTAAAATTACAAGAGGAAATCACTAATAGTGCAAATACGTTTTTACCATTTGAAAAAGGCTATGAAAATATGATAAATATCCTGACATTAGATGCAGTTGAAGTGCTTCAACACTAAACCCAAAGCCATTATCTATTAACTATTTAACATAAACCAATGGCATGTGCTGCCTATGGACATAAATGGCCACATGGATGCCAAAGTATTGACAATAGTAACAATAAGTATACAAACAAAGTATTGCTTCTTTCCCCCCAAACAAATAGAACAAAGCATTACAAAACTACAGTCTTGTTCACTTTTCTCCCCTCCATTCTCCTCTTTCTCTGGCTCTCTCGTTTTCTCCCCCCTCTAAAAATACAGAGACAATGCCTTGAGGCTCTCTAGTCACTATTGTGTGCCCGTGAGTTCATTGTTCTCAGCTGATCAGCCATGGTAAATGTGGAGCCCTGCAACTCATTACGTATTCTCAGTCCCTCGGAGCAGAGCGGAGGTGGCCATGGGAAGTTCCTGCTGGCTGGGCCTGGCCGGCCGGGCAGCCTATCCTGGAGAGAAAGCAAGGTCTTATAAATGACCTGGCCCGGCCCGTCTGGACATCTTGTGAGTCCATCCGTCCCTGTCCTGCTCCCCTCCCATGGTTAAAGAGCTCCAGCTCTCCCTTTGACTGTCTGTGGACAAGTCCTGTCTGTTCATCCCTCATCCCCGCTCAGTCTCAGTCACAGCTCCCTCCTCGGGATTAACTGTGGGACTGTGAGCAGAGTACACCCCACCACTCCCATTCTCCTCTCCTGTCCCACATCCCACCTCACTATCTACTCCTGCTTTGGCCCAACACAGAGTGGGCGGAAGCAGGACACAGTATGTTCTCTACTTATTTCCCAGAAAAACATTTTCTTATCTATGTTTAGAGTTGTTTGTTAGGAGACTAGAGTGAGTTTTTTATGCTTATGGTTTGTATAGCGTAGAAACAACTTTTTTTTAATTCTCGACTCTTTCTGAGGAAACTGTGGCAACTTCAGCTCGTGTGAAACAGAGAGAAACTCCACCCTTGAAGGCCTCCTCTAGCCTACCTTTCCTTAGCTTTGGTGTTCTGAGACAGTAAACTAGTTCTGTAGATATGAGGATGTGAGGAACAGCAGTAACTAGGCTACCATGCTAGAGAGAAGGGGTTGGGGGATGGCTGGCCATTTGTATTGCTTGACATGACAATAATTAGAGTTGACTCACCCTCTCCCTGGTTATAAGCCGCTGGATATACTGCACTCATACAGGTGTCCAGAAAATCCAATTATCACAACCATGGTAGGTAAAACTAGGGGGGAAAAAACAGGAGAAAATAGAACTAGAGATGTCATTGCCATTTAAAAAAAAAAAAACATTTCAGACTTTAGATGAAACTCATCTCATCTGCACATTATAAAGTTTAAAAATGATAATGCGTAACAGAAAATCTTGGATATGTGGGTTAGTGCTGATTACTGCTTTTTGAGGTCGGTTCCTTTTCGGTTCAATTATTTACAATAATCACGGTTTTCGATTTTGGGTTCAATCATTTTTTTAAACATGAAATGTATTATGAAATAATGACATTCAATTGATTTTAGTGCTTTTTAATGGAAATTTCAAAGTCCAAAATAGTGAACATTCAATTGCCAAAATATTTAAAATACGACATTGTCTCTGTCAGGTAGGGTAGACATCAAAAGAAAATAGGAAATTACTATGAAATAATAAAATATTTCAGTTGTGTAAATAACTTAGTTTTTATTGTATGACTTTGTTATGTTGTATTCCTTAAAGTCATCATCTCATCTCTGCTCAGGCAGTAGCAGCCAGCCAGCCAGGCCATCTAATGTTATCTCTGTGCTACCCATCCTCTACTGTCTTTTGTCATTCTATTTAGCTAGGCTAGCCTGCCTAAGTACTGTATGCTGCAGAGCTGTCTGACCAAATCATTTGACTAGTTCTTCAAAGTATATCAGGCATACTTTCATGAACTGTCAATCTCTATCTTTCTCATCGTTGTGTTGTGTACATTCTTCTCTCATGCGGTCTGTGTGTATCTAAGCCGTAGCAGGCGTAAAAGTGTATCCGTCAGACTCAATGGTTTATGGTCATTGTAGCTAATTACCACGTTTCTGTGCTGAACTAGGTTGAATATTTGCTTAATGAAAACTACAACTCCCTTCAGCCCAGCGTCCCACATAGTTCTTGACTTTAATTCTAAAATGAATGATATTATTTAAAAGGCGAGTTGGGCTCACAAAAAAACCTAACAAAATGGAATTCAAGAAATTGAACAGACGTCGGTCGATTAGTTATTTAATAACCACAACAACAACAAAAATTGCTCAGCACTAATGTAGGTGTTTTATATCCATACAACAGCAGGAAAAAAAAGTAGAGTAAGAGAGGAGGAACCAGTCTCACTGCAAGATAGAGTACATCATATAACAGCAGAGGATAGACTTTTCCACCCTGCTGTTGTTAGAAGAGGAGGGAGAAGAGGAGGAGGAGGAGTATTAGTGCTTCCTTCCCTGCAGGTTCCCAATATTCCCCCACTCCTCCATCCTCTCATCTCCCCAGCAACAAAGGCCTGGAGCCCGGGCCACTCCTCCAGCCAGCTGCCTCCAGTAGCACCATGCTGGTTGCTGTGGGAGGAAGCCAGAGTGCCCCTCTACCCCCTCTGCTCTGTCCCCGGCAACCCCAACCCCAAACATGTGGGCTCAAATCCCGTCAGTGCGGCCAGGCGCACGGCAGGAACAAAATCTTGACAGATGGAGTTGGCCTCTCCTACACCACGCTCTCCCCTTAGAAGTCCTGCTTCTCCTCTCTGACCTGAGTGATGGCTGCCCTGGGACAGGCAGATGTGGTCCCATACTAAGTATCAAGGTACACAGAACAACTAACAACTTCATTTTGATGTCAACAAAGATCCCAGATCATTGCATTCCTGCACAACAACATTGACAATTCCTACACATCACAGTTTTCATCTCTAGGATTTGTCCTTATACATTTTAGTAATTTAGCAGACACTCTTATCCAGAGCAACGTACAGGAGCAATTAGGGTTAAGTGCCTTGTTCAAGGGCACGTCAACATATTTTCCACCTAGTCGGCTCAGGGATTCGAACCAGCAACCTTTTACCATCCCAACGCTCTTAACCACTAGGTTACCCGCCGCCCTACAAGGACTGCAGGTTACAGTATTAGAAATTAGTTGAAGGGTCAGTCCTTTTTCAATAATATAGTACAATCCAAAGTACATGTATCATTGAATTAATAATTTAAAGACAATGGGACGTGTGAGCAGAGAAAAATGTATCTTTAAACATGACAAGTGGACAAAGCGCCATGTGTGTGAGCATAATGAGTCTAGACTAACCCCTCCTGAGTTTGGTCAATAAAACCAAGCATCCCAGTGGGACTTCACTCTGTTTGGATTTCAACAACCATTAAGCAAAGCAAATATGAAACTCAAATATTCAATTGTATTACCTACATATTTAACAATGGAAACTAGCAAAAGTAACAAATCCTGCTCTGGAAACCGCCTTCCTAAAGCCATCTTCATACCCTCATAACAATCTAGTAGGCTGTCGTGACAATGTCAAGACCTGAAGGTTCCCAAGGGTTACACGTCTCCAGCTAGTGTCCTTAACTAACATAAATAGACAAGGTTTTGCCAATGAAAGTACAGTATAACCATGAGTATCTCCAGTACCCTCCCAATTCCACTCTGTCCCTTAAGATGCTTTCATTCATTTTAGATTGGGTCTAAATGGAGTCTTACTCTTTGTGACCAAGGTTTTGAAATTAGAATAATTCATATTAAAATTGTGACTTGTTCTGAAATAACCATCCTAATAAGATATTACACTATTTCCATTTCAGATAGGGTGAAATTCCACTGTGCTTTATTGTAAACCACCCAGTATTGGAACCACTCTGCCCCTGCTGCCCCATCATACTGAATGACTGGAGAAGGCAAGTGCTTCGCAGTTAACGTGCTTGGTGACACACAGCAACACTGGGTTGCTGACTTGACATAGGCATCTTTTAAGGGCCTTAAACTAAAAGAATGGCATTGTTCCTGAGCAGAGGCTAGCTGCAGCAGAGGACCGACACTGCGCCACAGAGGAGCTGTGAAAAAAGGAAACTTTGTGTTTCCACCGCACATAACTCTTACGACAAAGCAGGAAATAGTTCACAGGAACATGCCACATTCCACAAGGGCCGATGCGCCTTTCTTTCGACACGTCAGACTAGTGTGTGACAGTAGTAGGGGTGAGGGAACGCTTGCACAATACCTGGTGACATTAAAGAACTGAGAACTGGGAAGGGTCTCTCTATAAAACCTCACCAGCAGAATATGGTTCAGGAATGTACACTATGTTTTTGTTTATATACGCAAAGAGAGCAGGGTGGGTGTAGGAACTCAGAGGTTCCATGATGCGTTGTACTGGTTTGTTCTTGAGGGAAATCCAAGGCCGGTGCACAAGAAAATAATGGGCACCAGGGATGAAGACAATGAAGACAATGTAGAGTAATCTTAAAATGATGGAATGGATGTGGATTTGGGTCAGATGTGTGAGTTGATCAGTAGTCTTTCTCCAGTCTCTGAGTCATTTCCACTCAGCTGTTCTAAAGACCATCTGATGGCAGTCTTCCAATGACTGAGTTCATATTCTTTGTGCCACACACAATTTGGAATAGTGATTGTTGGTCCTGCCACCCACTCAAGGCATTGTAGAAAGCAACCAACCAGGAAAAACAAGCATGGCAAGGCTTCTCAAAGGTAATGGGAATATTTTGGGGAGGATGTTTTATTGTCACAAACACTGTTGTTTACAGGGTCAGCCAGAGTAGTACGGCGCCGAGCAGTATTAGGGTTAATTCCCTTGCACAGCGGTTAAAGGCACAGTGCAAGAGGCGTCACTACAGTCCTTGGTTCAATCCCAGGCTGTATCACATCCGGCCGTGATTGGGAGTCCTATAAGGCGGTGCACAATTGACCCAGCATCGCCCGGGTTTGGCAAGGGTAGGCAGTCATTGTAAATAAGAATTTGTTCTTAACTGACTTGCTTAGTTAAATGAAGGTTAAATTAAAAATATATATATATTTAAAGGCACATCGACAGGTTTTTCACCTTGTCGGCTTGGGTATTCGAACAAGCAACCTTTCGGTTACTGGCCCAAGAACACTTTGTTTTTCAGAGGGGAAGAGTAATGGTAATAGTAACTGTGAGCAATAAGGTGTACCAATGTGTAGCAATGGACGACATTCAAGAGCTGTCTATTCTCTTCAGTCCCAAACTTACCATATCTGGTGTGGTCTCTGTCTCCTGGACAGACAGGTCTCGTCTTGGTCATACGGTCATATGGATGTCAGCAGGTTCCTCTCACCTTTTCTCTAGCAAAATAAAACACAAAGTCTGGCTTACTATGTGTACCCACATGTATTTAGAACACCATGCTTTGTGTATCTGGGAGCATCTAGATTGAGTAATTATATTTTTCAGGCAGTGGTGCTGTACACAAACTAATCACTTTAGGGTTGCCATTTGAACATGAAATCCCTCTTTATCTAGTCCAAAGGAAACTATTGTTGCCCCCCCAAACCTCGAAAACAAATCTCTGTAGAAACTTTTTTGGGGCAAGCTTGTATAATCACACAGAGGGTACCAGAGACAGACAGGCCTGTACCAAGACAGACAGTAGGGAGCAGAAAATAAAGAGTGGCCTTGTGTTGGACTACATTCTGCAGCTGCCTCAAGTTCTTCCAGTATTTTAATACACATGGGCATGTAATGAATGGGGGCCGCTGTGTGACTGTATGTTACTGTAGGCATCTTTCTCCTATAACCCCACTACATACTGATCTGAAGGCTCCACTGCGAGGCATCGCCATCATAATTCTCCCCCATCATAAAGAGGACTTGTTGGGGATCCGTGTGGTCTGTCTGTCCTCTACAATATACTGCCTTCAGGGCCTGCCCATGGCTCATGCCAGCCAGACCCAGTTGTGTTCTTCGGCTTGGCAGTGTCTCTGAAGCCCAGACTGTTCACTCAACTTGGAGTCGCTCAGAGGAACTTTATAAAAAATGTAGATAAACAGGTTCAAGTAAGGTTACACTTTGTAATAGTGATACTGCCAGGGATGAAGAAAATCCTTATTGCAATGTTGACTATTCCTTTCCATTGCAAACATGTTTAGAGATATACTTGTTTAAACTTGTTACTTGTTTATAATTGTTTAAAGTACTATTAGCTCGAGACCAACAAGGATTGAAACTATATGCTGAATTTTGATAGCCTTAGTTAAATGTAGATTTCCCAGAATGCATAGCGATTGTATTTTCTTTGAGTGCCACTGGTTCAGACAGCATGCTAGTTGTTTTTGTGCCAACATGTAATTTTAATTTTCAAGGAGAACTGCAGGTGGCTTTACAGTGTCCTAACCAAAGCATTAAATAAACAGAGGTGTGTGTCTACTTTGATTATACATTTATTCTGTTACAGTTGGAAAACAGGAGGGGGTGAATCAAAAGGCTCATTTTCAGGATGTCACAGCTCTGAACATGAACAATGAACATTTGTATTGTGTTTTCAAAGTTTGAGCCACGTGATCACTGTTTGTATATCATTTACCCACAAAATATCACATTTTTCATACATACGCATAGCCTTTACTGATATTGTGTGTTGCTTTGGATGCTATGGAAGTGTCAGCTAATTGACCATAACTTTATCAAAAAACAAATTCCTTATTATTATCATTCCGCCCAGATATTCTCCTTAGATAGATAGAGCCTAAGTAAATGAGTGTGGGGGATATGATGAATAAACAGGGTTGAAAAGCAGAAATCCTGTTGTGTGTGTGCACTGCACTCTGTGACAGAGCTCTAGATAGCTGTACGCTAGAATGTTTGTCCCAGTGAAAAGAGGGGCTATGTTCGGCCCAGACTGGGCCCCATAATGCTGCAAACTCCACGGATTTGGAGCTCTCTTTTGTTGTCCCGGCAATGCTGACATCACACACTGCTGACGGGCCGAAATCCCTCTTTCTCCAGCACCAGCACTTTTGAAACAAAACTGCCATGACACTGATGAGTAACGCCAACTTGCCCCAAAAATCCCTCATTAAATCACACACAAGCACGTGTGTGCATACTCACACAGGCACACAGGCACACAGCTGTGTGTTACCAATAAATCCAAAAGGTAATCAGAAAAATATTACTGCTGCCACAAACACTTTTCATGAAGCCTCTACAAGTGGACCTGGCACTTACACTGTTAGTCTCTGACGCTGACTCGCCTGTCCTTCCCCAACCATTTCTCACATTTTAACAAACAAATACTGAAACATTACGACAAACAGCATCTAAATGTGGCTGAGATTATGATAGGCATTACATATCTTAATGACAAACCGTTATGTAATTGCAGAAGACATGAATGATGTGGCCATGTTGGTATTGGTATCTGAATGTGAGAGGAGAGGGGGAATGACAGGTTTTCCATCAGGATGGAGTTATAAGACACAGATAATGTAAGGTTAGCTTACCCTTCAGTGTTTGCAGAAACATTTGCATAGGAACACATGACTCAGGACTCTTTTGTGGGTGATTGATTAGACAAGAGGCTAAAGTAAGAGAGGTTCTCACTCTGGACTGAGTTCAAATGTAGGATACTGTTGCTGAATCCATTCAGTTTGAAAATAATAGTGAAACACTCCATGAGTGTCATCTCTTCCAAATAAACCAGCCAGTGTTTTTCCAGTTATAGGGATACACTCTCTTCCCTACTGGAAGAGGAAAACTGTTGGGATGATACCAGCTCTCAGAAGCATCATGAAGGTCCCACTCAAACAATCAATCACAATAGCCTCCTCAGGCACTTAGACTAGTGTCCTCCCTCAAAGCCTATCTCTCTATCACCCCCCTCACACACACACACACACACACACACACGCCACCCTCGAGTCTAGGGAGTATCAATCTGTTAAACATGTGACAAATGGCATCATTTGGGAGGCCATGGGGCATATCCAGGACCAATGAGACAGCAGAAATAGGCTGTGAAGAGCTGCTCTTCATTCACACGTGCTCCTGTGGGACTCGCCTTGACAATTTCAAAATCACTGAACAAGTTGACACTTATCTGCAGGGCAATGAGCACCACTACCCTCTGAGGGAGGAATCCATATCCTCAATCCACATGGGAAGACGTGTGAACCAAACAAAACTATGTCATGGAAAATCAATGGTTTCAAAGTCGGAAGCATACATGACCATTCTAAAAACATTAGTATTGCCAAAGTTAGATATTAGTATTTTACTAACGTATGTACACTCAATCAGTTAAGTTCATCACCAAACATAGACATATTTATTCATGTCATTGATTTAATACACAACTCAATATGACAACAATATACAGTACCAGTCAAAAGTTTGGACACACCTACTCATTCAAGGGTTTTTCTTTATTTGTACTATTTTCTATTTGGTAGAATAATAGGAAAGATATCAAAACTATGAAACAACACATGGAATCATGTAGTAAGCAAAAAAGTGTTAAACAAATCAAAATATATTTTATATTTGAGATTCTTTAAAGTACCCTTTGTCTTGATGACAGCTTTGCTCTGGACCCTGATCTCTCGTTTGACGAACATATCAAGACTGTTTCAAGGACAGCTTTTATCCATTTACGTAACATTGCAAAAATCTGAAATTTTCTGACCAAAAATGATGCTGAAAAATGAATCCATGCGTTTGTTACATCTAGGTTAGACTACTGCAATGCTCTATTTTCCGGCTACCCGGATAAAGCACTAAATAAACTTCAGTTAGTGCTAAATACGGCTGCTAGAATCCTGACTAGAACCACAAAATGTGATCATATTACTCCAGTGCAAACCTCCCTACACTGGCTTAATGTTAAGGCAAGGGCTGATTTCAAGGTTTTACTGCTAATCTACAAAACATTACATGGGCTTGCTCCTACCTATCTTTCCGATTTGGTCCTGCCGTACATACCTACACGTTACGGTCACAAGACGCAGGCCTCCAAATTGTCCCTAGAATTTCTAAGCAAACAGCTGGAGGCAGGGCTTTCTCCTATTGAGCTCCATTTTTATGGAATGGTCTGCCTACCCATGTGAGAGACGCAGACTCGGTCTCAACCTTTAAGTCTTTACTGAAGACTCATCTCTTCAGTAGGTCCTATGATTGAGTGTAGTATGGCCCAGGACCGCCCTTGCTGTCTCTGCCTGGCCGGTTCCCCTCTCTCCTCTGGGATTCTCTGCCTCTAACCCTATTACAGGGGCTGAGTCACTGGCTTACTGGTGCTCTTCCATGCTGTTCCTAGGAGTGGTGCGTCACTTGAGTGGGTTGAGTCACTGATGTGGTCTTCCTGTCTGGGTTGGCGCCCCCCCTTGGGTTGTGCCTTGGCGGAGATCTTTGTGGGCTATACTCGGCCTTGTCTCAGGATGGTAAGTTGGTGGTTGAAGATATCCCTCTAGTGATGTGGGGGCTGTGCTTTGGCAAAGTGGGTTGGGTTAAATCCTGCCTGTTTGGCCCTGTCTGGGGGTATCATTGGATGGGGCCATAGTGTCTCCTGACCTCTCCTGTCTCAGCCTCCTGTATTTATGCTGCAGTAGTTTATGTGTCGGGGGGCTAGGGTTAGTCTGTTATATCTGGAGTATTTCTCCTGTCTTATCTGATGTCCTGTGTGAATATAAGTATGCTCTCTCTAATTCTCTTTTTCTTTCTTTCTTTCTTTCTTTCTTTCTTTCTATCTTTCTTTCTTTCTTTCTATCTTTCTTTCTTTCTCTCGGAGGACCTGAGCCCTAGGACCATGCCTCAGGACTACCTGGCATGATGACTCCTTGTTGTCCCCAGTCCACCTGGCTGTGCTGCTGCTCCAGTTTCAACTGTTCTGCCTGCGACTATGGAACCCTGACCTGTTCACTGTGATTACTATTATTTGACCATGCTGGTCATTAATGAACATTTTAACATCTTGGCCATGTTCTGTTATAATCTCCACCCGGCACAGCCAGAAGAAGAGTGGCCACCCCTCATAGCCTGGTTCCTCTCTAGGTTTCTTCCTATGTTTTTGCCTTTCTATGGAGTTTTTCCTAGCCACCGTGCTTCTACACATGCATTGCTTGCTGTTTGTGGTTTTAGGCTGGGTTTCTGTACAGCACGTTGGTATATCAGCTGATGTAAGAAGGGCTATATAAATACATTTGATTTGATTTGGCACACGCTTGGCATTCTCTCAACCAGCTTCATGAGGTAGTCACCTGGAAGGCATCAATTAACAGGTGTGCCTTGTTAAAAGTTGATTTGTGGAATTTCTTTCCTTCTTAATGCGTTTGAGCCAATCAGTTGTGTTGTGACAAGGTAGCGGTTATACAGAATTGTTGTGTTATTGTGCTATTGTGTTATTGAATGTACGTTTGTTTATGTGTAACTCTATGTTGTTCTTTTTGTCGCACTGCTTTGCTTTATCTTGGCCAGGTAGCAGTTGTAAATGAGAACTTGTTCTCAACTGGCCTACCTGGTTAAATAAAGGTTAAATAAAAAAATTAAAAGGGGGATACCTAGTCAAGGGAAAGGGGGATACCTAGTCAGTTGTACAACTGAATGCCTTCAATTGAAATGTGTCTTCTGCATTTAATCCAACCCCTCTTTGGTAAAAGACCAAGTCCATATTATTGCAAGAACAGCTCAAATAAGCAAAGAGAAACGACAGTCCATCACTACTTTAAGACATAAGTCAGTCAATGCGGAAAATTTCAAGAACTTTGAAAGTTTCTTTAAGTGCTGTCGCAAAAAACATCAAGCGATATGATGAAACTGGCTCTCTTGAGGACCGCCACAGGAATGAAAGAGTTACCAGCCTCAGAAATTGCAGCCCAAACAAATTCTTCACAGAGTTCAAGTAACAGACATCTCAACATCAACTGTTCAGATGAGACTGCGTGAATCAGGCCTTCATGATTGAATTGCAACAAAGAAACCACTACTAAAGGACACCAATAAGAAGAAGAGAATTGCTCGGGCCAAGAAACACGAGCCATGGACATTAGACCGGTAGAAATCTGTTGTTTGGTCTGATGAGTCCAAATTTGAGATTTTGGGTTTCAACCGCCGTGTCTTTGTGAAACGCAGAGTAGGTGAATGGATGATCTCCGCATGTGTGGTTCCCACAGTGAAGCATAGAAGAGGTGTGATGGTGTGGGTGTGCTTTGCTGGTGACACTGTCTGGGATTTATTTAGAATTCAAGGCACACTTAACCAGCATGGCTACAACAGCATTCTGTAGCGATACGCCATCCCGTCTGGTTTGCATTTAGTGGGACTATCTTTTGTTTTTCCACAAGACAATGACCCAACACACCTTCAGGTTGTGTAAGGGCTATTTGACCAAGAAGGAGAGGAATGCTGCATCAGATGACCTGGCCTCCACAATCACCCGACATCAACCTAATTGAGATAGTTTGGGATGAGTTGGACCGCAGAGTGAAGGAAAAGCAGCCAATAAGTGCTCATCATATGTGGAAACTCCTACAAGACTGTTACAAAGAATTCCAATTGAAGCTGGCTGAGAGAATGCCAAGAGTGTCCAAAGCTGTCATCAAGGCAAAGAGTGGCTACTTTGAAGAATCTCAAATATAAAATATATTTTGATTTGTTTAACACTTTTTTTGGTTACTACATGATTCCATTTGTGCTATTTCATAGTTTTGATTTCTTCACTATTATTCTACAAGGTAGAAAATAGTAAAAAATAAAGAAAAACCCTTGAATGAGTAGGTGTGTCCAAACTTTTGACTGGTACTGTACATATATATATATATATAATTTATTTGTGGGGTTTATTTATGTTTTCTTGTTCAAGTGAAGAGGGCAAATGGGGACTTTCAGAACTGCATGAACACCCTGATAACTTTACAACAATCTATTGGCAAATGGCTCTCAATCAAACATCTCAAAAAAAGACTGTCAATCTTCTGTATAGATCAGTGAACTCCAGTGACAAGTAACGCAACAAACTGACACAACCCTAAGCTGATTAAATAGAACAGCAGCTCTGTGCTACACACACACACCAACTCTCTCCTAACTGCTGAAAACTTTTAATGAGCACTTCTAGCACACCCATAACCTCCCCTGCCCTGCCCCTCCCCTCCCACCCCTTACTGAAATATGTGGAGATCTGTCAGTGCCAACTAAATTCTTACTCAGGTTGTCAACCATGCCTCTGCTAGACAGGGTCACAGGGTTAAAATCGATTTCACAGGCCACCTGGAGAGCCTAGGCTGCGAACTGACTCAAAAAATTTATATCAGACTTAGAATTGCTTACCACCCAGGGCTAGGCCCAGGCTAACACGCCCACTAAAAAGTCCCCAGCCCAACAGAAGTTTGCACAGGCAGGCTGGAGCTGATGACCCTGCAAGCTGACCTCCTCTAACTTCAACTGAATTGTTCTGGCAGTTTCCACGGTGACGAGGCACTCCAAGCTTTATCCTACTTGGGCTACTGAAACAAGTGGGACCAAATCTTCTCTCCATAATCTACTGGGCAAAAAAAGTTGCATTTCCTTATTTTCTCTGAATGTTCTTTTTACAGGGTACCTATTGTGATTTATTTAGCATTTAGGTTGGATTTCTTCAACTGTGTAATGTAATAGATCATTATATTGATAGTTTATTATTTACAAAATTAGCATTTGTTTATGTAACTATGGCTGTGGTTGTTTTTGTTGTTGTTTTGGGGGATTAAGCGATGTTTTTGTGCCATTTCTTGTGGTGTTAATGTGGTCAAATGCCACTCTGCCCCCCTCCCCATTTCTGTATAATTGTTATTGAATATCATTGCTGTCTTTCCATTTTTGTATTGTCTATAAATGTGAATAAAATTATCTGAGTCCCCCTAATCTTTGTGTTTAGTGATTGTTCCTGTCCAAGATTCAGAGCAAACTTTCGCTCATACTGGACTATCAAAAGGGGAATTTACAAAGACTGATTTGTATAATCACACTCATCTGAAAGAACATCGACATCATTCTCTTATTAAACCACAATTTCACAACAGTCACTTGACTTTATACACTTATGTGACAAAGAGGGTTGGGATCAATTCGGTTTTCAACTTTTCAATTAATTAATTCACTGAAGGCTACATAATCGCCTAAGGGTCATCCTTTGAGCTGCTTCTTACACTGTCCTAAAGTTCAAGACAATCAGAAGTCCTGACATCTAGAGCATTGAGTAAAATGAGTCTCCTATCTGTGTCAGTGAAAGCTAACACGATTAATCAATAACTGCAATTTTCAAATGTTTTCTTTTCCATTTCCTGTCAATAATGATTTGATCAATTGATCCTTTTCTTTAACTAATTTTCCCTTTCTTAGACTGGAATGTTTTGCGTTTTACATGAATGGTCACTTGGCGAGCGCTAACGCATTTTTCAGCGCAATGCACGACCAAATAAAGCTGATCAGACTGCGAAAACGTCGTTCTAACTAGATACTTTAATGTACACTTCATTACCTCAAGGATCGGTTATATTAACATCTGAGCTACAAGCCTTGAGTGCACTCACCCGGGGCGACTGTGTGATGGAGTGATGTTGTGATTGTGATTGGATGCACGCAGAGTAGAAGGTGCTCATGGGTTAATGTCCCGCGTATCATCGGGCAAAACGTTAAATGACACAAGCTGTCACAAAATCAATAAGAGTGGTCCAGCTGTCCTGGATCTTCATCTCCTCTTGAAGTCATAACTTGGTCTGACACCATGTCACCTTTGTGGCCTTGCTTCATATGGCCATTACGTTTCATGAGTTGAGCAATGAGCCATGGAAATAGAGGGCATTACTGTTTACTTCTAGGCCTACAACTATGGACATTGACAACCTTGACCCAGGAGTCGACTTAACATAGTAAACGTAAATGTGTCTCCCTCCAATGAATATGGAGTGTTATGTTTCGTCTGGTACGTATTAATTTGTGGATGTCCATCATCCATTTCATATGATATCTTACCATTTTAAATATGTGTGGCCTACATTAGGGGTTAGGGCAGGGTTTCCCAAACTCGGTCCTCGGGACCCCAAGGGGTGCACGTTTTGTTTTTTGCCCTCTCACTACACAGCTGATTCAGATAATCAACTAATCGTCAAGCTTTCAATCAGCTGTGTAGTGTTAGGGCCAAAAAACAAAACGTGCATCCCTTGGGATCCCGAAGACGAGTTTGGGAGACGCTGGATTAGGGGTTAAGGTTAGGCAGTACTTGATTTGAGCTGGATCCTGCAGAACAGAATCCGTCTCCTCTACGTTTTTTCTGTTTCTTTCCCGGAACCCATTTGTCAGGATCCAGTACCTCCTCTTGTCATGAAAAACTATGTTCACTGTTTGCAATGTAAAAAATATAATAAAATCAGAGTTAAGTTCAACCAATCAAGTTTCCTCTTCTGTAATTATCCGGCCCCCTAAAACACGTAATGTGAAAACGTGCCTGGTGTTCTAAGAATTGGTCGTGTTCGGCCGGCACGGTTTTATGGTTTGGCAACATTGTAGTCTGTTAAGACCAACGCGTGGCCATTGCTGTGGTGAGAGAGGGAAGTGCGCCTGTATCTCTCACGGAACTAGAATGAGATTCGCTTTCTATGATCTCTCTCTTCTCTGATAGACATAACCCTGCAACTTTAATATTTGCATTGTTGCACTTCATCATGTATTTTCTTATACCGGCAGGAAGGGTGCTGGAAGTTCCACAGCACCCTTAATACATGTTAAATACATTTCTCAAAGTTATTGAATTACTGCTGTCTGTTCAGAAATAAATGAAAATAAAAAATGCTACAACAGTAGGCCTATAATTTAGCCACAGTGGATCAATAGCTTGTTAAAAAAAAAACTTTGTATAAATGCCTAGCTGTAGACTGTGTGCCTACTGTTGGAAACGTGCGGCAAATCGTTAGTGAACAGCATGCAGGCAAAACGGGCCTTTCACAATATTTCCAATACAATTGTGGGAAAACACATGTTGGAAAGCAAATGGATTTAGCTGAAAATAGAATAGTAATTTGTTTGTAGGCTACCAAATATGCTATCAGCTTCAAAATAGTCCTATTGCGGGAACAGCATTGTTTTTACAAAGTTTAACTGACTTGCCTAGTTAAATAAATGTTAAATAAAATACATTTCAAAAACAAGAGTGAGCGCATTGGCAGGAGCGCATCTGCCATCGCTGGTGAGTGAGCTGAGCATCATTGGGTGAGTCAGTGAAACTAGAAAGGTTTATTATGAGTATAATTTCCTCCTCATATTGTACACTATGTCCCCAGACACCTAGGCCTACGACAAATGTGTTTTTTTATTGATCGCAGAATATCAGTTTGTCAGTGTCAAAGTAGCCTGTCATTTCAATCATTTGTGCGGTATTGAAAAATATTATTGTAATGTCTCCAGACATCTAAAATTTCATTAAATGCGTTTATAAAAGGCCAGTTTTTTTCCCTTGACCCTAGGCTTAAAAAAGTTGTTCCATGTGTACAACTTTTGCAAGCGCCTCTACTCTACTGCTCTACTCTACTCTACTGCTCTTTGCAAGCACATATGCATGCAATGCTTTATTATATGGCGCCACCCAATTTACAAATTAAGCACTGGGGTTGGGGGTTAAATGTAGAGTTAAGGGAAGCTAACATGCTAAGTAGCTAAAAAGTAGTAAGTAGTTGTAAAATGTTAATATTGTCCATGATGTGATTCGAACACACAACCTTTGGGTTGCTATATTTTAGGTATAATGCAATCTCCTTTAATTTTTGACTTAAGTAACCTTCTGTATTATGAAACTATACCAAACAGAACATATCATATCATAGGAGGGATATTTTTTAATGTCTTTTTTTTTAACCTTTTTTTTTTACCTCTAGGCAAGTCAGTTAAGAACAAATTCTTATTTACAATAACGGCCTACACCAGCCAAACCCGGACGACGCTGGGACAATTGTGTGCCGCCCTATGGGACTCCCATAGGGCGGGTTGTGATACAGCCTGGATTCGAACCAGGGTGATGCAGTGCCCTAGACCGCTGCGCCAATCGGTATCCCAAATAGGGGCTTGAAAAAATAAATAACATTTGTTTCCTGTGGCCTAATTAACAAGGCAGGGTCTCCCCTCCCTCCCAACTCCAGAACTCGTTTCATTGCGTTATGCTAATAGATGGGCTTATAACGCACAGACACTGAAATCTCATCCAGCTACTATTCGCTTTCCTGAGGGAGATGTCATTTCGCAGGGGGGGGGACACAATGACGAGCTCGTGAGTGACAGAGCTCTGATCTCAGCGATAGGAAGATAGCCACCTGATTAAAATGGTTCGCTTGTTCCCCTTAGTCACTCGATCAGCGTGTGAACTCTTCTTATTTATAATCAAATGCAGTGACCGAGTAGCGCCCAGAACAGCACACTTCCAAGTTCCAACCCAATGTAATTCATTGCCCTATATTTATTAAACGCTGCCACAGGTGCAACGCTCAAAATCCAATATAGATAGTGTAAACATTTATAACAAAATAATTCATAGGTTATTATTGTATTATTATTCACCGTCTTATGAGTTTAAAAAAAAACATGTGTGGTCGCAACAGTACACGTTTTAGAAACGAAAAAATACATTTTAACCAATATATGAATAATATTTCCCAAAAGTGAGTGTCAGCCCCAGCCAGGGCATTGTTTACCCCGTGCAGACAGATAGATCCCTGTCGCATCTGAGTCATGCGTTATTATCAGTCACAGAAAAACGCATTGGATGTTTTTTTTTTAAAAGGACCCACTTTTCCATTCGAGAACTGTTTCTGTCAGAGCGACAGGAGAGGGACCATTCAAAAACTGTGAGCCACGGACCACTCTTGAGTATTAATTAGGGTGATGCAATCCATAGAAACGTATGGATTCAACATAATCGACTTTCCAGTTCTGGCGGGAGAGATAGAATAGACAAGTAGTTGGAGGATATAATTTACTGTTTGAGGGAAGTCATGCGTGTAATTGAGTATATTTAACACCACCATTTTTAATGATCAATGATTAAGGGTGAACTCATTACATGTTTCAGTCTCTGCTTTTATCATTATTTGACTTTGTAGAGGATGTTGGTTCGTTTGTGCCATACTCTCAGCATTTCACACATTTGGGAGAAACATTTGGGAGGAAGAATTCTGCGTGTTTATTATGAAGCCCAACAATCTTTATTTTATATGTCCGAGCAGACCTATTTGATTGATGTCTCTCACATTCCTGAATAGGCTTCTTAAAGATTTATTCGGCTATTCCTATATTTTCTCATTTTGATTGTCCTACAGGCAAAATATGTGAGCTTTTTCATCTGTATTTTAGATATGTGATCATTTTACGTTCTTCTTTCAACAAACCCAGGCGCTCAAGCAGAGTAGTTCTCCCACTTCCATTCAAATGACTCGGGCATCATGTCGCATGTCTATAAAGGGCCTTTGTAGTGCCCTTTCAGTACTCAGACAAACTTTTGTAAACACTTTGCTCTAAAGCATACAGAAAGTCAGCCGCTTGCGAACGAGCTGCTGTCCTAGATTTATTTCCATTCACACTCTCGATCAGCCACAGGGATAAACATATTGATAAAGTTGTATAAGGTTTAACTTTTCATTGGGCCTACCGTTTCAAAGTTCAAACTGGTATTCCCTATAGATACAGGTCTATATGCTCACATTGAATGACTGAACTATCTAAAGATAAGACATATTTTATATTTACATTGTAATGTATTTATTTTTCTTAAATCTCGAAATGTGTTACCCAGATGCTTGTAATGTGGTCCTTGATCAATATGGGATACATGAATACTGAAATTTTGAAGGAATGAAGTGAACAATGAGTTCTGCTGTTGGGGAAGTCAGTGCATTGCTGTCAACAGAGGGTTGGATAGTGACAGTCGTCGTGGCCATTGCCACTACTGGGAAGTGACAGAAGCTCCCGTTTCGTCTGCTGATGATTTACGCAAAAACAACGTCGAACGTCAAAGATATAGTCCTACAATGTCACATGTATGATTTTAGAACGACTTGGAATAAAAATCACACTTTAACGAAACAAACCAATCTAAAACGTACGTGTTTTAATTGGATGATTTTGTAAGACATGTATTTATTTATATTCATATTGCATTAGTTGGTAGGTCCATCATATTACGTTTTTAGCCTAGAAGGCCTAATGAACGTCTCTGATGTTCCATGGTGCCAAGATGTAGGCATATAGTTTGTCACCAACTGATGCTTGCTATAGGCTAAATCTGTGCTAAAGGGGGCTAAATGGAAGAGTGATACTTTTAAATGAGTATGTTTATAATGAAACTATGCTATTATTAAACCTTTATTTAACTAGGCAAGTCAGTTAAGAACAAATTCTTATTTACAATAACGTCCTACCTGGGAACAATGGGTTAACTGCCTTGTTCAGGGGCAGAACAACAGTTGTTTACCTTGTCAGCTCGGGGATTCGATCCAGCTACCACAACACTACAACCAACTTTTTTTAAAGCATCTAGTATATAATGAAACATTAACAAAACTTTTTACAACTTGTTCTAGGCCTACGTTTTAATCATGCATGGTATTTCGCAATGTTATTTATCAGGTTTGAAAAGCTTGTCACAGTGGATGTGTTTTATGTTAGCATCGACACAGCAACACAACTATTAAAACCTGCCTGAAACAAGCATCCTGCTCCCCACCCCACGCTGAGCTTCTCGCCTCATTTGTTTCCCAGGCTATGCCAGTGTTCCATAAAGCTCGAGCTTGATCTGCATCGTACTGCACACCCCTGCTGGCTGCACCGCTGCATCAAAGCATATATTGTTCTAGGCATGGGTGGACTGACCAATAGAAGTGGAAAAGCAGAAACACTTGCCCCGCAACTATTGTTGCGCATGGGTAAATTTTGTTTCCGCACAATAGCAGCCTAACCAATAACGTGGGCCGTTTTCAGATTAGAACGTACTCAGCCTATCATGTAGCAGTCCGTTATCACCTGTTGCCTGACAGACTGCGGTAGGCCTACTATACATGTGGTAGTAAAGACCAGAAGCCTGACAGACAGAATGTCCCAGAAGTGAAACTAAAGTTTTCAGGTCTGCTCAGCCTTATATCCCATCACTGTTGCCCATCAAGATTAAAACATATTTTACTTTACGAGTAGGCAACCGGTCAAAGTTTTTGTTTAGTCTCTTTGAAGGGGTAGGGGCAGAGGGCAGTAAAGCGCAAATATTGTTCATGGTATATTTAATGGCATAAATAGTATTAATAGTGTATACATTCCCCTTATAATAGATGAATTTGAGTCACAAATGGTGACAGTGGTCGTGTCTTCTGCTCTAAATGATATATTCGCTGTTCAATTGCAGTGGCCATGCACCTTCTGAAATGTCCACAATTAGATGTGCATTGTTCCTAACCCAATCTAACGAAGCGTTTGACGTTATTAGCCTAAATAATAAAGAGATGATGATTTATATTGTTTTTCGTGAAAAAAGGCATTATACGCTGTTATCCTGTCATTAAGAATGTATTAACTCGAATTAGTTATACAACAATATGTATATTTAAATTTGAGCTAGGCCTGCCACTTTCAGCAGTTTTGTTCCTTTCTAAAATAGGCCCAATCTGTGTTTGTATTAGCTATGATACATAGTGACATGCTTCATCATAAAAAGTATAATCGTCCAATATGATGCAGTTTCTGTTTAGCCTACTGTATCCCATCATTGGTAGAGTATGCACTATGCGGTGAATAACCTGATATATGCAGAGCTATGTTAAATTCAACTAGCAACAAATACTCTCAATGTCTACCTCAAGTGTCAGTTTGATTTAAAAAATAAATAAAACACAACACAACTTGAGTCACTGAAATCATGAAACGTGAGAGACCAACTGTTGTATCTTATCAGAGCTAAATCCCGCGGTTTGATTAGAATTATAGTCAAGTGCCAATAGGCCTCCATAGCAACTTCAGTACAGTGGTCTTCCACTGGGCAAACAGATGTCAATTCAACCTCTATTCCATGGTGGTTCAACGTAATTTCATTGAAATCACGTGGAAACAACGTTGATTCAACCAGTGTGTGATTAAACCAGTGTGTGGCCAGTGGGCATATTGTATTTACTAGGACATTGTTAGTGCCTACTTATCCATTGAACAGTGGTTACCGTCCTAATCCCCTAGACGCCAGAATATGCAATGAGTTTAGGGTCGCCGTTTTAGAATTTAAAACCCACCATCCATTAAATTAGGGTGTGTCCACAATCTAAAACAACTAAGTGGCCATGGTGCTGGTTGAGAAAAGGGTTCAACATTTGATTGTTATTAATTACAGACTGTGGGGCGGCAGGTATCCTGGTGGTTAGAGCGTTGGACTAGTAACCGAAAGGTGGCAAAATCGAATCCCCAAGCTGACAAGGTAAACATCTATCGTTCTGCCCCTGAACACGGCAGTTAACCCACTGTTCCTAGGCCGTCATTGTAAATAAGAATTTGTTCTTAACTGACTTGCCTAGTTAAATAAAAAATAAATAAAATCACAGGATATCAAAATGTCCACAGAAAACAACTTGAAGAATGTTTTAAATAATGTTCTCAAAGCATACATTTTGATATTGCTATAAACCTTTCATTATCAATTATAAGTGATATAAACACAGGAAAACACAATAACAATCCTGAGTCATTCAGCCCATGGTTGTGTATATCTTCTGGCGAGCTGTAAAGTGTGTGAGCTCCGCTCGGTAAGGACTGCACTGCACTGAGAATGTGTGAGAGGCGCAGAGATGATGGCATGCTGGCCGACAGTGTGTGGTCTATTGAAATGAATGCGCATTTTGGCTGCGCAGGGACCCCCATCCCCCTGCTTCCCTGCACCTGCACTGGATCAGGGAGCGACTGCCATTCACCCCTGAAACCACTGTTAAAATAGACGATATCTCTGATAGTTTTCAATTCAACGAATCTCACAATGCTACACCCCCTACAGATACCCGTCCCCTACAACCCTCAACTCCTCAAAAACTACAGCAGATAAAGCGACAAAAATCGTTACTTTAGGGAAAGTCGTTTTCTTTACACTGTTGTGTATGCTATCACTGACTAGTGGCCCAATAACGAGACATAGCCCTAGGCCTAATATTTTCCAGACGAAATAATAAGTGCATAAAAACATCAACAACAATAAAACAACATCAACAATAATAATAATGAATTAAATATAATCTCCTCAAATTCCATTATGCCACCAAGGGAAATAAGAGTAGGCCAATAGTGCATATGTGTATAGGCCTATGCCTATTGTGTAGCCTACCATGCCTTTCTTCCAGATTTCCTTATGTTTTAGTTTCTGAAGAATAAGTTATAGGAAGATATAGGCTACTCTCTCACATGGTGTGTCCAACAAAATATTAGACAATGAGGAACATGGAGCATAGGAAATGCTCTATTTACCAATCTAGTACATGTGACGTCATTGCTCCATACGATCAGTAAATCTGGTAACTGATTAGGGGTTTGATTAGAAGCCTATTGGGGACTATTACGTGTGCGCATATTCCACTACCTCAGAGAACACTTAGTTAGTGCTATCGGGGATCCATACACTAAACCCTAAAACTAACCCCTACCTTAACCCTAACCTTAACCCTTACCTTACCCGATTTACGTTAAAATGGTTAAGGTCAGAGTTGGGACGTCCCAAGGATCCCGAATTAGCAAACACCGTTAACACTATAGGACACATCTCTGACGTTTATATATAATTTATTAAACGATACACATTTTAACTACAAAAACTAATATAGAAATAGCAGATAGACATATAGGTTATCTGATTAAATACTGAGGTCTCTTGACGCATATCTTACTTTGAATGAGATCTGGACACTAGATATGAAGATGTGTTTATACACGTTGGGCCCTCATATGTTGTGATTATTACGTTCCAGGAAGAGCGTGTCATTTCACAAAGATATCAAAATATATTATCTGAGGGGTTTTACTATGATCAAAACATAGAGTGCTTACCACCTGTTGCTGTCCACAGCTGCGGCAGCCTCCGCGCGGACCGCGGCGGAGCAAAATCAAGGCCTGTTGGAACAATTGGGTCCTCTTCTTATACGGTGCTGTTATCCTAAATCACACAAAACGATACATTTAGTTGTCAATGTTTTACGTGTGTACTCGGTAGTTCCATTTATAACAAAAGGGACAATATCCAAGCATTCAAAACATTAGAGGGTTGAACACAACTCAGCGGCGTTTGAATCTGGCGCTCCATTGAGCGCTTTGAGATTAAATCACGCAATTGAAAATACATTTAAACACTCATCTCTTATCCTTCTCTCCTATGTGGTGGCCCAACAAGGGGATTCCTTGACTGATCACTGCTCCTCCAGGGAATAGTCCAAGCCTGATATCCCTTATTCAATGTGTAGAAAACGGGAGTCTCTCAATGAAAGTCCAACACAAAAGTCTTAAATTCAAGAGGTTCAGGAGCCTAATATTAGGTTAATAGTAAATTCCCTTTACCTTATCACAACTATTGCGAATATAGCCTAGTCGTCCGCTCCATTTATATTTTCATGAATGTTTTCCACTTACGTATTTGCAATATACTTTAAAGGTAAAATGCATATCTGTCGTTTCTTCTAATCTCCAAAAACATTAATGTAACTAAAGCTAAATGCTCATACTCAATATATATATAGGCTAGCATATGATCACATAGGCCTTTCGTGCTGCCATTAAATTAAAATTAAAAGCCTAACACTCTCGACCTTAAAACATCCTAGTTTATCAAACATGTTCAGCTATTACAACCAATTATAGGTACTGCTTGTATAAATAATTAATTTAACCACTGCTGCCTGACCCCTTGAAAGTCCGGTATAGGGACACCATTTTCGGAATAATACTTTGGAAAGAGCCCTCGTCAAATATTAATTTAGCGGTTAATGTGAGCTCCTCTCCCCCGGGACCTAGTCTCATAGAGGCTTCCCAGCCTTGGCAAGCAACAGTTCTAATCTACCTCTGTAGTTAAAAAAAAAATGTTTTTAACACCCACAGATTTAAAATTTTATATTCAATGGATAGACCATAATCTCATCCAGGTTTAATTTGGAGAAATGACAGACGACAGTTTGAACACTTCAGGCAAGATAGTTTAAAGTTATGCCCATCGACATGAACTGTGTGAACCATGGTTAAGAGAAATCATAATTTGAATAAACAGTGAATTCAATGCCCATTCGAATATGAAGATATTTAGGCTATAGGCCTCTGAGTGAAAATTATTTGCGCTGTTTGGGTCTTTTGATTATTTGCAGAAATACTTTCCATTTGATTTAATCATTAAACAGGCTACATTAAGTGTTAGCCAGTAGAACAATTTATATTAAAGAAATAATACAATTAGGCCTAATATGGAGCGACATTAAACAGAACAATGAAAAATGATGTGGTGCATGCATGCTTTCAATACAAGTAGGCTTATAACAGGCATATTTATTAAATCTATTTTTTTCGTTGTTGCTCAGTAGGGTCTATCTTTATTCATATATCAAGAGCCTCAGTGTTATTAATGTTTTATTATCCATACCACAAACATGCCTACATATTATCCAAACTAGAAACATGCCTTCATAATCCAGCTCACATGGACTGCGTCTATGTTGTCACACTTGTTTTCTGATACATGAGAGCTAAACTTAATTAATTCAAATCAGTAGTCCTATGAAATGATATGCACCAAACCGGTTCTCAATTAGAATTATAAAATAAATCAAATGATGTGTGTATTGATTAAAGAAAAATATAAAATGAACGACTACCTGGAGAGAATCTTCAACATTTTGAGCGAATAATCTTACACGCAAAGCATAGGGTTTGAGGCAACAAACTTTCGCACGCGGTTGTCCTTCTTAATCCTTAGCTCCATAGCTCATTTCACCAAAAAACTAAGTCTAAATCATCTGAAGACTTAACATGACAAAGAAACAGGCATGCACACGTGTTCTTAGACACAGATGCACAGATGCATACACACATGTACGCACAAAATGATGTGGTTTGATTTAGTTTTTGTTGATATTTCTGATGAGATATGATTTAAGACTTAGCATGTTATAATAACTTAATTAGGCTATATTCCTGTGTGTCCTTGGATTGTAAAAAAAACAAAAACATGACAGAATATTAAGGTCTATCAAGTTCTGACATATGATGTGATGAATAAATACTGATGCAACATGAATAACATAAATGCAATACAAAACATGGACAATCCACAACAAATTGAGCGAGGATGACAATCTTATCTAATTAATCAAATGATAAATAAAATCAAAACTCATACAATTTCAAGTATCCAAATTTTAAAAATTTATTCATTTCAAACTGCATATTGAAAAAACTTCGCTGAAATTGTAACTGTTATAATGATGAAATTAGTTCGAATATATATACATGGAGTGTTGGCTGCTGCGTACAGACCACATTTTAAAATACAACTACGGGAATGAAATGTTGAAATAAAAACTTAAAATATCACAGTAAATATACATCAATTGTACAAATCATTAGAAAATAAGGAACACAAACTTCATACCTCTAACAGATGAAAAGTGGGAGACAAAATATAAATTAACAATTATGCTTAACCTGTAAGGAAAGGTTTCTGCTTATTCTTATTTTTTTTTAAGAAATTAAAATGGTTTAGTACTAATGAACCTTGAGGAGAAACATTTACCTGCTTTGCTTATAGGCCTACTTCCGCTATTCCAATGTTTGCAGTTTTAGGAGTATCTTGAACTCAATTTCAATTCTGCCATTGTCTTTTCTGCAGAATTTCGGTTTATAAAAATGTAACCTCTTGTAGTTTACAAAAATTACATCTGATTGTTATGTTTTTTATATATAAATACTGTACAAAAGGTGATTGCAATAATAAAACATCTGATTGAGACTCTCCCACTTTCTACTTTCCAAACTCATACACCATTGAAAAACTTTCTAGAAAAAGTTGTTCTTTCCTTGAGTTCTGTACAACTTTTACCACCCAAAAATGTCTGTACAAAAATAGTCCATAGTAGTCCAGTTTCTCTTATTAAAGTTTATTTACATATGTGATAATGGGAGTGTGCCATTAATCGTCGTGCCTGGTACAGGTGCGCTCTGGTAATGTTGGGACATATGGAGTCTGCTTTGGGCAGTTTGCTCCGGCACCTCAGCACCCGGTAAGTACATACTGATCATGTCCCGTAGGTCTCCAGTCTGACACGGAGCACCCCTTGAGTGAGACGAAGACGTGACTATGGGGGGACTGCAACTGGACTCTGACTTGACCACCGAACCCATGGAGCCCAGAGTCATTCCAGGAGTGCTCTGCTGTGAGTATGACATGCTATACGTGGGTGATCCGTTCATGTAGGTCTGGGAGTTTGTCATGGAGTTGTACTGAAGTGCGCTCATGTCATAGCGGTGCATTTGCTGCATCTGTGCGGTGTTGTGAGCGTTTAAACCAGGGTGCTGCCCATAACCAAGCTGCTCCTGCATCATGCCATAACCTCCATTGGTCCAGCCGTTCATATGTGCGTAACTGTCCATCCTTTGATTAACCCCACCGCCCAAGCCTCCCCCTACACCCACTCCAGCGCCCATGGCATTGCCGCCTGTCGCAAGAAGTCCACCTGGCAGAGTATACTTGTCCTTCTTCATCAGGGTCTTGGTTTTCCTCCGGGGTCTGTATTTGTAATCCGGATGTTCCTTCATGTGGAGAGCCCGGAGACGCTTCGCTTCGTCAATGAAAGGTCGCTTTTCGCTCTCGGATAGAAGCTTCCACTCGGCCCCAAGTCTTTTGCTTATTTCCGAATTGTGCATTTTGGGGTTTTCCTGTGCCATCTTTCTTCGTTGTCCCCTCGACCAAACCATGAAGGCATTCATGGGTCTCTTGACTCGGTCCGGACTGTTTTTCAGGTTGTTTCCAGATGCATTTGAATTCCCCGTAACCCCAGAATTTGTCTGGGGTGCGGTTGGTTTCAGTTCAGTTTCCATCATGTTATACATTATAAACAGATTTTTATTAAACTTGCCGACCAATTAAAAAAGTCCAACACAAAGGTAGCTGGAGTTACCTTGTCGTTTTCAGTAACTTTGCAGAAATAGTAAACGTCTTTTTGCCTTCAGCCAGTAGGTCCTGTTGTGTCCAAAAACTTCTCTCTTGGTCTCAAAGAAACAACAAACTACTTTTCCCTCTTCGCCAGAGCCTTGACAACTCCGGATACTTTTTGAACAAGTTAATAGACAACCATTCATGGGATGAGTGCTGTCAGGGAATAAATGCCTTTTTACCTGACCAATCACAGAGCGACTGTTCCCTCGGCCAGGATTGTGTCTTTTATTTATCATAAAGGGGCGGGGTTACTCGCGGTCAGTGGTGGAGCACTGAGGCAGAAGCTGCGGTTATCAACCAATAGAAGCTATATATGTATTATTCCAAGTGCTTAAAGTGGGAACATTACACTAGGATGGCAAACTTTAAGTGCTTCCTACTGAAAATCGAGGAACACAAGCTCCAGAACTTATACAGTAGGATACATTTATGTTGTTAAGTAAACAGCATATCGGACCAATTCAGCTTTTTAAACTTTTATAGGCTACCATTTTTAAACTCGTTCAAACGTTATTTGGAAGCATAATACATAACATTTCAAACTTCATTCGATATTTCATCTTCACTGAATCAAATGTTCAATGTGTCTTTAGATCAAGATAGCTATTTCGGCTATATTGTGTTTTTTTTTAATGTTCAACGACAAAACAGGGGCAAAAGCAAATGGGGCATAAATCAAAACGTACACATACAAATATCCTAGCCTACTTAACCTTTGCTTATAATAATCACTTCTTTATCAGTAGGCCTAGAGTGACAGTTGAAGAAATAGTTGTGAAAGTAGTAGTCTAGTTGTAGTAAGCTATTAGCAATACGGGTGACGTTATTAGTTATAAGTAATTAGGCGATGTGTAGCAATCCATTACATTAATATAAGTGTTTTGAGTTAAGGAATCGATCAGCAAGTTCAGCTCGGTTTTTGCACTGAAAAGCGGATAGGTAATCTTAGCTGTTTCCCCATTGTTTAAATGGATGAGCTTCAATTCAACTGAAGTTGAATGCCAACAGAAAACAGACATGCCCATCACAAATAATTAGTTTTGTTTCGGGTGTTGTCAGTACATCAGCCCGAACAAAAGCATGACTACATTCCGTTAAGATCTTTTTTGTTGAAATTCACTTCGTCACAAGACAAAAAATTATATAATACAAAAAGTTTTCACAAACAATATGACCAAGAGGGGTCACCACTTCAACGATAGGCCAATATAACAGGCACTTTTGTCCATAGATTTTCCATTTATAACATCAACAATTGGCATTGGAAAATAGGCTTGGACAATGTTTTATAGGCATATCTGATGGATAATTTACATTACTGTGAGCTACAAAAGCTGATGGAGCATGAACAGCGAAAATACACTAACACGCCTAATATGTGTTCAGTAAAAGCACGTGTTTATGCATATGAATTCACATGTAGGATAGTTCCAACTGACTTGCCTAGTTAAATAAAGGTTAAAACAAATTATAATAATTGTTCCAAAAGGTTGTATCAGCCACACGAAGCCCGTTGTAACATGCCATTAGCGCCGTCTGCTGGCGAAAGGGACAATAGCAAATAACCTTTATGAACGTATAAACCTAAAAGGTGTCATGGAACACTATTATAGCTTATGTTAGTTTGTTCTGTTGTGCGCTGTAGCCTAATAATATAACTTGTATACCAACTACAGGTTTAGAAGGCTAATTTATTTTCAAAACATTCACGCTTATGGTAAAACAGTTGGCAATGATGCTGGAAATGTTGGAAAAGCATCAAATAGGCCTATCGCCTACATACATCTATTGAGAAACTTGACACTGAATATATTGTATTTTTTGGACACAGTTTTGAGCGAGATAAAGTTTTAAATCTACAACGTCTAGCCTATACTATTAATATAATAATTATAGCCTATGCCTATTTTGTACATGTTATTAAACAAAACATCAATACCTATTTGAATGATATACAAACTGGTAAAGAGTTTATTACCACCATATTCAAAAGGTTTCACTTTTGAGGAATTGGGTGAGATGTGGAGATACAACAGTCAGAAATAGCCGCTTCTCTTTCTGCGTTCGAGTTTTTTCCCCGCTATTTGTATGTAATCTGTTTACGATGATGGGAAAAGCAACAGCGGGGAGTCTGCAACATCTTTAAGAATCGAAAACAGGAATGTCCCTGCATTTGCAATTAGCAAACTATTCGACAACTAACCGATTTGAGGGAAACACCGTTTGACCACTCGATAGACCAAAACCAGTACTATTTGCACCATAAAACAAACATATTTTTAAAGAAGGCTCGACTGAGCAAAATCAATAATAACACATTTATAGGATATTTTATTCATGTACAAACTAGAAAGAAAACACTGTAATTCATAGCAAATTAACTTTTTAATAAAAACACATTGTTTCTCATTAAATGCAGGCATAATGATTGTGAAAATATCTTAGAGGGAATCTGTTAAATATTGTTTTTTAAAAGCCTATAGCCCACCCTTCTGGAAAATGTAATAATGTTTTTCTGCCTTTCAAAATGCACATCTGACCCGATATAAAACCATGTCTGCCATAATAACCCTTAGGCCTATAGCCTAACTCAATATACCTCCCATAATAACCCTTAGGCCTGCCTCAATATATATCCCATAAAAACCCTATTTCCTATAGCCTAACTCATTATATCTTTAATCACACCAAAGTCCTAAAATATCCATATTTACTCAATATAATCCAACATAACCAGCACTGATATTACTAATTGGATGTAATATATTTATTTAATCAATGGATTTACTTTTTAAACAGCTCCTTACTTTTCTCAGAGAGACAGAGAGATAGAGAGAGACTTCATGGTAAGAAAAATGACAGAAAATAACCATGATGAATCTCTAAATTGTATATTATTGTCCACTAGGTGTCGTGCTAGTGATTGGAGAGCAGTAGGCCTGCACCAAATTAAATATTAATTTATAAGCACTCAATACATGTAGCCTATGAAACACCCAAGGAAAAGGGAGAGTGGATGGTTAAAGAGTGCAAACCTAATATAGTTATACTAACTTAACTCTACCCACAAACATTTCTGTTCTCTAATTTGCTATATTGCTCTTTAACTTCAAACTATAAATCAGTATAAACTCAGAAATGGATTAATACATATTAAACATTTACTTTAGAACAATCATTTGACAAGTGTGATGTTTCAATATTTGGTTGACAGCCTACTCTCAAGTAGCCCAGATCAAGGCCAAATCAATACATCTTGAAAAAAGATTAAGAACAGTGTTGAAAGGTCAAATATTAGGCTACTTCTGCTGAAGAATGAGGAGAATTGTGTAACAAAATGTTTCAAAAAAAAATACATAATGGGACAAATCTCAAACAGTAGTCAACAAAACAAACAAAGCCATTACAAAAACAAAACAAACCACTAAACACGTACATGATGGATATTTATAATATAAATCTACTTGAAATCTAATGTTTGCGAGTGTTGAGCAAGCTTTAAATTATGTCCGAGTACCCAATGGGAAAATAACCTACGAACCACTGAAGCTCATAACGCGATACTCTATCACACTGCAGTGCACTGCATATAGGCGCAGCCTGCTTTTCACTGTCCCCGGACCACTCTCGACTGTAATGCTACTTACGTGCCAGTTTGGGTGTTGTCCTCATCTTTGCTTGATTGGCAGAAAAGAGGATGGAACAGTATCTGGCCGATTCAAGAACCACTCTTCAGCCGCCGGAGATCCCGCTCTCTGCTCGACCGACACAGCGGTAGGCTGTCTCTCTCTCTTTGCTCGCCCGGTAGTCCGCAGGTTTTTCCAAAAGCCAGTGCTCTTACTTCAGCGTACCATCGTTCAAGCTGCTCGCTGAACGCTGGTGTTTTGCTCGCTACCCCTGTAACAAGAAAAGCCGTTTATGGCTACACACAATCTGAAAAGGGGCCGATTTAAAAAGAGAAGAATGCATCAAGAACAACAAAAGTCAGTTATACCAAGTCTGCTTCACCCCCCCCCCCCCACCCCCACCACCACTACAACCACCCCACATAATGAGAAGGGAAAGCTTTATATTTTTTTTCAGTGTGTATTCAGAGATAATTTGAAGCCATTGTTTCTGATACAGATGGTTCTTTTTAATACAATAACTCTGCTCTTTGTGAATTCTACCCACAATACAAATCTAAAGCGTTCTCCTGAATAACAATTTTGTTCTCTCTTGTATAGGGCAAACAAAAGCTGCCGTGAGGTAATGGGCTTGGTTTATTATTGAAAGGCATAGAATGGGGATTTGATAAAGATTTTTTTCGTTTGCAGAAAGTAGGCTTCACTGCAATGTCAAGAGAAGCTGGCATTGGTTGAACAAAATGTTCGCTATGGGTTGGTGATGAACAATTTTATTAATAATATTATCATAGTAATACATATTTTTTATTATTATTATTATCAACAATTCCCCAAAATGATCATTCATAAGCTGAATCCTTAAACTGGAGAGAAAGCAGACCTGAGAGACACTTTTTTTGGAGAGAGAGGCTACAATAAACTATGATAATAGGAACTGTGGTTACGGATTTTGAATCAAGCTTAAAAGTTTCATATAACATGGGTTTAAAATCTCAATAGTATTGTTACCATGGATTTCACATAGCATTATTCTTTTTTTTAGTTAAGTGAGATGATTGAATATCGCATTCAGGGAGCATAAGGTTTCTCAATAGCCATTTAAAGTAACGTATTCAATCTGCAGCTGATGCCATTTGTAATTAAGCTATGGGTAATCAATGAAGTGCTTTAGGAGTTACAAAGCACAGACGTTTAGCCAAAGAAAACATATTGCATATCACCAATCATTAGGGCTGAATTTACTCTCCATGTCACCTAAGCTTTGGCTTTGGCCTGACTCAAGGTCTTTATCAGTCTTGTCAGGGAGCTGGAAGAGAAAATGGGAATCTGAAGACAAAAGGTCTCAGCGGGGAAAGTTGTTAGTCAGTGGCTCTACTTTGTCTACTTTTCTATAGGAATTACTGGCTTCCTCTACCTTCCTATAGGTCTATAAAGACAGTAATCCACTCCAGTGACAGCAAGGGTTTTGTCTTCTCATAGAACACAGTTCACTGTTAATCTCTGAGGTGCTGCTGCAAAGGTGTGAACAATAATGACTTAAATCAAAATTCTATCCGTTAATTAGCTTGCAAGGTGCACCCAAAAAATGGAGGGAGATGCTTTGCTTTGTCTTGGCCAGGTCACAGTTGTAAATGAGAACTTGTTCTCCACTGGCCTACCTGGTTAAATAAAGGTGAAATAAAATAAAGATAAAAGTCAAATGAGTTGTTCAATGGACGTCTTTGGATGATTTGAATTAAAACTACATTGAGAGAGAAATGATTCAATGCAACAGCTCATTGTTTTCCAGGCAGAGTCTAATAGCAGTATGTCTGAGAGAGTTCACTTAGAAGTGTTTTGAGCATCACAGAATGATAACACATTTCAGATGTAAAGCTGGGCATTCATGTATAACTGGGCATCCACCCACCTACCCACCCACGCACAAAGTAAACCCACCTAACACACCCCTCTGCCATAAACCACTGACATACACTATATGCCTATATAACTCAGCCTGGTAAGTATTCACTGGGAGTGCTCTAATGCATAGCACAGTAATGACTGAGTGACAAAACACTTGTCATAATATGCTGTGACAGACTGTAATAATAGTCATAAGCATTATGAATGCTGACATAATCCTATTAACTCAGCCAAGATGTGTGATACTTATGTGAATTGTCATGACTTGCACTGTCCAGTCATATTATCTGATAATCTGTATTTTCCCAGGTATGGAAGCCAATGCGATACCTATGCAATTTCAAACAATCTCAACAGAATTATGCAGGCTACTAGCATTTTCATATCCCATTTTACAGCTACGTGACACAGAGTACGTAGACAGTGTAAATCAATAGACAATAGAGTTGAACTGGCTTGAACCTGCCTACCCATAAAAATAGTAAGAGAGATGCCCCACGTGGAAAACAGCCATGTAGCAACAATAGCAAATAGGTGGCGGGTCCCATCAGATAACAGAAGACCTCCACTGTAAAACATACATAATAGATCCAGCTAAGTGGCGATACTCTACCACAGCGCTTACTAGACAGTTACTCTTACCATCAGACATACCAATGGGTTTGTTTACTGGCCAATTTGAATTAAAATGAAGCTTTGCTTCTGCTGACCACACATCATTATCCATGAGACTATAATCCCAGCAGCAAATCCTATGGTTTCCAGAGCCAGGGCCCTTTTGTTTGAGATTGCTGACTGCTTAGCATATAACAAAGAGAAATGAGGCGTTCACCTCATCCTCTGTAATTATGTGTGGCGAGTAATTTAGTGACAAACCAAGACACCCAAGGCAGCATAGAATGATACCTTTTAGATGCTGGCCACATCGTCACACAGAAAGAGATACCAAGCAAAGTACAGTAGAAGAGAGTAGACACTAGACTGGTGGAAGCCACTGTACAATCCCACATCTTTAAACAAGCTATTCATTTTCCCCCACAGATATCACATACATATTTTCAGCAGCAGCAAAAAAAAAAACACATTAATGGGACAGGCGGAAGAAAATCAAGATGTGTAGGAAATTGAATATTTTAATTGAATCATCAACACATTTTTATCTCACTATAGAAGGGAATGGGAAGGTACTTCAGATGAACCAATACAAGGCAGAATTAATGGGCTTATTTTGAATGATTAGTTTGTTCACTATGACAAGTATTGACACATTTTGTTGTGTTACAAAGTGGGATTAAAATGGATTTAATTAAATTTTTTTGTCAACACAAAACACTAATGTCAGCGGAAAACCAATTCCAATAATACTCTCAAAAAATTAGCAACATTAAACAGTAATATACCTGGATTACATATGTTTTCATGCCCCTGAGTGAGTACATGTTGTTAGAAACACCTTTGGCTGCGAATACAGCTGTGAGGCTTCTCGGGTTAGTCGCTAAGAACATTGCACACCTGGATGGTGCAATATTTGCCCATTATGCTTTTCAAACTTCAAGTTCTGTCAAGGTGTTGGGGGTCATGGCTAGACAGCAATTTAAGTCTTGCAATGGAGTTTTAGCTCATGGTGACATCCCTGAGCAGTTCCCTTCCTGTCCGGCAGCTCACTTCAGAAGGACGACTATATCTTTGTTGTGTCTGGGTGGTTTAATTACATTTTATTTGTCAAATGCTTCGTAAACAACAGGGGTAGACTAACAATGAAATGCTTCCCAACAAAGCATAAAGAGAAAAATTATAGAAAAATAATAAGATGAGGAATAAATACACAATGAGTAATGTTAACTTGGCTATATATATAGGTCTCCTGTAGTCCAAGAGCAGCTCCTTTTTCTTGCTGACATTGAGGGAGAGGTTGTTGTCCTAGTACCGCACTGCCAGGTCACTGTTCTCCTCCCTATAGGCTGTCTCATTGTCGCCGGTGATCAGGCCAAACACCATAGTGTGGTGGTTAGCTGAAAATCACAAAGTAGATTTTAGATTCTTTAAAGTAGCCACCCTTTGCCTTGATGACAGCGTTGAACATGCTTGGCATTCTCTCAACCAGTTCCACCTGGAATGCTTTTCCAACCATTTTGAAGGCGTTCCCACATATGCAGAGCACTTGTTGGCTGCTTTTTCTTCACTCTGCAGTCCAACTCATCCCAAACCATCTCAAATGGGTTGAGGTCAGGTGATTGTGGAGGCCAGGTAATCTGATGCAGCATTCCATCACTCTCCTTCTTGGTCAAATAACCGTTACACAGCCTGGAGGTGTGTTGGGTCATTGTCTTGTTGAAAAACAAATGATAGGCCCACTAAGCGCAAACCAGATGGGATATTGTGTTGCTGCAGAATGATGTGTTAGCCATGCTGGTTAAGTGTGCCTTGAATTCTAAATAAATCACAGTTAGTGTCACCAGCAAAGAACCCCCACACCATCACACCTCCTCCTCCATGCTTCACGGTGGGAAACACACATGCGCAGATCATCCGTTCATCTACTTTGCATCTGGAACCAAAATCTCAAATTTGGACGCATCAGACAAAAGGACAGATTTCCCCCGGTCTAATGTCCATTGCTCGTGTTCCTTGGCCCAAGCAAGTCTCTTCTTCTTATTGGTGTCCTTTAGTAGTGGTTTCTTTGGAGCAATTTGACCCATGAAGGCCTGATTCACGCAGTCTCCTCTGAACAGTTGATGTTGAGATGTGTCTGTTACTTGATCTCTTTGAAGCATTTATTTGGACTGTAATTTCTGAGCTTGGTAACTCTGATTAACTTATCCGCAGATGTAACTCTGGGTCTTCCTTTCCTGTGGCGGTCCTCATGGGAGCCAGTTTCATCGTAGCGCTTTATGGTTTTTCTGACTGCACTTGAAGAAACGTTCAAAGTTCTAGAAATGTTCCGCATTGACTGACCTTCATGTCTTAAAGTATTTATCTTTGTTTATTTGAGCTGTTCTTGCCATAACATGGACTTGGTCTTTTACCAAATAGGGCTATCTTCTGTATACCACCCCTACCTTGTCACAACACAACTGATTGGCTCAAATGCATTAAGAAGAAAGCTGGTTAAGAGAATGCCAAGAGTATGCAAAGCTGTCATCAAGACAAATGGTGGATTCTTTGAAGAATCTAAAATACATTTTGATTTGTTTAACACTTCTTTTTGGTTGCTACATGATTCCATATGTGTTATTTCATAGTTTTGATGTCTTCACTATTATTTTACAAAGTAGAAAATAGTAAAAATAAAGATAAACCCTGGAATGAGTAGGTGTGTCCAAACCTTTGACTGGTACTGTACTTTGAACAAGGTTTCATGTTCAATTAATTGTAAATGAGATATGGCAATCTGCACAAAGGCATAAAGGCCATTTTTAAACAAGGGATGAGCTTTTCTTAGCAATCTACTTGAGAACCATTTTGGATTCAAGTAAAACTGTTGAGAGAGGTTTAGTGCTTTTATATTTAGTAATCTCAGCCCACCCAGTTCATATTCATTATATAGATAGGCACACTTTATCTTGTATGGTTTAGCATCCCAGATAAAGCGTAATATTTTTTGCTCATATGATTTGAAAAACAATACATCAGTAGGCAGCACCATAAGTAAATGAGATGTAAGCATTTCACTGTAAGGTCTACCACTGTTGTATTCGAAGCATGTGACAAATACAATTTGATTTCAAGTGAGTAAACTGAGATATGACTAAGGAGTTAATCAGTGTCATTTTTCCATAAATAGACTGGTATTTACCTCTCCATGTTTGCAGGATCTTGTCTGTTTTTACTCCTTTTCAATTGAAATTCATTGTGGAGAGCTCATTTATATCTTTTGTGATATGAATACCATGTATGTCTACTTCACCGTCAGCCCATGTTATAGGTAAACTGCAGGGTTATGTAAAATCTGTGTTTTTTCAAGATCCAATACGTAATATGGGATGCCTATCATGGTTAACTTTTCTAGCCTCTCTGGACTAAAACCTATCTAGATCTTCAATGAGACGCTGCAGGGATCCAGCTTATTAGCAGCAGATTTATTATAAAACATGAGTCATCAGCATACATGGACACCTTTCGTTTTTAAGCCTTCGATTTCAATCCTCTAATGTTATTTGATCTGATTTTTAACAGCTAGCATTTCGATGGCCATAATGAAAAGATATGGTGACAGCGGACACTCTTGTTTAACTCCTCTTGACAGTTCAAAACTTTTGGAGAAGTAGCCACTTTTACTATTTTACACCTGGGGTTGTTGTACATTCATTTTAACCATTGAATAAGAGACTCACCGAAATTGGAATAAAACTAGGCATTTATATTTCAAATCCAGTCTTACTTTATCGACAGCCTTTTCCAAATCCGTTATGAATACCAGGCCTGGCTTCTTAGATGTTTCATGTTGTTCTATTATTTCTAGTAGTTGTTGTGCTCCAACGTATCGTCCATGTAAAAAAAATCTGTCTGATCTGAATGAACAATACCTGGTAAAACATTATTCTGAGTGCTCTGTATTTCACTAGTATTTTTGCATCTGAACATTGAAGTGTAAGATGCCTCCAGTTTTTTTTTATGGACTGGACCTTTTATATTTGTCATCTGGGTATTGTTTTAATAATAGTGAAATCAGACCTTCCTGCTGAGTCCCTGACAGACTACCATTTCTATAGGAGTAGTTAAAAAAAGCTATTAATGGAGCTTTGAGTATATATATATAAAAAAAGGCTTGATATACCTCTACCGATGCACTTATTAAGGAAGCTGGTGACTGTGTTAAACTCCTCGGTGTTATCGGATGAATCCTTGGAACACTTTCCAGTCTGTGCTAGAAAACCAGTCCTGTAGCTTAGCATACACTTCATTGGACCACTTCCGTATTGTCACTAGTACTTCCTGTTTGAGTTTTTGCTTGTAAGCAGGAATCAGGATGATAGCATTATTGTCAGATTTGCCAAATGGAGTGTGAGGGAGAGCTTTGTTTGCATTTATGTGTGTGGAGTAAAGGTGATTGAGTCTTGTTACCTCTCGTTGCACAGGGGACATGCTGGTAAATGCTTTTAGTAAAACATAGTTCCGTTCTTCTGCAATAAAATCACCGGCCACTCGGAGGGCCGCTTCTGGATTTGTATTTTCTTGTTTGCTTATGGCCCTATAAAGCTTGTTGAATGCAGTCTTAGTGCCAGAATCCATTTGTGGTGGTAAACAGACAGCTACACATGTTTTTATCTGAAAACTATTTAGCTAAATAGTATGGTCTACAGCTTATCATGAGGTATTCTAACTCAGGTGAGCAAAACCTTGAGACCTCCTTAACATTAGCGATCGTGCAACAGGTGTTGTTAACAAAGAGACACACACCTCATAGAAAAACCAGCTAGATGTAAATTATATTATCATTGTCTTTTACTCGCCGACGTAATCGCGTCAAGGAGCCTGTTTGTTTGCCTCCATTGTGCCGTCTCTTCCTCTTTTGAGTCCAGGGGATTAGGGCCTGGTCAGGAACGAGTAGTATGTCCACAGCTACCGACTCGTTGAGTGAGAAATCTTCATCCAAACCAAGGTTAGTGATCGCTGTTCTGATGTCCATTATGTAAAACATAATCACAGAAAATAACAGAATTGGTCAGGAACCCGTAAAACGGGCAGCGCCATCTTCATCCACAGCATAATTATAACACATAATCCAAAGCATAGTTATTAACCTGATCATGCTTAAAGAGATATTCAATGTCTGATTTGTTATTGTTACTCATCTACCAATCACAGGCTTTCGAAAAGCTCCCAGGTCTTTGTAGTTGAATCTGTGCTTGAAATTCAATAGACTGAGGGATCTTACAGAAGATTTATGTGTGGGAGGCAGAAGAAGAGGTAGTCATTCAAATATAATGTCACCTAAACAAAGGGGGTGAATACTTATACAATGACTGACTATATTTTAGTTATTTAGTCAGTATTAATTTGTTAACATTTGTAGAATTGTCTTTGCACTTAGAAAATATGGAGTATTTTTTGTAGATCATTGACAATTTCGTTTTACAAATAAATCTATTTCAATCCCACTTTGTAATGCAACAAAATATGAAAAAATCCAAGGGGGGTGAATACTTTGGATGCCCACTGTATAAACCATGTAACACAACATCCGTAGCACATCCATGAAAACACAGCACAGTTTTCCAGTAGGATTTCCACAGGCCAGCAGGACCTAATGTGGCATCCATCTAAGCTGTTGACCGTATCCTCCATCCGTTTGGGAAGAGCTCCAGACAGCCTGGGGAGATGGGGCTGGCGCCCGGCTGCAAGGGAGGATGCCGGGGCGTGGGAAGGCACTAGGCAGCCTAGGTGGCACAGACATGGCTCCCTTCACCCTGGTCGGCAGGCTTAGCTGGCGCCAGGCATGGAGCATTAAGCGCAGGCCGGGATAGGATTGGCCTCTCTGCTGCTTTTAGGCCAGGAGCATGCAGATACAAGTACGCTCCAGACACACAAGGCTGGACAACCATCTGACAGGGCTGAGCTGCCTTTGATAGAGCTTTGTTTTGATGGCCGTCCAGGGCTTTAGTCTAAATGGCTATCTTGAGGTGGAGTTTGTGAAAGCTGGGAGAATCTGGTAAAAATGAAGACCATTCCCTTGCTACTGCACACACACAAACAAAATCATGTTTTTGGGTAAGTGGCTAGACAAAGAGAGAAGCTTGAGTGGCATTGTGTATCCATCTGTGGAAAAATACCAATGCTCACTATTATTTATCTACTGCAAATTCTTTAATTCAATTATGAAATACAAATGTTCAGAGAAATAAAACGCTCAATTTGACAGCCCCTCAAATGTCCTTTCAACTGTCATTTTTTTAAATGTCCACTTCTGCCAAATATATCTACTGACATGAACAATGTTACTTCTTCGGGCACACACTTTTATTTCAGGTTATAAATAATGAAAGACATACAGTTGAAGTCGGAAGTTTATATACACTTAGGTTGGAGTAATTAAAACTCGTTTTTCAACCACTCCACAAATTTCTTGTTAACAAACTATAGTTTTGGCAAGTCGGTTGGGATGTCTACTTTGTGCATGACACGTCATTTTTCCAACAATTGTTCACAGATTATTTCACTTATAATTCCCTGTATCACAATTCCAGTGGGTCAGAAGTTTACATACACTAAGTTGACTGTGCCTTTAAACAGCTTGGAAAACTCCAGAAAATTATGTCATGGCTTTAGAAGCTTCTGATAGGCTAATTGACATCATTTGAGTCAATTGGAGGTGTACCTGTGGATGTATCTCAAGGCCTACCTTCAAACACAGTGCTTCTTTGCTTGACATCATGGGAAAATCAAAAGAAATCAGCCAAGACACCCAGAATTTTTTTTGTAGACCTCCACAAGTCTGGTTCATCCTTGGGAGCAATTTACAAATGCCTGAAGGTACCACGTTTATCTGTACAAACAATAGTACACAAGTATAAACCCCATGGGACCTCGCAGCCATCATACTGCTCAGGAAGGAGACACGTTCTGTCTCCTAGAGATGAACGTACGTACGGTTTGCAACTTCACATGTGGACAAAGTTTGTACTTTTTGGAGAAATGTCCTCTGGTCTGATGAAACAAAAATATAACTGTTTGGCCATAATGACAATTATGTTTGGAGGAAAAAAGGGGAGGCTTGCAAGCCGAAGAACACTATCCCAACCGTGAAGCACGGGGGTGGCAGCATCATGTTGTGGGGAGGCGTTGCTGCAGGAGGGACTGGTGCACTTCACAAAATAGATGGGATCATGAGGGAGGAAAATTATGTGGATATATTGAAGCAACATCTCAAGACATCAGTCAGGAAGTTAAAGTTTGGTCGCAAATGGGTCTTCCAAATGGACAATGACCCCAAGTGTAACGGATGTGAAACTGCTAGCTAGTTAGAGGTGGTGCGCGCTAAATAGCGTTTCAATCGGTGACGTCACTTGCTCTGAGACCTTGAAGTAGTGGTTCCCCTTGCTCTGCAAGCGCTGCGGATTTTGTGGAGCGATGGGTCCCAGAGGGTCCCTGGTTAGCGCCCAGGTATGGGCGAGGGGACGGTCTAAAGTTATACTGTTACATTGGTGCCGTGACCCGGATCACTGGTTGCTGCGGAAAAGGAGGAGGTCAAAAGGGGGGTGAGTGTAACAGATGTGAAACAGCTAGCTTAGTTAGCGGTGGTGCGCACTAAATAGAGTTTCAATCGGTGACGTCACTTGCTCTGAGACCTTGAAGTAGTAGTTCCCCTTGCTCTGCAAGGGCCGTGGCTTTTATGGAGCGATGGGTAACGATGCTTCGTGGGTGACTGTTGTTGATGTGTGCAGAGGGTCCCTGGTTCGCGCCCGGGTATGGGCGAGGGGATGGTCTAAAGTTATACTGTTACACAAGCATACTTCCAAAGTTGTGGCTTAAGGACAACAAAGTTAAGGTATTTGAGTGGCCATCACAACGCCCTGACCTCAATCCTATAGAAAATGTGTGGGCAGAGCTGAAAAAGCGTGTGCGAGCAAGGGGGCCTACAAACCTGACAGTTATACAAGCTCTGTCAGGAGGAATGGGCCAAAATTCACCCAACGTATTGTTGGAAGCTTGTGGAATGCTACCCAAAAATGTTGACCCAAGTTAAACAATTTAAAGGCAATGCTACCAAATACTAATTAAGTGTATGTAAACTTCTGACCCACTGGGAATGTGATGAAAGAAATAAAAGCTTAAATAATTCTCTCTCCTATTATTCTGACATTTCACATTCTTAAAATAAAGTGGTGACCCTAACTGACCTAAGACAGGGAATATTTACTAGGATTAAATGTCAGGAATTGTGAAAAACTGTGTTTAAATGTGTTTGGCTAAGGTCAAATCAAATCAAATCAAATCAAATTTTATTTGTCACATACACATGGTTAGCAGATGTTAATGTGAGTGTAGCGAAATGCTTGTGGGGTGTATGTAAACTTCTGACTTCAACTGTACAGTTTTCACAGTTTTTCTTACAGTTACAGAGGCTATTATAGACACCTCAATAAAGAAGCATAACAAAAGCATCCAGTTGATACTGACTGAACTGGGTGACACACCTGACTTTCTAAAAAGAACACAGTCAAACACACACACACACACACACACACACACACACACACACAAACACACACACACACACACACACACACACACACACACACACACACACACACACACACACACACACACACACACACACACACACACACACACACACACACACACACACACACACACCCCACATGTACTTTCACATTTCTAGGAGAAATACAAATCTTACTAAGTTTGAAATCATATTCAAAGAAAATAGAGACAAACATATGTGAAGTGAGTTGAATGAGTGCCCACCCTGCCTTTCCAGTCCTATATGAGTCCAGTAGTAGCCTACAGCCAGAGCCAGAGAGAGAGAGAGACATCACACCATGGAGCTAATGTGAGAACACCAGAAAGACCTGAGACACAGTAGCCTCTACCATCAGACAAGCCGTGACTTGACACACATTTCCCAGTTCCTTAGCTTTCTTACCCCTTCTTCAAACACTAGTTGTAGAATTTCACAACTAGCTCATAAAGGCCTGTGGCCAACGGGAAGATAAGTCTGGCGTTTGCCTGTCTGTGAAAAGCAAAGAGAGCCCTTGACTTATGGAGGCCTATGACATTCATTCTCACCATTTGGAATGGCAGGAACTCCATGGGAAAGATCCCAATGTGCTGTACTGATACTTTAAATGCCATAAAGAAAGGAAGGGGGGAAACTTGTGGCAAGTGCATGCTACATCTGCCTTCCTGTGTGTGTCTGTCTGCCTGTCTGTGTGCGTGTGTACGTGCTACTGCCAGAGAGCACTTATAGCTGTCAGCACTTTACCTCCCACTGTTAACATCTGCTATGCTTAACGTTGCCATGTAACGCGGTGGTACATCAGATGCAGGCTAATAGAATCAAATGATCCCACGCTGCCAACCCTTATCACGTTACACGCACACATTTCATTATGACGCAACAAGCAGATTTGTTAGATGAATATCAATCAAGAGTAAGCTTGAGGCTGGCGGAAAACATAAACATACTGCTCCTGTATAGCTTGGATCTGTTCTTGTAAGTAATCTACTTAAATCCTTGTTTTTATTACATCACATTAATAATCAATTAGTAACTAATAGCATGTAACAAGAGTTAGCTACACTTTATGGTCAATTCCTGTGTATATCATTTCGGACATCCAATTCTTATTGCTGAAATTGTTCACTATTAAATGTTTTCTGAGTCTTTTTGATAATAACTTTTCACTTCAACATGTGCACGTTACAGATTATAGCTACCACTTCAGATTTTCAGGTGCTGATTTTAAACAATGTCAAAGTATCTGTCTCACTTTTAGCAGTAATGAACTGACTAGTAGACCAAGACACAAGATCCATCTCTGTTATAATGTAAATGAAAAAAGAGGTCTGTTTCTAAGTGAGTGTGTCTGGGAGTGTGAATGGCCCGGACAGAGGAACAATGACAGCTGTCTGTCTGTCTCTGTCAGGACCTGACATACATCCAACATGCAGGGTCGCTGGACTACCCACAATTACCCCCATTGACGTTTGTGCAAAATCAATAAAAATGATCTTGGAGTCCATACGCCATTTGGCAGCTCCATCTTGTGGCGTCTTCTTTAGAATATAGAGGCCATACTGTACAAAGGAGTAGCCAGGCGCATGTAATTTGTCAGGCTAATCTCCAGCACTCTTACATTGATTTTTCCCCCTCTTCTGACTCCTTAGCCTCTAGTCATTATGAACACAAAAACTAACTTAATCATACAGTGTGTTAATGCACGGGTCACAATAACCTCCATTTTTTTGCCCTCTGGTAATTTCAGGATTTCTTTGGATTTTCTACTGAAATCCTTTTTCAGGTCATTGTCCTTTTACTTTGGAAAATGGAAAATGTAGAGTTGGGCAAATGTTGGACTAACCCTTTTCTGAACAGAATATAAATGTATGTACAATCTCTTCTTCTCGCTCCTCGACTCGATTATGTTTAATAAACTGTATGGTTGATATGATCATACTCAAGTATTCTCTTCAAATGTATTTTTTATATGCCATTAGAGGAAATATTGTTATTCTGTTATTTTAATTACTTCATCATTTGTATAATAATCATAGTTGTCGAACACTATGGAATTCTACTAAAATGATTTATATGGCCTTAGTATAGCCAACCTGAGAACGCCTGACATCGAAACACTGTTTCAGCGCTAATACACAAAGCTAATTTCTCCATCTAACAAAGGTACTGTACCAAGTCCTGAATAAGGTATGCCATTCTAAGAAGCTTGCTGGCTACCTCATGCCTAGATGATTAACTATAATATCTATGATGGATTTAACCCTTCTCCTAGCATTAATCCGATTGAGAGAATACTCTAGATGGTGGTGATGATAATGTTGTTGGTTTGTCTTTGGATTACAATCCACTCCAGATCAGAGTCACATGTTAAGTAGGTTCTCTCTATACAGTAGCTGGTATGACACATAACATACTGTTATACGTATGCCATTCATAACAATGGTTCTCACAGAGCATGACAACATTGCACAGCACTAAGCCTATTACTTTATGCACCTTCCCAGTTGTCTCCTCAAAATGCCACATACCTATAGGGGTTGCTGTCACTATCAGGAACCTTATAAATAATCCAAGCATATCCTGCGCTATCACAAGCAGCACACTTTGAATCTGTATTTTTGTGTTGTTTGCCAAAAGTATCGTTTACACCAAAGCTCTTGAAAAAAAAAAAACTCTTGTGGCATGTGTGTAACCCACTCTCTTAAAGGCTTTAATCCTCATGTGCTTATCTGCTCCAGTCAAATGTATTTCTTATCGAAGAGAGTGAGGGGAGCCTTCTGACAATACTGCTGTTATCAAATTTCTTCAGCCGAGTCCCTGTGTCATTCAGCAGTCAGATGGTCTCCAGTTTGATTGATGGATGGGCTTCCCAACAAATAAAATGGGGATCAACAGCTTTGCGCCGCTCTCCCCATCGGAGACCGGAGTGAAACATTCCTCCTTAACAAAGGCGGGATTACGGATGCATTAGCTCTCCATCGACCACGGCCTCCTGCTCCTGTCAATACTTTGCACATAATAACCTGAAGCAATGATAAGGAAACAAAAGGCAGGCGAGATAGGAGCCGGATGGGAAAATAAATCAATGAGAGTGAGGGAAAGTTTTTTCAAAGACACACTGTCAGGCCTGGGGAATAATTTTTCGGACGTTACGGTGGGATAATGCCCCCTGACATGAGGACAATGAGCCCTCCAGGCCCATCAGGGGACTGCCGGTTTGTCGCCGGCTGGCCTCGATAGCACCAGGAAGATAAGAGGGACAGGGAACGGTCAGGGAGATTCCTCTCAGCCCCACTCACAGGGACACAACACACAGGACTGTGCTGGACCCTCAGCCCTGTGGCATCCTCAATGCTCCTTCTGTTAGTCTCTATCAATATGCAACATGTCTTTTAATTCATCACTGGCGCACTAAGAGAGCAGAGTACACATAGCTCCGCAGAGGCTCCTCCTGAGTGTCTATCTGAACATATCAAGGTTACATTCACATTTCCTATAGCCACTCCTGATCAGGTTCACGTCTCCTCTGATAGGCTCAAGGTCATTAATATGATTTACGACTCTATACGGCACATTTCTGGAATAGTATAAAGCTTTTCCATTCACCAACCCTGAGCAGCTACTGTAAGTGTATAAGGACCATCTCCATAAAACTGTATTCAGTGACAAAGAAACATGATGGAGGATTTATTGGTTCACATATTTGGGTTATAGTACTAATGACTGGACGAGAAGAAGTCAGGGTAATTGTTTCCCCCTCACTAATGAATTTCCTTCCTGTTTCACTAACCCATCATATGTCTGGGGTTTGGAGGTGCAAGTAATAAAGTAAGAAAGAAAGAAAGAAAGAAAGAGAACTCAGGCTGTGGAAAATGTATGAGAAATTAGGAAAGATGGCTATGCATGTTCTGTCTGCAGAGGGCTGTCACACAAAGACACAATAAACCCTCGGAACAAACAGGCACTTAAAAACATAGCCCAGAAACAGTGAGCAAATTCAATTATAGAAGTAATTAGAAGATATAGGGCAAGGCTGCCTTTTGGGACTTTGCCAGAAAACATGAATTAATAGGAGTGAATAGGAGGAGGCTGTGCTAGTAATTAAGAGGCAATCACCTATGTCAATGAATACCTTAAAGAAAACACAGGATGGAAACTATGAATTCAGTGATCAAAAATATTTTAAAGATGACTGATACAGCAAATTCATTTTAAAAGACTAATTTCTGGAAAGATAGCAAGACAATTGCACATAATGTGCTCCTTCTGGCATTTATATTGCTAATTAAATTTTGATAATTTGCAGAGGAATTTTTGAATTATCTGTTAAACAGCAAAGGCAGCATTTGGCAAATGTTGTCTGTACTGTTTAGCAGTACTTACAATACCAGCACTGGCAGAGATCATATACAAGCCCGTCTTCAAACTGAGCAAACTGAGAAAAAAACGTGAATTTTCACTTCAACTTCTCTTATCATTCATGGGTGCCTCCTCCTAATGAGACAATAGCAGCAATTAAATGACCAGATAAGAATAAAACAAAACAAAAATTACTTTGCTGATTTACCTCGCATGGGGGAAGCTATAATTTCTACCTGATACATTTTGTATAAGCACATACTGCTTTTGTAAACTCATTTACAAAATCCCCAAGATTAAAAAAAACGTGAGTTCCTTAAAGAGGTAACAGATAGAAGAAATGAAATAGTTGCAGATTAAAAGAGTGTTGGAGTTGCTAAGCAACAAGCCACATTACACTGTGTACCCTATGCAGAGTATATTGTCAACATAATGGTATTCCTCTCGTCCAATGGTTCTCAATTATTGATCATCCAGTTCTAAATAATGATATGTGAGACTGTGTACACTGCTGGAACACCACTGGTAAGACTTGGTTCACACAGAGAGTTGGATAATTGCTATAGACTGAGAAGCTCAACTTTGAGCTCTATTCATTCGTTAGCACATGATACTGGAGCACATAAACAGAGCGATAACACCTAGCAATGAAGCACCGAAGTGCTCCTCATACCCTGAGTAGAAATCATTTAAGATCAAACTGTAGTCTTATAATTTTCATCATATCTATATTTTGAAGGAAGTTAAATGGGGGATCAAGCAAGAGGCTCCAATGAGATGGATTTTAAGTTCAAGATCTTTAAAGAGGATTAGCCTTTCTTTTGTAAAATAGGACATTTCCATACACAAAATGTACAGATTCATACACGTTAGCATTTAGAGCCACTTTATGACTGATGAGAGAGAAATTCCACTTAATATTATCAACAGTGATGATCTTGGGTTATAAAAGCCCAATAGCCTGAAGGGGATGGATAACGCCAACATGCTTTCAAATTGAAATGGGGAACTAGTCCTTTATTTACAGCAAAAGTACAGCCGAGTGTGAAAAGTGGATGGACATAGACTGGAGTTCAGAGTTCATCATCATCGCCTAGAGCTGCCTGCTGAAAGACCAATTATCACTTAAATGGAGTTTAAGCCAAAGATGGACTATCATGATCAACATTTTATATTCCTATCGCTCTGAACCAAAGACCCAAAACAAACTTAACTGGAAATGTGATTAGTGTTTAAAGTATCCAAATCATTAATGATCAAACAAGGCACTTCGTTTTAGCACGGTCATGTGAGGCAGAGATTATACATGTGATCTGGGGGCTTAAACAATTTAGTCAATTATGAACGTTATCTAAAATGCTTTAATTTCCTATTCAGCCCTTCCATAGGAGTGTCATTTTGTCAATGACGCGTGATTAAACCCAGATTGCAACAACATGCAATCGGTCACATCTGGTGGCAGGGAGACCTGAGATCTTAACGAAGGAACAAGGGAGAATTCAAACTTTCCCTCTTCAGCCTTGGCATCCGATTAACACCAGGCTTTGGTGGGATGCCAGCGATGGAGCCATCTGTGTCCCTTAACCCTCAAGATGGCAGATGTAGAAGCAGATTGATTTTTGATTCAGCTGCATACACAATGAACATCAAGTGTGAGCTGTGACTTGCTACCGTTTCCTGTCATTTTCTGCCAACTTAAATGAAGCTATCGATGCGCAATAAATCACATCTGTACCCAAATTAAATCACTTTCACTCTATACAGGAGGGAGAATTTACCTACAATAGAGACTAGGGTAATTACTTATCCGGATAGCTAATGTTACAAAAACGTTTTCTGTATAATTTTTATCCAAACTAGCCATCAAGCGATATTACTTCGTATTGATCTCATGCTATGGTTTTATGTGATATCAGGTGGAACCACATCAGAGGTAAAGGTGTATGGATGTAGTTCCTCTCCAGGTCCTCTAGCTTGGCCAGCAGGTCCCTGGCCTGTCCTGCAAGATGACATCATAGCTAAAGGACTGTTTAAGCGGAGATGCATGCTGTTGGGACTCCGTGATGCACCACAGATCTCCACCAGGGCACTCCCCATCCCAATCCTTTCCACTGATTACTGGTCTTCTCCACGGTCAGGTGGCCAGTCTCAGAGTAAATTGCAGTCTCCCCTTTGCCTTTTCTTTTGTAATACTGAGCTCCATATCTTAGCCCCTGCCTGCGCCTCACCGACTTCCATTCTATATCCAAATGAACGTGTTTTTGTGGTGGTAATGGCTCTCATTTTCTCAGCGCCCCGCGGTGGCTTCACTTTTCATCAGTCTGTGAGTGGTGGAGATTCCTCTGGCCCCAGAGAGAGGGCTGGTGGTGGGATAGTGTGTTCTGCGGGCTAATAAGGCTCTTCTCAACTCTGTAACCCATCTTCTCCACCTCACATATCAGCATACAGCCAATGACACCTAACACCCCCAAGGTTTCTATCAGAGATAGTGACAGACACAGCAGAGGTCTTCGTCACCTTTCCAATCCAAAACAGACGCAGCTGCAGTTCCACTAACATGGTTCAGTGACTGGCTTAATATCATCCAAATTAGCAGTTATGACGTAGTATAACAGAATGACATAATAACATATTTCATTGCATGGGGTGAAGTCCATGCTAGGTAAAGCTCCGCCTTATCTCAGTTCACTGGTTACGATGGCAACACCCACCCGTAGCACGCTCTCCAGCAGGTGTATCTCACTGATCATCCCTAAAGCCAACACCTCATTTGGCCGCCTTTCGTTCCAGTTCTCTGCTGCCTGTGACTGGAACGAATTGCAAAAATCGCTGAAGTTGGAGACTTTTATCTCCCTCACCAACTTCAAACATCTGCTATCTGAGCAGCTAACCGATCGCTGCAGCTGTACATAGTCTATTGGTAAATAGCCCACCCATTTTCACCTACCTCATCCCCATACTGTTTTTATTTATTTTTCTGCTCTTTTGCACACCAATATCTCTACCTGTACATAACCATCTGATCATTTATCACTCCAGTGTTAATCTGCATAATTGTAATTATTTGCCTACCTTCTCATGCCTTTTGCACACAATGTATATATAGACTCCCCTTTTTTCTACTGTGTTATTGACTTGTTAATTGTTTACTCCATGTGTAACTCTGTGTTGTCTGTTCACACTGCTATGCCTTATCTTGGCCAGGTCGCAGTTGCAAATGAGAACTTGTTCTCAACTAGCCTACCTGGTTAAATAAAGGTAAAATAAAATTTAAAAAAAATAAAATAAAAAACTGCAAAAATGCTGAATATCTTATTCACTAATGTCTCTCCCACCATGGGAAAGATCTGACCCATCTGAAATGTACCCAAATTCCATCAGAAGTTGAACATTAAAAACCCATACATCTTTATTTTGAGACAGTCCAGCCCTTTGTGATGTGAGCAGCACAGTCACCCTTTTCCCATGTGGGAGAGGAGAAGTGTCCTGCCTGCTGTTGACCTCCAGTCTCTGGGAACACCCTGCAAGCTGGGTCTGCCTGCCTGTCATCCATCCCCTGGGGACAAGCCAGCACTTCCAGGCTGCCTCTGGACACTCCAGGAATCTCTGTCATCCAACATACAGCCTAGCACACCCACAGACATGCACAGACACACAAAGACAGACATAGACTCTCTCTCACACACAAACACACACATTCATGTGCGCGGGCAAAGCACACTAACACACACCTCACTGTGTGTTTGACTTTCTGCATATTGAAAGATTCACACTGACAATAAAATCCCACATTTCAATCGTCAGTGTTATCTCAGTAGCGTTAGCGGCAGACCAAATCTGCTATTCAAAAAGTATTATTGTTCATCTAACTGGCCATTTGATTTCCCTCTAATCCTATTTCCCTTATATCCCTTCTTTGAACAGGGAACATTTTCAAGTACTGACCAACATGCAAGCAGAATTCCTATGACACCCACTGAGCTGCTGGGCCTGGCTGGGCCTGGCTGGCTGGGCCTGCAGGTCTGCCACATACAGATCATGCCTAAACACTCTATTCTCCTCTACCGGGAAAAACAATCCCCTCTCATTTCAGCACTGACATCCCCAGCATGAACTGGAAACTGGAAAGCAGTCCAAACTGAGGAAAAGTTAGATAGGGCTTATCTGATTTGAATTAACTCTGACTAGATTTACTACAGTCACCTGTATTTGTTTTCAAACTAAACATTGAAAAAAACAAAGAAAACTTTTTTAAAATTTCAATTGCACAAATTATTTTGATTTTGATTTTGTTTACGCAGCTAGCTACTTTCCATCCTGAAAATCCGGTTCTGTTCTGAAACAGGCGTAGATCAGACATCACACGAGCATGGCGCTTCATGTGGAGAGGCTACTGTGGTTCTCTTTGTGGACTGAGGCGGGAAAGAGGCTTAGTTCCTCCTATGCTAATGTAGAGTAAATTCCTTGTTGAGATGTGGCGCCTGCGGAAGCTGCCGATGGCCGGTGTGAGCTAGGGTCAGGGCCGCTGCAGGAGATTAGGTTCTCTCTCCGCCTGTCCAGAGAGGGAGAGGAGCGCGGCGCAATGAGGGGGATTTGTGCTCTCAACCCTGAGGATAGATGTTCACATCACAAAAAGCCCCACCGCAAATTGCACGTATTGAATAGCTAATTTGGCAGTCTCAGTTCAGAGGGGCTTGAGAGGAGAGAAGAGTGTGAGGAGGATGAACACAAAGCTGCAGAAAACAAAAGGAAGCAGCTCCTGCGAGGTTAGGCCTGGATGAGGAGAGCTGCGCCCGGCACGGCAAGAGGAGGGGAAGGAGAGGGTGGGCTGGGGGGCTTCCTGGATGAGGGGCATGCCGGCAGCACACAGAGCATTAGTGAGCCTGCTCAGCCTGCACTCATTGTTTTCTGACTGGCTGCTACCTTCATTAGCACTGGAGTAGCTAGTCAGCTGTAGAGCAGAGCACAACTAACGAGGACAAACAGTCAGTCATTAGTGTGTCACTCTCACTACATCATCATCAAGTAACTCACACCACTCAACTTTTTGGTTTGATATTAGAGTTTGCTTGCAACTAAGGTAAACAAATACCTGAGAATATTTTCAGATTTCTTAACAAAACCCAATGGTGATTAAAACTATACATTGTCTAATTTCTATACCAGCTGGGGAAGAGTTGCTTGCTACTTCGGCATAAATGACTACAAATAATGCCTAATGAAGTATTTTTCATTTCACAAGACCTTAGAAGGCTAGGCATGTACACAAGTTGTTTTGAAATCTCATTGCAAATAAACTCAATTATGTGATCAAAGTGAATTTGTAACATGTTAAAGCTGATCAAAAGCACTACTGACATTTTGAATCAGAAAACAGCAGAATAGAAAGAGTCCTAAGCTCCAAAACCTAAGAAAATAATACTCTTAAATTACCACAACAAGCCTCCTGAGTGGCGCAGTGGTCTAAGGCACTGCATTGCAGTAGCTAGCTGTGCCACTAGAAGTTCTGGGTTCGAGTCCATGCTCTGTCGCAGCCAGCCAGGACTGGACGGCCCACAATTGGCCCAGCATCGTCCGGGTTAGTGGAGGGTTTGGCTGGCAGGGATGTCCCTGTCCCATTGCACACTAACGTCTCCAATGGCAGGCCAGGTGCAGTGCACGCTGACACAGTCACCAGGTGTACGGTGTTTCCTCTGACACTTTGGTGTGGCTGGCTTAAGTGGGCAGTGTGGCTTGGTTGGGTTATGTTTCGGAGGATGCACGCCTCTCCCGAGTCCGTACGGGAATTGCAGCGATGAGACAAGACTGTAACTACCAACTGGATACCATGAAAAAGGGGTATAAAAATCTATAAAAAAGTTTTTACAAAACAATTACTTCAACAAAAGCAAAATAGTAAATACAGAATACAGAATAATATTATTTGAAGCTAAGTATATTTGTATAATATGCCACAGAGTTCATCTACAGTGTATTATGCTTATCAATTCAGTGAATCTGTTTAAAAATATACATTATATTGTGTTTCTTCTTTGATTGGAAATCCTTTAAAGGATAGTTCGGGATTTTGGCAAAAAAAAAAAAAAAATCTGTGTCAACTATGAAGGAAGTTAGAGGTAGTTTCGCGAGCCATTGCTGACTAGCACTAGCAGAATGACAAAGTCTAAAGGAAAAGCTAGCATTCTAGCTGTTCCCATAGACTTCCAGTCATTATGCTAACACTAGTTAGCATTTGCGCTACTGCCAGTTAGCAAATTCCTTCCAACTGCACACAGAGACTTAAAAATGGTAGATGCTTTTTAGAGTTGAAAAGTTTGAGTGAATGGAGCTGTTGCCAGCAGCTATATATTCTCATAACTACTCATCTCCCTCCACTTCACTCACTACACCCACCAGCCCCCAACACCAACTTAATGTCCATGCTAAAACACCAGACATGGAAACAGATGTGCTTTTTGGACCAAAACATACTTGGAACATAAAGGAGAGCCCATCCACTGTCCGCCAGGCTTTCCATCACTGGACCACATTAACATCTATTTCTTTTTAACAATGTCACTTTCTTGCACTCCCGACAACTTGGCCTTTTGTTAGGGCGTACTCTTACTGAGTGCACGTAATGGCTGAAATGGATGATGAAGAGACCGAGGGAGGAAAATATACACACATTCACAAAGGAGTCCTAAGAAAGGAGCCCTGTAATGTGGTACTCTGCTGCTCAGACCTGTAGGGGTAGGAGGCAGCATCTTTACGGTGTATCCAAGCAGCACTAAAATCCACTGTCCGTGCCCAATCAGGACCATTTTTTCTAGCCGCAAGGGCTCCTGCATCCCTGCCTTTACATTACACAGAAAACCCTTTGTACTAATTGATGGATTGTACCAGATTTTCTAGTTCAGTTCCACCCTATAATTGTCTGACAACGATGGGCAAGGATGGGGAAAACTTCAGGCCCCAGTGCTGTGCGGGGTAGTGGATAGAAAATGACTCAAGTAAGTGTGTGTCGGTGTGTGCGTGTGGTATGTGTTTGTGTTGAGAGGGGGGTGGGGGTTAAGCCAACCAAAACGGTCTCAGTCCCCCCTTCAACTCCTTGTTTCCGTGGAAGCCAACCTCAAGCAGTCCGAAGCCACTGAAGCGCACTCTCCAGTGAGCACGGCCGAGAGGAGAGCCAAGCATCCCTTCTATCCTTCTATCCCACCACCCTACATCAAACACACATCCTCCTTGCATCTCTCCTCCACCCACTCACACACCACCATTTAGAAAGACCTGCTTACAAAGTAATACTCCCAATCCTCTCACAAAATTAACTTGGCTGCGATTAGAAAAACACTAATAACTGACAATATGTACATCAGTTACACAAAAACAATACACAAAACCAGTAATAACTGCATGATATAATACAAAAAAAAAAGTATATTAATTTGAGAAATAATACTACAGGCATTCCGAGGTACCGCAATTCTAAGTCTCTATTTTACTTCAACAAATGATTTTAAGCTGCTCGTAAAATTAGACATTCCCTCATGTCATCTAAGTGAGAAGTGGCCCACCCCCATTCAGACAGGCTGGCTATGGCCTGTCACTGCACACTAGCGGCTGAAGAAAGGAGAAATAAATAAACTTTTGACTGAAATGAATGTGCACATTTGAGCGAGAGACATAACTCTTTTACATTTGGGCTGATGCAGGTGCCAAATGGAAAAAGGTACCATCATAGACCAGCCCTGTCGCCCTCACCCCCTCCAGGTGTTATTCTAGTCTACAAACAGCAGTGAAGTAAGAGAGAGATCACATAACAAAGACACCTTGCCTGCCACGAGCTGCTCTTGCCCCACTCTGCCCAGACCTGCACCACCTCAGGAGGTATGGTTATTGTTAATCTGCATTCCAAATCAAAACAGCCAGCATGCTCGTCTTTAGTCGTTCCACACACTCAATGACTACATTTGCACCTGAGAACAAATTTCCTCACAAGGCCAAATAACCAGAAAGAAAGAGGGAGGGAAAGGCAGAGACAGGGGGAAGGAGAGAAGGAAACACAGCATACTGTAGCTTGACAAGAGGAGAAACAGCCGTGTAGTAGCAGTCAGCAGACAGCTTACCTTTCCCACTCACTGCTCTAAGGGCCTAGACCTGCACATCCATGGTTCTCTCCCCATGAGCCCATATCGAGTGAAGCAGGGCCGCCTCATGACTCCCACAGCCCGGCAGCCCGGCGCTTTAGCAACTAGAAGAGCACAAGACTAAAATGTCTTCCCCTCTGCCTCAGCCTGCCTTAGTGCAAGGGGAGCTAGGAATGCACTGGCTATAGACTTTTGTCCAAGCTGTAGGTCTTTTTTAGTGAGGCAAGATTAGTTCATACAAAACTCAACAATACAGCACTGAAACTCATTGTTGATATTCAACATTTTTCACATAGCGGAACAGAATAGACAATACGGTAGCTAGGAAACCATGGGCTGGATTACAAGCTGATGATATCTCATCCTTTCGCAGACCTGTAATCCTTTTCATTGAGCGGTGGACGGAGCAGACGTAAACCAAAATCAATATTGGTGGAACTGGCCTGAGGGTGAGGGGGGTGTCAGGATGTTTTCACATTGCCACACGCTTCACAATAATTTTGGGGGGGGTGGTTTCAGACCAGACAGGCTTTATATTACAGATATGCTCCACTTGGAGATAGCCCTGAAGAGACACTTCCACATAAGCCAGTCTCAGCTCTCTTTCAAAATGATGACTATCATTAAATGCTGTACTGTTATTAAAATGTGTGCTTGTTACAGTTCAACATAACAAATCAGTGTGTAAAATTGTGCCCTTCACGAAAACATCTTTACAACACAAACAATGTGTTTTTATGTGAAATACAGAAAAATACAGAAACACTGCCATGCGTTTTAATTGTAATATCATTTGAGCAAATATAATAAACTAAATGTGCACATGCATTTAAGCAATAAACCAAATAAGCCCTTAAATGTTTGCACATTTAACATCAACATTACAATTGTAAAACAGGTATGAATTATTCCAAGTTAAAACCACTGCAGCAGGTGAAGAGTAAAAGGCTGATAAGAGATCTTACCATGGCTGCTGTACCTGTGTGACTGATCCACTCCCTGCTCTGCTCCAGCTGCCACGTTTTCCCAAGGCTCCTGAATACTCTAGGTAGCCAGAGAGAGAGGATTGTTCAACCCCTTCCTTTTCATCACCTCTGCAATTGACCAATTGACAACTGATTGATGGTTATCTTTTCACACCGAGAAAGGGAGAAATTACCATCTCTAAAGCTACGTACAGTAAAAAGCCCCAAGAGTAAATTACATGTTGCTAAAATTCCTCCTTGACTCAGTCCGCACGATGGCAGGCAAACAAAAAAGTTTCCTTTTTGTCACTTCTGGGCACTCTAGATTTGGCCTTCCCTGCCAACTGCACAGAGAACATGACAGCTTCTTTAAATGGGGCAGCACAAAGGGCCTTGAATGAGGGATGGTACCAGGCCGGACGGCCATTCTCCAGAATGGCCCATTCTTTGCATTGAAAACAGAGGGCTTGTGAAAAAATAGATAAGCCATATCTGAATAAGAGCTGGGACACTGCGAGTGACCTTGGGGAGGGGGAGATTCTATGTAGCTAAGCTTTTCAGACAAGCACAATGCATTCTCTGCATTCAAATAAACAGGCCAAATAGAAGCAGCACAGTTGCTTATCAAACCTCTGCTTGCTTGAGTCACTTTTTCATGCATGCAGTGGTCACTGTGTTACATCAAGATCAGTCAGTGAAATACATCATTAGCCCTCCTGAAAGCATTACATCTACAGTACATACTCACACAGAACTACTACAACTAACTATGACTACCCAATGCAATGACAGTGACATTTGTAACATGATGCTTAAGCAAATATTTTTGCCCCCCACAAAAATAATTTAGCTCAGTCTACATAGCACATCCCCCCCATCTCTGCACATCCTGTATGGACTTCGACTAAGAAAGGGGGGGATGGAGGAGGAGTAGGAGGATGTCTGGCGGCCAGTGATGGAGGCAGCCCCAGCCCAGAACACTCAGCTGCCAACAGGGGCCAGGGCTGGCCTCTCCTCTTTGTATGGAAGCACAATCCTCAAACACCCCGTTTCCTTTTCACAGCCTCTCAATCAGAGCAGATGGGACCCAACCAAGAAGATATCAACTTTGAAGGAGGAGAGTCCTCTATTCAAGGATCCCAGTTAGAGAGAGAAGCTTCTCTGTCAAATAGCCCAGTGTTTAAGCATGTTGCTGAGACACCAAACTCAACGCTATCTCTGAAAATGTACCTACGAAACAGAAAGAAGCAAACTTCGTCCTAATTCTTTTAATTTGTTTGATTTGAATTCCTAGATACATGATGTGTCGGCCATGTTTTATTAATGAACCACTGTAGGGAACTCTTCAAATTTATATAAACAAATTGATAACAGGAGAAGGGATGCAAATGGCGTAGATATTGGCTCCATGCTGTTTCCCTCCACTTGGGTACCAATCTGTTGGGTTTAATTGTTCATTCATGGTATGAATACTTAAATACGTGGCTCAGCATCAGGTCAGGATAATAACTACATCCTTAGCAACTGAACCCAAATTGCTACTCATTTCATGTTACCATGGAAATATTCCACAATGTCTATGATTACACTTCTGTCTTACATATTGAGGCATACTGTAGTCCGCAATGAACACATCTCCACACACACTACCATTCTCTCTCCTTTCTCCTTCCCTCTCACACTCTCACCCCCTCTCATACATACAGTCTTGTTTCCTTTAGTAATGTCTTGATATAATTGGTGACATTTTATCCTAATAAAATCACCTAAAAAATTTAAATCAGGGATGTGTGCCAAAAATAAAGAAAGCTAGTGGAATCAAACCAAATCGAATGATACAATTTTCAATTCTAACAGTCTTAATTCCATTTTGGCCGTCTTTTCCAGCATGTTGTGACCCTCAGGTCAGAGCCACTGATTGAGAAGAGGACTGAACAAATCAGTGATGAACAGTTGGGACACAAGGAATATCTCAGCCTTTACACTCTATCTATCACACATCAGGCCTTGCGTAAACACAACCTGTGCTCTCACCACGTCTCTCAGCATCGATTGCCTCCTGCCACAACATCCACAGTAACACAGAGCACATGGAAAGCCCATGATGGCAGGCATTCACTTGTAAAAGGTAGAGCAGATTTGTTTGTCGAGTACAAACCATACAGCGTTATCATTTTATTTTCTCTCTACATTGTTTTTAATAAAATTAGCTTTTGCAGAGAAAGTAAAAACAAAATAATAAATAAGATATACATTTGTTTTTATTAAAGAGGCCATTGCCATAAATATATTTGTGTATATGTACAGTGGGGGGGGAAAGTATTTAGTCAGCCACCAATTGTGCAAGTTCTCCCACTTAAAAAGATGAGAGAAGCCTGTAATTTTCATCATAGGTACACTTCAACTATGACAGAAAAAATGAGAAGAAAAAAATCCAGAAAATCACATTGTAGGATTTTTTATGAATTTATTTGCAAATTATGGTGGAAAATAAGTATTTGGTCAATAACAAAAGTTTATCTCAATACTTTGTTATATACCCTTTGTTGGCAATAACAGAGGTCAAACGTTTTCTGTAAGTCTTCACAAGGTTTTCACACACTGTTGCTGGTATTTTGGCCCATTCCTCCATGCAGATCTCCTCTAGAGCAGTGATGTTTTGGGGCTGTTGCTGGGCAACACAGACTTTCAAATCCCTCCAAAGATTTTCTATGGGGTTGAGATCTGGAGACTGGCTAGGCCACTCCAGGACCTTGAAATGCTTCTTACGAAGCCACTCCTTCATTGCCCGGACGGTGTGTTTGGGATCATTGCCATGCTGAAAGACCCAACCACATTTCATCTTCAATGCCCTTGCTGATGGAAGGAGGTTTTCACTCAAAATCTCACGATACATGGCCCCATTCATTATTTCTGATGGTAGGCTTTGTTACTTTGGTCCCAGCTCTCTGCAGGTCATTCACTAGGTCCCCCCGTGTGGTTCTGGGATTTTTGCTCACCATTCTTGTGATCATTTTGACCCCACGGGGTGAGATCTTGCGTGGAGCCCCAGATCAAGGGAGATTATCAGTGGTCTTGTATGTCTTCCATTTCCTAATAATTGCTCCCACAGTTGATGTCTTCAAACCAAGCTGCTTACCTATTTCAGATTCAGTCTTCCCAGCCTGGTGCAGATCTACAATTTTGTTTCTGGTGTCCTTTGACAGCTCTTTGGTCTTGGCCATAGTGGAGTTTGGAGTGTGACTGTTTGAGGTTGTGGACAGGTGTCTTTTATACTGATAACAAGTTCAAACAGGTGCCATTAATACAGGTAACGAGTGGAGGACAGAGGAGTCTCTTAAAGAAGAAGTTACAGGTCTGTGAGAGCCAGATATCTTACTTGTTTGTAGGTGACCAAATACTTATTTTCCACCATAATTTGCAAATAAATTCATTAAAAATCCTACAATGTGATTTTCTGGAGTTTTTTTCTAATTTTGTCTGTCATAGTTGAAGTGTACCTATGATGAAAATTACAGCCCTCTGTAATTCTTTTTAAGTGGGAGAACTTGCACAATTGGTGGCTGACTAAATACTTTTTTGCCCCACTGTATGTGCTTTACCATTGTGGCGTGATTTGTGTGTGTGAAACATCCATGATGGAGCCTATAGGAAATGCTGAATGAAGAGCCTGCCTGTGCCAGTGCCAGCCCCTGAGGCCTCTGTCCCCTTGCCTCTCTGGCTCTCCCTCCATGGGGAAATGTGATTACATGTGTGTGAGGGTAGGTGCAGAGCAGAGAGCTGCTTGCACCCAGGAGGCACACTTTGCAAAGCCTCTTGTCCAAACAAGTCAGATCTGGGGGTAAGGCAAGACACCCCTAATTGTCTCTCTCAGTGTGATCCTGTCAATCAATGATTATGACAGTAACAGCCCTGAAATAGCCATCATTACCTGCTCCCAGACCATTATCCATGGAGCGTGATCATCTGCTGAGTGTATCCACGCTTGCTAAATCCAGACACCTTTTAAGAATATAACTCTCATAATATTTCTAGACAAGAAACTGAATGCAAAAACAAAGAGGAAAAAAATACTATGATATGATTTGGGTGGAACAGAACATCAGGTTCCTCAGTGGGCTATAGAGCAGTAGAGGCTCCTCAGAGGAGGAAGGGGAGTACCATCCTACTGAGTGAATTTCATATATTTATTTACATTTTAAAAAGTTAGCATTTTTAAATAAAACTATACTAAATATATTCACGTCACCAACTAACCGATTAAAACACACTGTTTTGCATTGAAGGTCTACAGTAGCCTCAACAGCCCCTCCTAGGGTAGCACCATGGTCTAGCCATAGGACAGCTATTTTCCATCCTCCTCTGGGTACATTGACTTCAATACAAAACCTAGGAGGCTCGTAGTTCTCACCCCTCCCATAGACTTACACAATAATTATGATGACATCCAGAGGACATCCTCCAACCTATCAGAGCTCTTGCAGCATGAACTGACATGCTACCCATCCAATCAAAGGATCAGAGAATGAATCTATTGCTGAAAGCATAAGCTATAGCTAGCTAGCACTACATAAAGTATGTTGAGTAGTTGACTCAAAGAGAGAGAAAGACAATGGTTTTACAGTTTTGAACACATTCATTTCTTAAAAATATAAATAGACGCAGCAAAGAGCGAGAAAGAGAGATAGCTATATTTCATTTTTTTCTTCTTCTTAGTTTACCTTTCACTTCCTTAGCTAGCTAATGCAGCCACATTAACCTACTCAACAACCTGACTCAAACAGAAAGGAATAATATTTACATTAGCTAGCTGGCTAAGGCTATCCAACATTGCAACTCTTCCAAGGTAAGCTTTCAGTTTTATTCATTTATTGCTAAACTGCTTGCTATATATGCTGTATAGCGTGATTGTATACATGGATTGGATTGTGGGTTTACTAACATGTTAGTTGCTATGTAGCTATGTTGTAGCTATGTTGACTATAACATTAACTAATATGATGACAACAACGTAGGCTGTGTAGCAGGGGTTGGAACTGCTTCAAGGAAAATAATCAGACCCGGAACATAAGTTATCTATAATGTTCCGGAACAGAACCGTTATATTAAAAGCATGGGAACCGGTTAAAATCAAATCAAATCAAACTTTATTTGTCACATGCGCCAAATACAACAAGTGTAGACTTTACTGTGAAATGCTTACTTACAAGCCCTTAACCAACAGTGCAGCTCAAGAAGAAGAAAATATTTACCAAGTAGACTTGTCACACACTGATCTGTTTACCCTGTTCTTGTTATTGTGTGGGGGAGGGTCAATGTAAATTGTCCGGTGCTGAATTTATGAATTGTTCAGCAGCCTAATGGTTTGGGGGTAGAAGCTGTTGAGGAGCCTTTTGGTCCTAGACTTGGCGCTCCGGTACTGATTGCCATGCGGTAGTAGAGAAAACAGTTCTGTTGCTTGTGTGACTGGCGTCTCTGACAATTTTATGGGCTTTCCTCTGACACCGCCTATTATATAGGTCCTGGATGGCAGGAAGCTTGGCCCCAGTGATGTACTGGGCCGTTAGCACTACCCTCTGTAGCGCCTTATGGTCAGATGCCAAGCAGTTGCCATACCAGGCGGTGATGCAACCGGTCAGGATGACTCGATGGTGTAGCTGTAGAACCTTTTGAGGATCTGGGGACCCATGTCAAATCTTTTCAGTCTTCTGGGGGGAAAAGGTTTTGTCATGCCCTCTTCATGACTGTCTTGGTATGTTTGGACCATGATAGTTTGTTGGTGATGTGGACACCAAGGAACTTGAAACTCTTGGCCCACTCCACTACAGCCCCGTCGATGTTAATAGGAGCCTGTTCGGCCAGCCTTTTCCTGTAGTCCACAATCAGCTCCTTAGTCTCACTCACATTGAGGGAGAGGTTGTTGTCCTGGCACCACACTGCCAGTTCTCTGAAGTCCTCCCTATAGGCCGTCTCATCGTTGTCGTTTATCAGGCCTACCACTGTTGTGTTGTCAGCAAACTTAATGATGGTGTTGGAGTCGTGTTTGGCCACGCAGTCGTGGGTGAACAGGGAATACATAAGGGTTATAAGTACACACCCCTGAGGGGCCCCAGTGTTAAAGATCAGTGTGGCAGATGTGTTGTTGCCTACTCTTACCACCTGGGGGCAGCCTGTCAGGAAGTCCAGGATCCAGTTGCAGAGGGAAGTGTTTAGTCCCAGAGTCCTTAGCTTACTGATCAGCTTCCTGGGCACTATGGTGTTGAATGCTGAGCTGTAGTCAATGAACTGCATTCTCACATAGCTATTCCTTTTGTCCAGGTGATAAAGGGCAGTGTGGAGTGTGATTGAGATTGCATCATCTGTGGATCTGCTGGGGTGGTATGCAAATTTGAGTGGGTTTAGGGTGTCCGGGAGGATGCTCTGTATGTGAGCCATGACCAGCCTTTCAAAGCACTTCATGGCTACCGACGTGAGTGCCATCGGCGGTAATCATTTAGGCAGGTTACCTTCGCTTCCTTGGCACAGGGACTATGGTGGTCTGCTTGAAACATGTAGGTATTATAGACTCTGTCAGGGAGAGTTGGGAAATGTCAGACACTTGACAGTTGATCCACGCATGCTTTGAGCACACGTATTGGTAATCCGTCTGGCCCAGCGGCTTTGTGAATGTTGACCTGTTTAAAGGTTTTGATCACATCGGATACCGAGAGCGTTGTCACACAGTCATCCAGAACAGCTGATGCTCTCATGCATGCTTCAGTGTTGCTTGCCTCGAAGCGAGCATAAAAGGCATGCAGCTTGTCTGGTAGGCTCACGTCACTGGGCAACTCACTTCTGGGTTTCCCTTTGAAGTCCGTAATCGTTTTCTAGCCCTGCCACATCCGACGAGCATCAGAGCCGGTGTAATAGGATTCAATCTTAATCCTGTATTGACGCTTTGCTTGTTTGATGGTTCGTCTGAGGGCATAGCGGGATTTCTTATAAGCGTCCGGATTAGTCTCCTGCTCCTTGAAAGCGGCAGCTCTAGCCTTTAGCTCGATGAGGATGTTGCCTGTAATCCATGGCTTCTGGATGGGATATGTACGTACCGTCACTGTGTGGACGACGTCATGCAGTTATTGACGAAGTCGATGACTGAGTAGGTGTATTCCTCAATGGCTTTGGATGAATCCCGGTTAATAATGTTCTGTTACGTTCCGGGCTTGCTTTTCCAGTCCCACAAAAAAAGCCACAAAGTGCCTATGCAAAGCCCTACCTCTGTCAATCAGAAACTTCTTCTAGCCTCTGCCTGCCAGCTGAAAATATTTTACAGTGTGTGTGCATGTAGGCTACCTTCCTCTCCCCCTAATGGTGCTGTTCAGAGCTAAACAATTGGAAAATATTTTAGGTCCCAACCACTGCTGTGTAGCGGTTAGAGGTTACGGTATGGAGGTTTGGCTTGGAGCGATTTTTGCGCCTGGTCACAGAGAGCTGTTGTGTTGCACCTGGTCACAGAGAGCTGCACTGAAGTCCACAAACAAAGGAAAATGGTGAGAGGAGGGGAGCATGTAGATGCGAGAATTAATTATGCAACAAGCAAGGTGATGATGCTGTTCGTGGCTGTTATGAAAGTGAACTGTGTGTGCGGGTGATCAGGATTGTTTTCATTCTGCAAATTTTGTTGCAAAACATTTCTTAAATGGAAGCAAATGGGACAAAACGGGGATGGACCTACCCAAATTTGTCCAATAGAAACTTTAATTTAAGTTACAAAACAGACATTTTTGCAACTGTTTTGGCTAATGATTACACCCCTGATCAGCTATATGCATGCAAGAGTAGGCAAGGCTGTATTGAATGTGTCGCTGACTGTCACCTTGATTACTCCAATTTGTCTCTCGACCTTTGCACCTACTTTATAAACTTTAATTTGTAGGCTAGGTTGGAGCAACCTCATGATGGGAATAGGGCAAATCTGAGTATCATGTATTAGCCTAAACCTATTGATGTTACATTGAGCTGGGTGAATGGAATAGGAATGATAGTCATCCAATATACTGTAATAGAAATAAGGCCATGCTCATAATTTAAAAAATTGTCCTCCCTAATTTTAAACAGCACCAACCGCCACTGCTATAGAGGCATTCACTTTGGCATTAATATTGTTGCTGACAGACAGAAAGTCTCAGTAGCAGCAGGTTGTGAGGTTTGATAACACTGCATTCGGGAGGTGATCTTTGTCAACACTGCCTGGCTGATGTTATTTCTCAGAAGACACTATATACACGTCACTACACTCAATTGGGAAAATGACAATGGGAGCATAGGGGTGCAGTGTAACTGGACTGTTCCACTGCAGCATGAGAGACTGTAAGGTAACCTGATCTCTGGTCTTCTTGCACTGCCAAGCAGACATTACTGCAGTCAACGGCCTGCCTATCCCCACCTGGCTGAACCTACACTACCCTTTATAGTTAGGCCTACATCTAGACATCAGCATAAAACATACATTTCTAGTAATACTTAGGTCAACGATTTGCATCATAATATCATAACATTGTTATATTGCAAAGTCCTTTCCATGCCCCCTGAGATCTGGGCTTGTCCTATCACTGTCACACAATAATATATTACAAACTGTTTTAGAATGTTTGAAAGGGCCATAGGTAAACAGACCTAGGTACACCTGACCCTAGAGAGCTTTTTATGTCTCTATTTTGATTTGGTCAGGGTTCTATGTTCTTTTTTCTATGTTTTTGTATTTCTTTGTTTTGGCCGGGAATGGTTCTCAATCAGGGACAGCTGTCTATCATTGTCTCTGATTGGGAACCATACTTAGGTAGCTTTTTCCCAAATGAATTGTGTGGGTAGTTGTTTTCTGTTTAGTGTTTTGCACCTGACAGGACTGTTTCGGTTATTCACTTTGTTATTTTTGTTTAGTGTTCAGTTTAAATGAAAAGTCATGAACACTAACCACGCTGCGCTTTGGTCCGATTCCTCTTCATACAACGACAACACCCGTTACAACACCCCAAATGAGTTGTGTGAATGAGTGAGTGAGTGAGTGAGTGAGTGAGTGAGTGAGTGAGTGAGTGAGTGAGTGAGTGAGTGAGTGTGTGTGGCAGGGGGGCGTTGCTGCAGGGTAAACACAGAGTACAACTTTGAGGCCACATTTATTGTAGCTGGGGACGTGTTCTACAACCACATGCAATTATCCTGGGTGGGTGTTGCATGTGGTTGTAGAACACGTCCCCAGCTACAATACTAGAAACACAAGCATTTCACTGCACTTGCGATAACATCAACAAATCTGTGTACGCGACCAATAAACATTGATTTCATAAACAAAAGCTCCAGTGTGGACTTGAGGTAAGCCTTTTCACACCCTGGTGAGTGAACAGCAACACTAAACCCTGAGGGAAAGGTGTGAGGTGTGAGCTAGACCAGGGACTCCCTTCTCTCAGCAGGGGAGTCTTATCCCCCTCGCATGGGGGGGGGGGGGGTGAGAGCATTTCCCAACAGTGTCTGTGCTCACACCTGGAAGACAGCTTTGTGATAATGAGCCACTAATGTCCTGGGGCCTGTAGCAGCATCATCTCTGGTTATTAACACATTCATGTGTTATTAAACAGGGTGGTAAAGCGGTTTCAATGTGGAAGTCACGTGTGGTAAAGTGGATACAATGTAACCTTCAGTGAAGATTTTATGGAGTGAAAAGGCATAGAGGTGACAAATAATACACAATCTGATCAATGACAATTTTGAATTGAAGGTCCAATGCAGCCATTCTTATCTCAAAATCAAATATTTTCTCTAAGTACCTTACTGTGATTATTTTTTACAATTTTATTTGAAAACAAACAAAAATAGTTTATTAGCAAAGAGCAATATATCAAGCAAGAGTTTTGCTAGGACTGTCTGGGAGTGTGGATGGGAAAATTGAAAAATGGCTGTTATTGGCAGAGAGTTTTGGAACTTTTTCTTGTTGTTCTATTAACTAATTTACCGCCTGGTGATGTCACCAGAAAGGCCAAAATTCCATCCCACAAAAACAGGCTGAAATTTCTGTCGTTTTTTTTAAACAGCTCTTCCACTAAAAGGGCACTATTATAACTTTCACAATTTTACAGTATTATTCTAAGCATTCATAGTGTGGAAAATATATATAAAACAGGAAAAATCACAATTTCTGACTGCACTGGGCCTTTAAACCATGATGCCATCTAGATTTAGATATTAATCCAAATTAATTAACATTCAACTGATAAGTGACCAATCCAACACAACCATGGATACATACAGTAGTAAGCATTGAGTTGGGAATTTGTATCCGACAAACGAGTACAAATTGTGGGCCGGCTTAGTCACTGCTTAACCTGCCTAATACTTCCTAATCTCTTTCAGAGTGAGAACCCATCAAGCAATTAGCAAATCCCCCCCCCCCCCCCCATGTTTAAAACAAAGAGCAAAGAGCCGGTGTTTAGGGGAGGAGACAGTCATTTCCACAGATCTGCATGACAGTTTGGCCCCGCATACACACAGCCAGAACCCCCTGGAACAGCCATTGTTGGCCGCTGGGGAGAAAGGCCATTGTGCGAGGGTATCTGAAAGGCATTGTCGAGTAGTTGGCACCTTTTGAATATATTGTTGCTGTCGCCTCTGTAATTCCGCATCACAATAAGAGGTGTGTACGCTACCTTTTATGGGCTGAAGAATCTAGCATATTTAAAAGGAATTGTTGTCTAACAAAGCTCAGCTTAACACCCACTAAAACATTATCATCAACACTCATTTAGAGTCAAACAGGTGGGGAGCAGAGCAGGGCTACCTTTCACACTGGGCTTAGAATAACTAACATGGTATACAGTGCCTCACACCTCTTGAATTTTTCTAAATGTTGACATTACAGCCTGAATTTAAAATTGATTAAATTTAGATTTTGTGTCACTGACATACACACAATACCCCATAACGTCAAAGTGGAATTATGTTTCTAGAAATGTTTACAAATGAATTACAAATAAAAAGCTGAAATGCCTTGCATCAATAAGTATTCAACCCCTTTGTTATGGCAAGCCTAAATAAATTCAGGAGTCAAATATGCTCAGCAAGTCACAGAATAAGTTGCATGGACTCAAGTGTGCAGTAATGGCGTTTAACATGATTTTTTTATTTTTTTATGAATATCTCATCTCTGTACCACACACATCAGTTGCCGGAGAGGAAGGAAACCGCTCAGGGATTTCACTATGTGGCCAATGGTGACTTTAAAACAGTTACAGAGTTTAATGGATGTGATATGAGAAAATTGAAGATGGATCAACAACATTGTAGTTACTCCACAATACTAACCTAATTGACAGAGTGAAAAGAAGGAAGCCTGCACAAAATAAAAATATTCCAAAACATGCATCATGTTTGCAACAAGGCACTAACTAAAGTAATACTGCAAAAAATACATGTGGCAAAGAAATTAAATTAATGTCCTGATTACAAAGTGTTATGTTTGGGGCATATGCAACACAATACATAACTCAGTAAATCATTACTTCTCTCCTTATATTCAAGCATGGTGGAGGCTGCATCATGTCATTGGCAAGGACTACAGAGTTTTTTAGGATAAAAATAAACGTAATAGAGCTAAGCACAGGCAAAATCCTAGAAAACCTGCTTCAGTCTGCTTTCCAACAGACACTGGGAGACAAATTCAACTTTCAGCTGGACAATTACCTGAAACACAAGGCCAAATATCCTGGAGTTGATTACCAAGACAACACTGAATGCTCCTGAGTGGTCTAGGTACAGCTTTGAATGAAATCAGGTTTATAATCTATGGCAAGACTTGAAAATAGCAATGATCAACAAGCAACTTGACAGAGCTTGAAGAATCTTTAAAAGAATAATGTGCAAATATTGTGCAATCCAGGTGTGTAAAGCTCTTGGACTTACCTAAAAAGATGCACAGCTGTAATTGCTGCCAATAACATGTGTTGACTTAGGGGTGTGAATACTTATGTAAATGAGATATTTCTGTATTTCATTTTCAATAAATGTACAAACATTTCTAAAAACATGTTTTCACTTTGTCATTATGGGGTATTGTGTGTAGATGGGTGAGAAAAAAATGATTTAATCAATTTTGCATTCAGGCTGTGGAATAAGTCAATGGGTATGAATACTTTCTGAAGGCACTGTATACAGTAATAACAAGATCACCCATTTCAACAAAAATATTGGTATTTAGACTCAAAATACTAGTTCCAGTCTGACTAATTCTGCGCTCAGCAGTTTGCATGACAAATGTAGTTGATGAAAGTTCAATCAGGAAAACTGTTCTGAATCCTCGTTTAACTTCATCCAGTAAACATAACACAATTCACTTTGTTTCCTATTCGATGGACATAGTGGGAATGAATACAAACGTATCATCATCAGCATAGCGTTTTTGTTTCTTCACCTCTATGCTATTAGCCATACGTGAAATGTAATTGACCTATTTACCTTATAAGCGCAGCACAATAGTGCACATTCCTCACACTTGCTGTTTAACCCTGGGGTCACTCTTGCAATTATCACCTTCCTCTCTCTCAACCAATGGGCTCCATCTTTGGATGGATTTATGGGTCAACTTACTCTCGTTTTCTCACAGGAGGTTCGGTGCCAGGCTATCTGCCATCACATCATCTGGCTCTGAGGATCTTCCCTCTGAGACGAGGCCATTCCCCAAACTATTTAATAAAATGTCATATTTCATTCTCTCTTTATTGTTCATTCAGTTAAGCTTGTACTTGATTAAACTGAACATCATCATCCGGCTTTTATTTCTTTTGAAATAGAATCAAATAACAGATGCCACAGCAGCTGTACAGTACCTGTACAGTAGTACCTGTATGTGGTGAACTAGCCTATAGGCCTATTGCCTAAAGCCCAGAGGACAGTAGCCAGCCCCCAGTGTACCTGCCCAGTTCTCAGTCCACAGACTCATTCAGTCTATCAATTAGTGATATGTAAAACAAGGGACCATCATAGTTAGGAGGAATCCAAAGGTGTTCTGTAATTTCACATCCTAATCAGACAGTAGTAGGTTCACTTCAAAGCCCCTCTCACATGTCATCATGTCACAGAGGCATGATATTGTGACTATGAGCTGACCAAGCTCCACGGATCGCGGCTCCCGGATTCCATCGTCTGACAGATTACACCAGGGTTACACATGTACAAATACGGCTGATTGTAGCAAACACACAAACAGCCACCTGATCAAAGCCCAGCTCTCACCACAGAGGCAATCAAGTGAAAACAAGCCAGTGGTCTGTGGCTCTTCTACTGCAGTACCGCAGCCCCCTCTGAAAGGAGGTGTCTGCAAGGCCCACATGGACGAACATCATTACTCCCACTGCAAAATGAAGTGGAATCCCTAATATTGCCAAGGATCTTAAATGACTTCAACAAATAACCAGCAGTTACAATACAGGATTTCAAAGGGAGGTGAAATGAATTCTATTCCAGAGGAAATCTACACCTGTCAGCATATTCCCAAAATACAAGAACAGGGTGCAGATATTCACTGTGTATGTACTGCAGTCAGCTACATTTGACTGGGTTTACAGACAACCCTATGGGGTTAATCTGTCTGAAATAAAAAAATAAATAAAAAATAATGAAGTAAGATCACTACACTTTAAGCAAAGCAAAACCACATTACTGTGATCAAAACCAAACAGATACCAACTGTAGAGAGAGGAGAGAAAAGGCGTTCTTGACCAGGTCAGAGTGACTGAGGAATACAGGTGGTCATGAGAACATGGGATCCTCTTATAGTGCTCTTCAATAAGCAATCTGATTATTGATCATCCTAATGAGGATCAATCACGTGCATCACAGCTCTGACCGGTCCGAGTGGGGGACACTCACCGCTAAAACCACTCCACCAAAACATTATCTTTGTTTTTCCTGTCTCACTGAAGGTTATCTCAGCAGGCAGCGGGGACGTCAGCTGACAGCCATTTCCCATGATGCCCCAGCAGAAGCCGTCAAGCTGTCCATCTAACTGTCAGGTGACCAGTGGTTCCCATGGTTCCCCCCTCTGCCACTCCATTGAACTGAAAGGCTCTATTATCTGTGCCTGTTGGAGAGGTACTGCTCAGGCTTTGATAAGCTATCACTGGTCCCAGGTGAGTGCTGGCTAACAGCACATCACATCAGGACAAAACGACCCAGCGACGCCTGGCAACCAAACACACCCAGCTTCATCACATGTCCACAACACTCAGCAGCACACAGGCTTGTGGTTATAAAAGTGTCCTTGCAAGTTCATAATGAACATCTATCTGCAAAGTAAACAAACACTAAATGTATTTATATATACTTGATATAAACTCAGCAAGAAAAGAAACGTCCTCTCACTGTCAACTGCGTTTATTTTCAGCAAACTTAGCATGTGTAATTATTTGTATGACCATAACAAGATTCAACAACTGAGACATTAACTGACCAAGTTCCACAGACATGTGACTAACAGAACTGGAATAATGTGTCCCTGAACAAAGGGGGGGTCAAAATCAAAAGTAACAGTCAGTATCTGGTGTGGCCACCAGCTGCATTAAGTACTGCAGTGCATCTCCTCCTCATGGACTACACCAGATTTTCCAGTTCTTGCTGTGACACATTACCCCACTCTTCCACCAAGGTACCTGCAAATTCCCGGACATTTCTGGGGGGAATGGCCCTAGCCTCCACCCTCCGATCCAACAGGTCCCAGACGTGCTCATTGGGATTGACATCCGGGCTCTTTGCTGGCCGTGGAAGAACACTGACATTCCTATCTTACAGGAAATCACACACAGAATGAACAGTATGGCTGGTGGCATTGTCATGCTAGAGGGTCATGTCAGGATGAGCCTGCAGGAAGGGTACCACAAGAGGGAGGAGGATGTCTTCCCTGTAACGCACAGCGTTGAGATTGCCTGCAATGACAACAAGCTCAGTCCGATGATGCTGTGACACACCGCCCCAGACCATGACGAACCCTCCACCTCCAAATCGATCCCGCTCCAGAGTACAGGCCTCGGTGTAACGCTCATTCCTTCAACAATAAACACGAATCCGACCATCACCGCTGGTGACACAAAACCGTGACTCGTCATTGAAGAGCACTTTTTGCCAGTCCTGTCTGGTCCAGCGACGTTGTTGCCGGTGATGTCTAGTGAGGACCTGCCTTACAACAGGCCTACAAGCCCTCAGTCCAGCCTCTCTCAGCCTATTATGGACAGTCTGAGCACTGATGGAGGGATTGTGCGTTCCTGGTGTAACTCGGGCAGTTTTGTTGCCATCCTGTACCTGTCCCGCAGGTGTGATGTTCGGATGTACCGATCCTGTGCAGGTGTTGTTACACATGGTCTGCCACTGCGAGGACGATCAGTTGTCTGTCCTGTCTCCCTGTAGCGCTGTCTTAGGCGTCTCACTGTACGGACTTTGCAATTTATTGCCCTGGCCACATCTGAAGTCCTCATGCCTCCTTGCAGCATGCCTAAGGCACGTTCACGCAGATGAGCAGGGATCCTGGGCATCTTTCATCTGGTGTTTTTCAGAGTCAGTAGAAAGGCCTCTTTAGTGTCCTAAGTTTTCATAACTGTGACCTTAATTGCCTACCGTCTGTAAGCTGTTAGTGTCTTAACGAACGTTCCACAGGTGCATGTTCATTAGTTGTTTATGGTTCATTGAACAAGCATGGGAATTAGTGTTTAAACCCTTTACAATGAAGATCTGTGAAGTTATTTGGATTTTTACGAATTATCTTTGAAAGACAGGGTCCTGAAAAAGGGACGTTTGCTGAGTTTATCTAGTTTATATATTTATAAAATATATATATTCATCCACATAAATGTCACAACTTTCACAAATGAGTATTAGAAACACCAAGAGTCAATATAATTGTATTCCATAGTTCTCTTTACACATTTCCAATACAATTGGAACTACCCTAAGTTACATTTGCAAACATTTTGCAAGTAATAAAACACAAAATATCATGCAAAGCAACTGAACTGATCCTAATTTGCTTTAGTAGTCATAGTTTCCAATCAGAGAAGAAGAATAGCGTAGCTACCACCACCTTGTGTACAAACACTTCACACTCTGGATTATTATAGTATCTGGGAAATTAAACATGGCACTAAAACCATGCTGCTGTGGAGGTGTGCTGTGTTTACTTCACTCACCCAGAGAGAAACACATACCATATCAGGTTGAGATATCCTGCAGTGCATAGCCCTCAGACACAGCTCCCTGTTCAATGCTTGTTCGGTACATAGTTTCATTACCTGAGCTGCTACAGGGCATCACCATATCACCACAAAGCCAAATGTCAGATTGTTTCAGTATCTCCCTCTGCATTTCAGGCTAAAATAATTCACATTATTGTGTAATGTGGCTTCGTGATTGCCTTTGTATTACAACATCGCTATTTTTTTATCATTACAGAAGTGATGGAAGTCAAATTGCTTTTGACAAATTTGTGGATGAAGCCAACCAAAACCATGAGAGATAGCTACAACCATCAGCAACAACGGCTGTGCTGCTCTTGAGGAACGACACAAAATAAATGAGCTTCGAAATGAGCAGAAAAGATAGCAGAGGGGCGGGGTGGAAAGACGTTTCCCATTCAATTGGATATAATGTTTTTTTCCCTCCTATACAGGATACCATGGAGAGAAAGAAAATTTAATAATACATTTTTTTCTGTTTTCCTCCAGTGTAAAATGGCCCTTTCCTATCGTGAAATCTAGTCATATCTTTCCACAGCTTGAATGACACTTTCCCAGTCTTGGTAGAGGCAGTGAAAGGTTGTTTGTTCTGCTAATTAACTTTATTACCCTGATAGCTCCCCACAGCCTTTGACGAAAACAATTACCATCCTTTTTTTCACTGGCAAAAATACTATTAATTAGAAATGGGGCCTGGTCCCTGCCATGTTAGCCTGCCATGTCCCCAAGCCCTCGAGCAGGATAGCATTACATTGTCAGTAGTAATTTAGCTCTCATCTGTCTCTGCTAATTATTGTCACATTCATCAAATTCATCAAGGAAAGTGCTCTCAGAAGGATTGCATATTTGCAGTTAATATAGCATAAACTGGTATTACCCATCACCACATTTGTGATGATGAGAGGGACACAACTTATTCATCCCTAATTAGAGCAAGCTGGGTAATTAATTATACATTCCGCCTTATTACTTCAGAGTCCCAGATATTGTTTGTAGAAAAACTGGAGAGGGAGAGAGGGAGAGAGGGGAAAGAGCAGGCAAAGCCACAAACCAGAGGGGAAAAGGGGGGTGACGTATTTTGTCATATGAGCTTTGCTGTAATTCCCACCTGACAAAAGACTCAGAATCAGTGGGGAAATTGCAACTTGTCAGCCGTCAAAAAAACTGTAGTAATAACTGATTAATGATCAACACCTGTGACAGATGCAATGCAAGGCGAGAGACATGCTTCACATAAATAGAGAAAGCTCATAACAAATTCAGTAACAAATTACATTTTTAAGACCGCACATAAGACAGTATAAAACGCTGGTAAGAAAGATGTTAGAATTTCAACAAAAATACTTAACCTAAGGGCCTCCCGACTGGTGCAGTGGTCTAAGGCACTGCATCGCTGTGCTTGAGGCATCACTACAGACCCGGGTTCGATCCCGGGCTGCATCGTTCTCGGCCATGATTGGCAATCCGATAGGGCGGCGCACAATTTATATTTTGTAAATGGTCGTACCTAGTTATAACCAGTTATAACCATAGGAATATACATAAGGTGCTCCATCTCTGCAGGTGATCTGTCTATCTGGTCAAAGTCACTGATGCATGTCCCCCTCCCCCCTCTGATGATACATTAATATTATCTCTCCAGAGAAATCTGGATAAAAATAAAAATGTCTAAAGATGTATTAAATAACTTCAAGGTGAATATACACCAATACAGCGGTCTATGTACAGTAACAGTCAAAAGTTTGGACACACCTACTCATCAATGGTTTATCTTAATTTGTACTATGAAGGATTTCCCACATATGCTGAGCGCTTGTTGGCTGCTTTTCCTTCACTCTGTGGTCCAACTCATCCCAAACCATCTCAATTGGATTGAGGTTGGGTGATTGTGGAAGCCAGGTCATCTGATACAGCACTCCAAACTGATCCACGCAGTCTCCTCTGAACAGTTGATGTTGAGATGTGTCTGTTACTTATTTATTTGGGCTGCAATTTCTGAGGCTGGTAACTCTCATGAACTTATCCTCTGTAGCCGAGTTAACTCTGGATCTTCCTTTCCTGAGAGTTTCATCGTAGTGCTTGATGGTTTTTGCGACTTCACAAAGTTCTTGACATTTTCCAGATTGACTGACCTTCATGTCTTAAAGTATTGATGGACTGACGTTTCTCTTTGCTTATTTAAGCTGTTCTTGCCATAAAATGGACTTGGTCTTTTACCAAATAGGGCTATCTTCTGTATACCACCCCTACCTTGTCACAACACAACTGATTGGCTGAAACGCATTAAGAAAGAAAGAAATTCCACAAATTAACTTTTAACAAGGCACACCTGTTAATCGAAATGCATTCCAGGTGAATACCTCATGAAGCTGGTTAAGATAATGCCAAGAGTGTGCAAACCTGTCACCAAGGTTACTTTGAAGAATCTCAAATATAAATATATTTTGATTTGTTTAACACTTTTTTTCTTACTACATGATTCCATTTGTGTTATTTCATTGTTTTGATGTCTATTCTACAATGTAGAAAATTATAAAAATAAAGAACAACCCTGGAATGAGTAGGTGTGTCTAAATTGTTTTACCTGTACTGTAGATTCAGATTGTATCTGAGCTTTGTATTGCAGTTCTATCAAATATTTATACAATTGGCAGACTGGATATTCACAAAACTAAGGTAATTTTGGTTTTGCACACAGTCATGCGATATGTGATATAGAAAAGTACAATCTTAGGCGAGTACATGGGAAGCTACAGTATATATCTCTGCAGATGATCTGTCTATCTATCTGGTCAAAATCACTTATACAGGTCCCCCTCCACCCTCTAGTGGTATGGATACTTGTAATTATGTGTCCTTAGAAACCTAGATTTAAATAAAGGCCTTATTTTTCAAAGGCAGAATTATATGCTTTTGTCTGGGGACAGAATTACCCTAAATTACTTGAATTAGTCCATATTGTTACAGAAATACTAAACAATTATTTAGATTTTTAAGAAAAAGTTGATTGACAAGGTCATGAAACATTTGAAGAATTTACTAAACCACCTTTTGGCTATGATCAAAAAAAATTGCCTCTGGAACCAAATGATGGTAGCTTGAGGGTTAAAATTACATCTTAAAAGTGTTTCAATTAGCTTTTTTTACCAACAGATCTACAAAACCTACTCCACATTTTCAAAGTAAAGTTATAAATAAATAATAATAATAAAAATGTCTTCACACACCAGAGTTAATACCTGGTGGAAGCACCTTTGGCAGCCATTACAGCTGTGACTCATTTTGAATAAGATTTTACCAACTTTGCACAACTCTTGGGGCCAAGTTAACAAACAGATCACTGAACGTTTCGAATCCCACCGTACCTTCTCCACTATGTAATCTGGTGCACCTCAGCCACGCTCAAGGTCCTAAACGATATCATAACCGCCATCGATAAAATACAATACTGTGCAGACGTTTTCATCAACCCGGCCAAGGTTTTAGACACTGTCAATCACCTCATTGTTATCGGCAGACTCAACAGCCTTGGTATCTCAAATGACTGCCTCGCCTGGCTCACCAACAACTTCTCAGATAGAGTTCAGTGTGTCAAATCGGAGGGCCTGTTGGCCTCTGGCAGTCTCTATGTGGGGGCCACAGGGTTCAATTCTCGGGCTGACTCTTTTCTCTGTATACATCAATAATGTCGCTCTTGTTGCTGGTGATTCTCTGATTAACAAACCTCCAAATGAGCTTCAATGCCATACAACACTCCTTCCGTGGCATCCAACTGCTCTTAAATGCAAGTAAAACTAAATGCATGCTCTCCAACCGATCGCTGTCCGCACCCGCCCGCCCGCCCGTCTAGCATCACTACTCTGGACGGTTCTGACTTAGAATATGTGAACAACTACAAATACCAAAATAGCCTCCATGTCAGCATCAGTGGTGTATAGGTGAGGACGGAGTCAAGCGCAGGAAACAGAACTGAGTAAAAAATAATGTACTTTACTCAGGAAAAATAAACAGTACAATAAGTCCACGTAGGGATAACAAACCCTAACACACAAGACTAACACAAAACAGGAACAATCACGCACAAAACATAGTGAGAACCAGAGGGATAAATAGGGAAATAATAATAATGTAATGGGAACCAGGTGTGTACAATACAGTCATAACAAATGGAAAAATAAATGTGGATCGGAAAGCCGGTGACAACGACCCCCGAACAAGGAGAGGCACCAACTTTGGCGGAAGTCGTGACACTCCAACACTGTACTCAGCAAATTGGATGTAGTCTATCACAGTGCCATCCGTTTTGTCACCAAAGCCCCATATACTACCCACCAATGCGACCTGTGTGCTCTCGTTGGCTAGCCCTCGCTTCATATTTGTAGCCAAACCCACTGGATCCAGGTCATCTATAAGTCTTTGCTAGGTAAAGCCCCTCCTTATCTCAGCTCACTGGTCATCATAGCAGCACAGTAGCACGCGCTCCAGCAGGTATATTTCACTGGTCATCACCAAAGCCAACTCCTCTTTTGGCTGCCTTTCCTTCCAGTTCTCTGCTGCCAATGACTGGAACGAATTGCAAAAATCACTGAATCTGGAGTCTTATATCTCTCTCCCTAACTTTAGCTTATCGAACATTGCACCTATACATAGCCCATCTGTCAATAGCCCACCCAACTACCTCATCCTCATATTGTTATTTATTTTTGCTCCTTTGCACCCCAGTATCTCTACTTGCACATTCATCCTCTGCACATCTATCACTCCATAATCTTGTGGCTGAATGGAAGCAAGTCCCCGCAGCAATGTTCCAACATGTAGTGGAAATTATCTGTCCTAATACTTTTGGATCTCACTGTATGTTCCCCGAAGAGTTATGCAAGATTGGTAGAATCTTATAAAAATAATTCACAGCTGTAATGGCTGCCAAAGGTGCTTCTATCAAGTATTAACTCTAGGTTGTAAAGAAATACACAATCAATATACCCCCCCCCCCAAAATATATATTAATTTGGAAAATATTTTATAATTTTTTCTTTTAGGTTGTGTAGATCGGTAGGAAACATAACAAATGTAATTATTTTTAGATTTAATATTAAGGCAGAAAATTGTGAAGACTGTGCAAGGGGTGGGTTGACTTTCACTAGCGACTGTACATGTATGTATGATCAAAAGTACTTCATATGTAAATGTGTGAGGACTGCATAACTTTGAATAAGGTTGAGCCTTCTTGCCCCCCCCCCCCCCCCCCCCCCACACACACACACACTTTTCTCATCATGACATATTTAATCAAAGCATTCAATAAAGCCAGGGAGAATCATCTCCCATCACTGTATCACTTAGCTGCCTGGGACAGTGCTAATAATAAGCCTTGTCTATCTCAGGCCAATGCTCATGTAATACTCAGACCAGGCGACATCCAGAACAACTCACCCCTAGGGATCCCTCTGTTCTAGTAGTAGTACTGCCATATGGGTTACATGTAATACTTTTGAGGTAGACTCCAGGAATTCAATCTTCCCAAAAATATTTTTCTGATGATTCCCATTGTTGAGGTAACAGAAAAAATGCATTTACATGTGTGAAACAGCAGCTTAATGTTTATTTTCTATTTTTTATCCATTCCAGAACTAATGGCCAAAGATACAAAAATGTTTCTTCCCTGACAGACTGTGGTTAACATGGGCGTAAAAAGATATATAGCCCTTCCCAATACCTTATAGCCTTAGCTAACCTGAGGTTACAAACAGGGCCTTAGCCAGGGTACAAGATTCTTTAAGAAAGTTGAAGCTCATTTACTGACTGCATTTCTATACAATTAAAAAACTTGAAGACGCTATTTGATGAAGAGCAAAAGCAAGCAAAAATGACCCCAGCTGCTATCACTTTGGTTGCTGTAGCAGAGAGTAGGCTAATTGTTACCATTTTATAACAAATTTCAGGCAAATCTACTCATTTTGCCATGGGTCAGAGAGAACATATTCCAGTTTAACAACAAATTTCCTGCAATTCTACACATTTTGTCATGACTTATGCCATGTTAATTTGATAGCTGAGTGAAAGTGACTAACTAAATCAATTGGGGCCCCCTGGAGGTCAGGGTCCCTGGACATGTGCCCTGCATGCCCGGGCGGTAATTTGGCCATGATTTCTACAAGTTTAGATAATCGTGTTAGTCTAGCCAGCTAATTTACAAATCTAAAACATGTTAGCTGACATGGGCTAATTGAGTGACTGTCAGTGAGTGACATAACAAGAGGAAAACTGCTGATGCACAACCACTTTTTGAAATTGCACCTTGTGTATTCTACCACTCTAACTCTCAACAGTAAATTGAGACTCTGACTGAGTACCCCACCCCCCTCAACATTTGAAAGAATTGCTGGCGTCCGGACCTCAGTGTCGTTATATGAAGCTAAGGCCCTGGCTACAACCCATTGCTGCAAAAATAGTGTAATTACGATTGATGGACTTTTCAATCTAGTGTGGAGATTACATCCTCCCAAAGCCTGTAATGAAGCAAGAGCAGCTCCAGAACTCTGGGAAGGAAGAGCGGCCTGTCAGAGTCCTGGAGAATGTCAGATTAAACTAACATGTGCCAGTCAATATTGGTACATACTGACCCTAGGTACCTTTGAAGCAAAACCATTAAGTCCAACATTTCCCCCTGAAAGTGTTTATCTGTAAGGATGGCTTACATGTCCTCTGAAGCAGATATTGAAACTGATTGGACAAATGGTAAAATACCAGACGGGACCACAAGACCAACCTCAGAAAATGGGGAGAAAAAAATCTTAATCTGCAACACAATGGTGCTCTCTTGAAACCCTATCATTTTCACTTCCAGTGGGTCTGCTGTCTGACTGTGAATGAAGTGAAAAGAACGGGATAGTGTCGAAAATTGGATCAGAGCTAACATTCGCTCATTTTTATCAGCAGCTACCAAAGGTCATCTGACATAATAGCTGATGAATTTAAACTCAGCGGATTTCATTTGCAATTTTCAATTTAGCAAGGCCTCCGAACCCCACTGCGATAAGAGCCTTCTCCTATCGTGGCCTGTCACAAACATCAAGGATCCGTGCAAGCCCACAGGAAGGGAAGAGGAGAAAGCGACATATCAAAAGAATTAAAGATAAGGTTGGTAGGGAGAAGAGGGTGTTACCATGTTTAAAAGTTGAGAAGTAAGTTAAGTAAATTGCATTTATAAGAAGCCACGATGAGGAGACCATATTTGACTATTTTCAGGTAGAGCTCAAAGGTTGTCATCTATTGAAATAACACACACAGTATAACTGGCTAATTAGTCTGCAGGTAAAACTACTCTTCCTTATCGAAATGAACAATGTACAGTATGACATGGTAGAGTCTGTATCTATTTAGTATATGATGGTGTCTGTCTGTATCCGTTATGTAAGTAATCGTAGTGTAAGGATGAGAATTGGATGTTCATCATTGATTACTAATGCCTGACCTGTGCCTATAAATTCATCTGTGTCACGTGAACTAATTGAGAAGGTGGTTGCATGTCTTGGAATATGAGCTCCCTTTGCTGTCTCCTGTCAAAGACGTATTTTTCTTATAGTCAAGGGTCCACTCTCCGAACGCTCCAAACGGCGCGTTACAGTAGCAATAGCCGTCAGTTACAACATAGCTTTACTTTCTAGTATTACAGTCTTACATCAGTATTTAATGGCTATGATTATTTTTTAAAACAGATGCATATCAAAGAGTAAATCAAATATAACTAATATGGTTATTGTGGCTGGAAGTTACTTTGAGGTGATTTAGGCATGTTATTTGGAGTATGTTAGCACGTTAATTGTTTTGAACAACTATGTTTAATACTAACCTGTAGCCAAGTAAAGAAAGCCAAATCTTGAGCTTATGACTCGCTATGTCCATTGACTCGATGTCCAGAGGGGGCGGAAGGACCTCAGGCACCTCACCTTCTTGAAGGGGACCAGCCACCACCGGCCTGAGGAGAGACACATGAAACGAGGGGTTAATACGATAATAAGTAGGAAGTTGTAACCTGTAACACACCTCGTTTATCCTCCTCAGGACTTTAAATGGCCCCACACACTGCGGCCCCAGCTTCTGGCAGGGCAGGCGGAGGGGCAGGTTTCTGGTCGAGGGCCAGACCCGGTCCCCCGGTGCGAACACGGGGGCCTCACTGCGGTGCTGGTCAGCGCTCTTCTTCTGCCGCCCCCCTGCCAGTCTCAGCGATTCCTGGACGGCTTTCCAGGTGTCCTTTGAGCGCTGTACCCATCCTCCACCGCAGGAGCCTCGGTCTGGCTCTGATGCCATGGGGCCAGGACCGGCTGGTAGCCCAACACACACTGGTAGGGAGACATGTTCGTTGAGGAGTGGCGGAGGGAGTTCTGAGCGAGCTCAGCCCAAGGAACATACCTCGCCCACTCACCTGGCCGGTCCCGGCAATATGACCGCAGAAACCTGCCCAAATCCTGGTTTACTCACTCCACCTGCCCATTACTCTTGGGGTGGAAACCCGAGGTCAAGCTGACCGATACTCCCAGCCTCTCCATAAACTCCCTCCAAACTCGACGTGAATTGGGGGCCCCGATCAGAAACTATGTCCTCAGGCGCCCCGTAGTGCCGGAAGACCTGGGTAAACAGGGGCTCCGCAGTCTGCAGGGCCGTAAGGAGACCGGGCAACGGGATGAGACGGCAGGACTTAGAAAACCAATCCACAACAACCAGGATCGTCGTACTTCCCTGGGACGGGGGAAGGTCGGTGAGGAAGTCCACCGACAAGTGTGACCACGGCCGTTGTGGAACGGGGAGGGGCTGTAACTCCCTTTAGGCAAGTGTCGAGGAGCCTTGCTCTGAGCGCACACCAAGCAGGAGGAGACATAAAATCTCACGTCCTTAGCCAACGTGGACCACCAGTATCTCCCCCTAAGACTCTGCACTGTCCTCTCGATGCCAGGATGGCCCGAGGAGGGTAGAGTATGATCCCAATGTATTAATTTATCACAGACCCCCCTCTGCACTTACTGAGCCCCTGCTGGACACTGAGGGGGGGCAGGCTCTAACCGTGATGCCTTCTCTATCTCCGCGTCCGCCTCCCATACTACTTGTGCCACAAGACATGAAGGTGGAAGGATGGGGGTCGGCTCGAAGGACCGCTCCTCGGTATCATAGAGGCGGGACAGCGCGTCGGCTTTAGTGTTTTGGGAGCCTGGCCGGTACGAGATGGTGAAGCGAAACCTGGTAAAGAACATGGCCCATCTAGCCTGACGCGGATTCAGTCTCCTCGCTGCCCGAATGTACTCGAGATTACGATGCTCAGTCCAGATGAGAAAAGGGTGCTTAGCCCCCTCAAGCCAATGTCTCCACACCTTCGGAGCCTTGACTACAGCTAATAACTCCCGGTCCCCCACGTCATAGTTGCGCTCTGCCGGACCGAGCTTCTTCTAAAAAAAAGCACAAGGGCGGAGCTTTGGTGGCGCGCCCGAGCGCTGGGACAGCACGGCCCCTATCCCAGCCTCGGACGCGTCCACCTCCACTAGGAATGCTAAAGAGGGGTCCGGATGCGCCAACACGGGCGCATTGGTGAACAGCTCCTTCAGACGACTGAAAGATCTGCCCGCCTCTGCTGATCAACGCAAGCGCGCCGGACCTCCCTTCAGCAGTGAGGTAATGGGAGCAGCCACCTGACCAAAACCCTGGATAAACCTCCAGTAGTAATTGGCAAACCCTAAAAACAGCTGCACCTCTTTCAAGATGGTCGGAGTCAGCCAATTACGCACAGCTGTAACGCGGTCACACTCCATCACAACCCCGGAGGTGGAAATACGATAACCCAGGAAGGAAACGGCCTGTTTGAAGAACACACATTTCTCGGCCTTGACATACATGTCATGCTCCAGTAGTCGCCCAAGTACCTTATGTACCAGAAACACGTGCGCTGCGCGTATGGCAGAATAGATCAAGATGTCATCGATGTACACTACCACTCCCTGCCCGTGCAGGTCTCGGAGAATCTCGTCTACGAAGGATTGGAAGACGGCTGCAGCATTCTTCAACCCATATGGCATGACGAGTTACTCATAATGGCCAGATGTAGTACTAAATACGGTTTTCTACTCATCTCCTCCCCGGATACGCACCAGATTATACGCACTCCTCAGGTCCAGTTTTGTGAAGAAGCGTGCCCGTGAAATGATTCCACCGCCGTAGCGATGGAAGGTAGTGGGTAACTAAACCCCACTGTGTTAGAATTTAGACCTCGATAATCAATGCACGGACGCAGACCTCCCTCCTTCTTCTTCACAAAAAAGAAGCTCGAGGAGACGGGTGATGTGGAGGGCCGAATGTACCCCTGTCCCAGCGATTCAGCGACATATGTCTCCATAGCCACTGTCTCCTCCTGGAACAATGGGTACACGTGACTCCTAGGAAGTGCAGTGTTCACCAGGATGTCTATCGCGCAGTCCCCTCGACGATGGGGTGGTAATTGGGTCGCCTTCCTCTTACTGAAGGAGATAGCCAAATCGGCATATTCAGAGGGAATGGGCACGGTGGAAACCTGGTCTGGACTCTCCACCGTAGTCGCACCAACGGAAACTCCTATACACCTGCCTGAACACTCCTCTGACCACCCTCTAAGAGCCCCCTGTCGCCATGAAATCACCAGGTTGTGATGAGCCAGCCAGGGAATTCCCAACACCAGTGGAAACGCAGGTGAATCGATAAGGAACAGACTAATCCGCTCCTTATGACCCCCCTGCGTTACCATGACCAGTGGCACCGTGGCCTCCCTGACCACTCCTGACCTTAATGGTCGGCTATCTAAGGAGTGCAGGGGGAAAGGTAGGTCTAACGACACCAGGGGAATCCCTAGCCTTAACGCGAGCCCACGATCCATGAAGTTCCCAGCTGCGCCTGAATCGACTAGTGCCTTATGCTGTAGAGAGGGAGAAAACCCAGGAAAAGAGGTTAACACAAACATATGACCGACAGGAAGCTCTGGGTGAGTCTGGTGCTGACTCACCTGGGTTGACCGAGTAGTGCTCCGCCTGCCCTCCCGAATGGACATGTCTATGAGTTCATCCAAGGTGAGGGTGGTGTCCCGACACGCTAGCTCCCTGCGGACGTCCTCCCTGAGGCTACATCGGTAGTGGTCCATCAAAGCCCTGTCGTTCCACCCCGCTCCTGCGGCCAAGGTCCGGAACTCCAGGGCAAAGTCCTGCGCGCTCCTCGTCTCCTGTCGCAGGTGGAACAGCCGTTCACCAGCCGCCCGACCCTCTGGTGGGTGATCGAACACAGCTCAGAATCGGCGGGTGAACTCGGGGTAGTGATCCCTCGCCGAGTCAGGGCCATTCCACACTGCGTTAGCCCACTCCAGGGCTCGTCAAGTCAGACAGGAGACGAGGACGCTCACGCTCTCCTCCCCTGAGGGAGTAGGATGGACGGTCGCCAGGTATAATTCCAGTTGGAGGAGGAACCCCTGACACCCAGCCGCCGTCCCATCATACTCCCTGGGGAGCGCCAGACGCAGGGCCCCGGAGCCGGATGCTGAAGCAGGGGTAGGTGGTGCTGGTGGAGGGTGCGCTGGAGATGAGGTGGGAAGGCCACTCCTCTCCTATCGGTACATCCTCTTCATCATCAGATCCATTGCCGATTCTATTCGGTGGAGAATGGTGGTGTGACGGAGGACCCTCTCCTCCATCATTCTATTCGGTGGAGAATGGTGGTGTGACGGAGGACCCTCTCCTCCATCGATGGGAGAGGAGGTGCGGCTGCTCCTGCTGATTCCATAACAGAAAGTGCGGGATTCTGTCACGGCTGACTGGGTGTGTGAAGTAAGAATCAGGTGCAGAGAGCAGAGAGTTCCAAAGGGAAAAGTGCACTTTAATCTGGCACCAAAATACAATGCCCAAAACACAGGGTACGCGCTCCGGAGCACTAACACACCCAACGACACAACACGTAACACAAAATGAATCCCGCACAAAACAAGGGCGGGTTTACTAGGCTTAAATAAGGAAGCACATCAGGAAAACACAATTAGACACAGTTGCAACTAATAAGACAAAACAAACAGAAAAAGGAAAAGGGATCGGTGGCGGCTAGTAGGCCGGTGACGACGACCGCCGAGCACCGCCTGAACAGGCAGGGGAGCCAACTTCGGCGGGAGTCGTGACAGACTCCAAGGATGTCCTATGTTATCCATAAGAAAGGGTAAACTTGTATTGCGGGTGAATAGTCATAGTATAGCCTCATAATATTACATGATATTCTCATCCTTCACTAAAACTTAATGCAGCGCAACATGGAGCCATATATTATCCAGACATATTATCCTGAACGAGGATCTCTGCCAAGGAATCCAAACAAAATACTCCCATCAAATTCTATTCAAAGCTGGTAAGGGACACCTGACTGTCCTAGAGACGAGGAAGCAATCCGGCAGGAGGCTGAGTGAATAGGAGAGAGCCACTCATAGGCACTTAGCAGAGATGCCGGGCCTAGTAAGGGATGGAAATCGCAGAGAACAGCTGTGACTAATACCGTCTTGTAAGTGCTAGACCCAAAGAAAATGTGGAGTGCTTCAGAACAATCCTGAACATAAAAAATAGAGAGAAAAAAAGATTTATCTAACAGGAAAAATATGTACAATTATGGCCCTGATTGAACTCTACTTTGGATTTAATGGCTGCCAAATTGTACCAGAGTGGCTTAGGATGTTGAAGTCGATGTTAAAACAAAGGGATTCACTCAACATCTATTCAATATTATATAATGTGCAGGGTAGATCATAGAATTGGAGCATTGGACATCTATGATGACAACACTAATGTATTATAGTCCAGTATAAGAGAAGTGACTGAGTAGTAATATGTCTTCATTAAGCCGATACAATGCTGAAATACATTCAATCATGTATCATACAGTATGAATGCTCCATCTCCAATGTAATCCACTACTTAAATGGAAAAATTAAATGGACAAATACGTAATGACCTTGAAAGAAATAGCTCTTCAGTTGTGGTATTCTTCCCCGTGTTTGTCAAATTATCACAGTGTTGTGTGTGTGCACGTGTGCAAAACAAAAAGATGGCTCATCTACACGAGCCAGGGACAACGTGGTTGGATGCAGCAAAAACTGGGACGTGTGACAAGTGTCTTCATCTTGCATTAATTGCTCAAATTGAAGCTTTGCCACATCTCTCCAAGCTAGATGGTGCTGCGGGGTCCCTTTGATATGATAATGGTATGCTTCTTAGCAGAGGAAAATGCAAATTGCAGGCGGTAATTTGGTGGCATGCACCTGCCGACACAAGACTCTTCTCTGCCTTGCCATGGCCGAAGTTCCAGCCACACACAAACGCAGCCCACTGGCGAAATTACACTCAGTCACCAACAGACACTCCCTCTCCCAGTATTGAACACCAGCTCTGGTCTACATTTAGATTTTTCATGTTCAGTCAACAATACCAAACCACCACACACTGTCAAAATTTTCTAAAAAGGTGTCATGACATACAATTATATATTTGTAATACTGTGTGTAGTCTTCATTTCAACTTCCAGTGAGATGCTGTTGTGCACCTCAGAGCTGTGTTTGAACCATGATCATCTCCAGACAGGAAACCCACATGGTTCAATGAATAATGGCTCCTCTCCAACTTCTCTAACAAACCTTTTTGCTGCAAAATCTAAATGTGAACACATTGTTCAAGTAGCATTTTGCCAAACGGTGCCAAGCTCATCTTTGAACGGTTGTTCCAAGACAAAGTGATGTGGTTCATGTTCCGGATACTAGCCGAATGTTTGAAATGTGAAAAATGAAAATACAGAATTAGTCAAATACTCATAGTCCTCAGCATGTGCTTTCCCTTACTCCAAACACATCACAGTCACATGATGTCAATGGCTGCTCTGCCTCATACTCATGTGCATTAGAAACAATAGTGTTGGTTCATCTCTGACACCAGTTCATATTTGCCTCACAACAACTAGGCTCTAAATGTAACTCATTTAAGCAGGAATACTAGTCTTTCCATTAAAATGCATCTACAATGAAACTGTAAATTAAACATTTAGTCAAACATCACTGGTCATCCAAGCCATCTCAGGACAGTTGTATGATGCAATTATTTGGGCTCTGACACCCAAAGATACAAGTGGGCATTTCCATGTAAAGGACCCATGAGCACCAACATGTAAAGTTTATAGGAGCATGTCAAATTTGGTGTTAAATGAAAGCTAAAGTCTATATATTTGGGAAATGAAGGCATACTGTATACATTGCATTCGGAAAGTATTCAGTCCCCTTCACCTTTTCCACATTTTGTTATGTTACAGCCTTATTCTAAAATTGATCGAATAGTTTTTTCCCCCATATTAATCTACAAACAATACCCTATAATGACAAAGCAAAAATGTGACTCGTTTCAGGAAACTAGGTGCATGTCGCGCGTCACTACTTCACAGGAGAGCCATTTGAAAATAAACTTTATATTTTTTAATCAAAATGTGTTTTTTGGCAGAAATGCCTTCTGGAACATGTGAACTTTCATGCACCTTATTAACAAACTTGTATGACATCTGTAAATACAAATAAAATTGTTAAATTACGAGCCTAGTTGGTCTAGCCACTGAAAAAAACATCAACCTTCCCGCTATCCATGATTGGCTGAGATAATGAGTGGGCTGGACATGCCGAGAGGTCGAGTTTTGAAATCAGTGGAATTAGGGTATGATAGCTAAGGAGATGGAAAAAACACCTGTCTCTGGATTACATCTTCAAACTAAGGGCAAGCATTGCAACCGTGGAGAAGCATCCATCCATGTATATGGGTAAAATAGTCTAGCTAGCTACATTTTCAAATATTACACGTTTCTAATTTTGTCAGAAAGTTGTTTTCATTTCAAGTTAAAGTGTACTGTTAGCTAGCTAGGTAACGTTAGCTGGATGGCTTGCTAGTTAACGTTACGCGCATGATCTGTGTCATAATAATATTCATATCTCAGAGCCATTTGCTTTGCTAGTTATAGCCTAATGTTAGCTAGCTAACATTGAACCTGGTTGGTTAGCTACCTGCAGATTCATGCAGGATAGTTATGTTATGAGTTGGGATTATGGTTCATTGTTTAGCTAGCTAGCTACATGTCTTAACAAAAGACTCCACTATGCAAGTAACCACTTCAATAGAATGCTAATGATATCACTGCAACAACTGTTGATAGACGTAGCTGGTAAATTTGCTCTGGCTATCTAATCCGATTTCAGAGCACTCTCATCTGAGTGTGCCAAAAAGCAGAATAACTGATGAATTTACGAATGCTCAACACCTGTTGAATATGAACGGTGTTAGTAAACGTTGGCAAAAAAAGCATTAAAAAATGTTGCCAGCAGCACAGTTGCAGTCACCAATGCTCTGGATAAAATAAAAACAGCCCAACCAGCTCTGTTAGGGTGAATAAAATGGTCAGAGTGATCTGTTCTTTCATTTCTGTCTGGAAGTAGCTAGCAAGCTAACCAACATTAGCCAGTTAGCTTGGTTGCTTGACTGCTGTTGTCAGGACAGAGCGATCAGATCAACACTACTCCTCGACCAGAGCATCTAGTATACGCTGTGAATTCTCAGAGAGTGAAATGCATTGAATTTACGAACGAACAATCTGACAACGCTTTTACAGGCGGGGCTATAGCTTAAGAGGGTGTGAATGATGCTGAATGGGTGAAGATAAAGAAGAGCTCTCCAGAGGGTGTACCAAAACATTCAAAGGCCATTTTCTCAAAAGTGAGGTTACAAGTTTATCAACTTTCAACGCAGAATTACTTTCCCATGGTTCCTCAACTATAGTGTATGATATACCATTTTCTAGCTCTTTCTCTACCTTTATCCAATGTAAAAAAAAAACTACAAAAGACAGAATCGAGCCAGTCGGTCACAAATATGTTTTTAGACATTTTTGAAAAACAAAAATATATATATATATATATTTTCCTAAGTATTCAGACCCTTTACTCAGTACTTTGTTGAAGAACCTTTGGCAGCGATTACAGCCTCGAGTCTTCTTGGGTATGACGCTAAAAGCTCGGCACACCTATTTGGGGAGTTTCCCCTATTATTCTCTGCAGATCCTCTCAAGCTCTGTCAGGTTGGATGGGGAGCGTCCCTAAGCAGCTATTTTCTGGTATTTTAAAGAGAAGTTCGATTGGGTTCAAGTCTCTCTGGCTGGGCCACTCAAAGACATTCAGAGAGTTGTCCCCAAGCCACTCCTGTGTTGTCTTGGCTGTGTGCTTAGGGTCGTTGTCCTGTTGATAGGTGAACCGTCATCTCAGTCTGAGGTCCTGAGCACTCTGGAGCAGGTTTCCATCAAGAATCTCTCTGTAGTTTTCTCCGTTCATCTTTCCCTCGATCCTGACTAGTCTCCCAGTCCCTGCCGCTGAAAACCATCCCCACAGCACGATGCTACCACCACCATGTTTCACCGTAGAGATGGTGCCAGGTTTCCTCCAGACATAAAGACGGGCATTCAGGCCAAATAGTTAAATCTTGGTTTCATCGGACCAGAGAATCTTGTTTCTCATGGTCTGAGTGTCTTTTAGGTGCCTTTTGGCAAACTCCAAACGGACTGTCGTGCGCCTTTTACTGAGGAGTGGCTTCCGTCTGGCCACTCTACCATAATGGCCTGATTGGTGGAGTGCTGATAAGATGGTTGTCCTTCTGGAAGGTTCTTCCATCTCCACAGAGGAACACTGGAGCTGTATCAGAGTGACCGTCGGGTTCTTGGTCACCTCCCTGACCAAGTTCATTCTCCTCTGATTGCTCAGTTTGGCCCGGCAGTCAGCTCTAGGAAGAGTCTTGGTGGTTCCAAAATTCTTCCATTGAAGAATGATGGAGGCCACTGTGTTCTTGGGAACCTTCAATGCTGCAGACATTTTTTGGTGCCCATACCCTGATCTGTGCCTCGACACAATCCTGTCTCTGACCTTTACGGACAATTCCTTCGACCTCATGGCTTGGTTTTTGCTCTGACATGCACTGTCAACTGTGGGACCTTATAAAGATAGGTGCGTGCGTTTCCAAATCATGTCTAAATTGAATTTACCACAAGTGGACTCAAATCAAGTTATAGAAACATTTCAAGGATGATCAATGGAAACAGGATGCACCTGAGCTCAATTTCGCGTCTCATTGCAAAGGCTCAGAATACTTATGCAAAGAAGATATTTCTGTTTTTTTATTTAATAAATTTGATAATTTAAAAACCTGTTTTCACTTTGTCCATACGTGGTATTGTGTATAGATTGATGAGGAAAAACATTTATTTAATCCATTTTAGAATAAGGCTGTAATGTAACAAAATGTGGAAAAAGTCAAGGGGTCTGAATCCTTTCCGAATGCACTGTATATGTTTTTCATTTTTCATCCTAAAAATTTGGAATAAGCCAAGGCTTTGATTTCTGGTCACACAGATGGAAAAAGTCTTAGAAGGTATTAGAAATAGGTCAAAACACAATCATGTTGAAGTAAAGGGTGAACACCAGTCGTGTGATCTTTTGGCCCAGACGCATACAGTATACATACCAGTGTGTTACTGGCTTTACTTGTTTTGGGGATCCAGGCCACTTACTTTAACTCCAACCAAGTTGTAGAAACATCTCAAGGATGATGAATGGAAACAGGGTGCACCTGAGCTCAATTTCCAGCCTCATAGCAAAGGGTCTGAATACTTATGTAAATAACGTATTTGTTTTTATTTTTATACTTTTGCTGATTTTAAAACCTGTTTCACTTTGTCCATACAGGGTATTGTGTGTAGATTGATGAGAAAAAAAACATTTCTTTAATCCATTTTAGAATAAGGCTGCAATGTAACAAGATGTGGAAAAAGTGAAGGGGTCTGAAACCTTTCCGAATGCACTGTATAATCAAAGAAATAAGCAAAGGCTTTGATTTCTGGTCACACAGGTGGAAAAAGTCTTAGAAGGTATAAGTTGCCACCCTTTGCCTTGATGACAGCTTTGAACACTTTTGGCATTCTCTCAACCAGCTTCATGAGGTAGTCACCTGGAATGCATTTCAATTAACGGCACTACCGTGTTAAAAGTTCATTTGTGGAATTTTTTTATTTCTTAATGCATTTGAGCCAATCAGTTGTGTTGTGACAAGGTACATTTTTAAATGTAACCTTCATTTAACTAGGCAAGTCAGTTAAGAACAAATTCTTATTTACAATGACAGCCCCTAAGGTAGGGGTGGTATACAGAAGATAGCAGATTCCATATTATGGAAAGAAGAGCTCAAAAAAGCAAAGAGAAACAACAGTCCATCATTACTTTAAGACATGAATGTGAGTCAATTTGGAAAATTTCAAGAATTTTGAAAGTTTCTACAAGTGCAGTCGCAAAAACCATCAAGCGCTATGATGAAACTGTCTCTCACGAGGACCGCCACAGGAAAGGAAGACCCAGAGTTACCTCTGCTGCAGAACATAATTTCATTAGAGTTACCAGCACCTTAAAATTTGCCCAAATAAATGCTTCACAGAGTTCAAATAACAGACACATCTCAACATCAGCTGTTCAGAGGAGACTGCGTGAATCAGGCCTTCACTGTCGAATTGCTGCAAAGAAACCACTAGTAAAGGACACCGATGAAGAGACTTGCTTGGGCCAAGAAACACGAGCAATGGACATTAGACCGGTGAAAATCTGTCCTTTTGTCTGATGAGTCCAAATTTGAGATTTTTGGTTCCAAACGATGTGTCTTTCTGAGACACAGATTAGGTGAATGGATGATTTTCGCATGTGTGGTTCCCATCATGAAGTATGGAGGAGGAGGTGTGATGGTGTGGGGGTGCTTTGCTGGTGACACTGTCTGGAATTTATTTAGAATTCAAGGCACACTTAACCAGCACGACTACCACAGCATTCTCAAACGATACGTCATCCCATCTGGTTTGTGCTTAGTGGGACTATCATTTGTTTTTCAACAGGACAATGACCCAACCCACCTCCAGGCTGTGTAAGGGTTATTTGACCAAGAAGGAGAGTGATGGAGTGCTGCAGAAGAGCAAACATGTGTAGAATACAGTATAATGTAATATACTCTACAGGACTGTACTGTACTTTACTGTACTGTAGTGAACTAAACCCTACACTACTTTTCTTAACTATATTGTACTGTGCTCTACTGTATTGTACTGTTCTGTATTGTACTTAACAATATTCTTCTTGTCTTTACTTTACTGTACTGCACCCTACTGTACTGTACTCTACTGTACTCTACTGTACTGCCCAAACGTGGGAAACATAGATGTCTATGATTGGGGGGGCTTTACTTGGCTTATCGTGCTCTAGCGACTCCTTGTGGCGGGCCAGGCGCCTGCAGACTGACCCCGGTCGTCAGTTGAACTGTGTTTCCTCCGAGAGATTGGTGCGGCTGGCTTCCGGGTTAAGCGGGCGGGTGTTAAGAAGCACGGCGGGTCATGTTTCAGGGGATGCATTACTTAATCTTGCTTGGCATATATTTTAAAGTGAAAAAGTGAGTCTTAGAGTCACTCTGTTACCGTGGAATTGCCCAAGTGTTCCTGGGAATCTGGTAAACTGGGACAGTTACTGGAACAGCAGCTGAGTCATTTTCCCTTCGCAACCACTGGAGGTGGGAAGAAGAGAAAGAGGGACTGTGACTGACAAAGACAATCTTGATGTGTCATCTCCTCTCCCCTTTGGCCCCACAACCCAACCACAGACATTCTCATTCAGTCCCGAAGCCAAGTCTGTGACCGTAAACCAAGCCCCCCACCACATAATCCCCCAGTCTCCCTGCCTCCTATTTGTCCATATTAACCACTCGTGCTCTGGCCAGGACCACCAAAACAAGTAAAGCCAGTAACACACTGGTGTGTATACTGTATGTGTCTGGGCCACCAGAACACACATGGCTGGTGTTCACTCGACTGCCACCATACCTGGCACAGATAACCCACTCAGCCTGGCATATCAATGCAATGTCAAAATAATAGATAGCAGCACATTACACAGCCATTATCCCAGGGCAACTGTGAGATTATAATGTATGTAGGTACTGTACTTTGCAACCAGATGTCTTAGTATGGGCAGTTGCATAGTTTCTTACCATATACTGTACATTCAGTTTGTCTAAAGAACTTGGATGAAAATACTGCCAATGTCATGAACTATTAATAGTGGATCAATGTGGAATTATGTCATAATGAGTCTTCCCTGTGGAGGGCGGTTGAGCTTGGGGACCCTCTCTGCTGCCAAAACACCATTCTCAAACTTGGGAGCAAAACAATGTCCACCAGTCAAGCCTGGTTCACAGAGCAGCCTCACAAACAGGAGGCCCCATTGCATATTAATGGCACTCTAACTATGCCATAGGTCAGGCCAGTGATTCAGACCCGGCCTGATCATTATCTAAGCTCTCCCTACCAGTGGAGATCCGGCCCGGACAGGCCTCATTAGAGAAATGTTTGTCCCCAAGTTTGGGGGGCAGGGGGGGGGGAGTGTGTTGTGGTTGATAAATGGTTCAGTGTCTTGTGCCAAGCATAATATTTCTGTCACCTCCTTGCCAAATGTTGGAGGCACATGTTCAGGAGCAAAATAAATGTTTTATGTCAGTACCTTCGAGATAATGTTCACAGCACGTACCTAAACTTTTGCTATGCATAATTTCTCCCTGTCCTTGTGCAACATTTTCTTTCAGGAAGCTGAAGACATTGGCACACTATAGGCTACACAACAGATTCAGATGCATATATACGACATGCCCCCACTGATATATGACCATTTGTAGGACAATACTTCTTACACTGGCAGATGAATGAAGGAAGCAGGTTTTTAAATTACAAATGGCCCTCATCTCTCTAGGTCTGCATTGGTTAACAAGATAGCATTCATGAGTCTGCAGAACACAAAATGCTTGGCCATACAAACTTCTCTCACACAGCCAACAGCATCTTTTCCTGTCATTTAATGGTGTTATGAAGAGAACCATCAAGGCACATCTGTAGAGCTGGTAGATGTTGCTCTATTGTTCCTACAGTAAAAGATAGAAAGTCAATCATTTGACAGGCTGCTCCCGTTCTTGTGCTCTGACAGACTCACCACAACAAAGACAGACAAACAAAGTGACAGTCAGCTTTTTGCAGCATGATGAGAGAATGCTGTAGTAAAAGGTTCTCTCGCTATTGCAATGCTGTCCAAAAACAACAAAATACTCCACCAGGGTTTGTACTTTTATGTTTATGGCAAATACCTATACGGAGTGATTCTATTATGATAAATGTCATAAAATATGCCAACAAATGTTTTAGATGTCAAAATAATAGCATTTTCGGTGGTTTATTTTGTTGATACACTCCAAGAAAGTGCTTATGTAAATACAGACCAATAAGTGGGCCCTATGCTTCTGTAAGACGCAGGATGCAAAAGAGAGCGGGGGTTAAACCTACAAAATTGAAATATTCACGAGGCCAGTATTTCCGAATCCTAGCAACAGTGGCGGTTATTTTGGCGGCCCAGCGTGACATCCACTGAAGTCACAGCCCAACGGTGGATTAATGGCCTGAGTGATGAAGCTTGGGAGCAGACTGGTGATGCTGGCACGCTGCCCTTTCCTTGCCCACATATGCGACGACAGGGTCATTCCTGTCCCACTACCCTGAATGAAAGGGCCCCTTCTTACTTGACTGCAATGGTTGGTGTACTGCCCCTTTCAGGGCCCAAGGCTGACTGTCAGTTTGAATGCAACAAATTGGTACATTCTCAGAATGATAATTAGTGCAGCCATGAACATGCCATTGTCTAACATGCATAATGAAGGAACTGCCTTCTGGTTACGTGACTGACTTATGACACCTTTAACGTTACTGACCGAATGCAAGTTAGAGGAAACCATGTCTTTCCGAAAATATTTTAATAAAATTTGAGATTCCCATGACTATTATTCTTCATATTATGGTCACATATTACGGCCACTGGGCAGAACTGTTTCAACTCTATATTGATGTCTCCATTTTCAGTCACTGATTTCGCTGCAGTTCTTATTTATGTTTCAGCTCAAATATGGTCCTTTATCTGTCTGAATGGAAGTATGAACCCTCTGGACTTTAATCAAGGTTCAAAGCAGAGAGAAAAGTCTCCCTAAAGCTCCACATTTACCGTCATACTGTAGCTTTCAGATCAACAAGTCAATAGTCAAAGGAACATAGGAGAGCTGAAGGTGATAGCTTAGAATAATCCTCTTACTGGATTTCTGTGCAGGTAAGGAAATGGTCCTGGTTAGAATAATCAATCTCTGAGGGTAATTATCTCAAAATGTGCCATGGAATCTATCTGGCCAGTTCTTAGGGGTATTTTAATAATACATACTTTAGGAAATGCATTGCTTCATACTTACAGATGACTGACAGACAGTGTGTTAGAGATACAGTTTAAGTAATGAGGTCGTATTTTCATTCATGCTAGAAAATTCATGCTGCAATGCATAATCTCATGGTGTACACAATTCAGTCGAAAATCCGAATGTATTATTCTATGTGTTGGATTCAACAAAAGAGTCAATTTTAAGGAGACTTTTGAGTGGCCTGGCATATGAATGAAAAATAATTAACTATGGAATGTGATTCTGCAAACTTGTATGTGTTTTAGTGGACCCCTTTCAAGCCACAGTAAGTGTTTATGTGTTTGCCAACATCATATACTGTACCAAGAGCTGTTGAGGTATAGCTATGGTACACAACCATATTGTTTTTGCTTTTGATGACTTGAATGATTCATGCAGTCCTAAATATTACATGAATTATTTTAGTACGTGTCAATGCTTTCAGCATTTCAATTTTCAGCATACTGTATCTTACTGGGTTTTTCTTTTTTTAAAGCTTGAAAGTAGCCTAATCAATTCAGAAAAATGCAATTCCATTTTTGCAAAAATGTCACAAGAACTTTTTCTTCTTGTCAACAGTCAAACAGACAACATCTGTAGGAGGCGAACATCATTACTAATTTGCCCAGCATGAATGATACTGAACCTGTTTCCATGGTAATACATTTCCATTGCTTTCTTCCTAGAAACCCTGAACAGTGTCTGAGCCCTGAACACATTTCTCCCAGCACCTTTGACTAACGCTTTGTGTTGGAAAATGGTACCTCTTGCATGTACCACCCAAATCAAATCATACCCAACAAGTTTTAAAAGTTTGATTTTCATTGTAATCTAAAGAAATTGGGGGTAATATTGCAATATGAAATTAAGTTCAATATGTACACATCAAGAAATAAGTTAAATGTCAATATCAGTACAACTATCTATATTGCTATTTTTGTAGAATAACCCATTCCTGGTGTCTTCATAGAGATGTGATATACCACTGACAACATGATCTGACTTGAGTAGTCTCAGGGGAGATATAAAGCCAGCACACAGCCATGCCCACACAATATAATCACAACTGTTATGGTTATATCTAATAGCCATATCAAACCCATTTGCTATGTTCTCTAATGGTGACAAACTGCCAGTAATTACTGATTAAATCCCCTGCCCATCACTCCTTCCTGGTCTGCTATCTGAGGGGGGTTGGAGGAACGGCTCTGGCAGCTACATGACAGAGTGCCCCCTTCTGGTGTTAGGTAGAGGGAGCAAAAACACAGGAGCTTATTTGAAAATACATCTTACATAACACCATGTAGCATCCTTCCTCTGTTGCCTTCATCTAACAGGATTCAATAGGAATGACAGAGCTTCAGCCACTCCAACACCAACAAACAGCCCGCCACAGAAATGAACATTGGTATTAGTAGGTATGTGTCTCTTCTAATCTCATCTGATAACTCTGGGCTAGTTCAGTTGAATACACCTGCATTAGGATATCAATTATAATTATTAGGCTGTACGAGGAGTGAATAATAAAAACATATTTTGTTTATTACCAGCTTACCATTCTCTTACCAAATACCATCAACATCTATTGAATTGTACCGTATCCTGCTTGGCATAATTCTTTATCTGCGAATAATGTTCCACTCTCAATTTGAGCATATTATAAATCTATTATAACAATTGTATTTTCCATATGGGGTGCAGGAGTTCAAGAAAGGAGCAAACATTCTCTTCATTTTGTCAGAGGCAGTCTCAGCTGTTTGTGCCTTGCCATTCTGACATCGGGTATAAAAGACAAGCAAGCGGTTTGCGACTTCACACGCCACAAAATAAGAAGACGAAAAAGCAAACCTTTTTTTTTCTAATCCAGAGTTTATGGGGCAGAGATCAGGAATAAGTGCTACTCTACAACATGCTGAGCCCCGGGAAAAAAATTAATTTCACATTCTTTAATTTTCAGAGTAAAATGGACAGCCATTTCAGGTCGAATAATTGTTTGAACCAAGGATTTTATCATTAATCCAGGAGGGCTGGCAGATCCGGGGTCACACTGGGGGTTGATTAGGTACGAGGCGCACAAAGCTCTCTTCAGTCGATGCCATTGAAAAGAAGCAAGTAATTTAGATTCAGAATTGGTTTAGGACTGTGAAGCTCCCTCCATTATAGAACATTTTCAATTTCAGCCTCACAATAAACATCAAGCTTGCCAAGGAAATTACAACATTTGATAATGTACTGGAGGAGATAGGTGGGTCTTGACAAGAGGACACAACCCAAGGCTTCAGCAAAATAAATCCTTTAGATATGGGGTCTCGTTTGACTTGGGTGGACTCTCTGTTTTCTTCAAGGCCCAATGCAGCCGTTTGTTTTCATATTAATATCAAATCATTTCTGGGTAACAATTAAGTACCGTAATGGAACCATTAAAATGGGAAAAAAAATATTTTTTGCATTAAACAATTCCTCAAGCAAGAATTTTACTAGGACTGTCTTGGAGTGGTCTGAGTTGGGAGTGGAAAACTTAAAACAAGCTGTTATTGGCAGATAGGTTTGGAACTCTTTGTTAATTAATGAATTTACCAGGCAAGTCAGTAAAGGGTCACCAGGCAAGCCTGAACTCCAGCCCATGTAAACTGATTAGAAGGTCCTGTGTAGATTATATTTTCAACCAGCAACTATAAGGAAATAACACTGATCAGATTTTTTCACACTTTTACAGTGTTAGTTTAATCAGCTGTTGTACAATATGGTACAAAACACAGGACAAACTGAACTGTCTGCACTGGGCCTTTAAGGTGTTTTTCTAAGGCTTACCAACATGCATACTATAATTATTTTTGGTCAAACTAAATATGCCAAAACAGAACATTCTGAAAGAAGTGTAAACCACTGGAAATGTCGGTCAAAATATTAACAGAACAAGTGTGTATGAAAACAATTGACTGAGATCCAATCCAAACTTGTACACCTCTTTGCATCCCTATTTGTGTGTTTATAACACATAAATTCTGAGATTTTAAAAAATAAATAAGCAACACTGCCTTGAGCAGTAGAACGTATACAGTATACTACATTTACAATAGACAATACAACAAGTACATAATATGGCATGTTTACATCTTGTTTCATTCAGTTCCTCTAGGTTTTATTAATGGTGCAGATGAGATTCAATTTATGGCATTGTTTATCTACTGGAATGAAAACCAAATGTTGACACCACACTATTCTGGATCTAATAGGGGGATATTGTTTAGTACAAGGACATTGTGTTTCAGGAAATGATTGGTCAACCATTTTCCTTTGGTGCAATGCTCTGTTTATTGCTTGCTTGGGATTGTAATGAGAAATATTAAAAGCACACAATTCTATGTCTTCCCCCCCCCCCCCCCCGCCCCACACACACACACACACACACACACACAGTTTTCAAAAGGAAGGCTAAACATAACCAAGATTCAGGATATTTCTATTGGAATTAAGTACATTAAGCAATACCTTTTGTATCGGTAGCATAAAAATCAATGACGGGTGTATTCAGAGGACAGTTGGGAGCTCATTTTCTCCTGCATTTTCACTGGATCTTAATCCAAGGGGCAGAAAAAAAACAGGAAGCAAAGAAGAAAAGGATTGGATCTTCCACCTAAATGAATATTATCAGCATGAAAACAAAGTAACTACCTGAACAAAGTCCATTTTACACCCACACTTCAATAGATTTCACCCCTCAAACAGAGTGCCCTGGAGGCAATATCAATTGAGCCAGACATGGCTAATAGGCCTCTACTCTCCTTGACTGTACAGTCACATTGGACACATAACACCAGGGTTCCACTTGCAAATGGTAGCTATGCGAAAACTGATCCACGAAGGTTGCCTCACAAAAGCAATTTGACACCATTCACTCTCAAAAATATTTCCCAATGTGTTTCAAAGAACCTTCGCATAATGCAATTTCCCATAGTTGCACTTACGTTACTGTTGAAACAGAGCTGCTGTTTTATGATGAGAATGAACATTTAGCAAAAAATCTATCTCAAGCTAAATCGACAGTCCATGAGATTTCCAGTAAGAAAAAATCTAAAATTATATACCCCTTGATTTATATGATAGATACTTGCATTTGCAGGTAACTGTTACCAGAATGCTAAACCTGAGACATAACATGAGCATTTTGAGAGTCAACTGCAGCACAATGAAAATAAATGAAATGCAGATTTGGTGCAGGGATGTGATAACCATTTCTCCAAGGGGAGTGTGTTGGCAGACATGCTGCTTTACGATTAAGGAAATTAAGCAAGGGTGAAATCTGCAGAGATTGAGTTATAGAGTCACGGTACATGCCCCATCACACCAAGCAAGTAAAATCTGACTTTTAACTGCAATTGATACAACCACTTTAATTCTTCTGTTTAAGCATCTGACAACATGTGGCAGATTGGAAGGCTGGTACAATGTTTCTTTGCTCAGTTTTTTTTTCTCTGTCACGGAGAGCTGATTTCATTTCCTCAAACAGAAATGTGTTGGCCTCTCTGTACTATTCCTGATTGGATAGAAAATTACATGGCAGTAGACAAGGAAAGTCATGTAGATACACTACATGACCAAAAGTATGTGGACAACTGCTCGACGAACATCTCATTCCAAAATCATGGGCATTAATATGGAGTTGGTCCACCCTTTGCTGCTATAACAGCCTCCACTCTTCAGGGAAGGCTTTCCACTAGATGTTGGAACATTGCTGCGGGGACTTGCTTCCATTTAGCCACAAAAGTATTAGTGAGGTCGGGCACTGATGTTGGGCTATTAGGCCTGGGGTTCCAATTCATCCCAAAGGTGCTCGATGGGGTTGAGGTCAGGGCTCTGTGCAGGCCAGTTAAGTTCTTCCACACCGATCTCGACAAACCATTTCTGTATAGACCTGACTTTGTGCACGGAGGCATTGTCATGCTGAAACATGAAAGGGCCTTCCCCAAACTGTTGCCACAAAGTTGGAAGCACAGAATTGTCTAGAATGTCATTTTATGATGTATCGTTAAGATTTCCTTTCACTGGAACTAAGGGGCTTAGCCCGAACCATGAAACACAGCCCCAGACCATTATTCCTCCTCCACCAAACTTTACAGTTGGCACTATGCATTGGGGCAGGTAGCGTTCTCCTGACATCCGCCAAACCCACAATTGTCCATCGAACTGCCAGATGGTGAAGCGTGATTCATCACTCCAGATCTTAAGCTTGTTTGTGGCTGCTCGGCCATGGAAACCCATTTAATGAAGCTCCCGATGAACAGACGATTTTTACACACTACGTGCTTCAGCACTCGGAGGTCCTGTTCTGTGTGCTTGTGTGGTCTACCACTTTGCGGCTGAGCCATTTTTGCTCCTAGACGTTTCCACTTCACAATAACAGCACTTAGAGTTGAGAGCACTTAGGAAGCTCTAGCAGGGTATACATTTTACGAACTGACTTGTTGGAAAGGTGGCATCCTATGACGGTGCCACGTTGAAAGTCACTGAGTTATCACCTGTTGTTACATAGACCCGAGACCAGATGACAATCAAACAGAACCCGACCAGGACCTTGGGGAAAAAGTTAGAATTTTGGAGCCATACCCACTTGGGTCCCAGGTCTTGGGAATTCGGGTTCGGGTGGACCGGTGAAGAACCCAGTTCCACTTTGAGCCCAGAGAATCTCCCATGAAAAGTTAAAGCCCCAGACGCCAGACCATTTGATGGACAGCTGAATGGAAGGCAGCCACTTCTTCCACATCACTGCCTCCAATTTTCTAAAGGTGGTAAACTTAGGAGATAGTGTCACCACTAAATTATATGAGGATGTAGCTCGGAGGAAACACAACAACTCAACACACAAACACCCTGGTTCCCCGGATATGAAATTAATTATTGACTAGATGAATGTATAGGGTGTTAAGATAGATCGTGTGATAGTGGATCAAGGCAACAAAAGGCCAGTTTAATGCAGGAAGAGCTGTTGCAGAAGCCATCAGGGTCAGCCAATTTCCCAGGGGAGAATAGAGCTGTGACAATGATCCTGAACCCTGATCTAACCTCCGGACAACTCACAGCACAACACTCATCTTCTCAATGTGAGGTAGTGCAGCAATCACATCAAAGATGTATACTTCAAAAGGTATACTTCACCTAAGAGTCTATCATTATTTTGATAAGACTATGACAGACACCCCCAATCACCCTTTTTACAGATTGAAAGACAAACAGGTCATTTTACAGACACCTCTGATACATGGTTAGCGGTTGCTGTATACCGTATTCAATTTCAGTTTCATTATAAAATGTACTTGTTGTGTAAACCTATCCTATCCATCAGTGGAGGGCTCTCATATAACTTGAAAGAATGTTTGCACAATGTGTGTAATGAACACCAAATCACTCCATAAATGACAGAAACTGGACTACACTTTAATCTGTATCTTATTCAAAGGGAAATGTTAGCCTTCTGCAACCCTTTCCAAAATGTGAAAGTTTGTATCATTATCCCCCAATTGATGTTCCTCTGGAAAAGAACACTCAATCATTTACTAAGTTTGATTGAAACAGCTCCCTCCATGTTAGCTTCGCGTTGAGGGAAAAGTAACCCTTCAAAACTGGAAAGAATTATATGAAAAATATACACATTTCATGAATCTCTCCAAATCTTGCGAAGCCAAAAAAATATGCTTTTTCAATAGAGATAATACATACAGCAGATGGCCTCTTCTCATCAAATTGTCTCTGATTGTTTCAGTCCGTTCTATGTTGTTGTTGTTTATCTCATTACGTTCACGTCAGTGTGAGACTAACAGGTGTGGGGTAAAAGAGAGATAGGCAACAGAAAATTGGGAAGCCTTGGAACCTAGCCCACGTAACACTATAGCAGATGAATTAGAAAGAAAATCAAACCATTTTCTTCCCACTTGAAGATGATTCTAGGCTGTCAGGGAGGGCACAGCAAATCTGGCTCCATAGTATATGTGCAGCACATCAACAAATGTTTTTAGAATCAGGAGTGAAAGTAAAAAAGCAAATTTCCCCATCATCAGCACTGTTCTGCTTGTTGAAACTATTCAAGGGAATATACAATGCTTAGAGAATTACCAGCTGTGCTCCATGCAACTTTGCAGAACAACATTAGAGAACAAAATAGCTTTTTAGTATTCATTGGATGATCCTCACTTTACCCATTTGGCTAGCTATGGTGTATATTCATTAACATTTCTGGAAAAAACGAAACATTTATCCACTGCTGTCTGTTCTCTTCTCCTCCTTGTGTGCCAGAGCGGCCACACAGCAAAAACTAGGAAGAGGATGTAAGTTTTCATTTAATGTCACCCACTAACTGTCCCCCCACGCCCCATCCCCAGTGTAACCCTCAAGGGCACCCTGTTCATACAATGTGGAGGAGATTACCACAGTAGCTAAGTGCTGTCAATGTTACACCAGAAAAGCAGAGACTCCATCTATCTTTGCAAGCTGGGTTAAAACTAAGATGTTTAATTTCTTACTTTTTATCATGTCCATGCAGCCCACTCCGCTTCAGTTTCAAACTAGTTATTTTCACCATTCAAGTCCCAACATAAAATCTCAAGCTCCCCCAAATCTTTACTGTCTGAGTCCCAAGATGTCCCAAAAATCTGGATATTTCCAATCTTGGCTTGATGGGGTGCATGGAATTAAGAGAGGCAATTACAGAAAAAGGAAATCTTGTGTTTTCTATACAAATGTGGACCAAGGGAAAGCAGATTATGATAAATCCAAACTGCCTGTGAATTCATGGAGTCCCTGAATGACAGAACTTGTTATTACTGTATGTAAACACTGCCAAGCTGATGATATTGTGGTAAAACACATCGTACATAAAACATCTCTGGACATGTTCAATTACCCAAAGCACATTAAGAGCCTCATGAACAGCAGTCAAGATTTGGGGGGATTTAATCGTCTTTATATAATTATCTACAAATGCTGAAAGAGTTTTGGTGATGCCAGTTTGGTCAGTAAATAAGTGCTAACAGTTTGAAGACTGTTTATCAAAATCGAACATTATTTGATTTACTCCCTTGTAAAAGAGGCCGTTGTCGTCAATGGGATTTCCCTGTTTAAATACGTTTAAATTAAAGACATAAAACATATTTGTGAAATTGTGAAAAGCTGTACAGAATTACCACATACTCTGCAAAACTGACATTTTAGAGTCATGCATATTGATTTTGATGGTTTCTGTCCCTGCATTTACCAACAAATCAATACAACTGGCTTATTATATATCCCATAATGACTAAAATTACTTTTTGCCAAACCAAAAACCCATGAACCAAATTCTTAATTTGGTGCAAATATTATTTTCTATGTCTCATTATTCCTTTTCACAGCACTGTCTCTGTGATGCAGGTTATTCTCACCATCTGCATTGGCAGATTAAGATAAGGAGGCCTTCATTATCCAGGCACAGCCACAGACAACGCATCATTTCTATGTGTTTCAGGCTCTGGTTGTGCGGAAGAGATTTAACCCTCCCCCCTCAACATATCACCTTGGAAGGCCATTAAAGTCTAACCATGTGAATACCACCTATTCAGGGAGAACTCATTGTTCATGCCAAGGTAAGTGGGGAAACCTTTAGACTATAATCACTGCTGCACACGATACACACTGACTTGAAAAGAGGAGAGGGAGAAATTGAGAAAATAAATATTAAGATACAGATGCTGGTGTTTCGGCTTGTGGAGATAATGTGTGCACAGGAGCAAGTCTAATTCTTTTTCCTTCTGAACCAAATTAGAAAGCATGCCAAGCAAAACATGTAAACCTATTGATCATTCTGGATGTATGCATGCAACACAACATATCCCCTCTACCATTGTCAAAGGATGGTGAGGAAGGCTTGAGTCAATGAAACCCTAAAGGATGAAAACAGCAAAGAACAAACAACCTCACTGGGAAAACACAAGAGGATCTTCAGCATTCATCGCACATCCTGATTAGGAGGCTGCAGTGATATAGTCAAACGTTGCTCAGCAAACATGAATAAATCCCTCTAAATGGACCAGCACAATAGCCACTAGCTATGGTATTACATTATGTGTGTTAGAGACAGCCTCAGGTGTCTAAGGAGAAAGGGGTCAGCCATTCAAATGTAATGAGTAAATATGCTGTGCGACTGTATCCTCTTGCACAGTATTGCTAATTTATCTGTCTATAATATTAATTCTGATTTGAATTTCAGAGTAACTTAATCAGAACAAATATCAAATATTTTAAGCAATATAAATATCCTAACATGTTGGGTCAAACATTTAATCAAAATAATATTGGCGGACTCATTAAAACAATACTAACATTTTCTGTTAAGTTGTCCTTTTACTGTACAGTAATAGATACCAATTTGGACATTGGCAGTAAAGACCACTGAGCAAACATTAGTTTGACTTGACGTTGATCTGCTTTCAAAATGAATGCCCTGTTTGGCTGAAGTGAACTGTTGTTCCTTCATAGAATTCACAGGTAAGAGAACTTCCTCTCTAGCTAAATGGACCAGTGTCAGTCAGTCAGTGGAGCTGATGTTGGTGTGCATTTTTACAAGCAAAAATAGTTTTCTGGCATTTCATGGGTGGGTGGAAAACAGCTAACTTCCTGCAATTCTACACATTTTGCCATGGGGAAAATAGAAAGATGTGCAATTTTAATAGCTAATTTCATGCTATTCTACACATCAAATCAAATCAAATGTTATTGGTCACACACACATGGTTAACAGATGTTAGTGTGTTAGTGTAGCAAAATGCTTGTGCTTCTAGTTCCGACAGTGCAGTAATATCTAACATGTAATCTAACAATTCCCCAACAACTACCTAATACACACAAATCTAAAGTGGTGAATGAGAATATGTACATATAAGTACATGGTTGAGCGATGGCTGAACGGCATAGGCAAGATTAAATAGACGGTATAAAATACAGTATATACATATGATATGAGTAATGTAAGATATGTAAACATTATTAAAGTGGATTTATTTGAAGCGGCATTGTTTAAAGTGACATTTTGAAGACAACATTTTGACATGAGGCTGAGAGAACATGTTGCCGTTACATATTTTGCCATGGGGCAGAGAGAAATGTGTGGTTTTCAGCTGGTGGAGCTGATGTTGGCGTGCATTTTTCAAGCAAAAATAGTTTTCTGGCATTTCATGGGTGGGTGGGAAAAAAGCATAACTTCATGAAATTCTACACATTTTGCCATGGGGAAAATAGAAAGATGTGCAATTTGAATAGCTAATTTCATGCTATTCTACACATTTTGTCATGAGGCTGAGAGAAAATGTTGCCGTTACACATTTTGCCATGGTGCAATGGGGCAGAGAGAAATGTGTAGTTTTATAGCTAATCTCATGCTTTTCTACACATTTTGCCATGGTGCCATGGGGCAGAGAGAAATGTGTAGTTTTATAGCTGATCTCATGCTTTTCTACACATTTTGCCATGGTGCCATGGGGCAGAGAGAAATGTGTAGTTTTATAGCTAATCTCATGCTTTTCTACACATTTGTGAAATTGTGAAAATTATGATTAATGCCTTTTTAGTGTAAGAGCTGTTTCACAAGACCGCCTGAAATTTCTGCCTGTTTTGGTGGGATGGAATTTTGTCCTGCCTGGTGACATAAATTATTTCATAGACCATTAAGATTGAGAGTTCCAAACCTCTCTGCCAGTAACAGCTAATTTTCAGTTTTCCCCTCTCCACTCAGACTACTTCCAGACAATCCTAGTAAAATTTTAGCTTGAGAAATTGCTCTTTGCTAAAAAGCAATCTTTTCCATTTTAATGGAAAACTATTACAGTAAGGTACTCAATTGTTACCCACAAATTATTTTATATAAAAAATGGGCCTTTAAGAAAACATAGAGTCCACCCAAGTCAAACAAGAGGCCCCATATCTCAATTATATATTTTACTGAAGCCTTCGGTTGTGTCCTCTTGTCAAGACCCACCTATCTCCTCCTGTACATTGTGGGCCCATCCTCCATGGGGCCCCAGACAATAAATAAATACAAAATATAATTTTCTTTGGTGCGGGGGCTGGGGCCCCTAGAGCCTGCCATGCGGGGGCTGAGGGGGTGTGTGCTTCCCCAGCACTATGCACTACATAAACTGTGTGAAATGAGATGGTCATGATACGTAGATACATTGTGGACTGTTGTTCTTTCATAGAATTAACAGGTAACAGAACTTCCTGCCCAGTTTAGCGGACCAGTGTCAGTCAGCCAGTGGAGCTGATGTTGGTGTGCATTTTTACAAGCAAAAATAGTTTTATGGCATTTCATGGGTGATAAATTATGTTAATCCTTAAGGGGCACTGGGGTGGAAATGAATGAAGTGAGAGAAAAGGCGAGATTAGCATATCCTAAATCCATTTACAGACTGGCAGTGTTTGGAGCAGGGCTCCAGTTTCACCCGTTATTATTCCATCATCGATGCTTAATTTCATCCCCACAACCACCCCCAACCAACCCCCAACCTCCATCCCCCACAAACCCAACCCCCAGCCTCCAGCCTCCAGCCTCCATCCCCCACAAACCCATTCCCAGCCTTCACTTAAAGCAGCATGCTTATTTGCTCAATATTTGTTATACTCCATTTTGGATTAGTGTGATACTTGAGGTGAGAGATGATTGGAGTATGGACATGAACTGTGCAAAACAACAGGACACAACAAAGGCCTTATTGAACTGGATCAGAAAAACACAAATGGACAACACTTGACACGACCTGACATAAAGCCTACATAATGTTATTATAATGTTACATAAGACCAGTCCTAACAGATCATTACATACCTAATGAGAACCATACTCATGCAAAGTGTCAACCCAATGATCATGCATATGACAGTTCCACCAACCGACAATGTCGAAGTTTATAAACTTGATAAATTGATGACCTATTATGGCAAATATGATCATGCTGTATATGTAGACTTTATATCTTTAAAAAATATATATATTCAAACCTGGGCCTTTGATCCTACACAACTGATGTGACAAACACTAGTGAAAACACAAACCTGAAATAGGGCCTTCAGCACCAGCAACCTCCTGACTGCAGAGCCTGACAGAGATCCAGGATGGGAGAGAAAGGAGAGATGCACCTCTAAAAGAAAGGTGTTTCATAGGCTGGATGCCCTTATTTAGAGGCTTGTGTGAATTCACAGTCAAAAGTAATCAGCCACGTCCCCAGACTGCTCCTCTATTTTCCAAGGCCCACAGCCAGTGAAAACATATTTCCATTTTAACGCCTTCTGATGATCAAAGCATCAGCTTAATATAATCAGCTCAAACCCATTTACTGGCGAGCTCCACCACCGCGTCTGGGGAGCGTTTCCCTTCCCAGGACTATCTATTCTAAAACAGGTGCTATAATAGTAAATTAATTAGGCTGAGAAGATGCACCTTGTACTCGGCTGCCGCCAGCTCCTTGTGGGTCACAGCTTCCAGGAAAATGCCATCTGGGCTGTGATTCCCCAGGGAGGCTCAAGGGGGGGGGGGGGTGTTATGGGGGGCACTGACTGGACCTGCGCTTGACTGTGGAGGTTTTTACATGAAAATTAACCTTATTAGCCTTTGGCTTACTGTGTATTTGCTTCTGTATTATTTGATCCTTGAGGGGGGTGTTGGTGGTGGTGAAGGGTGTTATAGCACCCCATCATGTCGCACTCCCGCAAATGTTTACAGATTGCGGCAGCTGCTACGCATGAGAATGCCAGAGGGGCAGCAACCTTTTTCCCACGATGGGTTCAGTCCGCTACAGTAGGAGAAGATTGTCCAGAGGTGAAGATAATATGGTGCCACAAAACAGAGATGGGAGATCGAATAGCCTTGGTTACCAACCAACCTTCACCTGTGCTCAGGCTGCCCATCACATATTTTGCTAGTTGATAAACCTCAAGGTTATTTGGGCAGAGGAAAACAAGAGTCAAGGGTGCTAAATGGCACATTCGCATGAGGACAGCTTTTAATTGCCTAAAAGATCTCTTCGACTACAGAGACGGATGTGGATGTGGCAACAGTCTGAACTTAAAGCGCCCACGCAGCTCTACTCTGCTGAGGCTGGCTAAGCTAATAGCATGTAGCACTGGAAAATGCGAGGAAGGGTTTGACACCTGAGCCTGAAATCTGAGCGTCAGGTTGTATTCAAGTCCCTGTCTCTCCATGAAATAGGGAAGAAAAGAGAAAACCATGCTTAATGAGGTAAAAACAGATGCTTAAAATTTATGCTTACAGGATTGCCCCATGACTTTTGATGTAATTACTTGGGGAGCCAAGGGCCCCTGGGGAAACGGATGCAAGGTGCTGACGGCAAAGATGAGACTGAGAGGAGCAGATTAATTAATATGCAAAACAAGTTGAAATAACTTAACGATGTAGAAAAAAAACACCAAGTGGTGTGGATAGAGATGTGAGATCACAGTCTCATTACCAGTAAACACAATGGAGCACTAAAAGCTAAAGCGATTAGCTGTGCATTTTGCCCCCCCCCCGCGCTCTAAGGATGGTCGTCCCCACCATTTGCCACACAGATTTAGTGATTAATCAAACATGCGGGGGAGAGGGAACTGGAGAAGGAGTGTGGGGCCAACCGAGGGCCCATGCCAGAGCAGTGTGCCTTAGGAGCTCTGGGAACCCCTCGTCTCCGGGCCTCCAGGGCCCCGGGATCAGCTTCCACAAATATTGGGATTTGACGGGAAGCTGGGCGGTAAGCCCCAAGCAGATGGTCCACGATGTTCAGTTAAGACTGCGATTGATTTGAGGAAACAGATATCTCCCCTCCTCGTTAAGTTGAAAGCACCTCTGGGACGGCAGTCAAGTGCTTTTTTAACCTCTGCCGTCAGAACCAGAGAGCGGCAAATAGACAAGCAGCGACGCTCCAGTTCTCCAGCAGGGAGAGCAGGGAGAGCAGGGAGAGGGGCTGCTCATCAACCTTCTGATCCCCTTAATAATGGCGGCCTGGCAAAGAGGGGGAATGACCCCTCTACAAGAGGACCCAGGCAGATTCAGCAAAGGGAGGTTAATCTGGAGAAGAGTGTCGTTGTCTCACCTTATCTTAACCTGGTTGATTAAAGTTTCAACTTGAAGTTGAAAGGATCCAGGGATACTGGGATGAGGGGGACCAGGGGGATCAATCCAAATCAAATCAACAAAAGTGTCTCTCCAGTCATGTTTACAGATAAACCCATAATGTAGGCTATCAGATAAGAGTGCAGATGAGAATCAACAGAGCTGTTCTCTGCCTGTAGCATATGCTAAGGGCTCAGCTCAGTTTTGAAATACAATATGCAACCGATGCACTTCAAGTATAATACAGTATGACATGTCCTAGCACCATGTGCTACGGATAACTGAAATTAAATAAACAATCAACAATTAGCAAAAACAGGTAACAAGTAAAATGTGCAATACAATCCCACCTTTGACTTAAAATAAGAGGAACTTTTTTGTCCTAGGTAGATATAAACACCAATGTTTTAAAGTGGATATAGCAAAGCTATAATTATCGTGATATTAGAAAAGGTATCATTCACTGTGTTTCTGAACACACATACTGCATCTTAATCACAATAATTATCTGAGAAAATGGTATTAATCAAAACACAAACAAACAATCACTTAAGAATGCGAATAAAAAACATATTTACAGTGCGCAGGTGAACCGGAAACCTAGTGAAAGGTAACAATGTGAGGCACAGCTGGTCAGAAAGCCGTGTGCTGAGAGCTGGCTCCAGGGCTGCAATACACTGAGGCCTCTCCACTCGTTGTGCACAAGATCTGCTGTTCTCTCTCACTGTCTATGGCACACCTCTGGAAAAGCTGCCGTCGCATCCGTATGGACACCCTGAAGCACTGGAATGGGGTAAGAAATCATGTATTTCTCTCTACACTGTTAGATTTAGATGTTGTATGTTTGCATGGGTGTGTGGCTTCACTGGCAGTAGAAATAAAACGTACAGAAATACAAAATTCTACTTTCAGCTGGAGGATACAGATTTATATTTATTTAATTGGATTGGTATCGAATTCAGTGAAATTTGAAACACTAACTCTATCTTGACAATAAGCAAGAAATACAAAATCTAATAGATGTACAATGTATTTTAAAATCTTTCAAAATCTAAACAATGTTATAACATTTTAGGGCCTTTTGAAGCTTTCAAAATAAATCAATTTGGGTGGGCTCATAATACTAAAAATCTATGAAATTAGTATGATCTATAAACACAGGTATATTAATTTATACATGTTAAGAGTGACAGTCTCACTATAAGGTGTCTGAGGCTCTACAAAAAGTGCAGTCTTGATTTCAAATATACATTTGTGTTAATAATTAGAGAGATGGTCTTGCGAGAGGTGCGTGGATATTAAAAGCCATCGTTTTTAGAGGGAGCGGTTTTGTCTATAATCAATTCTCTTCCTGGAGCCACACATTAATTGCGTAAAATGATAGGTTTCCATCAATACATCCTCAAACTTAAAAAGCTTGGTGCTGTTTTTTTCTCTTATTCTATTCAATCAAATAATCGAGACAATTGCTCTCCTTTGGGGAGATATTATGGTAAGCCTTTTGTGTTTCAGTGTTATAAATTAGACTTCAAGCTTAATTCTGAAGAAAGTGCAAAAACTTGAGTAGCAGAATGAGTCTCCATTATTCTACGGTACATCTGAAGATTATCACTGAGCTAAGTTACACATTTCAAAAGCACCAAATGGAACCCTGTCTTGTAGATATAATAAATACAAAAATCTGAGAATCCACCATCCATTATTTTACTACAATATCAGTATTTTTATTGTATTTTTTTTTTTACAAATATACAGAAAAATGTGATAATTCAACAAATACATGTATAATTAAGGGTATACTACCTGTATACAGTAAGTATGACTGTAATTCTTAGTGCAACAAATATATAAATGTTTTACTTAATAATTCAAGTCAGCCCTGCATTTGTCTACAAAAACATTATACCAATTCAACCTAGACAATTCTAATATAAAGGAAAATACAGAAGATAACCAACAGCAGGAGAGTTTAGTCCTTTGTCAGGAAACAGAGTAAAAGGACTGGTTTGTTATACAGACAAGAGATGGAAATGGCCACTTATTCAGGGTTCCAATAAGCACCTATTTTCTCTTGGTCCTGGCGGCCTCACATGTCCTAAATCATCATTTAATTATAGTGGCAGGGGGTGACTGTCGAAGGGTGCCTGTAGGAAGGAGCATGCTACTGCCCAGTACAAAGCCAGACATTACAAAGGTTTGAAAAGGTCCAAAGTCAGTACTTAAGATGAACCCCTATTTAATTTGAGAAAATGAAGGATGATGTTGTTCAGATAACTTAATATATTGATATCTTTATAGGTCATCAATGTTATCCCTTAAATTAAATGTCTTATTCAATAAATCAAATGACAGAGAGATATGATCAAGCATGAACAATTAAATAATGGGATTCAATAAGACATAGTGCCAATTTACTGCAAGTTGTATTCCCAGTCATGTTATATTTACTCTCATGGTGTCCAGTTCTTTGAGGACAATTGGGTGACGCTAGTGCATGGGAGGACTGGTCATCTGGCATTTCGGGCAAATGCCAGATGGGCTGGTCTTTTTTTTCTGTCCAGTGGGCCTATCTAACTTGTTTTTTGCAAATTATTTGGCTAATAATGATGAGGGTCTCAAGGGGGGGGGGGGGGGGGGGGGGGGGGGGGGGGGGCTGTATGGGGGCCACAAGGGGAAAATGGTCAGTCCGCCCATATTCTTGTGCATAAGAAACATTTTTGTCTCTTCAAATTAAATATTTCAAAAGGATATAATTAGATATTGCCTCTTCTTTGTGATTTCTGTACACGATTAAATATGTGTTGGTGTCAAAAATATCATATAAAAAGGTAGAACATGATACATTAAGGTGTTTACATACCTGAATAACAATATTGCTCAGGATTTTTGTAAATACTGACTGAAAAAATAATTTTACTCCATTAAAAGTATGTCAGAAATGAAATTAATTAGACTTATTATATATCGTATTGATGTGAACTGTTTTGTATTTCAGACTGGAGGGACTTGTGAAGAAAACTAAAGGATGCCTACCCATCCCGTCTGTAGCTGTACTAACTATTGGTGTGTACTGTAGACTAGTGTTTTGATGCCATCTATTGGAATAAATGCTCAATTTATCAAGGAGAAAATACAGATATAACTACCAAACAAAATCATTTCTATCCTCCTCATTATAAATGTGGTCAATTATAAATATATCAGTTAAACTTATTACATTTTTTCTTTTATAAAGAAAATCAATTAATTGGATCAATAAAAAAAATATAGCTTTTTTCCGAACATGTCGAAATCACAGAGAACTCAAATCAAATACAAAGTGGATGGTTTCCTGTATTAAAACCCATACGAAAGGTTGAACTTTATACATGTAAACCTGATATGAATAATGTAATAACAATGAACATACTGTAAATTCTAACGATATCACAAGTTATTTCACTTCTTTATGCACACAAATGTCGCTCCAACAAATTGGGTTAATTCTTGGGTTCACCCATATACGTTCTATGGTTCACCCATCACTGTTAAACAGAAAATTATACTGTATCTTTGTTTTAGAAATCTTATATCCCTCTACTTTAATCTTACTGCAGGGGGCACTGCCTCCAAACAAATATGCAGCACTCATCTCATCCCACTTACTTCAATTACTTCTGATTAAAGACATATGTTCCCTAGGAAAGCCCTGCTATCAGACCAGACAGGATCCACGGGAAAAACTGACATTGTAAAATAGTACAGTCAAAATCTTTCTCTTTTTGAAGATATTTTTTTCAAAAGGTAATTGTTCTGTACATTGGAAAGCTGTCAAAAATGTAAAAGGCAAAGAAGAACTTGCTCAGATTTATGGATATATCTGACTTGCCATTAGTGGATGGTCGCAGCAAATATGGGAAGGAGGAGGTTTTGTATGCAACAATTGTGGGCAAATAAACTGCTCAGGGACATCAGTACAATTGTCACTGTTGGGCACTCGCATCAAATAGCACTGGTTCTGATGACCTTGTTGGCCTGGAGAAGGCCATGAGCAAGGAAAGCTTCACTACACACTCACTGTCCCTGTACCCACACACTCTCTCTCCATCATCACACCTTCTCAATGATCTAGCATCTGCCATGGCAAGGCGTTCATTTGATAATTGACTTAATCCTAGGACTAATTCCAGAGACATTTTTCCATCTCTCCTCTGCCACTGGGATCAATCTGACCTCAAATTGTGGGAAGGGTCTGGCCTCCATCAGAAAGATATTTTCCCTCCATCACATGCTAATAAAGTCTTGACATTAATTGGGCTAAAAAGCAGCCGAGCTCTAGGGGAGGCTCCTACTGTGCTGCTACACAGCCATGTGTGAAGTGGGCTCTGGGAAGAGAGTGGCCTTGAGAGGGTGATAGAGAGAGACAGCAAATTACAGTCTACTGATTCAGCTCAAGAGAACATAATAAAACAAGCCTGTCAAATCAAATCAAACTTTATTTGCCACATGCGCCGAATACAACAAGTGTAGACGTTACTGTGAAATGCTTACTTACAAGCCCTTAACCAACAGTGCAGCTCAAGAAGAAGAAAACATTTAAGAAGTAGGCAAAAAAAAAAAAAAAAAAAAAAAAGTAACAACAAGAATAACAATAAAGAGGCTATATACGGGGGCACCGGTATTGAGTCAGTGTGCAAGGGTACAGGCTAATTGAGGAAATCTGTACATGTAGGTGGGAGCAAAGTGACTATGCATAGGTAACAAACAAACAGCGAGTAGCAGCAGTGTATAAGAGGGGGGGTGTCAATGTAAATTGTCCGGTGGGCTTGGGGTAGAAGCTGTTGAGGAGCCTTTTGGTCCTAGACTTGGCGCTACGGTACCACTTGCAGTGCGGTAACAGAGAAAACTGTGACTGGAGTCTCTGACAATTTTATGGGCTTTCCTCTGACACCGCCTAATATATAGGTCCTGGATAGCAGAATGCTTGGCCCCAGTGATATACTGGGCCGTTCCCACTACCCTCTGTAGCGCCTTACGGTCAGATGCCGAGCAGTTGCCATACCAGGCGGTGATGCAACCCGTCAGGATGCTCTCGATGGTGCAGCTGTAGAAGCTTTTGAGGATCTGGGGACCCATGCCAAATCTTTTCAGTCTCCTGAGCGGGAAAAGGTTTTGTCATGCCCTCTTCACGACTGTCTTGGTATGTTTGGACCATGATATTTCGTTGGTGATGTGAAACTCTTGACCCGCTCCACTACAGCCCCATCGATGTTAATGGGGGCCTGTTCGGCCCAGCTTTTCCTGTAGTCCACGATCATCTCCTTTGTCTTGCTCACATTGAGGGAGAGGTTGTTGTCCTGGCACCACACTACCAGTTCTCTGACATCCTCACTATAGGCTGTCTCATCGTTGTCGGTGATCAGGCCTACCACTGTTGTGTCGTCAGCAAACTTAATGATGGTGTTGGAGTCGTGTTTGGCCACGCAGTCGTGGGTGAACAGGGAATACAGGAGGGGAATAAGTACACACCCCTAAGGGGCCCCAGTGTTAAGAATCAGCATGGCAGATGTCTTGTTGCCTACTCTTACCACCTGGGGGCAGCCCGTCAGGAAGTCCAGGATCCAGTTGCAGAGGGAGGTGTTTAGTCCCAGAGTCCTTAGGTTACTGATGATCTTTGTGGGCACTATGGTGTTGAACGCTGAGCTGTAGTCGGTGAACAGCATTCTTAGTGGAGTGTGGTTGAGTGTGGAGTGTGGTTGAGATTGTGTCATCTGTGGATCTGTTGGGGCGGTATGCAAATTGGAGTGGATCTACGGTGTCCGGAAGGATGCTGTTGATGTGAGCCATGACTAGCCTTTCAAAGCACTTCATGGCTACCGATGTGAGTGCCACCAGGCAGTAATCATTTAGGCAGGTTACCTTCGCTTCCTTGGGCACAGGGACTATGGTTGTCTGCTTGAAACATGTAGGTATTACAGACTCGGTCAGGGAGAGGTTGAAAATGTCAGTGAAGACACTTGACAGTTGGTCCGCGCATGCTTTGAGCACACGTCCTGGTAATCTGTCTGGCCCAGCGGCTTTGTGAATGTTGACCTGTTTAAAGGTTTTGGTCACATCGGCTACCAAGAGTGTTATCAAACAGTCATCCAGAACAGCTGGTGCTCTCGTGCATGCTTCAGTGTTGCTTGCCTGGAAGCGAGCATAAAATGCATTTAGCTCATCTGGTAGGCTCGCGTCACTGGGCAGTTCGCGTCTGGGTTTCCCTTTGAAATCCGTAATAGTTATCAAGCCCTGCCACATCCGACGAGTGTTAGAGCCGGTGTTGTAGGTTTCAATCTTAATCCTGTATTGACGCTTTGCTTGTTTGATGGTTCGTCTGAGGGCATAGTGTAATTTATTATAAGCGTCCGGATTAGTCTCCCTCTCCTTGAAAGCGGCTGCTCTAGACTTTAGCTCGATGAGGATGTTGCCTGTAATCCATGGCTTCTGGTTGGGATATGTACGCACAGTGACTGTGGGGACGATGTCATCGATGCACTTATTGATGAAGCTGATGACTGATGTGGTGTATTCTTCAATGCCATTGGATGAATCCCGGTACATATTCCTGTCTGTGCTAGCACAACAGTCCTGTAGTGTCGCATCCGCATCATCTGACCACTTCCGTATTGAGCGAGTCACTGGTACTTCCTCTTTTAGTTTTTGCTTGTAAGTAGGAATCCGAAGGATAGAATTGTGGTCATATTTGCCAAATGGAGGGCGGGGGAGAGCTTTGCATGCATCTCTGTGTGTGGAGTAAAGGTGGTCTGGGATTTTTTCCCCCCTGGTTGCACATGTGACATGCTGGTAAAGATTTGTTAAAACTGATTTCAGTTTGCCTGCATTATTAAAGTCCCCGGCCCCTAGGAGTGTCGCTTCTGGGTGAGAATTTTCTTCTTTGCTTATGGCCTTATAGAGTTGATTGAGAGCGGTCTTAGTGCCAGCTTCGCTTTGTGGTGGTAAATAGACGGCTACGAATAATACAGGTGAGAACTCTCTTGGTAGGTAGAGTGGTCAACAGCTTTTCATAAGGTACTCTACCTCAGGCAAGCAATACCTCAAGACTTCTTTAGTATTAGACATCACGCAGGCTGTTATTGACAAAAAGACACACACCCCCACCCCTCGTTTTACTAGAAGTAGCGTCTCTGTTCTGCTAGTGCATGGAAAATCCCACCAGCTCTATATTGTCCATTTCTTCGTTCAGCCACGTCTTGGTGAAACATAAGATGTTACAGTTTTTAATGTCCATCTTAATGGATCATCTTAAAAGTAGGTCATCAAGTTTATTTTCTAACGATTGCACGTTAGCAAGGAGAACGGAAGGCACTGTCAGTGATCTGTTAGTGCATGCAACTCTCTGAATGTGTCTACAGACTTCTAGGGCTGGATTTCAATGGAAACCACCATAGCAATGTTTGCATAGAGTGGTCACTCCTTTAAAAGTTGCGAGCTTACAACGTGTGACTTAGAGGTAACCAGCTGATGCATGCACCAGCAGATGCATGCAGGCTTCATTGCTCCAGACCACCGCAAGGGGAAGTTAGAGCACTCATTATGCATTTGGGTCCCAAGGTTTTGAAATGACCAATCATATTGAGTGTTTCCAATGACAAATTTGACGCGAGCCACCCGTCCCTGGTGACTTTCTTCAGCAAAGATGGCTGACAAAACATTACAGTGGAAGCAAATATAAGTAATTATAACGTCATAACGAGCCAAGCAAAAAATGTACAATTGAGAGGAATATGTTAGTTAATGTAGAGACAAACGGTTGTGCATATTTTTTTGTCATAAAGTTAATTTACAAAAATTGCTATTTAGCAAGTTAGCTGACTAGCTAACATCAGCCAGCTAGGTAGCTGGTGTTATGACATGAGTATGACATTGTATTTCATGTTGTTTAATGTTTTAGGGACTCCTGAATAAACCAGTAAACCAGGCTGTCGTCTTGGGAAACAGTGGATGTAAAGAATCTAGAAGCTAAAGCGTTTACTGCAAATTAAATGTACATTTTGTCACGACTTCTATTGAAGTCGATGCCACTCCTTGTTCGGGCGGTGCTCGGCGGTCGATGTCACCGGTCTTCTAGCCATCATTGATCTATGTTTCATTTTCCATTGGATTTGTCTTGTCTTCCTACACACCTGGTTTCAATCCCATTCGTTACCTGTTGTGTATTTAACCCTCTGTTTCCCCTCATGTCTTTGTCAGAGATAGTTTGTTGTTCAGTATTCGTGTTGTTTGTATTGGTGCGCGACGGGTCCTCGTACCCACTTTGTTTTATTGTATTCATGGATTTGGAGTTATGTTTTTTTTCAAGTTATTAAACAACTCCATTCTACTAAGTTTGATTCTCCTGTGCCTGACTTCCCTGCCACCTATACACATGACTCTGACACATTTGTGTAAGCTTGCCCTTCCATGCAACGCAGCTGAAGTAGCATAGCTATCTAACTAGTTGCTGTAGTTTATTTGTGTACAAAGTACTACCTGTGAACACATCCGATGCCTTTTCTCCACTTTTACAAACACATGATTGGGACAACTGACAAGATACTCTTACTGTACCTGTGTGATTGCAGAATAACAATCCAATTATTTGCAAGAACAATGTAGAAAACAAAAACACAACTGAGAAAAAATGTATCCTTTAGTTTTGCAAATGTACATTTCAAGATGATTCTATAATCTTTTCAGCACTCCAAATGACAAAGCTGATTTTGGGTATTTTGTATTTTCTCATTTCAGCAAGAAAGTAAATCCTAAAGTGGTTAAAGAGAGATCACTTAACCCTGGCTAGATGTAGCTTTCCACAGTCATCTAATAAGGTCTGAACAAAAAGTTTAAAAAGTAAGTTCACATCCCTACAGCCGATATGAAAGCCTGTCCACAATATTGAGACACATCCAAGTGCATTTTTGATAGAGCAGATATTCATCCCTTTCCCCAAAACAGATGGCTGTGCTCATTGTGCTGATTTCTGTCACCAGCATTTAATATTTATGACAATTAGCACTATTATCTATGGACTGGAGAAATAAATTGACTGTTACTGCTGTTTATCGGATATCAGGCGTTTTGGACAAATGTTCCCCTTGCTGTCTTCACTCAGTATGGCAGCTCTTAATGGATTGGAACTTTAACCTCTCAGAGGGGGAAAACACGATGGGGGGTTAAAATAAAAAGTAAAGTGGTCAATTATTCATGAGTGATGCCTTCCCATTTTCAGCTGTCAGTTTGTACACATTAACATGATCTATTCTGCTCCTCTAAATAACAGGCTTTCTGTCTGATGTTTGTCAGTCACAGTATGCAAAGACTACATAGAGCTGAGCAGTGACCTCTGTTCTCTCACAATTAAACTGTGCTTAAGATAACTAGTGACACCCAGCAGAATGAGGGGAAAACAGTGCATTACATTCACAAAAATATGTTTGTTGTGTCTGGGATCATAACGGCACAGCCAGCAAAAGTGCTACTATAGAATAAAGATAGTTTGAATAGAGAGAGCTCTTTGGCACAGTGTTTGCATGTGGAAGATAAGTGTCAGTCAGCACCACTGAGTTGTTTATGGACTCGTTTGACCACCTGTACTGATATGCTCTGCCAGAACAGAGTGGGGGAGAGAATAAGCACCCTCACATATCCTGCTTACACATGATTCAGAAACTGCCATGCGACATACACAGGTGCATGCCAAACGCACACACATTCTTCCAGCTTTAGCACCCCAACTAGAGAACCCCCATTCCCAATGTTAAAGTGTCAATCGACAGATGCCAATTTTCAGGAAGGTCCCTAATTGCAGGTAGACATTTTGCACAACACTTCAGATGTTTTTTGACCACGAAAAGGAGACAAAGAAGAAGTAAACCTTGTAAGACTACTGAAGGGATCTCTTGTGTTCAACTAAATGGTCAGAGCAACATTGGACAAACGCAGCTAGAGCTAACCGTAGAAAGCAGCTAAGGTCTTGCAAACAGAGTATTTAAAAAAAAAACTTTCAATACTGTGGATGATTGCCCTCTTCACAACGAGACTGGATAATTTTTTCACATTCCAATAAAATTGCAAAATTCCAGCTGTTAAGAGTAGTTATTTAGACTGTGTGGGAATAGTTTACATGGGTAACCCAGTGCAGTTCCACGAAATCAACAACAGCCAACATCTTCTAGGAATTACTACAGTACTTTAAGGCAGGTCTTCTAAGGCTCTAGTCAACAGCACAGTGTGTTTCCATTAGCAGCTGTTTTACTGTGGTGGAAATCCTGTAAATTAGAGTAGTCATAGGCCTCTATCAGCCATGGCTGAAGCTTACTGGAAAACCTGGATTGAGGTCTTACTTCTCAAGTGTCTCCTGGACATCTGGTAATATCATTTTTAAATCCTTAATTTACATTGGAAGATTAAGAGAAGACAGACTCTTGAGAGGTCTTTAACCATATTAGTTGCAGCTTTCTCAGGTGCAAGATGAAGTTGCTGACTTTAAAATCAAGTTTTGGGTCTCCTTTGCTGGGGTTTGCCCATAAACCGTTTTAATTTCCTGTATCAGAACTAGCAGGTGTTTAAGAATTCATTATTCCACCAAGCTTTTAAGACAAAGTGGTCTCAGGTTAATCCTACATGGAAATTGAATCCATTAAAATATTCAAATGAAGAAATACCAGCTGTGATAACCCTACCCAGATACATGCACAGTGCACACGGAGTTGACTGGTCTCCATTGCATGTCACCATGTGCCATTAACACCACCGGGCTGAGCAGTCATATTCAAATGCAGTTCAGTCACTCAATGCATGTGATTTATTGCACTGGTTAGTGCAGCATGTGGGTGAATCTCTCTTTGAGTGCCCAGGGGTCAGATGGCTAACCACAGGCCTGGCTCAGCCTCAGAGTAGGCCTAATGACAGGGTCTGGGGGTACCAGGGTGGAAGAGGGGCCCTATTATCTCTGACTGACAGGCCCCAGCTCAATGGGCTCTAATTGGTGGTCAGCGCCGCCCCTCCACTCCTCCTGCTCAGCAGCAGCTCCTCCTCCCACTTTACCACGCCATTAAGTTCCTCTTGTTGGAGGGCCTGAGGGGAGCTCATATACCCAGGATAATGGAGACAGATTTATTCCTCAACCTTATTTATGATGTATTCCAGTCTAATTACAAAGACTTTTGGAGGTAACTGCTTGTAAAGCATCAAACTGACCACATTCATTTTATATAATTTTTACAGTAAAGTTTACATTGCGTAAGTAAGTGAGCACTCAAAAAATACTATTATAGTGCTAGGTATGAAGAACTCAATTTACTCCCTTCACGGGAACACCGACTGATATAGAATATTGCAAAATATATGCTAATACAAAAAAAACTGCATCTCTTGATAAAAAAAATGAAATTACCCACACAGTAAGCATACACATAATATACACACAGTATAGGAATATGTCAACTGAACAGAAAACTATTCTAGAAGACAGCTTGAAAATAGGCGTGCATCATGTCATAATACACACAAAATACACAGCCATTTAATCACTGCTATAATCTACACATGGCTGCTCACAGTCACACAAGCCAAAATAGGAAGTCTAGTAACAATCAATGCAATGATGTTTACTGGCTGCCTGACTGACTTCTTTCCCCAAAGGCTGTAAGATTCCCTCGACAGTATTGGGTGGCAGCAGAGAGTTGACTGATTAGATATTATTTTCCAATTGAATTTGGCTCGTTATTTGTTCTAGTGCAAATTCAGACATTTGAGAAATCATCTCAATTGAATATTACTCGCTTGTATTTTGTCAACTGAGAATATAGAAGTGGAAACTACACATTAGAAACTTTGCAGATAAGAGAAAATAGTTTCTCAAAATGTCACCAACTCTTTTAACATGAAACTACTTGAGAAATGCTGTGTGCATATGCATATGAATAACACATTGTTTCATGATTGAGAAGATACTTGATCCAATTATTCCTTTTGAAAAATCACTTGAGCGAAGTTAAAAGGCATTGTCATACTGTAGGAAACAAAATGGAAAGTTCTAGACAGTATCTGACAACCACACTAATCTAACGCTGACATTATAATATTCATGTTAATGTTACATTATTTATGTACAATTTAATTTGTGACATTTCTTGATATCTTTAAAGTATGACATGTCATATTTTTTGCAGAGTGATTTCCTGCCTTGCCCTTGAGACAGCAGGCTGTGAAGCCCTGGGGGGCTTGCCTTGCCTTCCCAGCCCCACTCAATTCACATTTCCATGAAGCCCATAGATCTTATACAGAAAAAATATATATTCTGTTCTGAGTTTGAGTCATCAACTCAGTAACATACATTACACTATGGACATGGCTCATTGTCTAATAGCTGTCCTGTGCAGTGAAAAGAGCCCAGCAGCTTTCAAAAGTAATCTGCCTGTCTGTCAATGTACATAGCTACAACACTAAGCATGCCCATAAAGCTGCATATGAAACAGGGAAAGAGGACAACTCACCTCCGAGAGTTATTCCATTGCTTGGCGACTGGAGGGAAAAATACCGGTGAACTCCGTCTTCAGTGAAAGCTCCTCATCGTACCAAGCAGAATAAGAGAACCATGCTGGCAGAAATCCTGGCAGATTCCTCTGTGTCCTCCACTCCCATTTCTTCTGTGGCGGTTTGAGCATGACACAAGGGCCGCTTAGAGAGTGCAGGAAGTAGAAACATTCAAGCCGGGGCTAGTCACACTACCTGGAACTCGTCTTCATTTCACCCAGAAGATAGTAGACTGTGGATACCTGGCTTGGCACTCTATCCCAAACAAACACACACACAGGGTTTTCAGCCATGTAACCCTGAGTCGGGCCCTGCCTTTGAAATGCTTTCTACCCCACAACACAAGACGGTTTTTATTATCTTCACAGTCGCAGCAATGCCTAGCTTTAAAAGCTACTGATTTCTTTTTTCCTTTAGCCTCCGACACAAAGGAAGGGCATTTTGTAAATTACTTGCTCGTTTCAGACCAACAAAAGGTACTTTCATTGAAAACCCCCCCAATTTGATTTTGCTCAAATTTGATTACATGGATTGAAAAAGGGAAAGAAAAAGGAGGAAATAAAAAAAACAGATGGCGTCCTCATTCAGTGCTCTGAAAGGCTTTATCTATGTGCCTTTATAAACTGGGGCAATCCAAAGCGTTTCAGTTGGCTAAAAAAAGAACTTGACAAAATTATTGGTTTGCCATATCTTACACAACTGACATGAGCAACTCAAAGAAAAGCCTTTTCTCTCCCACTGTCTTTCAGTGAATCGCCTGCCTAGATCAAAATAATAGAAATGAAGTATTTCATTAGAAATTATAGTTGGATATGAAATAGGCTGTCATATTAATAGCAACCTGCCTATGGCCTTCAGTATGTGCTATTCACCTAGACAATAGAAGAGAGGGGGGCATGAATTGAGCCTTTCATTCAAGCCTGATCAATTTTCCATCACCAACACAGGAAAGGATTAAACAAATAATTAAACTCAGGATTGGTCTGTAGAACACCCCCACCCTTACACACAATACAAAACAGTTAAAACTAAACAAAAACAACTTTTCATAACACAAAAAAGATACATTCTTAAATGAGAGAAAGAGTCACAGAGGGCTGTATAATTCTTTCTAAGGCCACAATAGGCATTTCAGCCTACTTGTTTTTCATTTGTGGGTAATTACAGGGTTGTGTCTATCACACTCACAGAGGACAAAGAATGTAAGTGAACAAGATAATTCAAAATGTTGTTCATCCCCAGATGGCTGAAAGTTGTTGAACCTGAAACCTGTTGGATAGCCACAAATTTTCACATTACACACTTTCTCAAATCAAATTCTGTGCACCATGAGTTATGACAAAGAGGACTGGTGCTACAACGTTTCATAGAGCAGCTGTGTTCTTAGTGCAGTCTGAGATAAATCAAATCAAAAATCACAACTTATTTTACTAATACTTTCCCTGGCTAGCTCTACTGTTGCTCAACAAAAAATGAATCCTGTCTCATCTACATTTTTTAAGTCACTCCAACAAAACAATTCTGAGGTAAGTTGATCTACTATTTCTTCATTTAGAAAACGTTATACAGTACCAGTCAAAAGTTTGGACACACCTGCTCATTCAAGGTTTTTCTTTCATTTTTACTATTTTCTACATGATGATTTACAGGTTATTACCATCAGAAAGTAATTACTTTTTGTAGAACGTTTGTATAAAATGGGTATACTGCTGCTCAACACTGCTTATCAAAGGACAAATAGCAGACGTGACAATTTCATTAGTAAAGATTGAAAAAAGCTGCCCTGGGGAATTCCTGATTCTACCTGGATTATGTTGGAGAGGCTCCAAGAAAGAACACCTTCTGTGTTCTTTTAGACAGGTAAGTCTTTATCCACAATACAGCAGGGGGTGTAAATCCATAACACATACGTTTTTCCAGCAGCAGACTATGATCGATAATGTCAAAAGCCACACTGAAGTCTAACAAAACAGCCCTTACCATCTTTTATCATCAATATCTCTCAGCCAATCATCAGTCATTTGAGTAAGTGCTGTGCTTCTTGAATGTAATATAAGTTTTCTGAAAGTCTGTTGTCAATTTGTTTAGTGTAAAATAGCATTGTATCTTGTCAAACACCATTTTTCCCAATAGTTTACTAATGGCTGGTAACAGGCTGGTTGATTAGCTATTTATACCAGTAAAGGGTGCTTTACTATTCTTGGGGGACTTTTGTAGATGGGTGAAATATATATTTTTTTTTATCCATTTTGCATTCAGTCTGTAACACAACAAAATGTGGAATAAGTCAAATGGTATGAATACTTTCTGAAGGCACTATTTCTATAAGGACACAGGGCAAGATCCAAATGCAGACAGAAGAAGCAGATGGTTGAGCTACGATATTTATTCATCCAAGGGGTAGGCAACAGGTAGGTCGGGGACAGGCGAGAGATCATAAACCGGGTCAGAGTCCAAAACAGTACCAGACGAAGGGCAGTCTTGAGGTCAGGCCAGGCAGGGGTTCAGTATCCAGATCCAAGTCCAAACAGTACAAGGGATAGGCAGGCTTGAAGACAGAACAGGCAGAGTGGTCAGTCAGGTGAGTTCGGAGTCAGGACAGGCAAGGGTCGAAAACAGGAGGACTAGAACCAAAAGAGACTGGGAAGAAATAGGAGCAAGGAAAACCGCTGGTTGACTTGACAAACAAGACGAACTGGCACATAGAGACAGGAAACACAGGGATATATACACTGGGGATAGTAAGCGACCCCTGGAGGGGGTGGAGACAATCACAAGTACAGGTGAAACAGATCAGGGTGTGACAATTTCTAAAAAATATCTATATTTACACATTAAATATCACACTTCTGTCTATTTCAAATGTAAAGCACTTACTTGTTGCCAATATAGCTACCGTAAAAACTATAAATATATAACAATTTTAACAAGAAATTGCATTGTTTATGGTTTCCGTGCAGGTCTACAAGCACAGCCGGCACAGGCCAACATTTTATGGATTATTTCTTAATGTGGCAGTACCAAATCCTATAAACAGATAAACCAATTAATCCAAAAACCCTGTGTGTTTGTCATTCAGTTTTAAACTAAATTGTAATGTTTTATGGTGTGATGGTAATGAGATCTGATGAAGGTGCTTTGTGAAAACGGAGTAAAATCCATGTATTGACGAATAAAATGGTCAAAGCCAATACAACTTTGTGGTTTCTGACAAAATTAGAAAAGTATTTCTGTTGATAAAAAAGCTTTTCAAGAAACTTAATTTCTTGAAAATAAGAAATGCTGAAATTGCCTGTAGTTGCAAAATCACCCAATTATGACTTTGTGGCTATGGAAGCTAGTGACGATCAGCCCAGAGAGAGAGCATTGTATTGTGGGTTTTGTAGTCGACTTGAACTGCAACAGATTTTCACAAAGACTTTCATGTTGCTACCAATATTATTATAACGACAAAATGAAACATTGGTTCACAAATAATATTATTCTTACATGTTAGTGTTATTAAACCCTGTAAATCAGGGAATTAGTAGTTTGGTGGTAAACAAAAAAACAATTTCAATGGTTGAAACACCTACGTGGCATCGATATTAGTCAAGTACATTCTATTCTAGTGTCAAAGTTGACTACTAAGTTTAAATAGTATAATTTCGGCATAAAATCAGTATCTTCCAAAACTGAGATTTGGAAATATTTAGGGAAAATTAGTATGTTCCTAAATCCTTGGATATTCAATGGTGGGTGTTGATTTCAATCATGCCCAGTCATGCCTACTTGCCCGCTAACACGGAATGGTAATGTCTAGCTAGAATTGTCATGCATGGAGAAAGCTGCGCTGAGTGTGCTCTAGCCAATAGTAGCAGCAGAATCAAGATACAGAAATACCTATTAGCACGCAACGCCTCAGAATTGTTTACATGAGACAGCAATATGTAGATACCGTTGCCAATGTTATGTTGAAAGAATGAAACTTGGTGTTTATAAAGGGCTTTTATCGTATTAAAATATCCTCATATTCGCGAGCTAACATTAGCATGGGCTCCTGAGTGGCGCAGCGGTCTAAGGCACCACATCTCTGTGCAGGAAGTGACACTACCGTCCCTGGTTCAAATCCAGGCTGAATCACATCTGGCTGTGTTTGGGAGTCCCATAGGGCGGTGCACAAATGGCCCAGCATCGTCTGGGTTTGGCTGGGGCAGACCATCATTGTAAATAAGGATTTGTTCTTAACTGACTTGCATAGTTAAATAAAAGCAACACAACTGTCATCAAAGATTGATGCTGTGTTTAAGACAACTCTGAAATGCTGACGTTTCTGACCTGTTGTAATAAGATGAGCTCTGAGTTTCACAATTAGAAAGTATCAGAATCAACCAATAGGAAGGTCCATGCAAAAAACATACAAAAATGTTAACTCTGAGTTATCTTGAAAGCACCATTATACCAATGATTTTTATAAGTAACCCAAGATAGACCAGAGCCTGTTGTTTCCAATGGCAGCAAATTAATCATAGTGGGCCGAACAAGCAAGGCGGTGGGCAGAGCCGAGCCAAGCCAAGCTCTGTTAGGAGCAAACCGCACTTCCGTGTTGTCTCTGTGCTACTGTACTTTTAGTTGCTACTTGGCTACCTGACAAACTCTTTCGCCCTTTAGTCTTAATAACTATTCAATCAAACTCTGTATTCAACAAGTTTACCAATGTCTTAATTTTTCCACACTTTTTAATTAATTTTTTTCACCCCAGAAGCTTTATCTGGACATAGATCTGCAGGACGTCCTCCTGCCGAAAAAAGTTAAGTAACATTATGCCTTCTCATTGCAGTCGCTGTACTCTTAATATACAGGATCACTATCACCTTATGGTGAGGATAGCTGAGCTGCAAGCTTAGGCAAGGGCTATTTAAGTGTAGAAAAGATTGATACAGCGTCTATGCCACCAGTAAATACTGGTAGTAGGGTTAATCCCCCTGCACAGGTCCCCGCAGCTGGAACATTTTCTCATGGCTTCTGGAAAGAAATGCTGTCAGCATGTTCAACTGGTGTCGCTCATTCAGCCGATAGAAACTTTAAACTGGTATTCCCCGTGAAGCAAAGAGTCATAGCCTGAGTCTTCTCAGGTCTCCCCCCCCCCCCCCCCCTTGTTATGCAGTCCGAGCCACCGAAGCCTTCCACCATTAGACATTGAAAACCCTAGCCATTTGGGACTCCATTACCCGCAATATTAGACTTCAAAATAATAATTCAACGATCATACACTGTTTACCAGGGGGCAGGGCTACTGACGTAAAGGCTAATCTGAAGACGGTGCTGGCTGAGGCCAAAACTGGTGAGTATAGATGTTATAGGGATATTGTTATCCACGTCTGCACCAACGATGTTAGGATGAAACAGTCAGAGGTCACCAAGCACAACATAACTTCAGCGTTTAACTTACAGCAGATTCGCACAACACAATTGCTGGTTGAAAAATGTTTCTGCCCCTCCCAAAATATAGAATTTAATGATGCAGTCGCACCTCTAAAAACCAAAAACATTTGTCAAAAGGAATTAGCACCCTGGTATACAGAAAATACCCCAGCCCTGAAGCTAGCTTCCAGAAAATTAGAAGGGAAATGGTGCTCCACCAAACTGGAAGTCTTCCAACTATCAATATCGAAGAGCCCTCACTGCTGCTCGATCAGTCTACTTTTCCAACTTGATTGAGGAGAATAAAAACAATCAAATGTATTTTTGATACTGCCACAAAGCTAACTAAAAAGCAGGATTCCACCAAGTGAGGATGGCCTTCACTTCAGCAGTGATGAATTTATGAACTTATTTGACAAAAAGATTGTGATCATTAGAAAGCAAATGATGGACTCCTCTTTGAATCTGCATATTTTCTCCAAAACTCAGTTGTCCTCAGTCTGCACAGACCTGCCAGGACCTAGGATCAATGGAGACACTAATTTTTAATCCTGTATCTCTCGACACATTCACGAAAATAGCCATGTCCTCTAAACCTTCATGCTTCCTACTGGACCCTACTCCAACTAAACTACTGAAAGAGCTACTTCCTGTGCTTGGCCATCCTATGTTGAACATAATAAATGCTCCCTATCCTCTGGATGTGTACCAAACTCACTAAAAGTAGCTTAATAAAGCCTCTCCTGAAAAAGCCCAAAACTATCAGCCTATATCGATTCTCCCATTCCTCAAAAGAAAAATTGAAAAGCTGTTGTGCAGCAACACACTGACTTCCGGAAGACAAATAATGTATACGAAATGCCCCAGTCTGGTTTTAGACCCCATCACAGAACTGTGACTGTTCTCATGAAGGTGGTAAATTGCCCTTTAATGGCGTCAGACCAAAGCCCTCATTCTGTTTTCATGCTCCTAGACCTTAGAGCCGCTTTTGACACCATCGATCACCACATACTTTTGCAAAGATTTTATCTGTCGGGAAGATATCAGTTTGTCTCTGTGGATGGTTTGTCCTCTGACAAAAAATAATGTTACGTTTTGGTGTTCCTGAATACTTAAGTAAATAAGGTATTTATGTGTTTAATTTTTTATGAATTTGCAAACGTTCTAAACACCTGTTTTTGCTTTGTCATTATGGGGTATTGTATGTAGATTAATGAGAAAAAAATCATATTTAATCCATTTTAGAACAAGGCCATGACGTAACAAAATGTGGAAGAAGACAAGGCGTCTGAATACTTTCCGAATGCACTGTATATGGACTCAAAGACTTATAAACCATTAGGCCTAGTAGGTTACTGATAAATTGAATGCTGATATTTGACATCAGTCAGGGTCTCAGCAGTGGGCAATGTGAGCAGTCAGCAAAGGGTGCATATATATATATATATATATATATATATATATATATATACAAAAAATATATAGTCTATTTTAGTATTCACACTGCATTGTTCCTATTATGGCTTTAAAAGTAAATACTGAAAAGGAAAAAAAAGAAGGAAGGAAATGCCTTCCCAAAATGGATTGGAAAGACATTGCATCATAAATACTATAGCCTAAGATATGTAAAATGCTGATGCTTGAACAATTCAAGTTCAAGTAGGCACCATATTTTGCTGACAGATTGTCATCATCAACTAGACATTAACATTGCACGTCCTCAGACAGTCATGTATGTTAAAATGTGAAGAAATTTTAAAAGGGAGACAGAATTGTACTGCTGATTATTGCAAAGATTCCGTCCTGTGGATTCTCTGAACCAGCCATACTTCTGTTATGAACTAGAAGTAATTATTGTCTCTGAAGATAAAAAAAAGAGTGTGGGCAAAATAAACTAGTGTTAGAATGACCTTAAATATATTTCTCTCCTTTTCCAATAAGACCATTTCATCTCAGCATTTGATAAAGGGATTACTGGATTGCATTATGCAGCACTAGTCAAATCTGGATGTGGAGGTGCCAATTTGATTGCATAATTCTTGTTTCCTTTTTTGCAAACCTTGCAGTCCTCTGGAAACTAAAACTCAGCATAATACAAGATTTACTTGTGGTCTGGGAAAGCGACGGGGTTCGTCCCTCATGCCATATCCATCCACTGCAGACCTGGTAAAAAGCTGCAGCCAACACCATTACCAGCCATAGCTGGTCGGTTCAGAACCCATTATCGCCATGAAACGCAAATGACAGAGCACAACTTGCCTGTCAGTGGATCTATTATTTGACACTTGTGGTTGTTTGATATTTCACAAGCTGAAATCCTGACCCACAATCATTAGGCCAGTCAGGGTTAATCAACAGACTCATGACTTGCCCAATTTTCTGATAAGGCCTGATTGCAGGTATGGGGTAAGTGGGTCGAGGTTAGGGAGCATATGTTGGGGCCTCTATTTTGTCTGGATGTTACAGACACATGAATGAATCACTTCAACTACAGAAAAGGTGCCCTGTTTGTTTCTCATGCAACACATAATCAGTCCACATCCTTATCCACTACTTATTTAATATATACACGTAGGGGGATCTGAGAGAAAACAAAGTTAACCAAATCTGCATTCCTTGGAATCCTTCAGGCACCCACTGAAACCATCTTAAGGAACCATACACTGAGTGTACAAAACATTAGGAACCTTCCTAATATTGACTTGCACTCCATTTTGCCCTCAGAATAGCGTACATTTTTGGGGGGCATGGACTAAAAGGTGTTTAAAGCATACCACAGGGATGCTTTCCATGTTGACTCCAATGCTTCCCACACTTGTGTCAAGTTGGCTGTATGGTCCACCACCCAAAAGACATTCTTGATACACACGGGAAACTGTTGAGCGTGAAAAACCGAGCAGTGTTGCACTTCTTGACACACTCAAACCGGTGCACCTGGCACTTACTACCATGCCACGTTCAAAGGCACTTAAATATATTGTCTTGCAACATTCACACTTTAAATGGCACACATACACAATCCATCTCTTAATTGAGTCAAGGCTTAAAAATCATTCTTTAACCTGTCTCCTCGCCTTCATCTACACTGATTGAAGTGGTGACATCAATAAGGGATCATAGCTTTCACCGTGATTCACCTGGTCAGTCTATGTCATGGAAAGAGCAGGTGTTCCTACTGTTTTGTACACTCAGTGTATTACCACTCCTCCATTACCTGGGAGTTTGTTCTCAAACACATACATACATAATAATCAAACAAAGTAAAGGATACTGAAAAGTTTTTTTTTTTTTTGCAGCAAGCTAAAATAAAAGTGTGTCAACCGACTTCCTCCATATGAATATAATGTATGATGATCAACATAACTGTTATAAACCTGTAACATAATGAACCTGACAAAAAATCATTGCCAACAAATTGTCAACAGACTATTAACAATGACAAACTTTTAGTAAGCCGTCATCAACAACTATGCTCTGTTCAAAAATATTTATTTAAAATAATCGTTCTACCTTTGACTTATTTATAAACAATTATTTAATATGTGCTTACACATTTTTGCAATTGCAGAATTTCCTATATGTGATTGCCTCTTCAAAAACCCTTGACTTTATGAAGTTGATAGGATCCAGGTTTACTAAGCCATAGTAAAACTCACATTTACAAAATACTGTTTCCTAAACATGGCAGAATATCTGCATGCAGAACAAAATGTGGCAAGTTTGCAGAGATGTTTTTTTAATGAAGAAAACATATTAAGATGTAAAGCAGAGTGCATTTTTTATCAACACTGCTGTTATCAGATCAAAGTTACAGTGGCAACGCTGTCTTTGAATGATTAGGAGTAAGTGAGCAGATACTTAGAAGAATCCACGTCACATGTCTATTAGAGGTCACTTCTATGTCATCCTGACTATAAATAAACCACCAAACATTGATCTTTATAGATATACATGCATCTTTTATACGACACCACATACTCTATATTTTTATATATAGAACCTCACACATCAATTAAATGAACCACTATATAAAGTCTACAACTTAAACCAAAAAACACCTATGAATTCAACATTTCAGACTATAATGCCTGTGAAGATGCCCCCTCCCTGCATCACAGACATGGAGAGAATGCGTCCTTAAATGTAAAATAAACGCCCCATGTCTCTGAAGTGCCACAGTCATGCTTAATCATCTGATTTTTAATCATAAACAATCGCACTATTTGTATTGTGTGTCTTTATTTATGCATATCCCTGAAGGCATTGCCTTTAGATACTTCCTATAAAAAAGGAAACAAATCTACAAAAACAAAACAATTAAATACCTTTTAGATGCCCAGATGAAGGCTGTAGACAGACAGATGATGTGATATATTTCTCCCCTTCATTCTTAGGCAGCTTCCTCTCTCTGCGGCTGAAAGCAAATGCTTTGAGACTCTGTGGCATATTTAATTAGAAGCAAGCTGTTTGCACTATCAGGGTGAGGATCTACCTCTCCAATCTCTTGTGAGTCAATCTTCTCCATCTCTGATTTTCTTTTATATTTATGCTGGAATATTTAATTGTAGACAAAAGGTTACTCTGGCTCCATTCCCCGCACAGGGGGAGAATAATCTGCTTTAAAAGGCTTGACATTTCAGGCTTTTCAAAAAAGCTGAAAAAATTATATCCCTGCTTTTGTTAATCAATGAAGTAGAACTCCCCTGAACAAAAGAATTAAATTGCTTGGTTGGTTTAATAAAACCAACAGAAATAGCTGCTTTCTCTGGCCTTTTTGTGTGTTGGCTCACCACATGCACCCAGCACTGTAATTCCACATGATTTTGGGGCAAAACTCTAATTTCTCCACACAGTTGGCCTTTTAAATCCTATTGAAACTACCGGCCAGTGTGTCTGCCTGGTGGAGGACAGATTCATCATTAAACCTGACTTTCACTGACTGCTGCAGGTCCACTACAATGTACAATTTCTATACTGCCCTTGCCATTGGAAAACATTGTAATTACGCAAATGACAGGGGCAATAATTAGGACCTTCAACATCACATTGTGTTGCTCCACTGTGCTCCATTCCAATGGGAAGAGGCAGAACATGTTCTATTCTATTTCAAATTGCTCACAGCAGATGTTCGGCTAAAGTTCAGTCCTATATTATAGTATTCCTTGGAGACTGACCAAGTCAGGTAAGATCCATTATGTTCTTTGTATTATGAATAAGTGTATTTTGTAATTTGAGACTTTTGCCTTATATACTGTAATGTGCCTAATGTGTGACTATTTGGCATTACATTCCTAATGCGGTGCAATACTGCTTGTTTGTACTGGACATGTATGTATCGGACATGCACCATACACTGGTCCATTGGATAAAAAAACGGATACTGAGTTAGGTGAAAAGCTTAGTCAAACACATCAAAGCAGAGTAGAAAGAAACACATTTTCTTAAAATGGTCTGTAAACAAAACAGTTTGTAAATGATAATAACACCGTTTTCAAAGCAATTCATAGTATACTGCCTTTGATAGTAATACATTGGGGAATATGTCAAGGATGATTGATAAACGTTGTGGATTGGTTTACTGTAGCATATAGATGACCTACAATGTGTTATGGAAAACACTGTATTTGGGCAATTCTCTTTTATTAATGCGTGAGCATTGTCAGGGCCAGAGATGCTGTACCGGATTGGCAACATATTTTACAGGACACAAAGTTAGATATTAACTAGGCAAGAGGTGGTCATGGCATAAATATATATGGAATTGGGGACCCTGACATTTTGCGACAGTGCTGAGCGATTGAGGTTAGTCGTTACGACTTGTGTTTTTAGTTTCCGACAGTCCAGAATAACACAAGTCAAGTATTACAACACGAGGGTGGTTTGTGACTTTGTTCATCGTAGACAAGTACCTAGTACAAAAGTTGTTTCAAGTTTTTAATAGAGGCAGATCTTAACATAAAAACATGGCGAGTTATATCGAGGCTACCGTAAAAGGATAGCCTACCGCACTGAAGTCTTTAGCTAAGCTGACTAGCATAGCTAACTAGCAACTGTAGCATCACACTAGTGCAAATGTCTAGCTACGACTGACAGCCATACTGCTGGTGGATAACATTACTCGCCCTAGACCTCACATGCGTCAGTGCTTATTCCGCGTTCAAAACAACTAGGACTAGGAACCAGTTCAAGATAACTGGAAAAAACGAGGCAAATCCCATTCCAAATTGGTGGATGCATGGGGCGGCAGGTAGCCTGGTGGTTAGAGCGTTGGACCAGTACGTTAACCGAACGATTTCTAACGTAAAAATCTATCGTTCGGCCCCTCATTGTAAATAAGAATTTACAATTTATGGATTTGTTTTTAAAGTACTTGCCTAGTTAAATAAAGGGGGAAATGAAATGTATACATAGTCTGAGCAAGGGAACGTGACCATTGAGGGGATTCAATTAATCTGGCCTGAATAGGTATTTCGCACCGGGTGGAATTTGGTTGCATTGTCTTTAGAATCGTTTTGCAACCTCGTTAAATTACATCACAAATGGGATGTACACGGATAATGACTTTGTGTTTTTACAAGCAATAGTGATTTGCTTTAGCTAAAAACGCTTTATCTGCCTTCCTAATGAAAACTAATTTGAATATTCAAATATATATTTTATGGAAAATAGAATGTGTATGTTTCTGGACGATGTACCATGCTTCTTTGTCGACAACACGACCGAGAGGCGCAGATTACGTTTCGATTTGAGAAAGGATGCAACTCCCAGGCCATAGACCGGTTCCTGGCTGAGAATAATCAAATCCCCCCGCCGTTACACAGATTTTTTTATTTTATTTCAACTTTATTTAAACAGGTAGGCTAGTAGAGAACAAATTCTCATTTACAACTGCGACCTGGCCAAGATAAAGCAAAGCAGTGCGACACAAACAACAACACAGTTACACATGGAATAAACAAGCTTACAGTCAATAACACAATAGAAAAGGGGGGGAAAGTATATATACAGTGTGTGCAAATGACGTGAGGAGGTAAGGCAATACATAGGCCATAGTAGCAGAGTAATTACAATTTAGCAAATTAACACTGGAGTGATTGATGAGTGTAACGGATGTGAAACGGCTAGCTAGTTAGCGGTGGTGCGCGCTAAATAGCTGTTCAATCGGTGACGTCACTTGCTCAGACCTTGAAGTAGTGGTTCCCCTTGCTCTGCAAGGGCCGTGGCTTTTGTGGAGCGATGGGTAACGATGCTTCATGGGTGACTGTTGTTGATGTGTGCAGAGGGTCCCTGGTTCAAGTGAGGGGACGGTCTAAAGTTATACTGTTACATGAGCAGATGATGATGTGCAAGTAGAAATACTGGTGTGCAAAAGAGCAGAAAAGTAAATAAAAACAATATGGGGATGATGTAGGTAGATTGGGTGGGCTATTTACAGATGGGCTATGTACAGCTGCAGCAATCGGTTAGCTGCTCAGATAGCTGATGTTTAAAGTTAGTCAGGGAAATATAAGTCTCCAGCTTCAGCGATTTTTGTAATTCGTTCCAGTCATTGGCAGCAGAGTACTGGAAGGAAAGACAGCCAAAGGAGGTTTTGGCTCTGGGAATGACCAGTGAGATATACCTGCTGGAGCGCTTGCTACGGGTGGGTGTTGTTATCATGTCCAGTGAGCTGAGATAAGGCAGAGTTTTACCTAGAATAGACTTATAGATGACCTGGAGCCAGTGGGTCTGGCGACGAATATGTAGCGAGGGCCAGCCGACTAGAGCATACAGGTCGCAGTGGTAGGTGGTATAAGGGGCTTTGATGACAAAACGGATGGCACTGTGATAGACTGAATCCAGTTTGCTGAGTAGAGTATTGGAAGCTATTTTGTAAATTACATCGCCGAGGTTGAGGATCAGTAGGATAGTCAGTTTTACGAGGGTATGTTTGGCGGCGTGAGTGAAGGAGGCTTTGTTGCGAAATAGGAAGCCGATTCTAGATTTAATTTTGGAGATGTTTAATATGAGTCTGGAAGGAGAGTTTACAGTCTAGCCAGACACCTAGGTATTTGTAGTTGTCCACATATTCATACTCAGAACCGTCCAGAGTAGTGATGCTAGTCGGGTGAACAGTTGAAAAGCATGCATTTGGTTTTACTCGCGTTTAAGAGCAGTTGGAGGCCACAGAAGGAGTGTTGTATGGCATTGAAGCTCATTTGGAGGCTAGTTACAGTGTCCAAAGAAGGGCCAGATGTATACAGAATGGTGTCGTCTGCGTAGAGGTGGAATCACCCGCAGCAAGAGCGACATCGTTGATATACACAGAGAAAAGAGTCGGCCCGAGAATTGAACCCTATGGTTCCCCCATAGACTGCCAGTCCGGACAACAGGCCCTCCGATTTGACACTGAACTCTGTCTGAGAAGTAGTTGGTGAACCAGGCGAGGCAGTCATTTGAGAAACCAAGGCTTTTGAGTCTGCCAATAAGAATACGGTGATCGAGTAGAAAGCCTTGGCCAGGTCGATGAAGACGGCTGCACAGTACTGTCTTTTATCGATGGCGGTTATATAGTTTAGTACCTTGAGCGTGGCTGAGGTGCACCCGTGACCAGCTCGGAAACCGGATTGCACAATGGAGAAGGTATGGTGGGATTCGAAATGGTCAGTGATCTGTTTATTAACTTGGCTTTCGAAGACTAGAATGGCAGGGCAGGATGGATATAGGTCTATAACAGTTTGGGTCTAGTGTCACCAGATTGTCTAGTCCAGCTTAAGTTTTTTGTGCATATGGAACAATTCTGCTATTTTTTAAATTCTTATTTCAGCTAATGAAACCAACACTTTAGATGTCGCATTTATATTTTTGTTCGGTTTAAAACTTTTGAGTTGAATAAAAGTTATGGACGATTTTGTGACACTAAAATGGTACTTCTTGATTCAGGTCGCTAGGCCATGAAACCACAAATGAAGCAATTATGCAGTTTTCCCAAATCAGTAAGATTTTATGGGCTTTCACACGTGTTGTTCTGAACAAGGTTTACCAAGTCCGGTCCTGGGGTCCTCCCTGGGTGCACGTTTTGGATTCAAATAACCAACTCATCAAGCTTTGATTATTTGAATCAGCTGTGTCCTTCTAGGGCAAAAACCAAAACGCGCAACCAGTGGGGCCCCAGGACCGAGTTTGGGAAACCTTGCTCTACAAGACACTATGGCATTACACGCATGTGGTACAATTGTAACAGTCTTGTTGCATGCTTTTCTAGAAGTCGGGTATTGTACATTTCACTGGGTGTGTGATACAATAAAGTCCATTTGCCTAATGAATCATATTGTTGTTCCCTGTCCCACAGCTAACAAGATCAGAGAAGCCCACAGAAAACTGATGATTCTAAATCACCCCGACAGAGGGTTGGGGAACGAGTAAAACTCTTTCCAAACAATGATGTACTTTTATATAGTCATTCAGCTTGTACAATGTAATTTGGATCACAATTGCATGTTTTTTTGCAGGTGGATCACTAAATCAATAGTTCACTTTGTACTTGGTTGGGCCCGGGGGTTCTCTTATCCACCGTGCCCAAATAAATCATACATTAAAAGAGACTAGTTTTGCTCTGTACTTCACTTATGCTCAGGACAAAAAGGTCAACCTGACAAGACAAATGGTTTTATTTAAGAACTACTGGCATACAAAACATATTGCACATCAAACAACCCGAATGATCATTAAAAAAGACAAACAGTTTACCGAACCAAAATCTGGAAATTGACCTCAGTCCAAATTGTCACCTGCATAAAACACGGTCGTTCCACCAGTTTAGTGTTAACAGCTTATTAAATAGTGTACATTTGTAAATAAAAAAAATTAAGCTCCTTCGAGACAAGTTACTGCCACCATCATTCCAGCCTCTGGTGGGTGCATAAAAAAAAATGGGACAAGAACATTGACAGACCAGTTTCCAGCTTTTTTTTCTTATGGGAAATAAATTCCAATTCAGTGCAAAACGGGTTTTTTTCCTCTCTGACTGCATTTCCTAGTCTGAAGTGATTTTATATTAAAATGTAAAAAAATAAAAATCAGCCAAAGCTCCTCAACAAATATTAGGATAACTAGATTCTTTCACCTTTGTCATAATTGACAAATTTACTACAGCCAGGCAACTATGTTAAATCTACTCAAGGCACAACATCTGATAATGTACTTGAAACATGCTTTTTCATGTCTCGGTTCAGTGCTAAATCTCCCCCTCTGTGTCCCATGGTTAGGGAATTGAAAAGTGCAGTAGAGAATCTGGAAGTCCATATGTCTATCTTTGGCAAGCTTGTACAATAACTATTGTACGAATGTAGTACAATTAATAGGTCAGTAGATTAGGAGACACTATTCAGGACAGGCTGCTAGTCACTGTTCCCTTGGTAACAGACTTTGGCAGCCCTTTGTGGAAGCTCTGCCTAGTTCGTCACCTCTTCCATTGCCTGTCTTTGCTGATGTGGAGAGGCTGTGCTCTGCAATACACTCAACATGCCCCTGCAGGACACAGACAAGTAGAAATAGTTACAGAAGCTTGACTTAATGTACCAAAGGCATACAATGCTAAAAATTTAAACCAGCCTAGTGGCAATTTCACATACTGTAGATTCCATGGACTATGCCCCTGAAGTACATCAAGCCAAGAGAAAGAAATTTACATTCTTATTGCAAGTTTCCGTACACTACCATGGTTCTTTCTCCCCATCACTTGTTTCAGCCATCTCAGATTAGGCGTGCCGATTTTCATTTTACATCACATTGAATAAGATTGAAGACCTGATCCTAGATCAGCACTCTTACTCTGAGACGCTTGATACATGAAGTCAGATTTGTAGAATTTTTTCAAACATACCAGTTCATCTATCTGCTTTTTGATTCAGCCCGGGATCTGCAAAACAAAGAATGTTAGAACCACTTGCATTGGTAATGAAATAAACTAGATAATCATAGCTAATGATAGGGAAAGGGGGGTGCCTAGTCAGTTGTACAGCAATGCATTCAAATGAAATGTGTCTTCCGCATTTAACCCAACCCCTCTGAATCAGAAAAATAGCTTACATTGTGATAACACTGAAAGAATGTGGTTAAAAATAACTAGAAAGCAGTCCAAGGAATGCAAGTGAGAAATACAGGCAAGCAGTATCAAATCCCAAAAAATAAAACAGACCTTAATTGATAGTCAACAAGTAGCGGTCATGTTAGTGAATTTGAGTGGGAACATTTAAAAACAATGGGACTTCTTGGTGGCATGCCTTTTCTAGGTGTCTATTCAGCTTCAAATTGAGAAATTAGCTTCCCAGAGTAAATCAATAGTTACTGGTTGAAGCACGGACGTGACTGCTAGCCAGGGCAAGTGTTAATCACACTCAGTCATGCTGGTTTTGGTAAACAAACTACAGGCCCGTTCCCCACCTTTCCTCTGGTGGGCGAACACAGTGTCTACTGCTACGTTTATGCAGCTGTGGTTTAGCTTTTGAGTCATCTATGTGGGGGAAGAATTTGTGCAGAGCCCTCAGAGTGAATTTCATGAGGATTGACTTGGGATTGGTGTCAATGTGTGTAATTCTATCCTTTTTAGTCACTGAAGTGTCAACCGTCTTCTATAACATGAAATAATTGTATTTTGTAATGCTTATGGGAGTATGTTTGTTGTTGAATCCGATTGGCTCCCAGGGCTTGTGATTTTTACTCAGACACTTCTATCCGGAGGGATTGAAGTAGTTTGTGGATGGTACTGATTGAGATGGTAAAAGTCACAACACATGTTTAAATGCCGTTGATGGCAGTCCTTAAATCACGTCATCACTGCGAGGACATGGTGATGCGGGACTTACCAAGGCAATTCTCACCGAGGGAAGCTTTGTCCGATTCGCTCATGCCATCAATGGCTGTTGTGTCCTCGTCAGTCCGGCGGGAGAGGAGGTGGCGGTTTGTGTTGAGGTTGGAGTCGACCGTCTGGCCTGTCTCGGTGTTGTCAAGCACACTGTATGGGTTGCCATCACGATCCTTTAGAGCTGCAAAGTTAACAAATAGTTTAATATCTAGTTTTAGAGGAACAATTCATAGAACTATTCACATGATCATGATAAACATAGAGGATAATGCAAACCATGTTTAATGTCATCAGCATGTGCATGACCCATCAATTGTGTCTGCAGCCGTACCGGTGTTGGAGGCTCCTCTCCCTGCTCCTCGGCCCCTGCCACTGGGTCCTCTCCCCCTCCCTTGACCAGCTCTCCTCCTGCTGTCTCTCTGTGGCTGGGTACCCCTCTCCGGTTCCTCTCCCGCCAGGGACCAGTCAATCAGCTCCTCCTTCCGCACCGAATCAGTCTCAGAGTCATTGGATTGCTCAGAGTTTGTGCCTGAAAGTCAAACATATATTTTTAATACCAGATGACTGATAACTTCCTGTTGGGCTATAGCATTATGTCCCAATATCAATATTACCTTCCCTAGATTGTGTCTTGCAACTTTCGATTGACTACCCAATTGTCATAGTTGAGTAAAGAAACCAGACGGCACCATCTTGTTTTTTTTGTATTTATGGATAGCCAGGGGCTAACACCCATTCACAAATGAAACATTTGTGTTTAGTGAGTCTGCCAGATCAGAGGCAGTAGAGATGACCAGGGAGGTTCTCCTGATAAAGTCTGAATTGGACCATTTTCCTGTCCTGCTAAACATTCAAAATGTAACATGTACTTTTGGGTGTTAAAAGTAAAAAGTACAATATTGTCTTTAGGAATGTAGTACCTTAGTTTTACTTTAAAGTATTTTTAGGGTTAAACCCCTGCTGATAGGTGTTGAAAAATGTATTGGGAGAATCTATAAAATGTCTGTTCGGTATCATTGTGAACATGACGCTCACCATAGCCGGAGGTGTAGTTGGGGCCTCTGCGGCCTCTGCCAGTGTAGGAGCGGCTGGTATTCACAGAGGTAGCAGCCACACTGTCGTCCGTGGTGTAGCTCTTGTCCTTGTCTGCTGGGTGGCCAGATGAAGGCCTTTGGCCCATCCCAATCAGCTTCAGCTGCTCATCTATCTGCAGTCTCTCCATACGCAGTAGCTCTACCTCCTGCAGACAGCAACAGGCAAACTCATCCCACAGACTATAAAAAGGGCCTACAGCCCTGACTGAGACCATTAGGAGTTTGTTACTATAGATTCATGCTTACGTTCAGGTAGGCGATGTGGTACTCCAGAAGCACCTGGGCATTCCCAATGTTCTCCTTAGTGCCGACAAAGGTAAACGGGACCATTCCCTGTGTCAGCACATCACAAATAAAATGATGTTATTATGGGTGAAGAGTGTTTCCGTGACAATACTGATCACTTGGTCTACTAAGTGACCTGGAAAGTAGTTTTTAAAAAGTAAGGGCTTACTTCTTGACGTGGCTGTGTGTTGTCCTTGTCCCCCTCAATCCTTACTCTCACCACCCCAGACTTGTCAATGATCTCCTGAATGACTTTTCCGTTCTTGCCTATTACCTTGCCTGAAGAAAAAAATAAGAAGCCATAAGGCACTTGTGTGAAGAGGTGCACACCCACAAATGTCTTGCTTTATGGAAGTATCAACTCCTACTTGATACATACCGACCAAGTTCCTTGGGATCTGAACAGAATCTTCGAGAAACTCCAGATAATTCCTTGCCTTCTTAACCGCCTCCTCATTCTTAGAAGAATATAATAGCTTTAAGAAACAAATGTCTTGGTGGTACATACACTGTCTATAGCTCACTCATAACAAAGTCTCATATCAAAAGCATCAGCACACCTTTCCGTAAATTATGAACGTCCCACTCCCTTCATCCAGCTCAATAGCAGTGATTCCAGGCACTTTTCTGGCTTGTTGAATGTTGCTGCCATGGCTTCCAATGGCAAGGCCCATGAGGTCCACCCTGACTGTAAACTCCTCTTGGAAAGCAGATGCCAGTTGCTTTGTACTCTAGAGAGAGAAGAGATCATGTGCATGATTGAGATTTGTCTATGACAATCCTGTTTAAACTATTTCTGCAAGGATGCAGTTGTGATAATCATCCTTACCTCCAGTTGTTTAGTGGCCTCCTCATTTCGGGACAGGAGCATTAGCTTAGTGCGAATGCTCCTCAAGTGCATGTCACTGAGCAAAGACACTCGCTTAACTGTGGCTTCATTTATAGACTGCAGGGAAACAAGAATATAAACGTAAAAAAATTGTCTAGACATTCCTTGTTCTACACAAAACTGCTGGTACTGAAGGAGGAGTGGCAGACAGACTTATATGGACTTACTAGTACGACCAAGTTACTTGTTTCTGGACAGTAGACAATCCGACAAGCTCCCACTGCCTTTTTGAAATCTTTATGCGCTTGTTCACTTTCGCACCTAAAGTAAAATAAACTATAATCAAATTCTGAACTCTAATGCATGTAAATAAAAACCAACAAATTACTAGACTATATCCCAATCAGAAACTACTTTTAAATAAAAGGTACATACGCTGCTTTCAGATCGTCAGGAACTGGGACTGTGCATTTGAAGAAGGAGCTCTTTGACACCACCTTGTTGACATTCACAGGCCGGAGACGTTCAAAGGTGACTATTTCATTGTACGTGGCGTCACAGGCAGCATACTCGATCACATAGAACTACACAGTAAACACAACACAGGTTACATTTGTGTTGCATGAAACTGACAAACGTAATATCAGGATGAGGAAATCACAGTATAAACATTACAAAAACATCCTTTCGCAAATGACATTCTGGGACCAGTGAAATTGTAACCACAGATAACTACTCACATCTCCCTTCATCATGCGCACTTTGGCAAGCCACCAGCCACATGGCTCCTGCTTATTGGCCCGGGAGAAGATCTGGTAGAAAGAGAAAGAGGGAGAGATAATTCTAAATGAGATATTCTGAGGAAAAAGTGTCTGTTAAATCTAAGAAGATAGAGAGCCAGTTCTCACCTCCACCTCTTCTCCCTCCCCGATGTCCTTTTTACCGTCGGCTGGAGGTGGCATCCGCACATCACTAAAGTGAACTTGTCTCTCAGGTTGCCAACTTTATTAAAGGACAATATAGCTTTTGTTTTACATGTAAATGGCACGCTATTAGAATCTATAAAACATTCCCTTCACACCAAACAGAGATTTGGTTGTAAAAAAGCTACATTCTCCTTTAACAACAAACATTTAGATAAGTATCATAAAGTTATGCCTATCAACAAAATTATACCACCATAGATGACTACAAAATACACTACAACCCCAGAAGAACCTATGAAAACTTACTTGTTCTCAAAGACAATAGTGAGTGAATCATCATGGACATCTTTGACAAATCCCTAGAGAAAGGTCAGCCATGGGTTAAGTTCAGAAGTACTCCGCCACTCCACCCAGAAAATAAAAAGTTACTGGCATAGCTAGGGAATATCAACATACAACACTTTAGTATAGGCCAGGGATTCTTAAAACCTTTTCACTCAAAAGTGAAATCGTCCTCCAAAAACCCAAATTAAGAAGATCTATTCTCATAACTCGCGACCCACCTCTCACATGCCCAGGGCCCACTTTTGATCCCAACCCATAGTTTAAGAAACCCTGGTATAGGCTGCTGTGGTATTCTAGCCCAGAGTTTCTAGATCGGAGTGGAACTCGGGTCTAGTCTTATAACATATATCCCTCCTTGCGATATATTTGCCTACCTGCGCCAGTATGGCGACACTTTTCCCACATCCAAGTAAGGCTTGTCGATATGGCCATATCTAATTATTTTTCAAATTTATAGGTGATTCACAATATACACTGCATGACCAAAAGTATGTGGACACCTGCTCGTCAAACATCTCATTCCAAAATCATGGGCATTAATATGGAGTTGGTCCCCCCTTTGCTGCTATAACAGCCTCCACTCTTCTGGAAAGGCTTTCCACTAGATGTTGGAACATTGCTGTGAGGACTTGCTTCCATTCAGCCACTCAGGTCGATTAGGCCTGGCTTGCAGTCTGCGTTCCAATTCATTCCAAAGATGTTTGATGTGGTTGAGTTCAGAGCTCTGTGCAGGCCAGTTCTTCCACACCAATCTCGACAAACCATTTCTGTATGGACTTCGTTTTGTGCACGGGGGCATTGTCATGCTGAAACAGGAAAGGGCCTTCCCCAAACTGTTGCCACAAAGTTGTGGCTTAAATAGCTGAATCCAGGAATTTCAAGGGGTGTCCACATACTTTTGTGTATAGTGTACATTCTTGAATGAAATAAAAATGTTTCAGCTAGCTGGCTACCTACCTAACAATACGTTTCCCTATACAGACTTAACTGAGGAGCAAATTAAAACAATGAGCTGGCTATAATTGAAAAATTAGACAGACATTTCGCTGCTATTTCCTGGTTGCTAAAATTCTAATAGTTCACCCAATTTCAGTTTGTGACAAAACAAGCCCATATAGTGTAGGGAATCATTGTACCATCTAAACCGCTGTGAAATATATTTACCATAACAAAATATTGTATTTTCAGCTGGTGTACAAAACCAGAAGTAAACATACGAATGGAAAGCATAGAAACAGAGCACAAACTCAGCAAAAAAAAGAAACATCCTCTCACTGTCAACTGTGTTTATTTTCAGCAAACTTAACATGTAAATAATTGTATGAACATAACAAGATTCAACAACTGAGACAAACTAAAAAAGTTCCACAGACGTGACTGAAATGGAATCATGTGTCCCTGAACAAAAGGGGGGTAAGCGTCAGGAGGAGGAGATGCACTGCAGTACTTAATGCAGCTGGTGTGGCCACCAGCTGCATTAAGTACTGCAGTGCATCTCCTCCTCATGGACTGCACCAGATTTGCCAGTTATTGCTGTGAGATGTTACCCCACTCTTCCACCAAGGCACCAGCAAGTTTCCAGACATTTCTGGGGGGAATGGCCCAAGCCCTCACCCTCCAATCCAACAGGTCCCAGATGTGCTCAATGGTATTGAGATCTGGGCTCTTCGCTGGCCATGGCAGAACACTGACATTCCTGTCTTGCAGGATATCACGCATAGAATGAGCAGTATGGCTGGTGGCATTGTCATGCTGGAGGGTCATGTCAGGATGAGCCTGCAGGAAGGGTACCACATGAGGGAGGAGGATGTCTTGCCTGCAATGACAACAAGCTCAGTCCAATGATGCTGTGAAACACCGCCCTAGACCATGACGGACCCTTCACCTCCAAATCGATCCCGCTCCAGAGTACAGGCCTCGGTGTAACGCTCATTCCTTTGACGATAAACGCGAATCCGACCATCACCCCTGGTGAAACAAAACCGCGACTCATCCTTTAAGAGCACTTTTTGCCAGTCCTGTCTGGTCTAGCGACGGTGGGTTTGTGCCCATGGGCAACGTTGTTGCCGGTGACGACCTGCCTTATAACAGGCCTACAAGCCCTCAGTCCAGCCTCTCTCAGCCTATTGCAGACAGTCTGAGCACTGATGGAGGGATTGTGCGTTCCTGGTGTAACTCGGGCAGTTGTTGCCATCCTGTACCTGTCCCGCAGGTGTGATGTTCAGATGTACCGATCCTGGGCATCTTTCTTTTTGTGATTTTCAGAGTCAGTAGAAAGGCCTCTTTAGTGTCCTAAGTTTTCATAACTGTGACCTTAATTGCCTACCATCTGTAAGTTGTTTGTGTCTTAACGACCGTTGCACGGGTGCATGTTCATTAATTGTTTATGGTTCATTGAACAAACACGGGAAACAGTATTTAAACCCTTTACAATGAAGTTCTGTTAAATTATTTGGATTTTTACGAATTATCTTTGAAAGACAGGGTCCTTGCTGAGTTTAGAACATATCTACCGCTTCTTAGGCTTGAAATGAGAATGACAGATCTATAACCCACTTCTCTGAATTTCGTGAAGTCGCCCAAAGTTACATATTACAGCTTAAACTTTTAAATTGTTTGATTTATAACGCATATGGTTAGGACATATACCTTTAGATAGTGTAGCAGGTCATGAAGTTAGCCAGATCAATAATCTGATTCAAGACGAGCAAAGCCAAGATGCAACCGAACCTGAATAGCTTTGCTAACGTTAGCTACCTAAGTTACCTACCTACCGTTAGCCAGTTGATAATGCTAGCCAGGTAATTACGTTAGCTAACATTGAAAAATATTTTTAATAGCGTTATATGTTGAATTAGCCAGCTAATAGTGTACTCTTCGAAGACAAACGGGGTGTGAATAGGTCGCTTGCAAAGAAAAGTGAGACTAGCTGCCAACTATATTTAGTCTTGAAGTTAACGTCGCTAACGTTAGCTAGCCAGCCAACCGTCATTAGACATGTTGAAAACACAAGTCTCTAGCTTAGTGTATGTTGCTAGTTTATGAACTATAGTAGGGAACTGATGTGTGTGCCATGCTTTATAAACATGATCATGGTTAGTTTACATCAATATTATACATGGATTTACCTTATAATAAGCTCCGTTGGAGCCACGGACCTCCACAGTCAGTTCCTCCATGGTGGCCATGCAATGCATGCTGGGGTTATTGAAGTGTCTAAAAAATTGGGGTAACTACTTGCAAGTACACGCATAGGCCAAGTTGAATGGCACATACTTAATTTTTTAAATTAATTTTTTATTTAACCAGGTAGGCTAGTTGAAAACAAGTTCTCATTTACAACAGCGACCTGGCCAAGATAAAGCAAAGCAGTGCGACACAAACAACAACACAGAGTTACACATGGAATAAACATACATACAGTCAATAATACAATAGAAAAAGTCTATATACAGTGTGTGCAAATGAGGTAGGATAAAGGATGTAAGGCAATAAATAGGCCATAGTGGCGAAATAATTACAATATAGCAATTAAACACTGGAGTGATAGATGTGCAGAAGATGAGTGTGCAAGTAGAGATAACTGGGGTGCAAAGGAGCAAAATAAATAACCATATGGGGATGACGTAGTTGGATGGGCTATGTATAGGTGCAGTGATCTGTGAGCTGCTCTGACAGCTGGTGCTTAAAGTTAGTGAGGGAGATATGGGTCTCCAGCTTCAGTGATTTTTGCAGTTCTTTCCAGTCATTGGCAGCAGAGAACTGGAAGGAAAGGCGGCCAAAAGAGGAATTGGCTTTGGGGGTGACCAGTGAAATATACCTGCTGGAGTGCGTGCTACAGATGGGTGCTGCTATGGTGACCAGTGAGCTGAGATAAGGTGGGGCTTTACCTAGCAAAGACTTAAAGATGACCTGGAGCCAGTGGGTTTGGCGACGAATATGTAGCGAGGACCAGCCAACGAGAGCACACCGGTTTCAGTGGTGGGTGGTATATGGGGCTTTGGTGACAAAACGGATGGCACTGTGATAGACTGCATCCAATTTGCTGAGTAGAGTGTTGGAGGCTATTTTGTAAATGACATTGCCGAAGTCAAGGATCAGTAGGACAGTCAGTTTTACGAGGGTATGTTTGGCAGCATGAGTGAAGGATGCTTTGTTGCAAAATAAGAAGCCGATTCTAGATTTAATTTTGGATTGGAGATGCTTAATGTGAGTCTGGAAGAAGAGTTTAGTCTAACCAGACACCTAGGTATTTGTAGTTGTCCACATATTCTAAGTCAGAACCGTCCAGAGTAGTGATGCTGGACAGGCGGGCAGGTGTGTGTAGCGATCGGTTGAAGAGCATGCATTTAGTTTTACTTGCAATTAAGAGCAGTTGGAGGCCATGGAAGGAGAGTTGTATGGCATTGAAGCTCATCTGGAGAATATGATTGTTATATCTCAAGATTAAGAAACATATGCTGTCCATAACATATGTCTAAATGTACCAGGTGTAGTTAGCTAAATAGAAACATATGAGAATAATGAGAATAATGTGAATAATATTATATATACAGTGGGGCAAAAAACTATTTAGTCAGCCACCAATTGTGCAAGTTCTCCCACTTAAAAAGATGAGGCCTGTAATTTTCATCATAGGTACACTTCAACTATGACAGACAAAATGAGAAAAATAATCCAGAAAATCACATTGTAGGATTTTTAATGAATTTATTTGCAAATTATGGTGGAAAATAAGTATTTGGTCACCTACAAACAAGCAAGATTTCTGGCTCTCACAGACCTGTAACTTCTTCTTTAAGAGGCTCCTCATTACCTGTATTCACTCGTTACCTGTATTAATGGCACCTGTTTGAACTTGTTATCAGTATAAAAGACACCTGTCCACAACCTCAAACAGTCAAACTCCAAACTCCACTATGGCCAAGACCAAAGAGCTGTCAAAGGACACCAGAAACAAAATTGTAGACCTGCACCAGGCTGGGAAGACTGAATCTGCAATAGGTAAGCAGCTTGGTTTGAAGAAATCAACTGTGGGAGCAATTATTAGGAAATGGAAGACATACAAGACCACTGATAATCTCCCTCAATCTGGGGCTCCAAGCAAGATCTCAACCCGTGGGGTCAAAATGATCACAAGAACGGTGAGCAAAAATCCCAGAACCACACGGGGGGACCTAGTGAATGACCTGCAGAGAGCTGGGACCAAAGTAACAAAGCCTACCAGAGAATTTGGAGTTTGACTGTTTGAGGTTGTGGACAGGTGTCTTTTATACTGATAACAAGTTCAAACAGGTGCCATTAATACACACTACGCCGCCAGGGACTCAAATCCTGCAGTGCCAGACGTGTCCCCCTGCTTAAGCCAGTACATGTCCAGGCCCGTCTGAAGTTTGCTAGAGAGCATTTGGATGATCCAGAAGAAGATTGGGAGAATGTCATATGGTCAGATGAAACCAAAATATAACTTTTTGGTAAAAACTCAACTCGTCGTGTTTGGAGGACAAAGAATGCTGAGTTGCATCCAAAGAACACCATACCTACTGTGAAGCATGGGGGTGGAAACATCATGCTTTGGGGCTGTTTTTCTGCAAAGGGACCAGGACGACTGATCAGTGTAAAGGAAAGAATGAATGGGGCCATGTATCGTGAGATTTTGAGTGAAAACCTCCTTCCATCAGCAAGGGCATTGAAGAGGAAATGTGGCGGGGTCTTTCACCATGACAATGATCCCAAACACACCGCCCGGGCAACGAAGAAGTGGCTTCGTAAGAAGCATTTCAAGGTCCTGGAGTGGCCTAGCCAGTCTCCAGATCTCAACCCCATAGAAAATCTTTGGAGGGAGTTGAAAGTATGTGTTGCCCAGCAACAGCCCCAAAACATCACTGTTCTAGAGGAGATCTGCATGGAGGAATGGGCCAAAATACCAGCAACAGCGTGTGAAAACCTTGTGAAGACTTACAGAAAACGTTTGACCTCTGTCATTGCCAACAAAGGGTATATAACAAAGTATTGAGATAAACTTTTGTTATTGACCAAATACGTATTTTCCACCATAATTTGCAACTAAATTCATAAAAAATCCTACAATGTGATTTTCTGGATATTTTTTTTCTCATTTTCTGTCATAGTTGAAGTGTACCTATGATGAAAATGACAGGCCTCTCTCATCTTTTTAAGTGGGAGAACTTGCACAATTGGTGGCTGACTAAATACTTTTTTGCCCCACTGTATGATGCATTTTAGAAATTAGGAGGTTCATCATCAGCATTGCTATCAGAGGATCAAGATGATGACCACACTGAAATGGTCTTCTAACAGTTGTACTCAATATATTGACAGGGACATAAGCAATTAAAAGCTTGTGATTCAAAAGGAACGTGTTTTTGTGTCACTCATCGTGGTAACCCTATTCAGGTGTAAATGTTGTAATGAAGCTGCAACTGAATCAAACACACTGCAGAATGTTGTTCCTGGGCCATAATGAAGGACATTCTAGTACAGTTCAGACAACCTGATAGGGTTGTCTTTGAGATGATACCAGTATCAGGATACCACTATACTCAATCTTCCATGGTAAAAAAAGAAAAACTCAACTCTATTCTCCTTTAAAAACCTTCTGTATTTAAAATATTTTGTGATATAGCTTGGAAAAATAAACAAATGTGACTATAGGTGACAGAGCGAGGGCTGCTTCATGTTTTGGTTTCTTGCCACAATACTAGATAGTGGTATCATGACAACCTAGCCTAAAGATTCAGACCTTACGGTCACTGTAATTCCATTTTTCCAGTAAGGTCTGAACTGCAGGCTGTCGTGATCAGGATACTGCAGATATCATGCTAGGCTAGCTAATGCTAAAGCAACTTATTGGATTCGATGACACCTCCGGTAGCTACTCAACCCATCCCTAGGCGTCACATTTTCACGGAATGTTAACTGGAGGAAACAAATCAAAACACATTTTTATTTGAATTAAAGTGTTGTCCCCCAGTGCATAAACAATGTTATTTTCATAGTGCGTGTTTCCCAGTGTGGAGTTGATGGAATGTGATCGATCCCATGCAATGGTTTAAATCTAATGATTTATATATACACTAGATGACATAAAGGGGCTGCTGTTTTGAAGCCACCGCACCTCCATCTTGGCACTCCCCCACCAATGAAAAACAATATTTTGGAAGCTATATAAATGCATTTCTTAAATGTTTAAATTTATTTTTGCTGCTTTTATTCTATTCTTACAGACACATTAAGGCATACTTTTACATTATATGATGTGAGCTAAACATATATTTGAAAACGATGTCCTTAAAACCTCTATGGGATGGGTCCCCCTTCCAGGACATAGACATCTTATACGGGCAGAAAGCTTAAATTCTTGTTAATCTAACTGCACTATCCAATTTACAGTAGCTATTACAGTGAAAAAAATACAGTGCTATTGTTTGAGGATAGAGCACAACAACAAAAAGCAACTGGTTCACCTTCAGAGGTGAATGTATCACCTTCAGAGGGGATCCCCCACACACTGTTTTTCAGTGGCAGGGACTGGCAGACTAGTCAGGATCGAGGGTAATATGAATGGATCAAAGTACAGAAAGATCCTAGATGAAAACCTGCTCAAGAGCGCTCAGGACCTCAGACTGGGGCGAAGGTTCACCTTCCAACAGGACAACGACCCTTATCACACAGCCAAGACAAAGCAGGAGTGGCTTAGGGACAAGTCTTTGAATATCCTTGAGTGGCCCAGCCAGAGTCTGGACTTGAACCTGATCAAACATCTCTGGAGACCTAAAAACTGTTCATCCAACCTGAAAGAGCTTGAGAGGATCTTCAGAAAAGAATGGGAGAAACTCCTCAAATACAGGTGTGCCAAGCTTGTAGCGTCATACCCAAGAAGACTTGAGGATGTAATTGCTGCCAAACGTGCTTTAAACAAAGTACTGAGTAAAGGGTGTGAATACTTATGTAAATGTGATATTTCAGTTGTTTTTTTTTTACATCTGCAAAAATGTCTAAACCTGGTTTTGCTTCATCATTATGGGATAGTGTGTAGATTGATGAGTGAACAAAAATGTCTAATCCATTTTAGAATAAGGCTATAACAAAATGTGGAAAAAGTCTGAATATTTTCCGAATGCACTGCGCATCATTGTTTCAATCTGATCCCATGCAATGTTTTTTACATCTCTTTTGTGACATCTAGTGGCTGACATCAAAGCTTTTCAAATACCAGTCCTAATTGTACAGACTTTTTCAGAAAGCAATAATACAGGTGAACACATACTATATTTTTGAGAAAATCTGTTCAGGAGAAAATATTAAGTGATTCCACCAAACGAGTACCTTTGGGGTAGTGTAACTTCGTCCAAAAATACATTTATTTCACAGATTTTCTACATTCTGTCATAAAGAGCACGTTCAACTTAATAAAAACATGTTTTCCCATCTCAAAAATGACTATAATAAGTTCCAAATAAAGTAACAGGGTTGACGATTTCATCTTAAATCAGCCATAAATCCCCTTGTGACAGGGGGAATGGAAGTTTGTTGTGTCCAACAGGGAGGGGCAATTGAATGCAGGTTTCACAAAACATTTCTAGCCTGTTGTCTATGGGTAACAGGGTTGACGTGTTTGCTATGCTTTACTCACTCAGTTTTCCACTACAAAAAAACAGAAAATTGTCAAAAAGTAGAACCAGCTCACCTGCTTTGATTTGACTAGAAGATGTTCAATGTTTCTTTAGAATAATAAAAAAATAAGGAATAGTTTCACCATATTAAAATGAGAGTTCAGTTCACGTAACAGGATTGACCTTAAAATGAGGGACATACATTTCATATGATTAGATGAATGCCTAATCACATTAAATAAATAATCTTTTGAAATAACTAGGGCTTTACAAAACTTTAAAATGTTGTGGTTAATCAGGTTAAAGTCACAGAGGGTGCACAGAGGCACTTTAGCAAGTCTTTATTCATATAAAAAAAAGTTTAAAAAAAAAAACTTTCCATGTGTTCTAAATAACAGGCTTTTAACATGCAATATTGGTGCACAATTTATATTTAAAGGGGGGCTGAACTTCCTGATTTAGCCTCGGTTTCATTTCTTCTCATTAGGAAATGTGACTGAGAACTAGATTTGGGTGTTTTGACGTGGGTGTCTCTTGTGTGTTGTATTCGAAGGTGGGAAGTGTTTGCAGGCTTGCCAGGTCTAGGAAAGATGTGTCCCGTCCATTAACCAAACAAGGTCCACCCACAAGGCCTAAAAACTAGACCTAAGTTTTTTGCAGCAAGAGAGGAGTTGCTACATTTATCCAATAGGTGTCTCCATAATGATAATCTAAATACACCTGTTAATAAATTTAAAAAATTGTACTCTACATTTCTCCCTTTGTTATATTGTTTCATCAAACCAAATGATTTAATATGAACTATAGAAGTGATTGATAGTGAAATGGTTAAGACATGTTTTTATTTTTAGAAAACATTATTGTGAAATGGTTAACACAGCTCGGAGGGAATATCCGTCATCGGTGGACCTTTTTTTTTTATAAAGAATGCGTTGTTTGCGTCACCAAGCGGTGCCCTTGAAAGAATGAAATCCAATTGTTAGACGCTACCACGCCCCTCTAAATCAAAAGCAAACATGGATAACACATTGTTCTAAAATAGTATTTTTTTCAACTAGAGAATAAGAATAAAAAAGTCCCAATCGTTTGCTTTTTTGCGTCTTTTATTTCATTAAAAAATTAAAACAAGAATTGTGAAGGAGAATGATGTAGCTAGCTAGTGCTAGTTAATTTGTTTGTTGTTCTCACATCACTTGTCATGACTGCCTGCTTCAGCACTCTCTCAACACCAATGACTGTACTCAACACACACACACCTCTCTGGCCCTCCCCCCACTCACCCACCCAGCAACAGCCTGCCTCACTGCTTGATAGTCAGCAGTAGCAGGTCACAGTGAAATTAAGTTTTTAAAATTAAGCGAAATGCAATGGCGGCTGCAGTGCAATTTAGAAGTAGCCAAAAAACCCGCGACTAACACATTTTTACCAGCAACATCGCTTTCAAAGTCGCCCAATTTGAAAGAAAATCGCAGACATGGCAACCTTGAGCGTTTGTACGTTCACTCTGCCAAAGCAGTACACATTTACAGTTACTTACCCTTCTAGATAACTTTTAACAGTCTAAACAGGTCTTGTGTCTGGTAGTAGCTTAGACTAGCTAGCAACCTTATTTCGCCAATTAGCTTCAGCCGGCTGGTGTGCAACCGTGACAGTTGGTTTGACTTTGGATAGCCTATCTGTGGGGCTAGTTAGGGACCGTCAATAAATCATGTTGCACATATTTTAGTAGTCTCAAATGCTTTCAATATTTGTATATTCATTTCTACATTTTATTGTTGGTTTGAGGTTTTTAAGTGATTTAAATTTGGAGCTATTGAATTTTATGTACATTGTGTAATTTACTGGTGGTCACTAACTACCCCCATAGGGAAATTGTATGTCAAACCAAATTGACCATGGGCATTAAGATCGGGTGCTGGTTGCACTCCGAATTGATAATTACTTGGGTGCTGCTGGTTGTGGGAAAGATGTAAATGACCCCAGCCCAAGGAAAACTGTTACAGTACCCTCCATTCCATTACATACAGTACCATCTTTTCCTAATTATCTCTCAAATATCCGTTTTGAACGAGACTGGCTTTATAACCAAAATTATCCTATTTACACTTTGTAGTACATTTTTAAACTAGAATAAATGCTTTTTTATTAACATTACCTCATAGGCCATTTTCTACCAGAGAAGTTGTATATTTCCTTCAGTTGCTCTTTAAAATATCAAAAGGCACTCTTTTCATGGAATGAGCCTGATACACAAAGACTTGATTTGATATTTGCTGTTTAAGTAATTTGGGCAGAATTTGTAAACAATAAATTCATATTAAATGAATATTTCTCAAAGATATCCTATTTGTGAAAACAAACTAATTTCCTCTCACTGTTTCCACAAGAAAATGTAGTGAAAAAAAACATCACAGTATAAAGAACTGCAATTGTTTTCAACAAAATAGCTATTAAAGACATCAGTTATGACTGTTGTCATATTTTAGTATTTACAGTATGTTGGTGTACACATGTCCCTGTAAGAAAAAAAATCTAATCAACAAATCAAATGCTTGTAAAAAATATTTCACTGGGCTCAAGAGCAATTACCATATAAGCATTTAGGGCCCAGCTGATAGTCTGTCCTCACTTTCAGATTTAAACCAGTTTACGAATTCCATTATGCTAAGCCCCAACACTAGTGGAAATGATGAATGATTATGAAATACATAATCTCCCGTGGTACCATCATTGCAATATGACAGCCAAATTTCATTCATCCTATCCAATTTTTTCCTTATTTAAGAAAGAAAATTACTGGCCCAGTAATCAGATATACAGCAGGGCTGTCTCCAGAGTTAAGCCAACTTCCATTAGGCTTCAACCTCTCTCACATTTTAGTAAAATACATGCACATAGAGATACACGTGTTCATCATGTCTGACCCTTCACAGTTTTCACATCCCTTATGCTTTGAATCACTCTTATTTGGTCTTAATATTTTGTAAAATATCCTCTTTACAGTAATGGTTGTTTGAAACAGTGCTGTCTTTTAAGTGGTTTACATAGCTGCATGCTACTTTGCTTGAAACCACACTGTAAAATCATAGCTTGCTAAAGAAAAACCATAGCGCGATTCAAATCTATTACTGTTTGTCCTCAATGCATGCCCAATGTTCCTCCAATCTGTGATGCATTATGAGTATAATTGAAAATTAGTAGTACATCTTTTTTGGGGGAGGGTAATTTATCATGGTTCATTGTTCCACACTGACACTTTAGCCCTGTCTCTAACAAGGAGTTGGTAGCTCGAGGGTTGAGCCATCAGCCATGGAGAGAAATTCTGCTGTAGTGATGCATTTTTGCTGCTTTGTTGCTAATTGTGGCCTCCTTTCTATTGAATTTCAGTCGAGTAAAAGAGCTTGTTGGCATGATGCTGGAGAACTGCCTGGGCCATTATCAAAGATACTCTTGATCTTTTCAAAAGCAGGAAATAGATTTTTCTCCCTGTTCAACAGCAAAAAAGTAATTTGCAATGCATCCATTAGTTCTTCATTAAAGCAAGATTATATTGGACTGCAAATCACATCTGCCTTTTGATGATTAAAGGGTGGCATTTTTGGGGCCAAAACTAATTACTAGTCTAAATGAATGAAAATGAAAAAAAAAACAGGCATGTTTTTACATTAGATAGTGTGGCCTGTAATTAGATTCATGCTAATTCCACTATTTCTGCTCCTGTAATGAGATGAGAATGTCCTCAACTTTGTTCTCTTCTTTTGTAGGCCATGCTAACAGCTCCAAATGTATAATTTTGATAACACTGACTGACAGAGTTTACATAAATCGATTTGTCGTGTTACCTGAAACAAGTCCCAAATCTGTGAGGGACCAAATTCTTCTTCAAGGCGAGGGGCGGAAGTGGTTTGATGGGTGAAATGGGTGAAAAGGGAACCCAAGACAGAATGGTTACAGCTGCTGGGCTTTTGTTGTTATTTTATAAAAACCTGCCGATTTATTATTGAGAGAAGAGATTGTAGTGGCAGCACTGGTTTGTAGTCAGCTGACTTTGGAGCTGGGTTATCAGTTTGTTTTCCACTACTTCCACTCTCTCTCCTATTAAAAATGACACTTTTATAAAATAAAGGCTGTACCAAAGACAGTACTGTGGCTGTACTATAATGAAGGTGCTATACCTTTACTGTATGTCTAAGTCAGACCTTCTCTCACTGTGGTCTTACATGTTGCACCTTGGCCTGCTCTTCTAAATGAAGAATATGCCACTGGGGGAAAGGATGGTCAGATTAATGTAAGACCCCAGAGCAACCCAGAGACACAAACCGGATGTATTATGTTCAAGAGAAGCGCATATCCCCCTGCCTGTAATGCACCATAGATAAATGAGGCTTGTAAGCATAACATGCTTATATGTCAGATACGCCTGATTTGTAGTGAGACTGAAAGTTCAATGTATACATCAACTTCACATGTATACATTTGTAAAGTTTCATATCTTGCAATCAGAAATGAGTCAATATTGATCTCAGCTTTAACTTTTACTTACAGTATACTTTAAACCTAGTATTGCATATTTAGTAAGTTCTCAACTGATTACTCCTCAGAAAAATGCTCTCTCTCCCAAATTTCTACATGCAATGCGTTTTCACAAGACCAGACCTCCTTTCCTTGCAAAAAATATATGCAGTAGCACTAATTTTTAAGCACAGGAATCGTTCTATTTCTGCTGAAGTGAGATTTTTCTACACAGTCCGTAGCCGTTCCAGAAATTCAAACCTCATAACATTTCAGCCAAAGCTTATACTAAGCTTGTTAGTATTTCTGATGCAGTGGGTGATATGGCTGCTGCATTACCATAAATCAGCAGAATTAACTATGATCTTCAACAACATGTTTAAAACTGGCCACCAGAAGTTTGCAATATGTTGCACAGAATATTATGATAACATGTCATAATAAATGTTTAGAATCTACTTAGGACCGGGGTTCAAAATACATTCTATATTAATGCTTTTTCTTCAATTTAACAAAAGTGTTTCACAATCACAAGTGAAACATTGACGCAAAATGGTTTGGATCAAAAATCTCCCCATAAATGTTCTAATAATATTTTCTTCACATAGTGAATGGTGAAATTAATGAATCAACTGTAACAACTGAGCAAGTTCCTCTTTTATACCTTTATGTTAGCATTTTACATTGGAGGTATCATTTGAGCAGTGTTAACTACTACTACTACTGTATGGCTGCATACCGGGAAAGTATTCAAGTTTAGAAATATATTTAACTTACAGTACATCTCCCAAGGCAACTTTGGACAGGAGGAAATTAATACATTATACTATCATAAAATACCAAGCTATTCTTTGAAAGGGTTACCAGCTTTTTAGGATTCCTTTGTTGACACATAAGTATCATATTGGGATTAGCATTCCATTTGCTGGGACAAACATCTCTTTGAACCCCAGAATCTATACTGGAGGTGCCCAGACAGAAAAAAACATACTTACACAACAATGGTATCTTAAGTACTGTATCAAGGATCAGACAGTCAAACACATTACCAAACAATGCATGTGAGCATCTTTATGGGTTAGGTACAGTATGCATCATGGTTTACTATCAGAATAATGACTGGTGTGAATAGGAGATCACGTCATATGATCTTCTGTAACTTCACCAGTGTAGCGAAAACCCAGAAGTGGTTGGATGGTAGAGTGACTGAGTTATGCTTGCACTTTGCTTTATAATGAGTATAGAGCAACATTTTCAGTGCAAGCAGTCATAATAAGAGTTTAAGTAGGAACAACAGTAATATTACTCTGGTATTGTGAAGCATCAATTGTGTTTATAGTACATAAATCAAAACAACTTAGTACAGTTATCATTTATCCAACCACTGAAATGTGTTCAAATGAAATATATGTAACATGACTTATTACTTGGGTCGGTTTTTCCTCAGTTTTATCTTTTAATATGGTCCACATCAGGGTAACAGAAATATTCAAGCTATACCATTGGACAAGAATATAAATTGTTTTATGTATATGTGAGAAAGGGGCTTCTTAAGTAGGGGAAGGGGCAGGCCTAATGATTTAACAGAAAGCAACGCATCTCATGAAATCTGTGAGAAATCCTAATGTCACTTATGTCTGCCTTTAATGCAAACCAAATGAATCTCTGCTGTAATAAGAAGCTTCCCAGAATTAGTTTCCGCTTGCAGAAAATTGCAAAAGGCTAGTACTTTATCTATGAATTTCACTCGAGCATAAGCAAAAACCCCTCATACATTATTTGGTTACGTTCCATCAGTAGCAGAAATAACATTGTGCAAATTCTATGCATGTTAATGATAAATAGAAATCCACCTGCTTTCAGATAAAATGAGTTTAATTTTCCGTTGCCCAGTGTCTGGTTGGCCTTTCATAAATTACTTATGCACACAGCTATTATTAAAATAGGGGGAAAGCAAATTAGAAAGTCTTCCTATCTCCACTGGATTTAGCCAAGGCCAGGCCGTAGCTAACACAGTCAGCATTTCTCTCTGAAATTCTGCTCTCCTGAAAATGCTCCCCTCATCTCTGTATTTATATGCTGTTGTAGGAGCTGTGACCCTGTTTTCACTAAATTAACCTAAATCGTTTTAAGTTCACACACATAAAGGAATTTGCAGACTTCTTCTATGTGTGTAACAGAATGTATTTGTCGCTGGATTCATATTTCCTTTTGCTGTACAACCTGTCCCCTGCTTTTGCAGGAGACAATAGCAAAACCTCAATGGTTGAAAGATACCAATCTAAAAGGAAACCTGGAATGCTTGTAGCTGTGCTGTGAGGAAAACAACTTGTCAGGGAAATAATACGTGTTGGAATGAGGGCAGGTTCAGAGTGCTTTTACAAGAATTCCATTTAAATATTTTTCTATTAGAAATAAAAATCAACTCAAGTTAGCCTTGGGTGGTACAAGCAGTACATTTCCTTTGGATACATAGTTAAAGACCTATGCAGTGGTAGGCCTGTTGCAGTGCGGGTTTGATTGAACACCTGCCCGAGGTTGATATGCTGGGGATGAAAAAAGTTGTACATTTCTAATTATCCAAGAACTTAAGGGCACCACTTCCATTTACTTTTCATTTTCAAACCACCATATTGTCATGCTCTAAGAATTCGATGTAATACTTTTCTTAAATGGAAGACATTTTTTTCGGACTAATTTAAAACGTCTCATCTCTGCATGCTCAACTGTCTGATTGCCCCATGAAAGAATGACTTCATAGAAATAGCATCCCCTTTTTGAAAAGGAACACTGGTTCTTCCATCTATGAGTCAAAGAAAGGGAATGAATGATTCTCAAATGCAAAAATCTGCAGTTTCATCAAACGCAGTCAGGCCTGCCCTTAAGCCAGGGTCGCCAGAGCCTCCAGAGGCTAGTGCCATCACTGAGACTCATCCAAGGCCTTAAGGTCCTTCAGACAATAAGGCTTAACCTGTTAATTCCCAAGGGAAACAGAGAAAAATGTTTAGTAAATCAAATGACCTGGAAGGAACAAAAACCTTTGCTAGTTGTCAGTTGATGCAAGACCGTTGCTCCTCGGCAGTGCAGATCAGTGCACGTTTGGAGAGTGGTGGGGGCAATACATTACCACCATGGACTGTGGCCCTACATTACCAGAGAGCCAGTGAATGTGTTCACGCTGACGTGATGCAATGAAAAGACCTTTGTGAGTTTGAGGGAGATGAACCAGGCAGAGTTCCCTGCCATGCATGCAAATCTCCAGCATCTAAAGTGCCCCTAGAGACATGCTTTTGCCTTGGAGCACTAGGTGAAATTTCATTTTAATTTGAACATAGCCCGATGATTGGTACAATATGATTTCTACCCCCTATCTCTTTGTTAAATAGGCAACATTATTATTATAAGACAACGTAGGGAGGATGTGCTTTTGAAGTGTACATACAAGGTTATTGTTGACTATAACTTAGACTTCGAAGGCTGCGTTTACACAGACAGCCCAATTCCAGTCTTCTTTTCTTTCCACTTCTTGGTCTTTTGCCCCTAATTGGGCAAACCCAGTGTTTTCAAAGAAAGGTGAATTAATGAAGTTAAAACATTTATTGCATTCTCTGATTGATTGATATGGAGATATGTACATTTTTGTCATAACTAGAAGACACTACTCATAAAATAATAATTCTCAATCCATATTTACTATTAGGGTGAATGTGAAGTTAAGCGTGATGTAATTTAACTGTGGAGGAAAAATGCCCATATATATATATATATATATTTACCATCATTATAATTGGCCATACAGTACTTAAAAAAAAACTGTATGCAGAACTAGTGTTGTAGTGCCCTCCAGTGGAAAGTCTCAAAAATGCATGTTTTCAGTTGAGCTCGGCACCAGGATATATTACATCTGTATTTCATACAATCATCAGGTGAAAATAGTAATGTGAGAAAATAGGTGTGGGGAACTGCAGGACCCTTCATACATGTAATATGTTATTCTGATCAAAGGAGTGCACTCTATTGGAATAAAAGATTAGTCCACCCAGCATAGATAAACCATTTAAAAAAAATACACATACCCCAGAGTAAACAGTGGATAACATGATTAGTGTTAAAGGGACCAGTTTATTAAAACATATTAGGGCATTTAAGAGTGACACATTTGACAGACTAAATAGCTGTGCCTGTGAATTAGTGAGTAATCCCTTGTAACAAGATGAACTAAAAACATATTTAACTGATGTGCAGTATGATGGAGTAAGACGTTTAAATTAAAGCTGTAAATAAGCCACTTTGGCTGTTTGCATTAAAGTTGTGCACTTTGCAAGTATGCTGTGTCTAGTTATTAAATCATGCAATTTGACATAAAATAGTTCACCAAGCAGCCATTGGACATAAAATAAATGTCTGAACACTGAAGTGAGAGACCAGAATTGTAACAGTAAGAGATCCAGACAAGGCTAACACAACAGTATTTTGGAAAACTTCTGATACTAAGTTGGACAATTTATTTTCGAACCTTTATTTAAACTAGGCAAGTCAGTTAAGAACAAATTCTTACTTGCAATGACTGCCTTCCCCAGCCAAACCTGGACCAATTGTGCGCCTCTCTATGGGACTACCAATCACGCCGGATGTGATATAGCCTGGATTTGAACCAGGGACTGTAGTGAAGTCTCTTGCACTGAGATGCAGTGCCTTAGGGCTCCCGAGAGGCGCAGCAGTCTAACAAAATAACCACATTGATGCTTCAACCAAACAACAAATCAAGCTTGGACATTTTGGGCAAAGCTCGTAGGCCATTTATTGAAAAAGATTCACACATGGAAATGTGTCATCAGTCATTAAATGACATCTTCCAATCTACTACCAGCAAATAGAAAAGAATGGCACATTTCTATCTCAATAGATCTGATTTGTGAGTTTCCTGATGGTACTTGGTAATACAGAGTTCATTGTACTAAGAGGAAAATACACAATTATTCAATCAAAGGAAATACATTTTTCCAGCTGCAAGCCAAAAGAAGACATCTTAACTGGTCTTTCATTTGCTTTCTGGCACATAAAAAAACATCCTTTCACAGAAAATGTAATCTCATAATATTAAGGCAGTGTATTGATCACAGAAATAACAATAAACATTTTAGAGGAAAATGTTTGATATCACCAACACTAAATTCTAAATTATGACAGCTTGGTCACTACAACTTTGTCCAACATTAGAATAGCATTCGTTTATCGTTTTTATGACATAAGGTAAAAGCATCTCGGAAAAACTGAATTCACTTTTTCGGCTTGACACATTTCTCCTTCTCAAACTGGGCTATCTGGCTGAAGAGATCTAGGAGATTTGTTGGCAGCTCTTTTTTCTGACTTCCTCCTGCGGATGATCCCTTACCATTCCGAGTGGCGTCAGTGGAAGACCTGTAATCTCCTCCATCAGACCTTCGAGTGCCCCTCTCCTGCTCTTTCTTATCGCCTCGCTCTGTGCTACCATACTTCCCACTATCTGATCGCCTGTAAGTGGATATGTGGGACTGTGATGGGAGGTCGTTGGTGTACTGGTCAGATTTGCGTGAATGCTCTGAGCCGGCAGATGAGGAGGACATTCTTCTGTGTTTGACTTTCTCCAATGAGCTGGGAACGTCTTGTGGGCCACTTTGATCCTCCTGGCCCTGGCTCTTCCTCTGGCCCCTGGAGCCTTCCCTCTCCTTCACGTCTCCATCACTGGTCTTGTCACCACGGACACCTTTTCCCTTGCTGACCTCAGCTCGCTGAGGAGAGGCGTCAAAAGGGTCATCTTCAAACCTGCTGTTGTCCGGAGCGTCAGACACGGATGATAAAGAGCGGTACGAGTGGCTCCTGCCCTTGCTGGGGGGCTGACTGCCTTCTTCAGTACTCTCTGGCCCCTCAAACGGCCTAACCACGCTAGATTTCTGATCCAGGAAGGAGGCGGAGGTGTTGGGTGGGGCAGGGTACCACTCCTCCTCGTCATCAGCCACACTCCTGTTGTCCCTGGATGAAACCTGCTGGTGTTTCTTCCCTCGAGATGACCGTCTGTGTTTGCGCTTCTTTTTCTTTGACTTCCTGCGACCCGAGGAGGATCGGTCAGAAGAGGAGGAAGACGATGATGAAGAGGAGGATCTCCTTTGTTTCCTTTTCATTCTAGAGGGAGTTATAGCAGACAAACTATGTAGCTACATATGAAATAGGTTATATTTGTGATGAACTTAAATGATGAATGATAATATTTCGCCAAATTAAATTACGTGTACGTATTTTGTTTTTACAAGACAACCGATGAGCTGACAGTTTACCAGGTTACCTTTCTGACGGATTGGTATGGATGTACCTTTTTTCTTCTTTTAAGATCTTACGCAATTTTTCTGCACTTGTCTCCACATTCTTAGCCTTTTCCGCTTCCTTTGCAGCTGCCTCTTCTCTCAGTTTGAGCGATTTCTTTAAAGCAGTCATTTTCACAGTAAAATTTTACCCGTTTTCAAGAGATGAAAAATTATAAAAGGGAGGAAACCAGCAATGTGAAAAACATTCCATTAATTAATTTGAATGGATAAGGACAATGGGGAAAATGGCATATACACAGACATGTTTACCATAGCATGATCCAGAAATCACAAGCAGAGAACAAATGTTAATTTTTCCAGGTGGACAAAAAGGGTTTACATTTACCGCATTGAGACCAGGTCCAGCGTACCAACCATTTCCATTCCAGTTGTAAGGTTGTTTGTTCCCCCAATAGACAAGCGACAATCAAGGCAGTCGGGTAGAGTCAAAGGGCAGGATCCCAGATCAGACAAGCACACAACAAAACACTTAATCAGTATTACAAGGTTCCCTGTGTGTTACTCCAAGCACGCTAACGACAGAGAACTTTTCACTGGCCCTTTCCCCCCAAAATGTTCATAGTTCACAATGTTCAATGATCAGTCATATGAGGAATAGTTGGCATTGCCATGGAATGTTCCAGCTCACCTGGATAAGCAGCTCTATTTTTTTTAATGCTTCCTTGGCGTCTTGGAAGGAGTCGTCTAAGGCCAGGGCTTTTCTATAGAGACCTTCAGCTGTGACTAGCTTTTCTTCCTCCTCCAGTCTAACAGAATGAAAAAACAGTTTTTTTCAGTGGAAGGTTTGTCACTTGTAAATCACTTCAGTGCACACAAGATAATAAAGGAAGTGGATAAACATTCCTACTTACTGGCCACCTCGCTCGACCAGGGTCTGGCATAGGTATTTCTTTGCATTTCTGTGGGTTGGGCAGCTTTCCAATGCCAGCTCAAAGTCAGTTATTGCCTTCAGCAAACTCCCTTTGTTAGCATACCTGGGAAATCAAATGGCAAGTTTATATTAGCTGTAGGACCACAACTACATTTTATACGACAATTAAACATCACGTTTCAAAAACCTGTGGTCAACAGAGATAACTATCAGAGTGTAGGCTAGGAGTGCTGACTATTAGATTGTTAATGATCGATCACATTATCAATAAAATAAGATGGCTACTCACAGTGCACCACGTGCCACAAGGGCTTCCACATTGTTAGTGTCGATCTCTAAGGCCTTGTTATATTCATTCATTGCTTCGACATGGCGGCCAGATTTGAAGTGGTCCACACCAACCCTTACACTGTAGCGCAGACATATTGACAAAGAAAGATCAGGACCAGTTCATTCATTCTGTAAACATTCAGCTAGCAGAGATTTAGTGACATGCTGCTGCAAATGTCAAAATGCCCCAAAAATGTCAATGTCAGGCATACCATTTAAGAGCCCAGGACGCAGACTGCTTCTTTCGGATAGTTGTGGCAAAGTCCTCCTCAAGGAAATGTTTGCTGTAAAGGAGAGTCCCAAAATACAGTCAAGTGCTGATAAAAGGGAGCTACAGATATCAATTTATGGAAAGCGTGTCTTCTGAACAATAGCAAAACAACAAGTTTGTCTTCTCACCTCTGTAGCCCTCTCATGAGTGAGGGAGGCTGTGTGTCACTGACCCCAATCTTCCCCAGGAGATATTCCACATTAGATGGATTGGAGTAGCCAAGAGAACCCTCTAAAACCCTGTCATAGGTTTCAGTGTTGTCGTTTGCAACCCTCACACTGCGACTGGGTAAAACAATGAAAAAAATACAATGAGCAAAGATGTAGCCTAAGTTCTAGCATAACTATTTTTCTTCCAATTAGAATACATCTGTCTTACCTGTATTGAAGTGGCATATCATCTCTACTAAAAACTCCAAGCTTTAGGTTCATCAGATTTGGGCCGAGGGAGGAGGGCTGAAGTGAAATGGTTATCTTCTCATGGTATCGGTCAATGTCCTTCACTCCAGCTAGAGAACAGCACATGGTACATAGTTCAGTTTGTTGACTTATGTTCACAATGCAGTTGTGATAAGTTGTTTACATGTACAACACAAAGTTAGCTAGTGTGCACTGTGCATTCACCTCTTATCAAATCATTAAGCTGATAGTATGATAGCGGATCATCATGATTGCCATTGGAAGGTACATCTCTAAGGGGACACAGGGCCTGAGGAGAGAAATAAAGCAGAGAAAGAGGCTACCACTTACTCTTATTTCTTCAATAGGGCACACCGACACCAGGCCGAAGCCACAAACCCTACCGTGAGCTCCAGATCCTCTATGTCTCGCTCTAGTCCACCTCCCATGCAGATCAAAGTTACAAAGAAGCCAAAGTCCCTGATGGAGTTGATCCTGCCTATCACAATGTCCCCTCGCTCAATGTCCCTGTACAAGAGATTTCTCCGTTCCTCAAACGACACCTCCATGAACTGCTCCAGAGGGGGCATGATGGCGTAGGGCTCTAGGAAAAGGATACAGTCGTTAGTCCACACTCAAGACAACATGTTGGTTTACCTCTAAATTTCACAGTAACCGTTACCTTCTCCTTCCTCCTCTAACACATCCTCCAGAAGTGCACTAGACTTCCATGATGGCGCAAACAGGATGTCAGCTTTTCTAGCAATGAACTGCTCCACTAAGGCATTGTCCTCCCCTCCATATTTCCTGTAGATAATAGTATTAACATTATCAGTACACCTGTCTGGAAATGTGCAGTTGACAGTGTTGGAGCTCAATTAGCCTACATTTGGATTCAAATAAATGTGGATTCAATACTGTCTGTGTTGTCCATTTAAATTACCTTTGATAGCTGGCTTTGGACAAGTCAGGTTCAATAGCCTTGAAATCTGGATTTTCACTTTGTTCACATTTGAGATGGGTAAACAGGCTTTGTCCATGGTGAGACAAAGTCTGCCTCAGTAAATCTCTATCCATTTTCAGTTATTGGCATCAGAATTCAGCCTGGTTAGCTAGTATGCACATCATCCTGTAACAGAAGAATAATATGTTAGCATAATAGCTAACTAGTAGCTAACAAATATATTTTAATGCAGCGCGGCCAACCAGCCCAACTCACGTCACGAGAGCAACATAGCTAGCTGGCTAGCCAGCTGTAAATATATGGCTCTGGCGCTAGCTAGCTAACGTTAGTTGTTGCTGCTGCCCTGTACTGCGGACAAAAAGCAACTTACCGAGCAGTTGCAGATGTGTACAAAACATTTACGCGAATTATTGACATAGCTAGCAGCTAGCTATCTGACAGAAGAATCTGTGGGAGCGTTCTAACTCTCGAGCGTCCGGAACTTCAATCTTATGTGTTACAGTTATTTGGTCCCAAGAGGAACAAAACCCTACTAGGAACCTTTTTGAGTTAATAGGGTTGCCATAGACATATTTTGTAAACACAATGTTGTTGATAGTTCTGGATTTCTCCTCCTTCCAGTCAAACAAAACATTCAGGAGACAGTTGCATCGTCTTGCTGAGAGCCTCTTTAATCCATAGCAAAATGTTCTATAAATAGTTTTGGTTGGGTTTTCCTGTATGTAACACAACAGGTATCGAATAATTTCTACAGTGGTTAGCCTAAACTGAGGGTATAGAGCCCCACAGTGGAAGTGTCACAATACCCATAAAACCCACTTTTATGTAAAATCAGGGAAATGGTTCCAATCGTTTTTTAGAATTTAGAAATGCTTAGAAAAAAGGGCTTACCCTGGCGTGACATTTTATTAACCATGTAAATCTCCATCGGACAAGGTGACTCATCAATATATTGGGCTCTATTCGAAAATACTAATCAGCATCAAAATTGACATCATGGAAAAGTACACATCCCTGCACGCCATCTCTAGCTGACACCTTTGCTAACAGGTATTGTGTCAATTTAAAACTTGCACAAGACAGTTCACATTTTCAATGTAAAGAAATTTAGCCAATTTATGAATGACTATATTTAGCTAACATTAGATAGTTAATCCAGAGATTCTTACCTTTGCCTCGATTCGGCAGTCTCGTCCAGATCATCGTGACATTTGTTGTTCTTTATGATAGCCACATTAGCACCTAATTAGCTTTTCATTATTATTTATTTATTTATTTGGGGGGGGGGGGGGGGGGGGGGGGTAAATACAGGCGAATATATTGATAAAAGTAAACTTGTCCTAGAGAAATTTACAGAATTAATAAAATGTCACGCCAGGGTAAGCCTACACGAAACACAGACCTTATTTTAAGTGTTTCTAAAATAGGGAAATAGGGAAAAATGAATGGTGGAAAAATTATTGGAACCATTTCCCTGTTTGACCGATAGGTTTTAAGGGTATTATGACTCATACTGTGGTACTCTGTACTGTATGCTATGAATGTTTGTTTAATGGAGTTTATTATTGATGGCCATAATTAGGCCGACATTATACTGTGCCTTCGGAAACTATTCAGACCCCTTGACTTTTTGCACATTTTGCCTTATTATAAAATGTATTACATGTACTTTTTCCTCATCAATCTACACACAATACTCCATAATGACAAAGCAAAAACAGGTTTTACATTTTTTTGCTAATTTTTAAAATTAAAATAAACTGATATTGCATTTACATAAGTATTCAGACCCTTCACCAACTACAACAACATATTTCGTAACCATTGCAAAGTCATTGGTAACCATGGCAACATCATCTGCAACCACAGAAACATCAATTGCCATCACGGAAACATCATCACCAGCTACGGAAATCCCATTGGTAACTATCGCAACATTGTCTCCAATCGTGGTAACAAGATCACCAACCACAGAAACATCATCACCAACTACTGAAACATCATCAGTAATCATTGCAACTTAATCGGTAACCATGGCTACATCATATGCAACCGTGGCAACAGCATCACCAACCACAGCAATATCATCACCCACCATGGCAACATCATCACCAACTATGGAAACACCATCGTAACCATGGCAACATCATCGGTAACCATGCCAAGATCAACAACCACAGAAACGTCATTGCCCATCACGGCAACATCCTCACCAACTACGGAAACATCATTGGTAACTATGGTAAAATTGTCAACTACCGCAGCAACACTCCACCACGGCATCATCATCACCAACTATGCTAACAACATCAGTAACAATGGCAAAGTCATCATTATTTATGGCAACATCATCAGCAACCACGGAAACATCATCGGTAACAATGGAAACACCATCTCCAAATCACTTGTCATCATCAACCACAGCAACATTAATCCAAACCATAGCATCATCATCGCCAACCCAAATCACCAACAACAACAAAAACTCCAGCCTCAACAACCACTGCTCCAACATATCCAGTTCTAATACACACTGCTCCGTATCAAGGTAGGTAATCATATTATATAAACTGAACATGCAACAATTTAAAAGATTTTACTGAACTACAGTTCATTTAAGGAAATCAGTCGATTGAAGTAAATTCATTATAAAGCCTTTATCTATGGATTTCACGACTGGCAATACAAATATGCATCTGTTGGTCACAGATACCTTTAAAAAAAGGGTAGGGGCGTGGATCAGATCCTTGCGACATGGGGCTTTGCATTATCGGGCTGAAACATGAGGTGATGGCAGCCGATGAATGACACGACAATGGGCCTCAGGATCACATCACGGTATCTCTCTGCATTGAAATTGCCATCAATAAAATGCAATTGTGTTTGTTGTCTGTAGCTTATGCCTGCCGATATAATAACTTCACCTCCACCATGGAGCACTCTGTTCACAATGTTGACATCAGCAAATCGCTCGCAAACACAACGCCATACACGTTGCCTGCCATCGGCCTGGTACAGTTGAAACGGATTAATCTGTGAAGAGCACACTTCTCCAATGTACCAGTGGCCATCAAAGGTGACCATTTGCCCAAAGAAGTTGCTAGCTATGCCAAACTGCAGTCGAGTCAAGACACTGGTGAGGACGACGAGCACGCAGATGAGCTTCCCTGGGGCTGTTTCTGACCGTTTTTGCAGAAAGTTTTTGGCTATGCAAACCCACAGTTTCATCAGCTGTCTGAGTGGCTGGTCTCAGACGATCCCGCAGGTGAGAAGTCAGATGTGGAGGTCATGTGCTGGCGTGGTTACACGTGGTCTGGGGTTGTGTGTACATAATGTTGCCATCTCTTATGACCAAAAATAACTTCTGGACATCAGAAAAGCGATTTTCTCACCGCGGACTGGAAGAAACTTTTTCCTTTAACGAGTCCAACGAGAAGGATATCCTGCTTTCACTGGAACAGGCCCAGATCCACGCCTTTTGCGTCAAGAAAAGACGCCGGAAAAGAGTACGCAGATCGGACATCCTTGTGAGAATCCAGAGGCGAACGAGTAAACTCCCACTGCTTTCCATTCTTCTCGCTAATGTGCAATCATTGGAAAATAAAATTGATGACCTACAATTAAGATTATCCTAACAACGGGACATTAAAAACTGTAACATCTTATGTTTCACCGAGGCGTGACTGAACGAAGATACGGACAATATAGAGCTAGTGGGATTTTCCATGCACCGGCAGAACAGAGACGCTACCTCTGGTAAGACGAGGGGTGGGGGTGTGTGTCTTTTTGTCAATAACAGCTGGTGCGCGATGTCTCCTATTTATTAAACAAGTCTCGAGGTATTGCTTGCCTGAGGTAGAGTACCCTATGATAAGCTGTAGACCACATTATCTACCAAGAGAGTTCTCATCTGTATTATTCGTATCCGTCTATTTACCACCACAAAACAAAGCTGGCACTAAGACTGCTCTCAACCAACTCTATAAGGCCATGAGCAAAGAAGAAAATGCTCACCCAGAAGCAGCGCTCCTAGTGGCCCGGGGACATTAATGCAGGCAAACTTAAATCAGTTTTACCAAATTCTTACCAGCATGTCACATGTGCAACCAGGGGGAAAAAATCCTAGATCACCTTTACTCCACACACGCCCTCCATTTGGCAAATCTGACCATAATTATTTCCTTCTGATTCCTGCTTACAAGCAAAAACTAAAGCAGGAAGTATCCGTGACTCGCTCAATACGGAAGTGGTCAGATGATGCAGATGCTACACTACAGGACTGTTTTGCTAGCACAGACTGGAATATGTTCCGGGATTCATCCAATGGCATTAAGGAATACACTACCTCAGTCATCGGCTTCATCAATAAGTGCATCGATAACGTTGTCCCTATAGTGACTGTACGTACATATCCCAACCAGAAGCCATGGATTACAGGCAACATCCGCATCGGGCTAGAGCTGCCGCTTTCAAGGAGTGGGAGACTAATCTGGACGCTTATAAGAAATCCAGCTATGCCCTCAGACAAACCATCAAACAAGCAAAGCGTCAGTACAGGATTAAGATTGAATCCTACTACACTGGCTCTGACGCTCGTCGGATGTGGCAGGGCTTGAAAACTATTACAGACTACAAAGGGAAACCCAGACGCGAGCTGCCCAATGTACATGGGGAGCTAACATTAATGATATGCATGTCAATTATTAAACATTTTGTATTGTAGATATGTAGTGATGTAACAAATATTATATGATGTACTGTTTTATCTTTTGTTTTATGTGTGATGTAAGTGCCTTAATGTGTTTGGATCCCAGAAAGAGCAGGCAGCAGCTAATGGGGATCCCTAATAAATACAAATAGAAATGATCATGCTGTTTAATCAGCTTCTTGATATGCCAAATGTGTTAGAAGGATGGGTTATCTTGGCAAAGGAGAAATGCTCACTAACAGGGATGTAAACACGTTTGTGCACAGAATTTGAGAGAAATAATCTTTTTGTGTGTATGGAAAATGTCTGGAACCTTTTACTTCAGCTCATGACACATGGGGCCAAAACTTTACATGTTGAGTTAATATTTTTGGTCAGTGAATAACATACTTGGATGCTTTGGGAATCAAGCCCTCAAATACCTAGCATTTTCCCTGATCTGTTTGTGCCATCATACCACTCCTTACAAGCCAAACATGACAAGAAGTGGCATGATGGCACCAACAGACTGGTAACAGGCTTCCAAATACCCCCTACTTGTATCAAAACTTGTGTAAATGTTAGGATTTTGTTCCTCATGGTCTTACTCTCTTCCACAGGCTTCACAAATGTTGCATATGCAACATTCAATATGTCCTCCACTGTTAAACTAGACAATGAAACAGTCATCCAACTTAATAAAGAGGTAAGTTTTGATCGTAATAATTGCTTCCTGTCCATAATGATATGAATAAATACAGGGATAAATAGATTTAAGTTTGTCAGTTTCCTCTGATTTCAGTTCTTCCATGTTCGACTGAATGGAAAACAGATCACAGTGAAATAGAGTGCCTTCAGAAAGTTTTCAGATGCCTTGACTTTTTCCACATTTTGTTACGTTACAACCTTATTCTAAAATGGATTATCTAAAAACAATTCCTCTGCAATCTACACACGATACCCCATAATGACAAAGTGAAAACAGGTTTTTAGATTTTTTGCAAAGTTATTAAAAATAAAAACAAATACTTTCTTTAGATAAGTATTCAGACTCTTTGTTATGAGACACGCAATTGAGCTCAGCTGGGAAGGGTACCAAAACATTTCTGCAGCATTGAAGGTCCCCAAGAACACTGTGTTTAATGGAAGAAGTTTGGAACCACCAAGACTCCACCAAGCTGGCCACCCGGCCAAACTGAGCAATTGGGGAAGAAGGGCTGTATTCGCTGCCAAAGGTGCTTCATCAAAGTACTGAGTAAAGGGTCTGAAAACCTATGTAAATGTAATATTTTATTAGCAAACATTTCTTAACCAGTTTTTGCTTTGTCATCTTTGGGTATTGTGTGTAGATAGTTTTTTCCTCAATTTAATCAATTTTAGAATAAGGCTGTAACAAAATGGGGAAAAATCAAGGTCTGAATACTTTCTGAAGGAACTGTACATAAAGGTAGTAACACCATGAAGATATCTTTTGGACAGTAAAATATCTAGGCTTACTACCAACAGTGTGTAAAGATGGCATTTAAGGTATAATTATGATTTAATCCTATAATTGGTGAGTAGCTGCCCTTGAATCAATTAAATATTGCTAATTTGAGTTTCATTCATGTTATCAAAAATATTTTATTAAGTCACATTTTGTAGATTAACATGATGTCTACAATGCATAATTACATCTACATTTTGTCATTATCAAAATTAGCAATGTATTGTTATTCTATTTTCAAATGATTACCAAATACTGTTTGTTGATGACTTAATAGGCACTATCTTGGTCTTTATTCATTTTGACAAAATATTAATACATAGAATATAGAATATTAAGTAAAACAACTTCCAGATTAAAAGGAAATGTGCTAGACCCTTTTACATTGACACATTCAGTTGAATGTCCTTCATATTAACTGCATATCAGAAATAATATTCCGCCCTTATCTTGCAATCTCATTCGGTACGTACTGTACCCATTGCTGAGAATCTCATTAGTAATGGAGAAAATGACAATTTGCAGAACAAATAAAACACCTAGACTGGTAAACCATGCATTATTGATTACCTCATCTATCAAACATTACCAAGCTTTGATTCCTCCCACATTGTTTTTTGTTGGATTGATCATTGGCTCAAAGCTGAACTGTCAGCATAACTGTTTCCAAATCCTAAAGATTATTGCAGTGCTCTTGTCAGCATGTCCTTCAACCCACCGGGACTGGCCATACCTCGGGGAAGGTAGAGCTCCAAAGTACAAGTAGAGGCATGTGGTAAACGGACACTGAACATTCCCTGGTCTTGGTCGTAGAATCTGATGCAGAGATTTCTTAGGAATCCCAAAGGAGGGATCTGATCCGCCCCTGTGATGAAGGCCAGTAGATTCCCAAAGGACAAGGCAGCTTGGTGTTCTGAGAAGCGAAGCAAGAACAGATAACATTTTATCGAAAAGATGAGAATATATTCAACTTAAACTTTAATGTACATACTTGTATTGCTATTGTCAGGAATGAGTGGAAAACATTTATGGTGATCTAGATCTATGTATGAACCTTGACCGAAAATGAATTAATTCTAGAAATATTCAATACAAAGCAACAGAAAATACCCAGCCTACTGTTGATCATGATCAGAAGTCTCTTCCAGGAGTGACTGTGGTCTCCTCAGCTTGTCTCAGGCCTATGGTTGATTCCAGAGGACTCCACGACACCTCAAACAGACTTCTGAACTGTTGCAGGGTGAGAGGGTGTTCTGTCCTGGTCATGACAGGCATAAAGGCTGCAGAGTGGGCCTTGATGATATCCCACAGGCCACCACAGCTGTTCAGACCCTCTGTGAACTGGGAGATCATGCTTGCCACCCTGCAAAAAAAAAAGCAAGCAGTGATATTAACCAAACGTATAGTTGCATTCCATATGATCGTAAGAGCAGAGGAAAAGCAAGATGACCAAATGTTGAATAGGTGTTCAAAAAATATACAGATGTAGGATCTTAATTTGACCTATACTGGTACAGCAGAATGATCCTGCATCAACAGGATTTTAACGTTTAGTCCATAATGTTGCTTGATGGGTGGTTGGGCCATCTGTAACGAGTGCGCTGCGAGTTGGGAAGCAAGTTCAGGGAGTGCATCATTTAATAAAAAAACAAGAAACACGAAAAACGCAGACAGGAAACTGAAACAATAACGCCTGGTGAAGGAACCAAAGGGAGTGACATACAGTATATAGGGAAGGTAGTCAGGGAAGTGATGGAGTCCAGGTGAGTGATGACGAGCAGGTGCGCGTAATGATGGTGACAGGTGTGCACCATAACAAGCAGCCTGGTGACCTAGAGGCCGCACACGTGACTGTACCCCCTCCCCAACGCGGGGCTCCAGCCAGAGGACGCCGACCAAAATGATGATCCCGGGGATCAGGAGCGGACCGGTCACCTCTGCTGAGGCACGGAAAACCTGTCAGTCCGGCTGAGACGCGAGAGCATGGTGACCTAAAGCGTTGGAGAGGGCAGTCCAGGATAATTCTCAGCAACAAAATAGTGATCAAATGAAGATCCTTCATCTGTATGACCAATAAAAAATAATATCCTACCTGTGATAAATGCAGTGCCTTAAAACCCAGGTATAGATGTAGGGCATGTCTTTGATTTCGGCACTGTAGATATCAGGAATTCCACAACCTGCAATCCATTCACACAGGTTTGGAGTCAAATTCTGGATGCTAGTGCAATTCTTGACCTATACAAAAGAATCAATCACAAACCCAGAATCAAATCAAATGTTATTTGTCACATGCGCTGAATACAACAGGTGCAATATAGTGAAATGCTTACTTACAAGCCCTTAACCAACAATGCAGTTTTATACCCCCCAAAAAGTGCGAGACAAGAATAACAAATAATTAAAGAGCAGCAGTAAATAACAATAGCGGGACTAAATACAGGGGGTACCGATACAGAGTCAATGTGGGGTGTCGAGGTAATTGAGGTAATACAGTGCCTTGCGAAAGTATTCGGCCCCCTTGAACTTTGCGACCTTTTGCCACATTTCAGGCTTCAAACATAAAGATATAAAACTGTATTTTTTTGTGAAGAATCAACAACAAGTGGGACACAATCATGAAGTGGAACGACATTTATTGGATATTTCAAACTTTTTTAACAAATCAAAAACTGAAAAATTGGGCGTGCAAAATTATTCAGCCCCCTTAAGGTAATACTTTGTAGCGCCACCTTTTGCTGCGATTACAGCTGTAAGTCGCTTGGGGTATGTCTCTATCAGTTTTGCACATCGAGAGACTGACATTTTTTCCCATTCCTCCTTGCAAAACAGCTCGAGCTCAGTGAGGTTGGATGGAAAGCATTTGTGAACAGCAGTTTTCAGTTCATTCCACAGATTCTCGATTGGATTCAGGTCTGGACTTTGACTTGGACATTCTAACACCTGGATATGTTTATTATTGAACCATTCCATTGTAGATTTTGCTTTATGTTTTGGATCATTGTCTTGTTGGAAGACAAATCTCCGTCCCAGTCTCAGGTCTTTTGCAGACTCCATCAGGTTTTCTTCCAGAATGGTCCTGTATTTGGCTCCATCCATCTTCCCATCAATTTTAACCATCTTCCCTGTCCCTGCTGAAGAAAAGCAGGCCCAAACCATGATGCTGCCACCACCATGTTTGACAGTGGGGATGGTGTGTTCAGCTGTGTTGCTTTTACGCCAAACATAACGTTTTGCATTGTTGCCAAAAAGTTCAATTTTGGTTTCATCTGACCAGAGCACCTTCTTCCACATGTTTGGTGTGTCTCCCAGGTGGCTTGTGGCACACTTTAAACAACACTTTTTATGGATATCTTTAAGAAATGGCTTTCTTCTTGCCACTCTTCCATAAGGCCAGATTTGTGCAATATACGACTGATTGTTGTCCTATGGACAGAGTCTCCCACCTCAGCTGTAGATCTCTGCAGTTCATCCAGAGTGATCATGGGCCTCTTGGCTGCATCTCTGATCAGTCTTCTCCTTGTATGAGCTGAAAGTTTAGAGGGACGGCCAGGTCTTGGTAGATTTGCAGTGGTCTGATACTCCTTCCATTTCAATATTATCGCTTGCACAGTGCTCCTTGGGATGTTTAAAGCTTGGGAAATCTTTTTGTATCCAAATCCGGCTTTAAACTTCTTCACAACAGTATCTCGGACCTGCCTGGTGTGTTTCTTGTTCTTCATGATGCTCTCTGCGCTTTTAACGGACCTCTGAGACTATCACAGTGCAGGTGCATTTATACGGAGACTTGATTACACACAGGTGGATTGTATTTATCATCATTAGTCATTTAGGTCAACATTGGATCATTCAGAGATCCTCACTGAACTTCTGGAGAGAGTTTGCTGCACTAAAAGTAAAGGGGCTGAATAATTGTGCACGCCCAATTTTTTAGTTTTTGATTTGTGAAAAAAGTTTGATATATCCAATAAATGTCGTTCCATTTCATGATTGTGTCCCACTTGTTGTTGATTCTTCACAAAAAAATACAGTTTTATTTCTTTATGTTTGAAGCCTGAAATGTGGCAAAAGGTCGCAAAGTTCAAGGGGGCCGAATACTTTCGCAAGGCACTGTATGTACATGTAGGTAGAGTGCAAATAGTCTGGGTAGCCATTTGATTAGCTGTTCAGGAGTCTTGGGGGTAGAAGATGTTTAGAAGCCTCCTGGACCTAGACTTGGCGCTCCAGTACCGCTAGGAACAGGGATTGAGTGCACCAAAAGAAAGAAAAGGTTGGTAGTGATTTGATTATGTCTTGTGTTGTACCTGTTGCAGTTTCATCTGTACATCCACATCAGAGATGTCCATCCAGTTAAAGTCTTCCAGGGGAGGGCTTTGGCCACACATGAGCTGGTAGAGGGACTGGTGTAGGCAGCATGGTCCAGGACCATCATGCAGCAGAGACCAGGCCACCATGACCCCTGCAGCGTAGTACCTCCTCTCCTCCAGGGCAGCCTGGTCGTAGGAAAACAACAGATGCCCCGGGCGACCCTCCAGGATACCGCTCTCCTGCAACTCTAACATGATGAGTCTAGAAAAAAGGAATCGATTGCATTAGGGCATGTCAAAGTGAAAAACAAAATAATTTCCTGTTCTGAAGGGGGCAAGCAAATATATTGTATAGTGTAAATGAAAAGGGAGAGCAGTTAGAACTCACCTGAAAAACTCTCTCAAAGGGCCGTCATAGTCATCAACATCCTCTCCTAGGAAGTGGAAGAGAGGAGTTGTCTTGATGGAGAATGACTTCTTCCTCATCACCTTGAGTGCACTTCTGAAGATGTCTCTCCGCCTCACATACATGTGTGTTTGGATTTCAGGAATTGAGTTTTGTTCTCTGTATGTTTGGAGGATGGTGACCAGGTCCGAAATGACCTAAAACATAAAAACTATCTCGTAAAGATACAGAATTCTACATGTTTTACCAAATGTTATACCAAGCTTACCTCCTCATCAGTGGTGACAGGCAGGGGAGACTCTACACTTCTATCCTCCTCCTCCTCCTCATCCTCATTGTCATCCACCAAGAAATCATGACTAAATTAAAAACATTTGAGGGCATTAGAGCTTTGGTTAAGTGAACAGTAAAGTGTTTTGTTATGAGTCCGCTTGAGATCATATATACACAATGCCATGTTGAGTCATGAAAATAAATTGCACTGACATTGATAAAGATCTAGTTCGAATGTAATTTACATACCTGTTAATTACTGGTGCGTTGTTTGTTGGCCACTCACATTCTATCTATGGAATAACAACAACAAAGACTTCATAAATGTTCCAATGATTGCACAGCAAATACATTTAATAAAAGATAAATCACATTCATTATTTTAACTATTATCCATTTACCTCAAAGCTCATGAAATCATAGTGACTGAGAATATAAAGGGGGCCATGTCCTGCTATCCGCAACACCTGTTCCCCACTCCAGGAGAACTGTGGTGGGGTGTCTGGAACAAACAGTACACGAGAGCCCTGCAGACACTGAAAAATATGGTTTACATATTAAATCAGAATGCAGGTAGGGACACAGAGACAAAAGTACTTAATGTACAGATGCACCACTGCGTAGTTACAGCACCACTACTGATCGTGGGATGCATCAGAGTTAGTATGCCAAGTGTTTCATCCTCCACTGTAATCACCTGAAGGTATGTGAAGGTGAATCTTTGTTCGCGTCCACTGAAGAAGCGGCTCCTGAACAGTGAGGCAAGGCGGCTCTCCATTTCATGATGGAGCCAGGAGTTGTCTATGGTTATCCTAGCGATGAGGCCCATGGCAGCGAGCTCGTCCCTCTCCTGGCCTCTGGGGACACTGTGCCTGTCCTCCTGAGCCAGGTAGTGGCCTTGTGGCAGGCAGATCACATCTTTAACCACCAAACAACTCTTCCCTGGTGTGATTCTCCTCCATTTCAGTTTGCTTGGTCGGATCGGTTCTGGTGAGACTGGAACAACTGGTTCTGGTGTCTGAATAAAAGGAATGAAATGTATCATATTCTAGATTTATAAAAGTGTGTTATTCACAAATCATCCAAGATATAAACATTGAAAATAATTGTATATAAAATTTAACATTCCTTGGATTTATTTGCAGGCATCTAAATGAAAGGTCATAAACGAAACAATGATTGGGGTCCTTACCCTGGTCATGACAGAGGGGTCATCTGGAGTGATCTCCACCACATCACTTTCAGTCAAGCCTGAGGGCGGAAACATCTCCATTTCGATCTCAATGCTCTCAAAGGTATTATTTGTAATCCTTGGTATAGATTCTTTCTCAATCTTCACAGGTGTAACAGTCTCCCTCTGCTGTTTAGGTGGTCCTATATCATCTTCCTCCAATGGGAGTGGTACTAGGGGGTGTTCAGGTTGTTGTCTCTATAGGAGAGAGAAAGATGCAGAGTAAGTATAATCTGAAATGTAACTGAACCTAACCATGGTCAGACTCAGTAGTCTATAACACTAAATCATAGAGGATCATAGGTTGATTTGACCTGTTCAACTGCCTCAATGGCTACCTACCGTTGTCTCCTGTTGGTATTGCGGAATTACTGCTATTGGCACAGCAAACGTGCCTATAACGGAAAACAGGTCCATCTCTATGTCCTCTGTCAAAATCATGACTGTAGCAGATCCTCTCTCCTTCTGAGTTGCTTGTCCAAAACGTTCACCTACTTTATGCCTCTCCAGCTCTTTGTGGTTGTTCCTGGGAAGGGTGGATGTTTGCATGAAAAGAGACAAAAGACAAGCATTGCACAACCCATCACCTTTTAAATTGAATCCATTCTCATTGATCTTGTGAGTGGAATTTCTTAAACCTTTCAAATGACCTTTGTGCTCTGGCCTGATTGATCAATGTTTACATTTCATCCTATTATATAGCTTGTTCAGCTTCAGACATGTCTGAAAGCAAGGAAATGGGTTAATTTTGACTCAACATGTCCAGTTCAAAATTTGCCTAAATCTATTAACATAATGATATTCAATCTACAAAAATCGAATTTAGAGCACCCGTAGGCCTATAAATGCCTACCTATCTAGAATTATGTGTATATATTCTATTACATTCTGTGAGAGGACTCTCCTGGATAATCAACATGACTATTAATCAGACAATAATTACTCAAATTGAGTAAGGATTTATGATGATCACTCAAGGCAGTCCACACCCCCAAGACAGCCAAAAGGCCCCGTTATAATGCACAATTCAGATATACAACAATATGGAGACCACAAGGTTAGTGTTCCAAGAGATTCCTGTGTATGCCTTGCGAAAGACGCTAGGCATATCGTAATATTGACAAAATCCTGATCAACAGAAGTCGATAGGTATAGTTTATCCGAGTGCACGTCTTCTCTCTTCTCGCTGCTTGTGCGCTTTGCGTTGGCTCTATAAATAGAACCGAATCAAACACATGCCCCTTCATGAAATCCAAATATCTCCGTAGCCTATTCGTCTTTTGTTCCACGCACTTCTGGCACACCGGTGCGGTTACCGGACCATGCTGACTTCCAATTATGTTGTCATGAATTGTGGTCTGAAACTGGCTGTTATGTGCCCATTCAATATGGAGCAGATCAATCAAACACGCACTGCAAAATAAACACTTCACTTAGGCCTACTATTGCGTTGAAATCAAAATCAGTTTACATACAATAAATTCATAACTGGTCTAATTTCATGGCAGGCTTCATGGAGCATTGTATTTTAGACATGTTTGGACAAATGGGCAAGAAGACAAAAGAAGTACAATATAGTTCCATCTGAAACATCAGCAGAGACCATTTTCCTAATTGTATTTATTTGGAAAAGGAATAAAACACAATAAATATAAACCACAAATATATATACCTTTTTTAAATAAATGCACAAACATCTGAAATGAAGAGCTTGAAATTCAGTTTTACAAGGGGAGGACAATCCAGTGTTTTAATACCAGATTGCACGGCTTTTCTCACTCTTCCCGCCTCAAACACACCAATGTCCAGTGTTATGATATACTGATGATTTGTCAAAACAGATGGTTTGTAAACGTCTCTATCGTTGTTAAAATAGGACGTTTGCCAACAGCTCTATCTACTGGTCGCGTTTTGGACAACAGTTGTTGACAACTGTAGGATTGTAGCTAAGCCTAACCCTAACCCTTTTCCTAAATTTAACCTCATTCTGGAAAGCTATTGAACACTTTATCTTAAAAAAATCAGCATTGAATCACATTAGGCCTTGTTTTGTCAACTAAAAAACATGTTGACGTACAAGCGACAAAAAGACTTTCGTCATAAAGCTGAGCCCTACAGGAATTTCATGGATTTAAAAAAGTATTCATTTAAAGTTATAGGAGGTCAATGATTTCTGATAATGCCCTCAAATGCAATACGTCTCCTCATCTTCAGTTCATGCATGTTGACATTTTGTTGTATATATATTTTGTCACCAATATACAGTGGCTTGCGAAAGTATTCACCCCCTTGGCATTTTTCCTATTTTGTTGCCTTACAACCTGTAATTAAAATAGATTTTTTTTGGGGGGGGGTTGTATCATTTGATTTACACAACATGCCTACCACTTTGAAGATGCAAAATATTATTTATTGTGAAACAAACAAGACATAAGACAAAAAAAGAAGAAAAAAAAAGAACTTGAGCGTGCATAACTATTCACCCCCACAACGTCAATACTTTTTAGAGACACGTTTTGCAGCAATTACAGCTGCAAGTCTCTTGGGGTGTCTCTATAAGCTTGGCACATCTAGCCACTGGGATTTTTGTAACTGACAATTAACCTGTGAGTCTATGTCGTTGTTTTTGTTTGAATTGTTTACGTGTTCGCTATGCGGGGGAAATGGTAAAACAAGCGGAACTACGTGGCTAAGAACTGTTATAACGGGGATTATTATCGTAGCAAGGCACTTTTGGAGTGAAGGCAATCCCACGCTGTGTTAGATAGGTTATTCATGTCTTCGGGTGTAGTTTGTAACAGTTGAAATGTTTATGTTAGGTTAGGATGGTAACATTATAATAATTAAGGATGAAGCGTGAATTCATGTCAGGAATAAGAAGTGTGAAGTTTGGGATTTCCTCCCTTCTGTAATAAGCAGCCAATTAGGTATTTTTCCTTTATTCATGTCTTTAACCTGATACTGTTATATCTCCGGCTAAACTGTTTTATGTATGTAAGCACTTCAGAGTCTTATCAAGCTAATAAATTACTCATAAGACAAGAAAGTTGTAAGAATGGTTAACTGTATTTTCATTTACTTTATTGTTCTCACGGAAGGTGATAATTCTGACTAAAACTACAGAATAAAACCGGCAGTTAAAATCAAGGAACAGTTGTGCTTGTGGTTACTGGAGGGAGCTACAATTTTTGTCCATTCTTCAAGGCAAAACTGCTCCAGCTGCTTCATGTTGGATTGGTTCCGCTGGTGTACAGCAATATTTAAGTCATATCACAGATTCTCAATTGGATTGAGGTCCGGGATTTGACTAGGCCATTCCAAGACATTTAAATGTTTTCCCTTAAACCACTCAAGTGTTGCTTTAGCAGTATGCTTAGGGTCATTGTCCAGCTGGAAGGTGAACCTCCGTCCCAGTCTCAAATCTCTGGAAGACTGAAACAGGTTTCCCTCAAGAATTTCCCTGTATTTAGCGCCAAACATCATTAAATTCTGACCAGTTTCAAAGTCCCTGCCGATGAAAGACATCCCCACAGCATGATGGATGAGGGATGTTGTTCTCAGGGTGATGAGAGGTGTTGGGTTTGCGCCAGACATAGCATTTTCCTTGATGGCCAAAAAGCTACATTTGACCAGACTACCTTCTTCCATACGTTTGGGGAGTCTCCCACATGCCTTTTGGCAAACACCAAACGTGTTTGCTTATTTTTTTCTTTAAGCAATGGCTTTTTTCTGGACACTCTTCTGTAAAGCCCAGCTCTGTGGAGTGTACGGCTTAAAGTGGTCCTATGGACAGATACTCCGATCTCCGCTCTGGAGCTTTGCAGCTCCTTCAGGGTTATCTTTGGTCTCTTTGTTGCCTCTCTGAATAATGCCCTCCTTGCCTGGTCCATGAGTTTTGGTGGGCGGCCCTCTCTTGGTAGGTTTGTTGTCGTGCCATATTCTTTCCAATTTTTAAAATAATGGAGTTAATGGTGCTCCGTGGGATGTTCAAAGATACAGATACTTTTTTATAACCCAACCCTGATGATTACTTCTCCACAACTGGTGCACGCACCACTTTTACATTTTTACATTTTTGTAATTTTTTTAAACAAGTCCTTTTTTTAATTTCACTTCACCAATTTGGACTATTTTGTGTATGTCCATTACATGAAATCCAAATAAAAAATCTATTTAAATTATAGGTTGTAATGCAACAAAATAGGAAAAAACGCCAAGGGGGATGAATACTTTTGTACGGCACTATAATGAAATGAACAGGACCTGAAGGAGAGGGAGCTTGTTTGACTGTATACCATTGTTTGACTGATGAAATTTTTGGAAGGAATATTATGCTGTAGACCATTGTCTTGCATCAGCACGACGGCCGTCTGCACTGACGTGTGTTGCGTTAGAATGACGCCATCTGACCGAAGACAATGGCTGTAGACTAGAAAATGGAGGATCTGGGTAGCTCAGTATTCTGTCACAAAGAAGTATTTTATGATAGACTTACGATACACATTACTCATTAAATTCTCAACCTCTCAGCGTTCAGCCAAGGGGGCCTGTTTAGGCCCCTAACACAGTTTAGTTGATGTAAAACAGTAGAATCATAATAAGGTTATTTCCACTACACGTGACTCACTCCACTAATGGTTTCTCCATAATATGGTAACTATAGTTTCAAGTTGGAGTTAATCAACATGACATAAGACACATTTTTTCAGCTCACAGTAAGGTACAGTACAGTGGGGGTTTTGGTTGACGGCGGCACCTCTCCTGGCATGTCTTTATATCTCACTGCTACTCAAGCTTGTCACTCTGGAGCCAGAGCAATCAGGATTTATGATTCATCTGAACTCTCATTGTTACATCTGATCTGCAGTCTAGAGGTTTGGTCACCAGAGGGACATCCATCTGAAAAGTGACATTAAGCACTCTGGGCTAGCTCACAGTGAATGTCCTCCTGGGGGCCTTCAGCAGTGGATCTCATATGCAAATTGTGAGTCGAGGAACAACCCTGTGTGATTCAGAAACAAGCCCTCTGACTCGGCTGTCACCGTCTCTGCCTCCACGCCCTCACCTGCCATCCTTCTCATTGTCCGTATATCGGGCTCCATCTGGGGCTTTGTGGGAGACAGTGCTTCCTGCTGTTGGTACCCCAGGGTGGTGGTATCAGCTGTGGTGGAAGGTGGGATGATGGGTTTAGCGCGGTTAAGAACATACATCTCATGCCCGCGCTCATCGCGGTACTCCTCCAGCTGGGCAAAGGTTGTTGGTCCGTCTGAGTAATCATTGACATACAGTATGCTTTCCTCCTTGTCATCTGTGTCTTTCTGCCGCTGGCGGTGCCGGCTGTAGATCATGGCCACCAGGAGAAGGGCAGTGAGGGCCAGTAGGGAGATCCCTATGGCGATGGCAGTCTGTGTAGCAGCTCCCAGCGTGCTGAAGGCCATGCTGCCAAGGGCGTACAGGGGCTCTCTCCTCACGTCTGACGATGTTGGCCGATTGGCGCGCAGACGAGGCCAGGATGGGGCGTAGGAGGCGGGGGACCAACCGGAAGAGGACGAGGAGTTGATTGCTAGCTGAAAGGTCACACGGGCCACCCCTCCAGCGTTCCAGGCCTCGCACTCATACACCCCGGCGTGAGACACCGTCACGTTGCTGAGGAAAAGCATTCCACTGCCCGTGTCTGGATCGAAGCGCTCCCCATCCTCCTTCTGGAGTCTCACCCGCCCTGGGTGTGCTGCATCATCAGCCCCCACGCTCCCTACACTGCCCAGGTCCTGCACCAGCCCCCGCGGGGATAGTTGCACCTTGCCCTGGGACGCCTTCCTCCAGGTGACCTGTGGCCTGGGGTAACCAGAGGCATGGCAGGAGACACGTAGGCTCTCACCCAGGCGCACGGCCAGACGGCGTGGCTCCAGCTGCACCAGAGGGGGGATACACACCAGGCTGTTGAGAGGCACCTCTACCAAGCTGAGGTGGGAAAGGCGGGGCGGCTCGGAACACACCAAGCGTCTCTCGGCAGAGCTCAACAGGCGCTGGCCCTCCTCATCAATCCAGCTGCGCAGCCAGTGCAGGGCACAGTCACAACGCCATGGATTGTCTACAGTAGGAAATGATCATGTGATGGGTGGGTGTGGCCAAGTCAACAAAAGAGGATAAAAAAGGATGTGACAGGACAATGACACAATTAACACAAAGTTAGGAGGTAATTCTAGCTTAACAATGGCAGTATATTTACTGTATGCTCTTTTATGGTTCCACAGCCCAACCCATGTCCTCTCTCTTGGCGCTCCCCTTACCTGTGACACGCAGCACCTGCAGGCTGACAAGGGGCCGCAGGGTGGCAGGGCCGATGGTGTGCAGGTTATTCCGGCTGAGGTCAAGGAGGGCAAGAGAGGACAGACCAACTAGAGCCTGGTCTCCCAGCATCTCAATGTTATTTTGCTGCAGGTGAAGCTCTTGAAGACGCTATGAAAGCAGGGATTGTAATCATTATTAGTAATGAATAGTGATATAATGTAGAGTAAGTCAATGACGTAAGTGCGTTGTTGTTGTGTTGAGGTGGAACTCTAGACAACTATCTGGACAAATATGGTCTGTTTACAAGGGAGGAAGGGAACAGTAAAGAAAAGCATTGATTTAGCAAGGCTCCAGTGCGATACTGTTGTTCTGCAGATACAGGCAGTGCAGAAGGCCCAGCTGGGAGAGGTCAGACTTGAGTGACTGATAATATGTGGACTGACCAGTAGGCCTCTGAAGGTATAGTCCTGTAGGCGAGTGATGTCATTTCCTGCCAGGTAGAGGATACGGAGGTGCTCCAAGCCCCTGAACATGTCTCCTGTGATCAGGTGGATGCGGTTCCCGTTGAGGGCCAGCTCCAGAAGATTACCCTGGCTCTGGAAGGCCCCAGGCTCCAGTGCTGTGATACTGTTGTTCTGCAGATACAGGCAGTGCAGAAGGCCCAGCTGGGAGAGGTCAGATAGATTGATCTGCCCGATAACATTGTCCTGGAGGAAGATGGTCTAAATGGAATAGATGAGCAGAAGTACAGAATACAATGATCAGGGAAAGCACAACACCATCTTTATTTAACCAGGCAAGTCAGTTAAGAACACATTTTATTTACAATGACAGCCTAGGAACAGTGGGTTAACTGCCTTGTTCAGGGACAGAATGGCAGATTTTTACCTTGTCAGCTCGGGGATTTGATCTAGCAACCTTTCAGGTACTGGCCCAACGCTCAAACCACTAGGCTACCTGCCACCCTGTATACTCTCTAAGAAGATAAGTGTATGGATAATTCAAGACTGCCTATGTGTGTGTGGGTCTAGGAAACAGATGTATGTGGTAAACATATTGAGTCATCATGGCTAACCTGTGTGGAGGGTGGGACATGTGAGGGGATGTCCCGGAGGCCCATAGAGCCACACTCTACAGTCAAGCTGTAGCAGCGACATCCCACTGGGCAGCCAAGGGATAGGAGGGTGCGGACAGATATGATCAGGAAAGTCAGAAAGGAGAAGGCCATCGCACCAATAGGACAGAGATCCTAGAGAGAGACCAGCAGACTGAGAAGAGAGAGATGGAAGGTTATAGAGGGAAGAGGAAACTGGTTAAATATGTAATTTTGTTCACAATATATGCTGTATTGAACTCAAAATGATCTGCCTGAGCCCATAAATAAAATGCAAGTATCAGTACTAATGTTGCATGTTGCCAGCCTGGCTGTGAGGTTACAATACAGTATCACAAGAGCAGAGGCATCCTTCCCATATTGGGTCCTGTTGTCCTGTTATAAAAATGTTCTGATGTTAAATTAACGACTAACACTTCATTTTTAAACCCACATTTTATCATTACTGTTGATAAAAAGATCTCTCAGTGGTATTTTGCATAGGGGGCAAAATACCCTAAGTGGTTTCTCCCAAGATGCACGTGCATTAGCCTATGTGGATGAGGAGAGTGTAGAGTTACAAACACACAGCGTTTGATTTGATTTTAGCTACCCATGATGTGCAGGAATTGCATGAGGTACACTATATATACAAAAGTATGTGGACACCCCTTCAAATTATATTTGGCTATTTCAGCCACACCCGTTGCTGACAGATATATAAAATCGAGCACACAGCCACGCAATTTCCATAGACAAACATTGGCAGTAGAATGGCCTTACTGAAGAGCTGACTTTCAACGTGGCACTGTCATAGGATGCCACCTTTCCAACAGGTCAGTTCATCAAACTTCTGCCCTGCTAGAGCTACCTCGGTCAACTGTAAGTGCTGTTATTGTGAAGTTGGAACATCTAGGAGCAACAACGGCTCCACAGGTAGGCCACACAGGCTTACAGAACACGACCACCGAGTGCTGAAGCACGTAATAATCGTCTGTCCTCGGTTGCAACACCCACTACTGAGTTCCAAACTGCCTCTGGAAGCAATGTCAGCACAAGAACCGTTTGTCGGGAGCTTCATGAAATGGGTTTCCATGACCGAGCAGCCGCACACAAGCTTAAGGTCACCTTGCGCAATGCCAAGCGTCATCTGGAGTGGTGTAAAGCTCGCCGCCTTTGGACACTGGAGCATTGGAAACGTCTTTTCTGGCGTGAGGAATCACGCTTCATCATCTGGCAGTCCAACGGACTAATCTGGGTTTGGCGGATGCCAGGAGAACACTCCCTGCCCGAATGCATAGTGCCAACAGTAAAGTTTGGTGGAGGAGGAATAATGGTCTGGGGCTGTTTTTCAGGGATGGGGCTAGGCCCCTTTTAATTTTTTTATTTCACCTTTATTTAACCAGGTAAGCTAGTTGAGAACAAGTTCTCATTTACAACTGCTACCTGGCCAAGATAAAGCAATGCAGTTTGACAGAAACAACAACACAGAGTTACACATAGAATAAACAAGCGTACAGTCAATAGCACAATATAAAAAAAGAAAGTCTATATCCAGTGTGTGAAAATGGCATGAAGTGGTATGGCAATAAATAGGCCATAGTAGCAAAGTAATTACAATTTAGCAGATTAACACTGGAGTGATAGATGAGCAGATGATGGTGTGTAAGTAGTGATACTGGTGTGCAAAAGTAAATAAAAACATTATGGGGATGAGGTAGGTAGATTGGGTGGGCTATTTACATATGGACTATGTACAGCTGCAGCGATCGGTTAGCTGCTCAGATAGCTGATGTTTAAAAGTTGGTGAGGGAAATGTTTCCAGCTTCAGCGATATTTGCAATTCGTTCCAGTCACTGGCAGCAGAGAATTGGAAGGAAAGGCGGCCAAAGGAGGTGTTGGCTTTGGGGATGACCAGTGAGATATACCTGCTGGAGCACGTGCTATGGGTGGGTGTTGTTATCGTGACCAGTGAGCTGAGAAAAGGCGGAGCTTTACCTAGCATAGACTTATAGATGACCTGGAGCCAGTGGGTCTGGTGACTAATATGTAGCGAGGGCCAGCCGACTAGAGCATACAGGTCGCAGTGGTGGGTGCCCTGCTAGAGCAGGCACTTTGGTAAGAAAACGGATGGCACTGTGCTAGACTGCATCCAATTTTCTGTGTAAAGTATTGGAAGCTATTTTGTAGATGACATCGCCGAAGTCAAAGATCGGTAGGATAGTCAGTTTTACTAGGGTAAGTTTGGCGGCGTGAGTGAAGGAGACTTTGTTACGAAATAGGAAGCCGATTCTAAATTTGATTTTGGATTGGAGATGTTTGATATGAGTCTGGAAGGAGAGTTTACAGTCTAGCCAGACACCTAGGTATTTGTAGTTGTCCACGTATTCTAGGTCAGAACCGTCCAGAGTAGTGATGCTAGTCGGGCGCGTGGGTGCGGGCAGCGAACGGTTGAAAAGCATGCATTTGGTTTTGGTAGCGTTTAAGAGCAGTTGGAGGCTATAGAAGGAGTGTTGTATGGCATTGAAGCTTGTTTGGAGGTTAATTAACACAGTGTCCAAAGAAGGCCCAGATGTGTACAGAATGGTGTCGTCTGCGTAGAGGTGGATCAGGGAATCACCCGTAGCAAGAGCGACATCGCTGATATATGAAGAGAAAAGACTCTGCCCGAGAATTGAACCTTGTGGTACCCTCATAGAGACTGCCAGAGGTCCGGACAACAGGCCCTCTGATTTTACACACTGAACTCTGTCTGCGAAGTAGTTGGTAAACCAGACGTGGCAGTCATTTGAGAAACCAAGGCTATTGAGTCTGCCGATTAGAATACGGTGATTGACTGAGTAGAACGCCTTGGCCAGGTTGATGAAGACGGCTGCACAGTACTGTCTTTTATCGATGGCGGTTATGATATCGTTTAGTACTTTGAGCGTGGCTGAGGTGCACCCGTGACCAGCTCGGAAACCGGATTGCACAGCGGAGAAGGTACGGTGGGATTCGAAAAATGGTCAGTGATCTGTTTATTAACTTGGCTTTCAAAGACTTTAGTTCCAGTGAAGGGAAATCTTAATGCTACAGCATACAATGACATAATAGACGATTCTGTGCTTCCAACTTTGTGGAAACAGTTTGGGGAAGGCCCTTTCCTGTTTCAGCATGACAATGCCCCTGTGCACAATGCGTGGTCCATACAGAAATGGTTTGTTGAGATCGGTGTGGAACTTGACTGGCCTGCACAGAGCCCTGACCTCAACCCCATCGAACACCTTTAAGATAAATTGGAACGCAGACTTCGAGCCAGGCCTAATTTCCCAACATCAGTGTCCAACCTCCCTAATACACCTGTGGCTGAATGGAATCAAGTCCCGGCAGAAATGTTCCAACGTCTAGTGGAAAGCCTTCCCAGAAGATTGGAGGCTGTTACAGCAGCAAAGGGGGGACCAACTCCATATTAATGCCAATGATTTTGGAATGAGATGTTTGACGAGCAGGTGTCTGTCCACATACTTTTGGTCATGTAGTGTATGTTTGTAAATTAATTTTAGCAAGTTCTTCAGCCTATTGATTCCTTCTTGATAAATAAATAAAACAAAAATGTTTTGTTCGTTTTCTGTAATACTAGCCACCTTCCAGCAATTTTATGAAGTTGGCTTTAGCTAGCCAGATTGGTTCCCAATCTTTCAACCTCATAACTAGCAACCAAGTCATTTCAGGCCATCAATCGTTAGAGTAACTTGTCTATCTTAGCTGGCATACCTGCTGTCAAGGTTGCTAAACTTCAGAAAAGCAAGTAATTACTAAATGTACTGAATAACAGGGGCGCAACCTTAATTATTATCATTATTATTTTTTATCCAGTCAGATAAACACTCCAAACAGCCTACCCGACCGTTCGGAGGCGTCCGCATGGTCCTAAAGCACACAGTTGCCTAGTTTTGTATCACATTCCAATAATAAAACTGGAGGGGACAAAAATGCGATTTCAGAATTTCCCCAGTGAAAGTTCCACCCCTGCTGAATAAGACTCACATTCCTTTCAATCTTTTACCAAGATTTTTGAAGAGATGCATATTTACACTGAACAAAAATCTGAATGCAACATGTAAAGTGATGGTCCCATGTTTCATGAGTGGGAAATAAAAAATAACAGAAATATTCAATACGAACAAAAAGCTTTTCAATCCTAAATGTTGTGCACTAATTTGTTTACATTCCTGTTAGTGAGCATTTCTCCTTTGCCAAGATAATCCATCCACCAGACAGATGTGGCATATCAAGAAGATGATTAAACAGTATGATTATTACACAGCTGCACCTTGTGATGGGAACAATAAAAGGCCACTTTAAAACGTGCAGTTTTGTCACACAACACAATGCCACAGATGTCTCAAGTTTTGAGGAAGCATGCAATTGGCATGCTGACTGCAGGAATGTCAACCAGAGCTGTTGCCAGAGAATTTAATGTTAATTTCTCTACCATAAGCTGCCTACAACACTGCTTTATAGATTTTGGCAGTACCACCAACGAGCCACACAACCACAGACCACGTGTAACCACGCCAGCACAGGACCTCCACATCCAGCTTCTTCACGTGCAGGATTGTCTGAGGGGGGTTGTGGTGCTGAGGAGTATTTTCGTGTGTAATAAAGCCTTGCTCCTCAGTAGGTGGAGGGCCTCCCCTGCGCAGTCATTAGAAATCCATTGATTAGGGCCTAATTTATTTCCTAATATGAACTGTAACGCTTTGAAATTGTTGCATGTTGCATTCATATTTGTGTTCAGTGTAGTTTCTTTAAAAAAAAAGAACCACCTGTCAGGAGGATACAGACAGCTCAAGAGGTATGCTTAGACAAGTAGAAAAATACTTGTTTTAAATGTAATATGTCACCTTTTAATAATATCATGATATTTGTGCATTAATTATGATGCCATGATATGTGCCTGTATTGATGATGTATGTTATGATCCCTGTGTACTGTGTTGTAATTTGGATGTAATATCCGAGGCATGTTAGTGCAGTATATTGAAATGTGTGATTTACTACAGTCATAATGACACCCCCTGCAGAATAGAATTAGGCATGATGATTATGGCTCTAGATTGCCGATAAAAAGCTGTTTCAGGTGTTTGATAAATGCTAAATTCTTCGAAAACACCCCCTCCCCTCCAACTGCACGTAGGCCTACTCTACTTTGTGCCCCCTATAAAATATTTGGTGCATGACACTCCCGAGGAAGATACTGAAATACTGAGGAGCCTTTATTAGGCAGATTCCACTGTCTTTTCTCCAAACATAGGCTGCTGCAGGCAGCTTTGGAAGTACAAGCGTGCTGTTGCTCCAGTTTCAACTGTTCTGCCTGCGGCTATGGAATCCTGACCTGTTCACCGGACGTGCTACCTGTCCCAGACCTGCTGTTTTCAGCTCTCTAGAGACAGCAGGAGTGGTAAAGATACTCTTAATGATCGGCTATGAAAAGCCAACTGACATTTACTCCTGAGGTGCTGACTTGCTGCACCCTAGGCAACTACTGTGATTATTATTATTTGACCATGCAGGTAATTTATGAACATTTGAACATCTTGGCCATGTTCTGTTATAATCTCTACCCGGCACAGCCAGAAGAGGACTGGCCACCCCTCATAGCCTGGTTCCTCTCTAGGTTTTGGCCTTTCTAGGAAGTTTTTCCTAGCCACTGTGCTTCTACACCTGCATTGCTTGCTGTTTGGGGTTTTAGGCTGGGTTTCTGTACAGCACTTTGAGATATCAGCTGACGTACGAAGGGCTATATAAATACATTTGATTTGATTTGTTAAGAGATGAGCAGACCATTTCCTTGGAGAAGGTGAGATCAATTCCAGGAAGTGACCTGGCAGTGAGCATACATCTTCCTCTAATAAGCCTGACACCGAGCAAGGGCCTGGAGGTTTTCCTGAAGAGCTGTGATGCAGCTCCAGGGAAATCGGTAAGTGGCATACAGCATGACTCATAACATTTATATGTTTTATAACAGTAGCTTATTCATGACCAGGCCTCTAAGCTCTGATTCTCCTGACAGTTTTGGTTTGTAGCCTATTGTAACTCGAAAAAATAAGTCAGAGAATGAGAATATGCCAAAACGGTATCATAGCAGACATATTTATGAGATGATCTAGGCCTAGATGAATAACTATACAGCCACCATTACTTGGATTCTACAACTAATATCGACAGTAATAATAATATTAGTAATACCATTACGCCTACTGCTAATAAATAATAATGCACTGTTTTATCATAATTCATTACTGTCATGGTTGCTCTTATTTATATTGTGCAAGCTGATCAGTTAGCCTACACCACACTACCATAATAAATCGATATCTCATACAGCCTACACTGGGATAATAATGCATAAACATTTGGCTACACACTGCACAGTCCACATTATATCAGTAGTTCTTAAAGAAAAAGAGGCATCATCGGCGGCCACATACCAGACAAGGATGGAGAGATGACCTATACAATTACAGTCGCCCAATTTCGAATGGATCAGCCTCGAAAAGTGCGTTATTTCGATTAGAAGCACACCGACACCTTCCTATAAATTTGGCCATATTCTAACAGGATCTCCTCGGCAAAAGACTCATCAGACGTTTTGAACAGATTGTCAAAGGCGACTGTCGAGCCTTTATCATTGCACAGCGAGGGCCCCGCATCATAGTAAAATGTCCGATACGTGCAGGCTAAAGTATGTGTCCAATCTCGAAATTAAAAGCTTCAAGCCGACAGATTTGTATTCCAAAAAAGAAAAAACAATTTTGATTAATCAGAATATCTCCTTTTCCTTTAATTCCATTATGTGTTATTCTTGCGCCCGCACGGTGTCATCCAAATCAGTACGTTCCTGGTCTCTAGCCCCTCCCGTCATCCTCTCTCAAATTCACGATCACATAATAGCTCTACAGTTGAATTGTTAAACACTTGCTTTGTTGACTTCTTGACTTTTGTTATATCTGATCTATTCCTCGATGTTCCTACCAACTAAATATCTTAGATACCACTTTCTATCTAATTTGCTCTCCATCACACGCGCGACAGAGCGCAAGAGTCTCCGTCACACATCTTTTCCGTTAGTCCTGTCTTTCTTTCATTATGGCAACATTAACGGTCTATGTCTTCGTCACTAAAAGCATTATCCACATTATTGCACTATAATAACAATAGTATTATCTCATCTGTTTTAAGGAGCAGGAAGATTGTAACCATTATGGTTTAGGATAGTAGGTGATGATACATGACTAGATCATTACATTCCTTCATGAGAGACAAATACAATGAGTGTGTAATGTGATCAATGAAATTAACCAGTTGAATTGCATTAGGTTTGCATCAATATAGGCCGACTGGGCAAATGTGACAGACACTGTCAGTGGAGACAAACACAACATAAATATCCCTGGATACAAAGGCAAATTAATAATTGAACTGTCTGAGTTATCGAATTGTAACATTAACATTCAGACATTGGTGGTGTCCTAGAGTTTCAGGATATTGAGATGAGAAGCCATTTCTAGGCATATTACAAATGTCCACTACTGTATAGTGGGGACTGGGGACCCCTGCTGGTAAAACCGAAGAAGCTACCCAGATCAAGAAAGGTGGTTTACTCTATACAGGAAAAAGGCAAGGAAAGCATCATGCAATGGAAAACTGTGTTACTATGACCTCTACTGGCAACTTCCTGTTTGTTCAGGGAGGAAAAGTATTGTATGATTCCTTTCATGTTGAATGTTTAGTCCAATAAGTCTGACAATTTATTTGAGAAATTACATTTAAAGACACATCTCATCCACAGACAGCCGTGCAAAGCATTTCTCTGTACACAAGCATTTCACTACACCCACAATAACATCTGCTAAATATGTGTATGCGACCAATATAATTCACATATTATTGTTCTCCCACATTGTACCCGTCAAACCAGATATACATTAGAAGTATCTATTACAAGTGCTTTACGTTGTAATATAATCAATTATGTTTAGTTTCATCACACAGAGAGAAAGAAAAATGAAATCTAATCTAAAATGCAATCACATATTTTCGATGTGTTTGAGCAGATTTACAAATTAAGTCTTTCCGGTCTTCTTAAGTTTGATGATTCTGAAGGAGCTGATTTCAGTGTATGTTGTCTTGAGATAGGTCTGCAGCTGTAATGCAGCCTGAGAAGGAGGTAGAGAAGGAAGGTGTTGTTGACAGGGAGATAGAAAAAGTGAAAAGTGAGAGATCGATGCAACCTAACTATATATTTCTGCAGATTCAAAAATCAAGTCTTTCCGGTCTTCTATGGCTGATTCTGATCTATGTCACCCTGGCAGATAGCCTAACAGTTAAGCGCGTTGGTCGCTCTGAAAAGAGCATCTGCTAAATGACTCAAATGAATATATGTAAGTAGGGCATTTGTTGTTTCTGAGTGTTGAGATAGGCAAAGAGAAAGCAGAAGCACTTACATTCTGAATAGACACTTCAAGAGACGCATCAGTTGAATTGGGTGGAGCAAGAATGGATATAGTTCCACTACCAATCACCCTCTGAATGTCTAAAAAATATGACATACTTTGAGTTAATGGCAAAAATATATAATCTTTCAACCATCCCTCTTCGATGTTGGTGTCCTGTAACACTGACACTCAGTTCCAGTTTTTGGTGTTTCCCAAAAGAGGTACAGAGCAAAATAGTATCAAACACATCATGTACGCTTGAACTGTTAATTATTTAAAAAAGAGGGATCAAGGGTTCTGACCTTTTGTGCAGGTCTCTGCATAGTCAGGACAGCAGTCATTTAGAGTCTGACAAACCTCGTCACAGAAGCACCCTCTGAAGCAGTTCACGTTGGCGCCTTTACAGCACAAGGCCGGCCGTGCAGAACAATTTCCTTTAGGATGATTGGAAAAACATAAATTATTGAACAGGAAGGTTAACTGTAAAGCCTTGATAAAATGTATTTTTTAAAAATCACATTTTGATGTGGTAGAGGAGAAAACTAAAGGAACCTGGAAATGAGAACACTGGGAATGATGTGGAAGTGGAATTGGTTGCGTTGGTTGTGTTGGTTGCGTTGGTTGCATTGGTTGCGTTGGTTGCGGTGGTTGCATTGGTTGCAGTGGTTGCGTTGGTTGCATTGGTTGCAGTGGTTGCGTTGGTTGCATTGGTTGCGTTGGAGACTGAGGACACCGTGGCTGATCCAATCTGCACACCTATAAACAAAGACAGTAAATGATGCCACATCAGACACAAGTAGCATGTTTACAATTTGAAGTTTCTACAATTTCAAGATTTTACAACTATTATTAATAGTGATCAAGGGCCTCCATAAAAACAGAGATGATAAAACAATGGCCCAGCTATACCTGTCACACAAGTAGTCTGGAAGTCTGGGCAGCAATCTTTCAACCTTATACAGGCCACATCACAGAAGCACCCTCTGAAACAGGAATTGTTGAGCCCAAGACAACACAGAGGTGGATTTGAAGAACATCTCCCTAGAATGCAAACATATAAAACAAGTATGAAAATATGTTAAAAGCATAGGTGTACTTTACTTTGCTACTGAATGTAAATTCTGTAATCTGAATGAAAATTCTGTAATCAAAAAAGGAACATTTTAAAATGATGGGACAATAATTCAAGTATATGGTAGTTATATTTACAGGATTTGATTCATAATTTATTTTATCTGATGCATTGCAGAGAAACTTACTTGAGAATGAAGCCACCAGAGGAACTGGGCTAGTTCCACTAATCCCAGGAAATGGTGTCGATAAATTGCCAAAGTGATATTGAGTGGTATTCAATGACCCGCCTGTAGTGGCCAGAGTTGTCCATGCACTCTGAGAGCTTGTATTGGTAGATGGAGTTGTTACATTTGATGGCAGAGCTGTTGCATTTGGACGTTGATGCGCCAAACTTGATGCTTTAGTTGTTGCAATAGATGTAGGATTGTCTGTGTTTGACACATGAGATGAGGCACCAACCAGTGAGGGTGTTACATCTGTTGACAAGGGTGTTATACCAACTGATGAAGCTGTTGTATCTGATGGTGAAGTTGTTGAGGATGAAGTGGCTGTTGAGCTTGACAGTGGATCATTTGACCTTGTTTGTTGGACAGGAGTCCCACTTGACTGTGGGGCTGCTGAGCTCAATGGTGGATCAGTAGGGCTCAATGGTGGAGTTGCTGTTCTCAGAGGACAAACCGCAAGACAAATTGGAGTCATTCATGCAGAAGAGTTAAGAAAGGTTTTGCAAAACAATATATGAATGGACTGGAAAGCCTATTCAATTTATTTGTGTCGTATTTATTATCAACAGTACTGTTTAGGAATGTTTTATTCTCACGTTGATATGGGATAACCAGTGTACAGTACAAAACTAATAAAATGGCTAAAATGTTAACATGACATTTTGTATTGAAGTCCTTGACTACATTTTCATGTAAGAAAAGGTTAATCGACGGTATGTGTGTGTGCTCACCTACCTGTAGTAGTCTGTCCATTTACCGTGTGAAGGATCAACAGAAGAGCAAGGAGTGCAGTGTAACCCATTCTGATAAGTGCCAATTATCCTGTCTGTTTTCTTCTAAACCTTTAAGGTCAATGTCAGTGAAGTCGTTTGGAGCTATCTACTCTCATGTCCTGTTTATCCTGTTTAGCTAGAGCTCCTCCTACCTGCGTGGTAAGGAAATGGAGGTATGACTGCATTCCTATCATTAATCTTGTCTGACCAGATTATTTAAAAAATATATATATTTTAGGTGGTAGATCAGCTTAATATTGCAGATAGGTTGTGGCTTCTATCAATGTAATTTGCTGCATCTTTTCCAATCCCATATACAGTGGGGGAAAAAAGTATTTGATCCCCTGCTGATTTTGTACGTTTGCTCACTGACAAAGAAATGATCAGTCTATAATTGTAATGGTAGGTTTATTTGAACAGTGAGAGACAGAACAAAAAATCCAGAAAAACGCATGTCAAAAATGTTATAAATTGATTTGCATTTTAATGAGGGAAATAAGTATTTGACCCCCTCTCAATCAGAAAGATTTCTGGCTCCCATGTGTATTTTATACAGGTAACGAGCTGAGATTAGGAGCACACTCTTAAAGGAAGTGCTCCTAATCTCAGTTTGTTACCTGTATAAAAGACACCTGTCCACAGAAGCAATCAATCAGATTCCAAACTCTCCACCATGGCCAAGACCAAAGAGCTCTCCAAGGATGTCAGGGACAAGATTGTAGACCTACACAAGTTTGGAATGGGCTACAAGACCATCGCCAAGCAGCTTGGTGAGAAGGTGACAACAGTTGGTGCGATTATTCGCAAATGGAAGAAACACAAAAGAACTGTCAACCTCCCTCGGCCTAGGGCTCCATGCAAGATCTCACCTCGTGGAGTTGCAATGATCATGAGAACGGTGAGGAATCAGCCCAGAACTACACGGGAGGATCTTGTCAATGATCTCAAGGCAGCTGGGACCATAGTCACCAAGAAAACAATTGGTAACCCACTACGCCGTGAAGGACTGAAATCCTGAACGTCCGCAAGGTCCCCCTGCTCAAGAAAGCACATATACATGCCCGTCTGAAGTTTGCCAATGAACATCTGAATGATTCAGAGGACAACTGGGTGAAAGTGTTGTGGTCAGATGAGACCAAAATGGAGCTCTTTGGCCTCAACTCGCCATGTTTGGAGGAGGAGGAATGCTGCCTATGACCCCAAGAACACCATCCCCACCGTCAAACATGGAGGTGGAAACATTATGCTTTGGGGGTGTTTTTCTGCTAAGGGGACAGGACAACTTCACCGCATCAAAGGGACGATGGACGGGGCCCATGTACCGTCAAATCTTGGGTGAGAACCTCCTTCCCTCAGCAGGACATTGAAAATGAGTCGTGGATGGGTATTCCAGCATGACAATGACCCAAAACACACGGCCAAGGCAACAAGCACATTAAGGTCCTGGAGTGGCCTAGCCAGTCTCCAGACCTTAATCCCATAGAACATCTGTGGAGGTAGCTGAAGGTTCGAGTTGCCAACGTCAGCCTCGAAATCTTAATGACTCTGAGAATATCTGCAAAGAGGAGTGGGTGTAACGGTTTTCTTGAGTTGAAGGAGAGGCGGACCAAAACGCAGCGTGGTTATTATTCATGGTTCTTTAATAAAGAAACTATACATGAATAGACTAACAAAACCAAGAAATGTGCAAAACCAAAATAGCCCTATCTGGTGCAAACACAGAGACAGGAACAATCACCCACAAAACCAAACAGGCTACCTAAATATGGTTCCCAATCAGAGACAATGACTAACACCTGCCTCTGATTGAGAACCATATCAGGCCAAACACAGAAACAGACAAACTAGACACACAACATAGAATGCCCACTCAGATCACACCCTGACCAAACAAAACATACAAAGCAAACTATGGTCAGGGTGTGACAGTGGGACAAAATCCCTCCTGAGATGTGTGCAAACCTGGTGGCCAACTACAAGAAACATCTGGCCTCTGTAATTGCCACCAGAGGGTTTTGCCACCAGGTACTAAGTCATGTTTTACAGAGGGGTCAAATACTTATTTCCCTCATTCAAATGAAAATCAATTTATAACATTTTTGACATGCGTTTTTATGGATTTTTTTGTTGTTATTCTGTCTCTCACTGTTCAAATAAACCTACCATTAAAGTTATGGACTGATAATTTCTTTGTCAGTGGGCAAACGTACAAAATCAGCAGGGGATCAAATCCTTTTTTCCCTCACTGTATATATATTTTTAATAAATATATATTATTTTAAATATATATGTGTGTATATATATATATACATACTTGTATATATTTTCCTTTATTATTTTCCCCTAACCCTTCCACTCCTCCCCTAATTGTAGTAAACTAATGGACAACAACACTTAGGCTTCTATTTCCAGCTTATACATACTATATACATTTTACGGACACAGTATATTTTACATTAGTTATCTTTCTGTTTGTTTTTAGTCCCATCCTTCAGCTATCCTCAACCCCTCCCATCTATCGCTGAACAACATCCAGTTTGGATTTCTATTTGCCATATATTTTTGTGCTGTGCTGTTTCACAAAAGTTCTGAACCTTTCTATTCTCATAGTTTCTACAGATTGTAAATAAAATAAACATTTTTGCCAAGAGTATTATTATATTATTGATTAATTGACTATGACTTTTCAAATCACCCAGCAGTGCTATTTGCAGAGTTAGCTCCAGGTAAATGTTGCAATTCTTCAGCCATTCCTGAATTTGCGAGAATCCAGAGGTCATAAACATTTATTATTACAGGGACATTGTTGTAAACATGAAAAATGACATACAGATACTGCAAGAATCCATCAACATTAGCTTTTAGACTTTTGAAAATATTTATTGTTGTGATGCTTGACACAGAGAAAAGTCTTATTTTTAAAGCTATTAATGTACATCAGGGCTCGCCAACCATGTTCCTGGAGTGCTACCCTCCTGTAGGTTTTTGCTTCAACCTCAGATGTAACTAACCTGATTCAGTTTACCAACCAGCTAATTATTAGAATCAGGTGTGCTAGATTAGGGTTAGAGCAAAAACCTACTGGACGGTAGCTCTTCAGGAACAGGGTTGGAGAGCCCTGATGTACACTATATTGAAGCATAGAATGAAGCTTCATTATTGACTGCATATTTGGCCAAAGACTGAGGTAAATCTTAAAGAAAGCTTTAAATGTGTTAAAGAACTGTAAGAAGCACTTTTCAAGGGTCTGAAAAAGCCTGCATTTCTGTGAGGTTATATTTTATTGCGTTCATACATAACCTTGGTTGAGTTGCACTTAGGTGCACCAGGAAACAAACGGGTCAAGGTATTTGAGCAGCAGGTTTTGTTACATGCCTAAGATTTTAGAAACCTCATATAGTAATCTGATAGCATTGACTATAAATATGATTTGACCTGAACTTGAGCTGTAAAATAACATGCACATGGTTATCGAACAGTAGCCCAACGTTACTGTCAGTCAAATGTGGCATTATAGCAGGCAGTGTTAGGGTTTTCATAGTGCTTGTAGGGGTTATTTTTGTCCAGGATACTAAGGCACACCCAGCAGAAGTACTGACCACAGGTGAAACAGGCCATCTTGTTACAGCCACCGGTCTTCTGTAATGAGAGGATAGACACTGGTCACGAAGATGACGTGAAGCCATGCCATGTCAAAGGTACAATAGGCTGGTTATAGAGCTCAGGCTTACCTGTATGTTGGCACGGCAGGATGGACATTTTTTGCTGTTCTGGCCTTTCCAGCCTTCACTCAGGCTCTCCTCCACCACTGTGTTGAGAATGTGTTTCCCATAGCGTTTCTCCAGGAACATTCTCCTCTCCTCACTGCCTGAGGCATAATCTTCCCATAGGCCCTGGAGCCCAGCTACAGGCAGAAACAGACAAACACAGAAAATGGCGCACAAGCTGGGATAAGAGTTTGATTGAGCCAAAGCAACCTGGAATGACTGCAATGACTCAACAGTGGATAGAGCTAAACATTGGATACTTAAAATGCCATGACAGTGCTTAGAGGCACAGCATCTCAAATACATTAATTGTGTTTATTATTTCTTTAAGAATTATTGAAACATTCTATTCTAAGTTACCTTCCACAATCATACACTTTAATTTTAGGTTTTCACACAGCACCAAGGCTCCGAAAGTGTGACTGATCAACAGGCTTGCATGTGGTTCATTTGGTTGCATATAACTTACACTGAATGGTTTCTCTTACCCTCTGTCTGAGGTACACCTGCATAGGATGACTCAGCAGCTGAGTCAGAGCCTGAGGTCAGGAGTGTGTTTGCCCTCAGTTTACAGTAGGAGGTGCCATGGTAGGTCTTGCGACAGATAGTGCAGAAGGCATAGCGGCAAGAAGGGCAGAGGGCAGCGGTTGTGTCCGGTTCCAGCACCACTGGGGCAACACAGGCCTTGCGGGCGCAGTAAATCACGTCAGCCATGCGGTCCAGAGTGGACTGGAGCAGGAGGCGGTCGTAACGGGTGAATAACTCCTCCCCAACCAACCGCTTCACCTTAAACAACAGTTAATTCTCTGGGTTTAGTTTCCACATAGTGTAGAATAGCAGTTTCACACAGGTTAACTTCAGATATTCCCTGAGGAAACTGTATTTCAACTTCGATCTCTAGAATAAACATCTATTCACTTCAGTTTTTCATTACCTGTGAGGGTGTAACTGTGGAGCTGCACTCAGGCTCTGGACAGGTAAGGCCACGGACGTTCCCGTCTCTGATCTGGACCGTGAAGTACTCCGACATGCATTCGTTGCAATAAATATGGCCACACTCTCTGTACTGACTACAGCCTAACTTGCTCATGAAGCAGATCCCACAGTCATATGCCTGTCCCTCGAACACTCTCAGCCTCTGTCTCTCATCATAGTCCAGCAGATGCACCAGGAGGTCTGTGTCTGTGGCTAACATTGACAGGGCCCTTGGGTCCAGGGACACTGCAGCCTCATCAGTGGTTTCAACTACACTGCCTTCTGGTTCCCCCTGAGAGTCTCCAGCCTCGCTGCCCTCAGTAGATGGAGTGGCTTGGCCCTGGTCATTGACAGGGATCTCCAGCGGTGGCCGGATATTCAGGAAGTCAAGCAGGTCGTCTCTGAGGAACTGGACCCAGTAGAAGAGGACCACACTGCCCACAGTGTCCTCCCATATCTCATCCAAATGCTTACACACTGCTGAGAGCTGAGACATTAATCAATGATTACTACACATACAAATGATGTCTAAAACTCAATACACTTCACAGTATTGAATACATTTTTGATCTAAACATACCTGACTATGGGAGAGCCACTTACAGCTCAGTATAAACTTGGGTGATGAGGTGGAGGGGTAATCCAAAGGTAGGTCGAAGGTCAGCACCAGAGGAGGGAGGAAAGATATGACATAATCTCTGTGCTTGTCACCTTGGTATCACAATAAAGACAAAAGAAGCCTGGATACCATTCATCTGCTTTACTAGAATAACCTGAGTATAGAATATATATTTTGTCAATGTGTATTGTAACATAACCGAAATAAAGGCTACAATAAAACTGGTTGTGAGATCAAAATAATTCAATACTCATATAACGGTTTCTAAATTGTGAGCTGAGGTGATTTGCATAAATGATCAAATAATGACTATTATTTGAATCCAAACCTGCTTTGACAATCACACTGAAGTCCCGAGGAAGGTCCAAAGAGACCTGGATTTCCCCACCCAATCCTGACACAGCCCGTCTGAACTCCTGACTGTAGATACTCGCGAGCGCCAGCAGTTCATCCTCCTGTTCTTCCAATTCCGCGTTCATAATACTCCAGCGTCACTTCACTAAATCTACTAAACGTATTATTATAGCTACGTTTATGAGAATAATATGCCTACACTAGATACAAAACTTTTTTCGATTTGGTTTAGCTCCTTTACTATTGTAAATTTACTTCCGCGTTCTATTGCCTCCGAAGCTCTAATGTTGTTGTGAACCCGCCTATAGGAAATCTCTGGACTTCGAAACGTAGAGCTAGCTTCCTGTTGGTTGATTCGGGTACTTTCAAATCAAACCAAATCACATTTTATTTGTCACACACGCCGAATACAACAGGTACCATACAGTGAAATGCTTACTTACAAGCTCTTAACCAACAATGCAGTTTTAAGAAAATCCCTAAAAAAAAGTAGAGATAAGAATAACAAATAATTAAAGAGCAGCAGTAAATAACAATAGCGTGGCTATATACAGGCGGTAACTGTTATGGGTGTAAGATGGCACAGTGATGCCATCTGTTGGTAAATGTTCATTACTGCAACTCTTGTGTTTTACCGGGGTGCTTGAGATACCCGGATGCGTTGTCATGTACTGAACAAGACTGGTTACTCGCATAAATGCCTCTGTCTCGTCATTTAACATTCAAACAGTAACTGTACAGAGTCAATGTGTCAAAGTGCGGTGGGCACCGGTGTCGAGGTAATTATGTACATGTAGGTGGAGTTATTAAAATGGCTATGCTATTTGAGGATTTGAGGACCCATGACAAATCTTTTCAGTCTCCTGAGGGGGAATAGGTTTTGCCGTGTCCTCTTCACGACTGTCTTGGTGTGCTTGGACCATGTTAGTTTATTGGTGATGTGGACGCCAAGGATCTTGAAGCTGTCAACCGGCTCCGCTGCAGCCCCGTCGATGAGAATGGGGGCGTGCTTGGTCCTCCTTTTCATGTAGTCCACAATCATCTCTTTTGTCTCGATCACATTGAGGGAGAGGTTGTTGTCCTTGCACCACACAGTCAGGTCTATGACCTCCTCCCTATAGGCTGTCTCATCGTTGTCGGTGATCAGGCCTACCACTGTTGTGTCATCAGCAAACTTAATGAAGGTGTTGGAATCGTCCCTGGCTGTGCAGTCATGAGTGAACAGGAAGTACAGGAATGGACTGAGCACGCACCACTGAGGGTCCCCTGTGTTGAGGATCAGCTTGGCAGATGTGTTGTTGACCACCCTTACCACCTGGGGGTGGCCCGTCAGGAAGTCCAGGATCCAGTTGCAGAGGGAGGTGTTTAGTTCCAGGGTCCTTAGCTTAGTGATGAGCTTTGAAGGGACTATGGTGTTGAACGCTGAGCTGTAATCAATGAATAGCATTCTCACATACGTAAGTGTCCCTTTTGTCCAGGTCGGAAAGGGCAGTGTGGAGTGCAATAGAGATTGCATCATCAGGGGATCTGTTGGTGTGGTATGCAAATTGGAGTAGGTCTAGGGTTTCTGGGATAATGGTGTTGATGTGAACCATGACCAGCCTTTCAAAGCATTTCATGGCTAAAGACGTGAGTGCTACGGGTCGGTAGTCATTTAGGCAGGTTACCTTCGTGTTCTTGGGCACAGGGACTATGGTGGTCTGCTTAAAACATGTTGCTATTACAGACTCAGACAGGGAGCGGTTGAAAATATCAGTTGGTCAGCGCATGCTCGGAATACACGTCCTGGTAACCCGTCTGGCCCAGCGGTCTTGTGAATGTTGACCTGTTTAAAGGTCTTACTCACATCGGCTGCGGAGAGCGTGATCACACAGTTGTCCGGAACAGCTGATGCTCTCATGCTTGTTTCAGTGTTACTTGCCTCGAAGCGAGCATAGAAGTGATTTAGCTCGTCTGTTACGCTCGTTTCACTGGGAAGCTCTCAGCTGTGCTTCCCTTTGTAGTCTGTAAAAGTTTGCAAGCCCTGCTACATCCATCGAGTGTCGCAGCCGGTGTAGTACGATTCGATCTTAGTCCTGTATTGATGCTTTGCCTGTTTGATTGTTCGTCGGAGGGCATAGCGGGATTTCTAATAAGCTTCCGGGTTATAATTGAAAGCAGCAGCTCTACCCTTTAGCTCAGTGCAAATGTTGCCTGTAATCCATGTATTCTGGTTGGGGTATGTACGTACAGTCACTGTGAGGACAATGTCCTCAATGCACTTATTGATAAACCCAGTGACTGATGTTTGTGTACTCCTCAATGCCATCAGAAGAATCCCAGAACATATTCCACTCTGTGCTAGAAAAACAGTCCTGTAGTTTAGCATCTGCTTCATCTGACCACCTTTTTATAGACCGAGTCACTGGTGCTTCCTGCTTTAATTTTTGCTTGTAAGCAGGAATCAGGAGGATAGAATTATGGTCAGATTTGCCAAATGGAGGGCGAGGGAGAGCTTTGTGCGTGTCTCTGTGTGTGGAGTAAAGGTTGTCTAGAAATGTTTTACCTCTGGTTGCACATTTAACATGCTGATAGAAATGAGGTAAAACTGATTTAAGTTTCCCTGCATTAAAGTCCCTTTCCACTAGGAGCGCCGCCTCTGGATGAGCGTTTTCCTGTTTGCTTAATGCGGAATACATCTCATTGAGTGTGGTTTTAGTGCCAGCCTCTGTCTGTGGTGGTATATAGACAGCTACGAAAAATACAGATGAAAACTCTCTAGGTAGATAGTGTGGTCTACAGCTTATCATGACATACTCTACTTTAGGCGAGCAAAACCCTGAGACTTCCTTAGATATCGTGCACCAGCTATTGTTTATAAATATGCATAGGCCCCCGCCCCGTATCCAACTTGTTAACCTAGGCGGAAGAGTTGGATCCGAGTGGGAAACTCATGCTACGTTCTTGTCATGTTGGAAACTTGGGCCTCCGAGTTAAAATGAATGTAAGCTATTTGCGTAGAGCTTCTGGATCCAACTCTTCTGCCTTGGTTAACAAGTCGGATACACAGAGTTTCTGACATAAAGTGAATGCGGCATCAGAGCTCATCTTTCTACAAGTTTTGAAGTCGGACATAACAAAGAAAACAAAGAATACTAATGTCAGGGTGTGACAAAAATAGAGCTAAGTAAGACATGTACATTTTAAGAGTAACACAATAAAATAACAATAATGAGGCTATATACAGAGGGTGCCGGTACCGAGTTAATGTGCTGGGGTACAGGTTAGTCGAGGTAATTTGTACATGTAGGTAGGGATAAAGTGACTATGCATAGATAATAAACAGCTAGTAGCAGTAGTGTAAAAACAAAGGGGGGTGGGGAGGGATGTCAAAGCAAATAGTCTGGGTGGAATACGGATGTATTTAGCTTAGGCTACGGCCAAAGTAGCCTGTGTGAGTTGTGGTTAATAAACCGTTCAATTCAAGAACTCTATCCTCTGTTGTGGACATAATTTTATTTATGATCTATCGAGGTCATTACAGTACAATACTGAACTAAAGTGGTATGTCATGATACTGTCTTAACATTGTGGCATTGTAGATGCCTTTTTGTCCAGTGGCAGTTTTGTTTTTACTGCATGACATCTAACATTAATGTTGTTGTTACTGATACGCGTATGCACTGGTATTGTTGTGGGAAATGCATATTAGACATAATGTCATTGTATATCCATGGATGGAATATAGATTTGTGTGGTCGTGTAGCCTGGAATGAATTGTCAAATGTTTTGAAGAAGATGGGGGCCAGAAAATGCAGGGTAGTCCCAAAGTTTGGGTTAAATGCATTCTGTAAACAGTCTTGACCGTACAGTGATTTTCACTAACACACGAGGACACATTTGGAAACATAGAAAAGTGCCATACCTGTACTAGATTTGTATTGATTTAAACCATATAGTATATTTTCTTGTTGATTGGATTCTCAAATTACGTATAGACTTTTCCATTAGAATTTCACAGTATGTGATTAGAATAGTTTTTGTAATATTCATAACAGATTAACTGCTTTCACAAATCAATCCCAGAAACATTTGGAAAGGTACAGTATGCTACTACTTTACTAACTCTATACCATAACCCTTTACATCTCACTTTGCTTTCTGTTTATTCCTATATCTGAAAAGGTCAGTTTAGTAAAACTTAAATTCTGAAAAAGTTGCTGTAACCTGTAGTAGTACTGGTTAGGTGAAATATTTGAAGCATTAGCACTGTTAAAAGGTACTGCAAGTGATATATGAGAATAGCACATTCCTCCTGAATTCCCCTTGCCTAAAAATAATCCTCATTCTCCCTCCCCACAGAGAGAGTTGTGCATCTGCATTGTAGCCCGTGTTACTTCCTGCAATGGCAGAGAGAGATCACTCTCAGAGGAAAGAGTGTCTGTTTGAGGATAACACCCGAGCAGAGAGGAAGGCTGGTGTCCCCCGGGGTTAGGCAACACAAAGCCTGGCTGATTAATGACAGCAGATGGACTGATGGCTCTGCTTTGACGTACACATTCTCCACAGGAAATGTATTCAGTCCCCTGCAACTCCTCCTCCTTCTGGACTACAGCAGGCAGCACACTAACACTGGTCACCTGGAATGGTACCAGAGAGGGGTGCCTCTACAAAGGTATTACCACCTATCCCCACTAGATGACTGTGGTGTTCCTTCACAGGAAACTATACAACTGGCCATCAACTGTAAGGTATTAAAGTCCAGCATCACTACTCTGGACTGTTCTGACTTAGAATATGTGGACAACTACAAATACCTAGGTGTCTGGTTAGACTGTAAACTCTCCTTCCAGACTCACATTAAGCATCTCCAATCCAAAATTAAATCTAGAATAGCTTCCTATTTTGCAACAAAGCATCCTTCACTCATGCTGCCAAACATACCCTCGTAAAACTGACTATCCTACGATCCTTGACTTCGGCGATGTCATTTACAAAATAGCCTCCAACACTCTACTCAGCAAATTTGATGCAGTATATCACAGTGCCATCCATTTTGTCACCAAAGTCCCATATACTACCCACCACTGTGACCTGTATGCTCTTCGCTTCATATTCATCGCCAAACCCACTGGCTCTAGGTCATCTATAAATCTTTGCTAGGTAAAGCCCCGCCTTATCTCAGCTCACTGGTCACCATAGCAGCGTAGCACACGCTCCAGCAGGTATATTTCACTGGTCACCCCCAAAGCCAATTCCCAATCTGTAAATAGCACATCCAACTACCTCATCCCCATACTGTATTTATTTATTTTGCTCCTTTGCACCCCAGTATCTCTACTTGCACATTCATCTTCTGCACATTTATCACTCCAGTGTTTAATTGCTATATTGTAATTATTTTGCGACTATGGCCTATTTATTGCCTTACCTCCCTTATCCTACCTCATTTGCACACACTGTATATAGACTTTTTCTATTGTATTATTGACTGTATGTTTGTTTATTCTATGTGTAACTCCGTGTTGTTGTTTGTGTCGCACTGCTTTACTTTATCTTGGCCAGGTCACTGTTGTAAATGACAACTTGTTCTCAACTAGTTTACCTGGTTAAATAAAGGTGAAATAAAAAATAAATAAATCTTCAATTTAAGCCTAGAAGATGGTGTGTTCCCTCAGGCCTGGAGGGAGGCAATGGTCATTCTGCTGCCCAAGAATATCGAAACACCCCTTAATAGCTGACCAATCAGCCTGTTACCGGTGCTTAAAATACTTTGGGGAAAAATGACCAAATACAATGTTATTTTACAGAAAACAAATTAACAAAATACTTTCAGCATGCTTATAGGAAAGGGCACTCAACATACTCTGCACTGACACAAATGACTGATGATTGGCTGAAAGAAATTGATAATAAGAAGATTGTGAGGGCTGTTTTGTTAGATTTCAGTGCAGCTTTTGAAATCATTGATAAAACCTATTGCTGAAAAAACATGGTGTTATGGATTTACATCTTCTGCCTTATCATGGATTGAGTTACCTATCAAATAAATGGAAGCCTCTCTAATGCAAATTCTGTTGAGTGTGGTGTACCGCAGGGTAGCCGGCTACAGCCATTATTGTTTTCTGTTTTTACTAATGACCTTCCACTGACCTTGAATAAAGCCTGTGTTTCAATGTACACTGACAACTCAAATGCACTGTATATACACATCAGCTACGACAGTAAAATAAATAACTGACCCCCTTAACATAGAGCAATAGTTAGTTTTAGAATGGGTAACTAGCAATAGGCTGGTGCTAAATATCATACTAAAATAATCATTTTTGGGACAAATCCCTCACTCAACCCTAAACCTCATCTAGATCTATTGCTGAATAATGTACCGATTGAGCAAGTTGAGGAGACTAAACTGCTGGGTGTAACCCTAGATAGCAAGCTGTCATAGTCAAAACATATAGATTAAATGATTGCTAAAACGGGAACAGGTCTGTTCATGATAATGCTCTGCTCTGCTTTCTTGACATCTGAATCAACCAGACAAGTCCTACAGGCCCTAGTTTTGTTGCACCTGGACTACTGCTCAGTTGTGTGGTCATGTGCGGCAAAGAAGGACATAGCTAAATCGCAGTTGGTCCAGAACAGAGCAGCACGTGTTGCACTTAGATATACACATAGGGCGAATGTCAGTGGTATGCATATCAATCTCTCCCTGCTCAAAGTTGTGTGTGAGTTGTTGATGGGTAAGGCTACGGAACTGTCTGTTCAAGCAGTTGGCACATAGTTCGGACATTCATCGGTACCACACAAGACATGCAGCCAGAGGTCTCTTCACAGTCCCCAGGTCCAGACAAGAGGCTGGGAAACATACAGTATTAAATAAAGCCATGATGACTACATGGAACTCTGCCACCCCAGGTAACTCAAGCTAGCAATAAAAACAGATTAAAAAACAGATAAAAGAACACCTTACGGGGTGCTTAAGGGTGCTGTGAAGAGAGACAGACATTTTGATATATTTTGTAATGTATTACGTAGTGTTATGTACATTATATTATGTATTTTATTTTTGTGTTTTGTTTCCTGTTTGTACCCCATGAAGAGTAGCCACTGCCTTGGGGATCCTAATAAAATATGATATCTGAAACCCACACGACTGTGGGAGCATTTTATGGATCCTGATCAGATGCAGAGTTCTACGGATAAAGAGCTGTATTGCTTATCTCATGTTTAGCAAACAATTAGTATGTCTGTTCCTTGCCAAGTCAAAAGAGAGATTGCAGTGAGTTGGAAACCATTAACTCAACCTGGTTATGCCAAAATGCATTGCATCTGTAATAAACAGTCAGCTGAAAAATAAAATCATAAAAGATAAAACTTTTTTTTTAAAAGATAATACTGACTGTGGTGTGTGTCGCAGCAGCCAATTGATGTGTTTGCAGCAGGGTCTGGTCGGGAGCGATAAGGATGTCAGAATGCTCTGCAGGCTTGCTCAGTAGAGGAAGAGACAAAAGTTTAAAGACCTCCTTTGATGTGATTTAAAAGTAATCTGCTTTGCTCTAAAGAGTGCTCTTTAGTGATGTTGACGATACAGTAAAAACAGTTTTGGAGTCACTACTCTCGCCTTCTACTACAAAGTGCTTCTTGTTAAATGCTGCATCTAGAACTAGGGGTTAGCTTGAGAACTTCATATAACGCCTCCTCATCCCTTCATCCTATATCCTCCTTTCTCTTCACAGGGAGCCTGGGAATTAGTTCAGGGCTAATTGTTATCCAATTTAATTCCTTCTCCCATCACTGGACAGCTCCGCTGATATTGATTGTGCGGTGTGCTGCAACCATAACAGAGAACAGGGGATGGAGAAAAAGAAAGAAAGATGGAAGGAGAGGGATATAAGAGAGAGAGAGATTTGCATCTACAGTGGAACTGTTTTTACCCGGATGACTCTGCTCCCAGGAGTCATTGAGGATTCCCTTTGATTTGCACAGTGTAGGAAATGGCATTTCCAATATCTCCACACTCTGTTACTTTATTCTATTTTCCTCTCTCATCCCTTATTATTCTCTCTTCTCTCAGTACACAGGAGTATAGGAGTATTGCACATGCCATCTTTGAATCCATTAGGAGTCTCCTGTACAACATTATAAAATACAGGACAGTGGTTGTTCATATCAATATTCTATTCTTATTCTTGTCTTACACTATATGGTCAAAGGTATGTGGACACCACTTCAAATGAGTGGATTTGGCTATTTCAGCCACACCCGTTGCTGACAGGTATATAAAATCAAGCACACAGCCATGCAATCTCCATAGACAAACATTGGCAGTAGAATAGCCCGTACTGAAGAGCTCAGTGACTTTCAACTGGCACGGTCATAGGATGCCACCTTTTTAACAAGTCAGTTCGTAAATGTTTTGCATTGTTAGAGCTGTCCCATCAACAACGGCTCAGCCGCGAAGTGATAGGACACACAAGCTGACAGAACGGGACTGCCGAGTACTGAAGCTTGTAGTGCGTGAACATCGTCTGTCCTCGGTTCCAACGCTCACTACCGAGTTCCAAACTGTCTCTGGAAGCAACGTCAGCACAATAACTGTTCGTCGGGAGCTTCATGAAATGGGTTTCTATGGCCGAGCAGCCACACACAAGCCTAAGGCCACCTTGCGCAATGCCAAGCATCAGCTGGTGGGGTGTAAAGCTCGCCGCCATTGGACTTTGGAGCAGTTGAAATGCTTCACCATCTGGCAGTCCGATGGACGAATCTGGGTTTGGCGGATGCCAGGAGAAAGCTACCTGCCCCAATGCATGGTGCCAAATGTTAAGTTTGGTGGAGGAGAAATAATGGTCTGCGTCTGTTTTTCATGGTTCGGGCTAGGCCGCTTAGTTACAGTGAAGGTGAATCTTAATGCTACAGAATTTTTAACAGTTTGGGTAAGACTCTTTCCTGTTTTAGCATGACAATTCCCGCGTGCACAATGCGAGATCCATACAGAAATGGTTTGTCGAGATCGGTGTGAAAGAACTTGACTGGTCTGTCTGCACAGAGCCCTGACCTCAACCTCATTGAACACCTTTATGATTAATTGGAACGCCGACTGCGAGCCAGGCCTAATTGCCCAACATCAGTGCCGACCTCACTAATTATCTTGTGGCTGAATGGAAGCAAGTCCCTGCAGCAATGTTCCAACATCTAGTGGAAAGCCTTCCCAGAAGAGTGGAGGCTGTTATAGCAGCAAAGGGGGACCAACTCCATATTAATGCCCATGATTTTGGAATGAGCAGGTGTCTACATACTTTTCCAAGTTACTGTAGGGTGGCTGAAATCTTGTTTTCAGTAAGTAAATTAATACTGATAGTTCCATATTGAGTGAACTTGATGAATTAAGCAGTGGTCAATTAGAGTAAATTAGCAGGTCAACTTGATTAATTAGTCTACCCCCTTAGGTTTTAAAAAGAAATGGCCTTCTGTGACCAATATTTCTGTTTGGGATAAAATGGTGCATAGGTCATACTGAGGGTAACATATTAGCCATCTCTCACATCTCCAGAGCATCTACAAAATGTGTGATCCCCAATGCATAGGATGAGTGAGTTATAGCCCAGCCCAGAAATACAGAGGGGAAGGGGTGTACTAGTGTGGCAGAGTGTTGACAACAGTCTCAGACATTCCATGACCTTGCCCAGAGAGACAACCTCAAAGCAACTGAACTTTTTTACCCCAAAGGCTATTTTTAAAAGCCTCTTTGAAGTTGACACTTAAAAGCTCTAATATAGCTCCTGGAGGAAGAGTCTAGTGTGGAAAGGGACTTAAAAACTGTGTGTGTGTGTGTGTGTGTGTGTGTGTGTGTGTGTGTGTGTGTGTGTGTGTGTGTGCGTGCATGCTTGCGTGCGTGCGTGCACAGGTGGGTATGCAGTGGTTAAGAATCACTGTGGTTATGTTTGTGCCCGTACACATTTCGAATATCTGAATGTCATTGACACTTTACCGTTCCTGCATGCAGAAATACTGTATGAGACATTGACAGACAATAATGTGTAAGCCTCCTCTTGCTTCCTGTTCATGATGCACCAACACAGTTGGCACTAATCAATAATGTACAGAGTTAACATTATAACAAAGTGGTATGATAATTCTGCTAAAGATTTGACCTCCACCCACTTCCAAGCCTCTCACCTGCCATATAAGTATTTATTACCCAGGAGTGGTACAATGGCACCCATGGCGGGCATGATTGATTGTATAAGAGAGAGGTCAATACAAGCATTACAATGCAGATGCCACTGCCCAAAATGCATGCATTATTCAGGCAATGAAGCAATGAGTAACAATGCTACTGTTTTTAATGTTGAGACATCTTCCCTTTATATTATACTCAGATTTACAGTGGGGGGTTACTGAACATAATTTACTGAACATTTCTTTGGGTAGTTTCCTCTTATCATGGAATAATAACCCATATCTCATACTCACTATTTACTTTCCCATATGTTGCATACAGAATTTGTAATGAGGGGTGTTGGACGGTTTGAATGCAGGTGTGATACAAAATCACAGCAACTACCATGGGTATAATTTAATTGGTGAATTCCTAACTGAGATAAACCTTGCTCTTTTCCTGGCTCAATGGAAAGGTGTCTCCCAAACCTGGCTTCAAATACTGTACAATTTCAAATATCGCAATTACTTTCACACAGTCAAAGTAAATATTCAGATACAGTGCCTTGCGAAAGTATTCGGCCCCCTTGAACTTTGCGACCTTTTGCCACATTTCAGGCTTCAAACATAAAGATATAAAACTGTATTTTTTTGTGAAGAATCAACAACAAGTGGGACACAATCATGAAGTGGAACGACATTTATTGGATATTTCAAACTTTTTTAACAAATCAAAAACTGAAAAATTGGGCGTGCAAAATTATTCAGCCCCTTTACTTTCAGTGCAGCAAACTCTCTCCAGAAGTTCAGTGAGGATCTCTGAATGATCCAATGTTGACCTAAATGACTAATGATGATAAATACAATCCACCTGTGTGTAATCAAGTCTCCGTATAAATGCACCTGCACTGTGATAGTCTCAGAGGTCCGTTAAAAGCGCAAAGAGCATCATGAAGAACAAGGAACACACCAGGCAGGTCCGAGATACTGTTGTGAAGAAGTTTAAAGCCGGATTTGGATACAAAAAGATTTCCCAAGCTTTAAACATCCCAAGGAGCACTGTGCAAGCGATAATATTGAAATGGAAGGAGTATCAGACCACTACAAATCTACCAAGACCTGGCCGTCCCTCTAAACTTTCAGCTCATACAAGGAGAAGACTGATCAGAGATGCAGCCAAGAGGCCCATGATCACTCTGGATGAACTGCAGAGATCTACAGCTGAGGTGGGAGACTCTGTCCATAGGACAACAATCAGTCGTATATTGCACAAATCTGGCCTTTATGGAAGAGTGGCAAGAAGAAAGCCATTTCTTAAAGATATCCATAAAAAGTGTTGTTTAAAGTTTGCCACAAGCCACCTGGGAGACACACCAAACATGTGGAAGAAGGTGCTCTGGTCAGATGAAACCAAAATTGAACTTTTTGGCAACAATGCAAAACGTTATGTTTGGCGTAAAAGCAACACAGCTGAACACACCATCCCCACTGTCAAACATGGTGGTGGCAGCATCATGGTTTGGGCCTGCTTTTCTTCAGCAGGGACAGGGAAGATGGTTAAAATTGATGGGAAGATGGATGGAGCCAAATACAGGACCATTCTGGAAGAAAACCTGATGGAGTCTGCAAAAGACCTGAGACTGGGACGGAGATTTGTCTTCCAACAAGACAATGATCCAAAACATAAAGCAAAATCTACAATGGAATGGTTCAAAAATAAACATATCCAGGTGTTAGAATGGCCAAGTCAAAGTCCAGACCTGAATCCAATCGAGAATCTGTGGAAAGAACTGAAAACTGCTGTTCACAAATGCTCTCCATCCAACCTCACTGAGCTCGAGCTGTTTTGCAAGGAGGAATGGGAAAAAATGTCAGTCTCTCGATGTGCAAAACTGATAGAGACATACCCCAAGCAACTTACAGTTGTAATCGCAGCAAAAGGTGGCGCTACAAAGTATTAACTTAAGGGGGCTGAATAATTTTGCACGCCCAATTTTTCAGTTTTTGATTTGTTAAAAAAGTTTGAAATATCCAATAAATGTCGTTCCACTTCATTATTGTGTCCCACTTGTTGTTGATTCTTCACAAAAAAATACAGTTTTATATCTTTATGTTTGAAGCCTGAAATGTGGCAAAAGGTCACAAAGTTCAAGGGGGCCAAATACTTTCGCAAGGCACTGTATATTTCATTTGAATAGACAAGTAGTTTAACATGTTAATGTATTGGAAATACACCTGGAAAGTATTTGAAAATACTAAAATACACTGGCTCAAACACAATCCCAGGCATTTAATCCAGGTATTTGAAAATATACTGAACAAAAACATAGACGCAACATGCAACAATTTCAACGATTTTACAGAGTTACAGTTCATAAGGAAATCAGTCAATTCTACATCTGCATTGCTTGCTGTTTGGGGTTTCAGGCTGGGTTTCTATACAGCACTTTGAGATATCAGCTGATGTAAGAAGGGCTTTATAAATACATTTGATTTGATTTTGATTTGATTTGCGATAAATTAATTAGGCCTTAATCTATGGATTTCACATGACTAGGCTGGGGTGCAACCATGGGTGGGCCTGGGAGGGCATAGGCACACCCTTTTGGGAGCAAGATCCACCCACTGGGGAGCCATCCCAGCCAATCAGAATGAGTTTTTCTCCACAAAAGGGCTGTCCAGGTGGCTGGTCTTAGACGAAAGAAGCCAGATGTAGAGGTCCTGGGCTGGCGTGGTTACATGTGCCCTGCGGTTGTGAGTCCGGTTGGATGTACTGTCAAGTTCTCTAAAACGATGTTGGAGGCGGCTTATGGTAGAGGAATGAACGTTAACATTTCTGGCAACAGCTCTGGTGGACATTCCTGTAGTCAACATGCCAATTGCACGCTCACTCACAACTTGAGACATCTGTGGCATTGTGTTGTGTGACAAATTCTGCACATTATAGAGTGGCCTTTTATTGGCCTTTAATCAGCTTCTTGATATGCCACACGTTGGCAAAGGAGAAATACTCACTAACAGGGATGTAAACAAATTGGTGCACAACTCTTGAGAGAAATAAGCATTTTGTGCGTATGGAACATTTCTGGGTTCTTTTATTTCAGCTCATGAAACATGGACCAACACTTTACATGTTGCGTTAATATTTTTGCTCGGTATAGTATTTTAAATAAGTATTTGAAAATACTCTAATACAACTTGGTAGACTATTTGTTTTTTTACAAATAACCATTCAAATACTCAAATAAAAGTACTTGCCAGGGAAAAGATCATCAATCTATCCTAGAACAACACACTCCTAGTGGTGTGTACTGTGTAAACACCACAGTGCTACAACCATAGGCCAGCCAGACCCTGCAGCAGCTTATGCATAATGCAGACAAACTCTCACAGCAAGTGTGTCTGGGTAAATGACATGGTAATCACCCTGCATGGCTTTAAGATGCTCCAGTCCACTACAGTGTCCTGCACACTGCTGTGGGGAGAGAGTCATCCATCTCCTGGACACTTCCCTCCCTGTAAATTGATAGCATGATGAATGACATCTTTACATTTATAATTTAATTTCTGTAACTGGTGTCTGAGTAAACGTACAGACACGCTAAGCAGTGAGGACTCATACAGAGTCAGTATGATCAAAACCATGGGCTTTGGCTCATACTGTGTGTACAGTATAAGCAATTTTGACCTACTTATGTGGTTGTTGTTGTCTGTCTTTGTATATTCCATTACATTTGTGCACTAGAGAGCCAGTCTGAGGGCATATGTTGTGCCTCCGCTGGCCTATAGGCACACAGATGACCAGGAAGTAGACATGCACAGGTATGAAGACCATACAGTTCTTGTTATCTATGATATGCACCTAAGGTAAGTACATCTACATGTATGTAATTCTCGCTATGTTTTTATCTTTGCTGCTTATAAATGAGCAAAAAGACCCAAAGATGTATGTTTGGAAAGTGGATAATTTTGCACTACAAAATAAATAATTTAGGCCTATCTCTCAAGGAGATTTGACTACTTCATGGACATGTAGGATGGAATCGTTTTCCTGCCACGGAACAAATCTACCATGCCAAAAAATGCATGAATGGTGGCGGCCGATTAGAGGACGGGTATGTGCACTTCAGTGGGCCGCTGTAAAGTTTGAAGATACTTTTGAACCATAGCGTGTTGAATGAACAATTGTGAAGGAAATGTTTTCATTGGAAAGCACCATATTTATTTTGTCCTTTATTTCATGTTGAATTTTTATGGACAATGTAGGCCTGTATCATGTTAGTTTCACTGTTGTAAATAAGCTTCCATTGTGAGAAATGTCAAAACGAATACTATTTACTGAGACACCAACAGGGGAGTTGTACTGCTTCGCTAAGCTGGTGGGGGTTGGGGGCACCAGTATGGTTGGACATTTTATATATCTAAAACAAGCCCAGTGGTTTATGAATTAAACATAAGTAGAGGGTCCAACATGAAATTGTATGTAATTATGAGAGTTCTTGGCTTCACAACAATTATAGAATACATTTTTTAAACATGGGATTAAGGCCGAGGCATGGAGGTTTGCAGAGACGCAAAGGCAACTATAGCTGTGAGCAGCAACGAACGAGGTTCACAGGATGAAAGAAAGGACACAAGATCAATTCAATAACAAAGCAAGCATTCTATCATGTAGAAACAATCTTCATTTATGTGCAATCAGTGAAAGCATTACCATTGTTGGATTCTGGGTTAAATTTTGTTCTATTCAGAAGTATAGGAACATTAGTTACAGAAAAGACATTAGGGGTGCCATAATGAAGCTTGGGAGGGGTTGAGTGCAGGGAACACAATCGCATGTGACAGTGCTGATAAGGGGAGAAACCGTTGAAGGCTCATATTACTTAGTTCCCTGCTTAGCAAGAATGATGCAATGTTTAGCGATAAGGAGGCGACTCCACCCAAAGTGGGGTATGAATACCACCACGGGGGAAGCCATGTCTGAGTCTGAATTACAGCTGTATCGACCCTTTGGGAAGAATTCAACTTGGTTAAGCTTTTCAAGTGTGTCCGTTGAGTTATTTACTCTGAAAATTCGAACCTAACACCATGTTGATTTAAATCTGTTGGTTCACTCCACATTGGCGTTCCAGGACACTTCAATACATTCTCACAGTTGTAATACACTCACTGTGCAAGCGGCAGGACTTCCAGTGTGTAATTTTACCAAATAAAATATCCATCATTTAAATCTAACATTAATTTGCATTAGACTCAGTCCACTTGACCAATAGTTATTTCTCAAGTATCCTATGGTTCTACTGATGCCAATGACATCTATAGTGTCACCAGCTGGTCTGATGCAGCCATATAAGGTGGCAGTGACTTTAAAAACTCAGCAAAATAAGAAACGCCCTCTCACTGTCAACTACGTTTATTTTCAGCAAACTTAACATGTGTAAATATTTGTGTGAACATAACAGACATGTTCCACAGACATGCGACTAACAGAAATTGAATAATGTGTCCCCTGAACAAAGGGGGGGGGTCAAAATCAGAAGTCAGTATCTGGTGTGGCCACCAGCTGCATTAAGTACTGCAGTGCATCTCTTCCTCATGGACTGCACCATATTTGCCAGTTCTTGCTGTGAGATGTTACCCCACTCTTCCACCAAGGCACCTGCAAGTTCCCGGACATTTCTGGGGGGAATGAACCTAGCCCTCACCCTCCGATCCAATAGGTCCCAGACATGCGCAATGGGATTGAGAAACGGGCTCTTCGCTGGCCATTGCAGAACACTGACATTTCTGTCTTGCAGGAAATCAAACACAGAACGAGCAGTATGGCTGGCGGCATTGTCATGCTGGAGGGTCATGTCAGGATGAGCCTGCAGGAAGGGTACCACATGAGGGAGGAGGATGTCTTCCCTGTAACGCACAGCGTTGAGATAAATGCGAGATAAATGCGAATCCGACCATCACCCCTGGTGAGACAAAACCGTGACTTGTCAGTGAAGAGCACTGTCTGCCAGTCCTGTCTGGCCCAGCAACGGTGGGGTTGTGCCCATAGGCAACGTTGTTGCCGGTGATGTCCGGTGAGAACCTGCCTTATAATAGGCCTACAAGCCCTCAGTCCAGCCTCTCTCAGCCTATTGCGGACAGGCTGAGCACTGATGAAGGGATTGTGCGTTCCTGGTGTAACTCGGCAGTTGTTGCTTCCATCCTGTACCTGTCCCGCAGGTGTGATGTTTGGATGTACCGATCCTGTGCAGGTGTTGTTACACTTGGTCTGCCACTGTGAGAACGATCAGCTGTCTGTCTTGTCTCCCTGTAGTGCTGTCTTAGGTGTCTCACTATACGGACCTTGCCCTGGCCACATCTGCAGTCCTCATGCCTCTTTGCAGCATGTCTAAGGCACGTTCACACAGATTAGCAGGGACCCTGGGCATCTTTCTTTTGGTGTTTTTCAGAGTCAGTAGAAAGGCCTATTTAATGTCCTAAGTTTTCACAACTGTGACCTTAATTGTTTTCTGTCTGTAAGCTGTTAGTGTCTTAACGACCGTTCCACAGGTGCCTGCCTATTCTTTATTTTTTTATGGTTCATTGAACAAGCATGGGAAACAGTGTTGAAATCTTTTACAATGAAGATCTGTGAAGTTATTTGGCTTTTTATGAATTATCTTTGATAGACAGGGTCCTGAAAAAAGGACATTTATTTTTTTGCTGAGTTTATTCGTACAGCTTCTAAGGACATATACATACAGATGTAGGATCTTAATTTGTTCACTCTTTTGTTGCTGAGTATTTTCCTGCAAAGCAGGAAATGCAAACTTGTAGTGTATTTGAGTTTTCTAAAGTTTGTCATTTCCACTTGATTAGCTCTAACGAAAAATGTATAAATCCCTACAAAAATGGCCTTGAATTATATTCCACATAATACTTAACATTTTCTGATGCTGCAGGATATTTTTTTCCCCTGCTATTGCAAACTGGCCCATGGTGGAATCTTCTGATCTCCTAAAGCCCCTATGAGCTCAAGTCTAGAAGCAGTCTAGCTGTCATGTCCTGACCTTAGAGATCCTTTTTATGTCTCTATTTTGGTTTGGTCAGGGCTTGAGGTGGGGTGGGCATTCTATGTTTTGTGTTCTATGTTTTCTATTTCTGTGTATTTGGCCGGGTGTGGTTCTCAATCAGAGGCAGCTGTCTATCGTTGTCTCTGATTGAGAACCATACTTAGGTAGCCTTTTCCCACCTGTGTTTTGTGGGTAGTTTTCTGTTTTTGTGTCTGCACCAGACAGAACTGTTTTGGCCGTTCACAGTGTTGTTTTTGTTGTTCAGTGTTCAGTTCTAATAGTAAATCATGAACACTTACCACACTGCGCTTTGGTCCACTTCTTCATGCAACGATGACCGTGACACTAGCTAATGTGTACTTTGTATTGCACTGAGCTGTTTTACAAGAAAATGGCTGAGATGACTCAAACACTGTAGCTAGCTAGCAAGCCCTCTGTGACAATATTATTGGGGCGTGGGAATGTTAGATTTCTTTTTTTTTCAAGTTAACTGTCATTGAAGTTGGTGCTTACTACTGGTTTCAGATCCCAAGGCTAGACAAACTGTCTGCCAACTTTTGGTAAGGGCTCAGAGTGACGTCATGTACCTACGAAGCCTACACCAATCACCTGACGGATATGAATGACTTTACCTCTGGGTATCCCATGAAAGGAAATTTCGCAACCAGATATGCAATAATCCAGCATTTCCAAAAACAATATTTTTAGCACATTTTAGCATATGTGACCCGTTTCAGGAAGCTAGCTGTGTGTCACACATCACTACAAAGGAGAGGCATTTGAACATTTTTTTAATTGTTTAAATCAAAATGTTTTTTGGGGGGGTAGAAATGCCTTCTGTAACATGAACTTTCATGTGCCTTAATAAGAAATGTGTATGCCATCTGTAAAAACAAATAAAATAGTTAAATTACGAGCCTAGTTGGTTTAGCCACGGAAAAAGACAACCTTCATGGTAGCCATGATTGGTTGAGATAATGCATGGGCTGGAAATGCCTTCGATCTATATCATGAGCTGCTCAGTATCTGTAGGTAATCCTTGCTACCGCAGATTTTTAAAAGATATAACTTTAGCCATGGAGAACTGCAAAAGTGTTGCTACTTGTTACTTTTATTTCTTACTTTGTGGTATTTTTTTCTTAACTGCATTGTTGGTTAAGGGCTTGTAAGTAAGCATTTCACTGTAAGATACCTGTTGTATTCGACGCAAGTGACAAATCAAGTTTGATTTGCTCTCAACAAAATTGCTGCCCTGAATTTAGCAGGCACTATCAACAAAGGTCAGTGGGAAAAAGTTGTGATGGACTACTTTCTGCACTGGGTCAGTGAGAACCGGAGTGACATGACACAACAAGCCAAACAAGTGTTGATCCATGTATACAGGTAAGAGTCTAGCTACATTTTCAGATATAAGTTTCTAATTTTGTCATTTTCATTGCAAGTTAAAGCGTATTGTTAGCTAACTAGCGAAAGTTGGTTTGCTGGCTCACTAGCTAGCTAGCTAACATTGAATCTAGTTGGTTAGCTTCAGCTACCTGCAGATTCAAACTAGAACATTTCATGCATGGTGTCTATGACACTCCGTTTGTACTGTACTGTAGCTATGTGTTTGTATTATGGTTTATTGTTCAGCTGTCTAGCTAGCTACATGTCTAAACAAAAGACTCCACTTTGCCAGATGATTGCATGACCCATCAAGTTAGCCAGGTGTGTCTGGGGGTGATTACGGCCATCTACTGTATTTCATGAACATGTGTACACTACCGTTCAAAAGTTTGGGGTCACTTAGAAATTTCCTTGTTTTTGAAAGAAAAATACTTTTTTTGTCCATTAAAATATCATCAAATTGATCAGAAATACAGTGTAGACATTGAAAGAACAACATTGACATATACGCTGACTCGGTGAGTGAGTTTATAAATAAGTGCAATGGAAATGTCGTACCCACTGTGACTATTAAAACCTACCCTAACCAGAAACCGTGGATGGATGGCAGCATTCGCGCTAAACTGAAAGTGCTATCCACCGCATTTATCCATGGAAAGAGGCCTGGGAATATTGCTGAATATTAACAGTGTAGTTATTCCCTCTGCAAGGCAATCAAACAAGCAAAATGCTGGTACAAGGACGAGGTGGAGTCACAATTCAATGGCTCAGACACGAGAAGTATGTGGCAGGGTCCACAGGAAATTACGGACTACAAAAACAAAAACGGCCACGTCACGGATACTGACTTCACGCTTCCAGACAAACTAAACACCTTTTTTGGCCGCTTTGAGGCTCGGTAACAATGACTGCGCCCCCCCCCCCCTTCTCAGTGGCTGACGTGAGTAAAATATTTAAACTTGTTAACCCTCGCAAGGCTGCTGGCCCAGACAGCATCCCTCATCGCGTCCTCAGAGCATGCGCAGACCAGCTGGCTGGTGTGTTTACGGACATATTTAATCACTCCCGATCCCAGTCTGTTGTCCAAAATATACTTCAAGATGGCTACCATTGTTCCAGTACCCAAGAAGGCAAAGATAACTGAACTAAATTACTACCACCCTAGACCCACTTCAGTTTGCATACCGCCCCAACAGGTCCACAGATGACGCACCATCACAATGCACACTGCCCTATCCCATCTGGACAAAAATAATACTTACTGTATGTAAAAATGCTGTTCATTGACTACAGCTCAGCATTCAACTCCATAGTACCCTCCAAGTTCATAATCAAGCTGGAGGCCCTGGGTCTCAACTCCTCCCTGTGCAACTGGGTCCTGGACTTTCTGACGGGCCGCCCCCAGGTGGTGAAGGTAGGAAACAACATCTCCACTTCGCTGACCCTCAACACTGGGGCCCCACAAGGGTGTGTGCTCAGCCCTCTCCTGTACTCCCTGTTCACCCACGACTGCGTGGCCATGCATGCCTCCAAGTCAATCATCAAGTTTGCAGCGACACAACAGTGGGCTAGATCGCCAACAACGATGAGACAGGGAGGAGGTGAGGGCACTCGGAGTGTGGTGTCAGGAAAACAACATCTCACTCAACGTCAACAAAACAAAGGAGATGATTGTGGACTTCAGAAAACAGGATGCCAATTTCCACATCAAAGGGACAGCCATGGAGAAGGTGGAAAGTTAAGTTCCTGGGCGTACACATCACAAACAAACTGAAATGGTCCACCTACACAGACAGTGTTGTGAAGAAGGCGCAACAGCACCTCTTTCACCTCAGGAGGCTGAAGAAATTTGGCCTGTCACCCAAAACCCGGACAAACTTTTACAGATGCACAATCGAGAGCATCCTGTTGGGCTGTATCACAGCCTGGTACGGCAACTGCACCGCCCTCAACCGCAAGGCTCTCCAGAGGGTGGTGCGGTCTGCACAATGCATCACCGGGGGCAAACTACCTGCCCTCCATGACACCTACAGCACCCAATGTCACAGGAAGGCCAAAAAGATAATCAAGGACAACAGCCACCCGAGCCACTGCCTGTTCACACCGCTATCATCCAGAAGGTGAGGTCAGTACAGGTGCATCAAAGCAGGGACCGAGAGATTGAGAAACAGCTTCTGTTTCAAGGCAATCAGACTGCTAAACAGCAACCACTAACTCAGAGAGGTTGCTGCCTACATTGAGACCCAATCACTAGACACTTTAATAAATGGATCACTAGTAACTTTAAACAATTCCACTTTAATAATGTTTACATATCTTACATTACTCATATCACATGTACTGTATATACTGTATTTTATACCATCTGCTGCACCTTGCCTATGCCGCTCGTCCATCGCTCATCCATATACTTATATGTATATATTCTCATTCACCCCTTTAGATTTATGTGTATTAGGTAGTTGTTGGAGAATTGTTCGATTACTTGTTAGATATAACTGCACTGTTGGAACTAGAAGCACAAGCATTTAGCTACACTTGCATTAACATCTGCTAACCATGTGTATGTGACAAACACTATTTGATTTGATTAAATGTTGTAAATGACTATTGTAGCTGGAAACGGCAGATTTTTTATTGAATATCTACATAGGCGTACAGAGGCTCATTGTCAGCAACCATGACTCCTGTGTTCCAATGGCACGTTTATCATTTTAAAAAGCTAATTGATCATTAGATAACCCTTTTGCAATTATGTTTGCACAGCCGAAAACTGTTGTCCTGATTTAAAGATGCAATAAACATGTCCTTCTTTAGACTAGTTGAGTATCTGGAGCATCAGCATTTGTGGTTTCGATTACAGGCTCAAAATGGTCAGAAACAAATAGCTTTCTTCTGAAACTCGTCAGTCTATTCTTGTGCCAAGAAACTGAAGATCTCGTACAACGCTGTGTACTACTCCCTTCACAGAACAGAGCAAACTCCTTCTAACCAGAATAGAAGGAGGAGTGGGAGGCCCCGGTGCAGAACTGAGTAAGAGGACAAGTATATTAGAGTTTCTTGTTTGAGAAACAGATGCCTCACAAGTTCTCAACTGGCAGATTTATTAAATAGTACCCACAAACACAAGTCTCAACGTTGTTGTGTCTTTGGCTATGTGATATGACATGCTATTCTGTAAAATAATTTCTCTGTAATTAATATTACCTGATTAAGCTAATCATGTAAATGTAATTAACTAGAAAGTCGGGGCACCACAAAATAATCTTTATAGAGCTGTTATCTTCCGAATAAACCCTTAAAGACCTGGTAATCTTTTACCTCAAAGCAGTCAATATTTAATCGTCACCTTATTTAGTCTCATCTGAAAGTTGAAAATTATTGGTTATCTTCACGAACCCTGGCTAACAAGTTGAATCAGCAATACAACATTTGGTTTATTTATTTACTAAATACCTACATAATCACACAGAATTACATCTACACAGAATAGATCATACATTGATTACAAATTATGTCATAAAGGAAAATGGTTACACAAAGAAAGGGGGTTGGGTTTTGAATGAAAGAGCGAGAAGAGTAACAAACGGAGAAGCTATGCTATGGTAAATACAGAATCTTATGCATTCTAAATAACCACCCATTTGGAAAAAGGAAAATGCAATAAATATTTACTCTGAGCTGTGCTTCAATAGGTTGGTCATAGATGGAAGGCCGGGTTGCCCAGCAGGGATCTCTTGTCCTTTGAAGAATGTCTCTGGTGGTAAACTGGATACATTGTAGTATCGTTGTGTGTGTTAGACTGGATACGTCATCCATCTTTTCCTAGCCCATGTTTACAGCGCCTGCTGCTAACTCGAAGGCTAGGATGTATCACTTCTGGAATGAAGAGTTCAATGTTCATACCAAGTTGCCATACTTTTAAGCTTGTGCTATATTCTGGCTGGTATAGTCGAAATTCATCCTTTCGGCAGTATCGATCGTCACCTTCACATTGAACACAATGCTAATTTCGTTAGGTTATTATCAGAGCCCTTTTAACGTACGACCGTTGTCCTCGGAACAGGAAGTTGAATTTTCATTAACGGGTTTATATAGTGGTGAAAGAAGGGCGTGTTTCATAGTTTCCAACCCATGTCTGTTCACTTGGGCGGGGCCTCTGAGTGAGCAGAGTGGTGTTCTTATGACAAACCGTTCTCTCATCTCTCTAAAATTACATTTAATCTTTTCACAAATAGTTTCATATTTAAACATTTAAATTGCACAACAATTCCATGTGAATCTGATAACTAGAATGTGTATATTTTCCAAGATACAGTTTATGTCGTCCTATCTCAGACGCCAACTGATCTGACATCATATTCATTAAGTACGAACACATATTTTCAACTTATTAGATTTAGGGGCCTCCATGTTGAGGATCAGCGTGGAGGATGTGTCGTTACCAACCCTTACCACCTGGGAGTGGCCTGTCAGGAAGTCAAGGATCCAGTTGCAGAGGGAGGTGTTTAGTCCCAGGGTCCTTAGCTTAGTGATGAGCTTTGAGGGCACTATGGTGTTGAACGCTGAGCTGTAGTCAATGAATAGCATTCTCACATAGGGGTTCCTTTTGTCCAGGTGGGAAAGGGCAGTGTGGAGTGTGATTGCGATTGCATCATCTGTCGATTTAAGCAAATTGGAGTGGGTCTCTGGGATAATGGTGTTGATGTGAGCCATGACCAGCCCTTCAAAACACTTCATGGCTACAGATGTGAGTGCTACCGGTCGGTATTCATTCAGGCAGGTTACCTTAGTGTTAGTGGGCACAGGGACTATGGTGGTCTGCTTGAAACATGTTGGTATTACAGACTTTGTCAGGGAGAGGGTGAAAATGTCAGTGACACATGGAATGAGGGGTTAATACGGTAATTGGGGGGAAGCTGTAAACTGTAACTCACCTCGATTAGTCTCCTCTGGACTTTAAATGGCCCCATAAACCTGGGACCCAGCTTCCGGCAGGGCAGGCGGAGGGGCAGGTTTCGGGTCGAGAGCCAGACCCGGTCCTGCGGTGACTGTCTGCGCTGGCTTTCTGGTGCAGCACAGCGCGCTGAAGTTGAACATGAGCGGCGTCCCATGTCTCCTCCGCGCGCCGGAACCAGTCATCCACCGCAGGAGCCTCGGTCTGACTCTGATGCCAAGGAGCCAGAACAGGCTGATACCCCAGTACACACTGGAAGGGGGAGAGGTTAGTGGAGAACTGGCGGAGTGTGTTCTGGGCCATCTCTGCCCAGGGCTCAAACGCTGCCACTCCCCTGGCAATAAGACTTCAGAAACCTTCCCACATCCTGGTTAACTCTCTCCACCTGCCCGTTACTCTCGGGGTGAAAACCCGAGGTAATGCTGATCGAGAACCCCAGACATTCCATGAACGCCCTCCAGACCCTCAAAGTGAACTGGGGACCCCGATCAGACACTATGTCCTCAGGCACCCCGTAGTGCCGGAAGACATGTGTAAACAAGGCCTCTGCAGTCTGTAGGGCCGTAGGGAGACCGGGCAGAGGGAGGAGACGGCAGGACATAGAAAAACGGTCCACAACAACCAGGATAGTGGTGTTACCCTGTGAGGGAGGAAGATCAGTAAGGAAATCCACCGACAGGTGCGACCATGGCCGTTGGGGAACGGGTAAGGGGTGTTGCTTACCTCTGGGCAGGTGCCTAGGAGCCTTACACTGGATGCACACCGTGCAGGAGGGAATATAAACCCTCACGTCCTTAGCCAAAGTGGGCTCCAGTACTTCCCACTCCTACAGCGCACTGTCCGACTGATGCCTGGATGACCAGAAGAGGGTGACGTGTGGGCCCAATAGACCAGTCGTTCACGGACAGTAGACGGAACATACAGAGGCCCAGCGGGACACTGGAGGGGAGTGGGCTCTGCATGTAGCTCCTGCTCAATGTCCTCGTCCAGATCCCACACTAACGGCTCCACCAGACAGGAGGCCGGGAGTATGGGGGTGGGATCCATGGGCCACTCCTCTGTGTCATACAGCCGGGGCAGTGCGTCTGCCTTAGCATTCTGGGAACCTGGTCTGTAAGAAAGGGTGAAATCAAAATGGGTTTAGTAGCACCAACGGAAACCCCTAAACATCTCCCCGAGCACTCTCGCGACCACACCACGAAACAGTGGGGTCATGACAGGCTAACCAGGGTAGGCCTAGCACCACAGGAAACGCATGAGAGTCAATAAGAAAGAGACTGATTCTCTCCTTGTGATCCCCCTGTGTCACCATGCCCAGGGGAGCGGTGGCCTCCCTTATCAACCCTGACCCTAATGGTCAGTTGTCTAAGGCATGAACTGGGAAGGCCACAGCCACGGGAACAAAGGGAATCCCTAAACTATGGGTGAACGATCTGTCTATAAAATTCCCAGCCGCGCCTGAATCGACGAGCGCATTATGCTGGGAATGCAGGGAAAATTCAGGAAAAGTGACATACAAAAACATGTGTGCAACAGAGGGCTCTGGGTGAGAATGGTAACGGATCACCTGGGGTGACACCAGAGTGCCCCACCTGCTGCCTCGATCCCCAGAGGAACCAACCCGGCACCGACCGGCAGTTTGACATCTGCAACCACAGATGGTGCACGAGACGGAACCTCCTCCGGTCTCCCTGCGCACAGCACCTCCCAGCTCCATGGGCATCTGAGAGGTGGTGCTGGGGGATGGAAGCGACCGACCTCCTTCTAGACGTCTGCGGGTAGGTTATGCAACCGAATGGACAGGTCCACCAGCTGGTCGAAGGTGAGGGTGGTGTCCCTGCAGGCCAACTCCCGATGGACGTCCTTGCACAAACTGCAGCGATAGTGGTCGATCAGGGCCCTGTCGCTCCATCCCGCACTGGCGGCGAGGGTTCGAATGTCCATGGCAAACTCCTGGACGCTCCTAGTCCCCTGCGTCAGATGGTAGAAACGTTCACCCGCCACTCTACCCTCGGGCGGGTGGTCGACAACTACCCGGAAATGGCGGGTGAAATCCTCGAAATGGTCCAGCGCCGCGTCTCCTTCTCCCCACATGGCGTTGGCCCACTCCAGGGCTCTCCCTGAGAGGCACGAGACGAGGGTGGACACCCTCTCACAGCCCGAAGGAGCCGGGTGGACGGTTGCCAGGAAGAGATCTAGCTGCAATAGGCAACCCTGGCAGCGTGCGGCCGTTCCGTCGTACTCCTGGGGAAGGGTGAGACGAATCCCACTAGGACCGGGTGAAGAGGAGGCGAGTAGTGGAGGCCCTGGTTGTGCTGGTGGAGTTGCTGGAGGAACTCCCTGTCTCTCCCTGCGGTCCATGGTTTGGACCACACGGCCCATGGCGACGCCGAGATGGTGGATCATCGTCGCTTGTTCCTGGATGCGCTCCTCGACCCCTATACCAGGGGCACCTGCTCCTGCTGACTCCATATGGTGGTGTGGAATTCTGTAAGGGGTCCGCAACTGGTGGCAGGGAAGTCAGACGCAGGAGAGCAGAACTAGGTAATAGCCGTAGCAGTTTAATTGCAAAACCAACGGCATAAAGAAATTAACCAACATGGGTACAAAACCTGACCAGTAAACATGTGCACAAGCACTTACAACAAACAATGCCACACAAAGACATGGGAGGAACAGAAGGAACACAACAATAAATGAGGGAAATTTTACTACACAAAACCAGGTGTGTAGGAAACCAAGACAAAACAAATGGAAAATGAAAAGTGGATCGACGATGGCTAGAAGACCGGTGACGCCGACCGCCGGACGCCGCACGAAAAAGGAGAGGAACCGACTTCGGTGGAAGTTGTGACAAATGTTGAAATGCTGTTAAACTTCTTATGGTATAGGGGACGGTTGCGTCCCACTTGAAAAAAAAACAGGGAAAATGCAGCACGGCAAATTCAAAAAATTATATAAAAATCTAACTTTCATTAAATCACACATGTAAGATACTCAATTAAAGCTACACTCGTTGTGAATCCAGCCAACATGTCAGATTTTATAAAGCTTTTCGGCGAAAGCATAAGAAGCTATTATCTGATGATAGCACAATGTCAACAGAGAGTAGCATATTTCAACCCTGCAGGCGCTACACAAAACGTTGAAATAAAATATAAAACATGCATTACCTTTGACAAGCTTCTTTTGTTGGCACTCCAATATGTCCCATAACTATCACAATTGGTCATTTTGTTCGATTAATTCCGTCCATATATATCCAAATGTCCATTTATTTGACGCGTTTGATCCAGAAAAAACAGCTGCCAAAAAACGCAACGTCACTACATAAAAACGACTTTTGTAATACACCTTTAGGTATTTTTAAACGTTTATAATCGATCAAATTGTAGACGTGGCTATCTGTGTTCAATACAGGAAGCAAAACAAACCATGCTCCTTTTTACGTCTTGCACAACTCTCAATAGTGTAACGTTGTTCCAGGATGTGCTTCTTCTTCGTTGCACAAATGAATAACCTCAACCAAATTCCAAAGACTGGTGACATCCAGTGGAAGCGGTAGGAACTGAAAACAGCCAACTCAGGGAACAGTCAGAGGCCAAAAAATAATTCTGAACAGTTAGTCCTCAGGGTTTTGCCTGCTACATAAGTTCTGTTATACTCACAGACATGATTCAAACAGTTTTAGAAACCTCCGAGTGTTTTCTATCCAAATCTATGAATAATATACATATCTTATATTCTTGGCATGAGTAAATTCTGCCCCCTAGCCCCAAGAGGTTAAAACTATCTGATCTCCAAAGTCCACGTCTATAGTCTCAATCAACCACACACAACACAGAGGTGCAGTACAGCACCGGTTACATCAGCACATTAACAAACTTGACAAAAAAAAACATGACTTTCTTGGTATTTCATTACTTTAATAGAATTCTTCCAAAAAGTTCAAATAGGGTTACATTTCATTTGCATTTTGGTAATGTACTAATAATATGCATATCTTATATTCCTGGCATGAGTAGCAGGAAGTTGAAATTGGGCACGCTATTTTTCCAAAAGTGAAAATCAAATCAAATCAAATTTTATTTGTCACATACACATGGTTAGCAGATGTTAATGCGAGTGTAGCGAAATGCTTGTGCTTCTAGTTCCGACAATTCAGTAATAACAAGTAATCTAACTAACAATTCCAAAACTACTGTCTTGTACACAGTGTAAGGGGATAAAGAATATGTACATAAGGATATATGAATGAGTGATGGTACAGAGCAGCATAGGCAAGATACAGTAGATGGTATCGAGTACAGTATGTACAAATGAGATGAGTATGTAAACAAAGTGGCATAGTTTAAAGTGGCTAGTGATACATGTATTACATAAGGATACAGTCGATGATATAGAGTACAGTATATACGTATGCATATGAGATGAATAATGTAGGGTAAGTAACATTATATAAGGTAGCATTGTTTAAAGTGGCTAGTGATATATTTACATCATTTCCCATCAATTCCCATTATTAAAGTGGCTGGAGTTGAGTCAGTGTCAGTGTGTTGGCAGCAGCCACGCAGTGTTAGTGGTGGCTGTTTAACGGTCTGATGGCCTTGAGATAGAAGCTGTTTTTCAGTCTCTCGGTCCCAGCTTTGATGCACCTGTACTGACCTCGCCTTCTGGATGATAGCGGGGTGAACAGGCAGTGGCTCGGGTGGTTGATGTCCTTGATGATCTTTATGGCCTTCCTGTGACATCGGGTGGTGTAGGTGTCCTGGAGGGCAGGTAGTTTGCCCCCGGTGATGCGTTGTGCAGACCTCACTACCCTCTGGAGAGCCTTACGGTTGAGGGCGGTGCAGTTGCCATACCAGGCGGTGATACAGCCCACCAGGATGCTCTCGATTGTGCATCTGTAGAAGTTTGTGAGTGCTTTTGGTGACAAGCCAAATTTCTTCAGCCTCCTGAGGTTGAAGAGGCGCTGCTGCGCCTTCTTCACGATGCTGTCTGTGTGAGTGGACCAATTCAGTTTGTCTGTGATGTGTATGCCGAGGAACTTAAAACTTGCTACCCTCTCCACTACTGTTCCATCGATGTGGATAGGGGGGTGTTCCCTCTGCTGTTTCCTGAAGTCCACAATCATCTCCTTAGTTTTGTTGACGTTGAGTGTGAGGTTATTTTCCTGACACCACTCTCCGAGGGCCCTCACCTCCTCCCTGTAGGCCAAAAATGCTGCCCCCTATACCTTAAGAGGTAACAAAATTAAAATAATGTGACCTAGTGATTAATGGGCTTTCTTTTCACTAAGGTTTATCCATATTTTTACAAGTAAAAATATATATATTGGCAACTATCCATCAAAATGGATAGACTCAGAAAAGGAGTACATGCCACAAAGGGGTGAGTCAACATATCTACATACTTTCCTCCAACTTGGATGGCCGTCTCTACGTCTTCCAAACTGTGACTTCTACTGTGTTGCTCCATAAACCAATCTGAACCCCCCCTCTTCTATCATTCCAATAAAATGATAGCTTCAGAGAGGATATTCTATCATAGGAGTAAAATGTGTGGGTGGAAAGACAGTATTGAAGAGCCTTTGACTGCTGCATTGACGTACCTGACTGTAGCACTGATCAAAAGCATCCTTCAGTTTTTCCACTTTCTATAGGCAGTTTGGAGGAGAGAGAACAAAGGGATCCTCGGCTTCCTCCTGACAGGATCAACGGACCTTGAGGGCTAATCTTTCATACTTGAGACTTCAGAACTTTTTCAGTCCCACATATCTGCCTACATCTTACCCCTTAGACCACATCAACATCTGGAAGTTGAGGTGAGTTTTTTTAACCTTGTAAATAATGTTTCTCTGATATTCTTCCTGCCTATCATCCATTGGAAACTGATGACCTAGTCACTTTTATCAGATACAGGATACACACAGAGCTGTATCAGTGGAATATAACCTTGCTGTTCCTCCTCTGACCATCTCAAAGGGTGGCCCATTTTTTAAATTTAACTAGGCAAGTCAGTTAATAAGAACAAATTCTTATTTTCAATGATGGCCAAGGAACAGTGGGTTAACTGCCTTGTTCAGGGGCAGAACAACATACTTTTACTTTGTCAGCTCTGGGGATTTGATCTTGCAACCTTACGGTTACTAGTCCAATTCTCAAACCACTAGGCTACCTGCCACCCCCCATAAGGTCAGGGTTCTGACTGTGCACACAAAAAGCCATGGTAGCGAGTGCAACAAAAGCTCTTTCCAAGTTGTAAAGAATAAATGAATGAAGAGCGAAGTTCCCGTCAGCCTGAAATGGGTATGTGTGATTGAGAACCATGGAGTTAATGATGAAAGCAGGCTTCAAAGTGATGTTAGAATCCATTATACCCTGACTTCCTTTTCTTCAACTGTCATTTCCACTTGAACCTGTGAGTATGAAATGGGGAAATTGAGATGAAAAAAAGGAATATTGACTTGACAGCACTTATGCATTGCCTGCATTGTATAAAATATGGAGATTTGGAACCCTGTCTTTTCGAAATAAGTGCAGAAAGGCTCCTTCACTAATATGGGCATACACATGCGCGCGCATACACAGGCTTTGCATCTACAGAGACTTTACTACCATTTTCACTTTCACCTGTAGGATCTGCCTTTCCATCTTGTAGAAGTATTTCATGTTACCTCTGTGTCCAGGCGAAGACATTGGAATGCATGGTTTTAGCTTACATTAATTCAAGAGATGGTCCCGTGTGGCTCAGTTGGTAGAGCATGATGCTTGCAACGCCAAGGTTGTGGGTGTAATTCTCATGGGGGACCAGTATGGAGAAAATGTATGCACGCACTACTGTAAGTCACTTGGGATAGGAGTGTCTGCTAAATTATGTAAATGTTAATTTCCCCAGGTTGCATAAAGTTCTAGGAAAGCAGCATTGGTCTTAGTATTGCAGCTTCTACTTGATTTGTTTGCATAACACTTGTTTATCAGTGACCAATTGCCCATTCTGCTGTTGTCTTCCTGTTACTTTGGGATTATGATGAACCTTTGTTGATGAACTTGTTCCGGTAAACTCAACTTCAACAATTGAAATTATTTACACTTCCAAGTGAAACATTTCTTCATTTTATGTACATCTGCCTTAAATGATGTTGATGTTTCCTGCAACATGGCATGGTATTCTATATCCCTGTGGGGGCTTTCTGCATAACTAATTAACAGCATTAGCATCTGGATGCACAGTTTGGCAGCTTTGATGTAGCAGGTGTGTCATTCATTACACCTTGGGCGGATGTCCCCACATATAAACCTAAGTTTGTATGTGGGGCTAGAACAAAAAAACACAACAATACATTTGGTTTTCACGGGCATGGTTTTCACAACTTAGCATAATCATAATCAATTTCATTACAGCAGAGAGTTGTGTTAATTAAAACTTCTAATGGCTGCAGGGGCACTATTGAGTAGCTTGGATGAAAGATGCCCAGAGTAAACGGCCTGCTCCTCAGTCTCATTTGTGAATATATGCATGTTATTATTAGTATTGGATAGAAAACACTCTGAAGTTTCTGAAACTGTTTGAAGGATGTCTGTGAGTATAACAGAACTCATATGGCAGGCATAAACCTGAGAAGGAATCCAAACAGGAAGTAAGAAATCTGAGGTTGGTATATTTTAAAACCATTCCCTTTTGAAATCCCTGTTAGATATGAATGAAGATTCACTTCCTAAGGCCTCCACTAGATGTCAACCGTCTATAGAAATTTGAATGAGGCTTCTACTGTGATGTGGGGCTGAATGAGAACAGAATGCATCAGACTACTGGCAGAGAGCCAGTTCCAGGTCACGCGCAAAGCACATGATATCTTCCTGCGTTCTGTTCCTCCTCTAGACACAAAGGAATTCTCTGGTTGGAACTTTATTGAATATGTATGTTAAAAACATCCTAATTATTGATTCTGTAGTTAGTTTTTGTCCGAAGAAACGGTCGACCAGCTCCAGCGTTTGGATAGGTGTACCAAACGCGCTAACAAAAGTAACTAATTGGACATAAATAACAGACATGATCGAACAAATCAAGCATTTATTGTGGACCTGGGATTCCTGGGAGACTTTCTGATGAAGATCATCAAAGGTAAGGGAATATTTAGCATGTAATTTATGGTTTATGTTGACTACAACATGGCGGCTAATTTGACTATTGTTCTGAGCGCCGTCTCAGAATATTGCATGGTTTTCTTTTTCTGTAAAGTTTTTTTGAAGTCTGACACAGCGTTTGCATTAAGGAGAAGTATATATTATAATTCCTTGTGTATAACTTGTATTATCATCTACATTTCTGATGAGTATTTCTGTTGAATCGATGTGGCTATGCAAAATCACTGGATGTTTTTGGAACTAGTGAATGTAACGCGCCAATGTAAACTCAGATTTTTTTATAAAAATATGAACTTTATCAAACAAAACATACATGTATTGTGTAACATGAAGGCCTATGAGTGTCATCTGATGAAGATCATCAAAGGTTAGTGATACATTTTTTTTCTATTTGTGCTTTCTTCTCTCTCTCTTTGGCTGGAAAAATGGCTGTGTTATTCTGTGAGTTGTTGGTGACCTAACATAATCGTTTGTGGTGCTTTCGCCGTAAATCCTATTTGAAATCAGACACTGGTGGGATTAACAACAAGACTACCTTTAAAATTATATAAGATACATGTATGTTTGAGGAATTTTAATTATGAGATTTCTGATGTTTTGAATTTGGCGCCCTGCACTTTCACTGGCTGTTGTCATATCGATCCCGTTAACGGGATTGCAGCCATAAGAAGTTTTTAAACAAATCAAATAAAAAGTGTTAAACAAATCTAAATTTATTTTATATTTGAGATTCAAAGTAGCCACCCTTTGCCTTGATGACAGCTTTGCACACACTTGGCATTATCTCAACCAGCTTCATGAGGTAGTCTACTGGAATGCATTTCAATTAACAGGTGTTCCTTGTTAAAAGTAAATTTATATAATTTCTTTCCTTCTTAAGGTGTTGGAGCCAATCACTTGTGTTGTGACATGGTATGGGTGGTAGATAGAAGATAGCCCTATTTGGTATTTTCAAGAACATTGAACATTTCTTCAAGTATAGTCGCAAAAACATCAAGAGCTATGATGAAACTGGCTCTCATGAGGACTGCCACAAGAATGGAAGAGTTACCTCTGCTGCAGAGGATAAGTTAATTATAGTTAATTGCACCTCAGATTGCAGCTCAAATAAATGCTTCATATGGTTCAAGTAACAGACACATCTCAACATCAACTGTTCAGAGGAGACTGCGTGAATCAGGCTTTCATGGTCGAATTGCTGCAAAGAAACCACTACTAAAGGACACCAATAATAAGAAGAGACTTGCTTGGGCCAAGAAACACGAGCAATGAACGTTAGACTGGTGGAAATCTGTCCTTTGGTCTGATGAGTCCAAATTAGAGATGTTTGATTTCAACCACAGTGTCTTTGTGAGAATCAAATTAGGTGAACGGATGATCTCCGCATGTGTGGTTCCCACAGTGAAGCATGGAGGAGGAGGTGTGATGGTGTGGGGCTGCTTTGCTGGTGACACTGTCTGTGATTATTTAGAATTCAATGCACACTTAACCAGCATGGCTACCACAGCATTCTGCAGTGATATTCCATCCCATCTGGGTTTGCATTTAGTGGGACTATCATTTGTTTTTCAACAGGACAATGACTGAAAACACACCTCCAGTCTGTGTAAGGGCTATTTGACCAAGAAGGAGAGTGATGGTGCTAAATCAGATGACCTGGCCTCCACAATCACCCATCCTCAACCCAATTGAGATTGTTTGGGATGAGTTGGATCGCAGAGTGAAAGAAAAGCAACCAACAAGTGCTCAGCATATGTGGGAACTTCTTCAAGACTGTTGGAAAAGCATTCCTCATGAATCTGGTTGAGTAAATGACAAGAGTGTGCAAAGCTGTCATCAAGGCAAAGGGTGGCTGCTTTGAAGAATCTAAAATCTAAAATATATTTAGATTTTTTTAAAACACTTTTTTGGTTACTACATAACTCCATATGTGTTATTTCATAGTTTTAATGTCTTTACTATTATTCTACAATGTAGAAAATAGTTTAAATAAAGAAAAACCCTTGAATGAGTAGTTGTGTCCAAACTTTTGACCGGTACTGTATCAATGAAAGAGGTAAAGTATTTTATCCTGGCTATAATTCATGTTGACAAGTCAAATATAGTTTCTCAGATTCAATTTGAGTTCAGGCTATAGGGGAAATGGTATTTTTTTTTAAATATGTGTTGAGTAGCACCTCAATTGGAGCTTGGGCCACGAACACCATATAATTTGAACACCTTTTTTACATCTGAATACACAACTGCTGCAAAAAAGGATGTTAAACCAAAGGACGTTGCATTGCTGTTGGTTTTTAAGGTAAGGTTAGGCTACATCTGAGCACAACAAAATCATTTATTTCCCCTCTGTAACTGACACGAAAGAAGTCCTCGAGCGGCGGTCAGAAGTGATTGTCCTCTAAACCAGAGATCATTACTGCAGAGAGGCTATTTGACTGAGACCAAATATCCATGACCACAATCATATATGGAGCATTTATTTTATAAACAATTTATGAGAAAAAGCTTTCAGAAGAAAGACACTATTACCTCCACATAGAATATTGTGACCGAGATTGGAGAGTAAATGTTCTCCTTAAGAATAAATGAAGGGTTTAGTCATGAAAGAACATGCAGCTCTTTTCGTGTCAATACGGTATTCACTAGCTATAAATCACTGCTTAAACATGTGACTTTTTGATGTAGCACAAGTCCATTTTCAATAGTTAACCATGGAGAAAAATAAAAAGATGTCATAAAACACAGCCAGATTTGTCTTTTCATCCTCTTTCACCTAAAAAGCAGGCGATGAAAAATTAAGAGAAGTAAGAGATAAAGAATAATAAGGACAAACCGGTTTATGCAGGGTGTTCTGTTCATGATGTGTTAAATGAAAAGCTGAGTGTATTAAGCAGATCAAAACAGCTGGTGGCCTACCACAGGGCAAGGACAAAATGCCTCTGCCAGTGTGGCGTTATATTACTGTATATAAAAACACATCCGCCGTAGCAAAGTAAAATGATTATTACTACTCTCACACTTGGAATGGGAACTTCGAGGATAAATATTGTAATGTGTGGAGTAAGCACTACATTATACAGGTAATGTATTTTGGCTCCCTGGTATTCTAGGTGAAATCAAATCAAATCAACTTTGCTAGTATTAAGTATTTGCTAGTATTAATTAGTCACATGCGCTGAATACAACAGGTGTAGTGACCTTACTTTAAGGATACTTTAAGTCCCGGAATTGGCCCCATCCTGACCTTTGACTTACCGTATGACCAATCACACTAATGTATTCAATGAGCGATGGATGCCTGAGACACCGAGGTATCTCTCCCCCTTATAATTTGGGATCAAATATGCTCTGAAAGCAAACATGTTGACATGAGTACCCTGATATCGGAGAATTTGTGCCATTCTGAAAACATTTTTAGTTTAGGACCTTACAGTGAAATGCTTACTTACAAGCCCCTTTCCAGCAATGCAGTTTAAAAAGAATATGGATAAGAATAAGAGATAAAAGTAACAAGTAATTAAATAGCAGCAGTAAAATAACAATAGCGAGACTGTATATAGGGGGGTACTGATACAGAGTCAATGTGTGGGGGGCACCGGTTAGTTGAGGTAATATGTATATGCAGGTAGAGTTATTAAAGTGACTATGCATTATCACAGCAGAGAGTAACAGTGGTGTAAAGAGGGGGGGGGGGGGGCGTAATGCAAATAGTATGGGTAGCCACTTGACTAGATGTTCAGGAGTCTTATGGCTTGGGGGTACAAGTTGTTTAGAAGCCACTTGGACCTAGACTTGGCGCTCCAGTACTGCTTGCCGTGCAGTAGCAGAGAGAACATTCTATGACTAGGGTGGCTGGAGTCTTTGACATTTTTAGGGCCTTCCTCTGACACTGCCTGGTATAGAGGTCCTGGATGGCAGGAAGATTGGCCCCAGTGATGTACTGGGCCGTACACACTACCTTGCGGTTGGAGGCCGAGCAGTTGCCATACCCGGCAGTGATGCAACCAGTCAGGATGCTCTCTGGTGCAGCTGTAGAACCTTTTGAGGATCTGAGGACCCATGCCAAATCTTTTCAGTCTCCAGAGGGGGAATAGGTTTTGTCGTGCCCTTTTCATGACTGTCTTGGTGTGCTTGGACCATGTTAGTGTGTTGGTGATGTGGGCACCAAGGAACTTGAAGTTCTCAACCTGCTCCACTGCAGCCCCTTTGATGAGAATGGGTGTGTGCTCGCTCCTCTTTTTCCTGTAGTACATGATCATCTCCTTTATCTTGATCACGTTGAGGGAGAGGTTGTTGTCCTGGCACCACACAGGTCTCTGACCTCCTCCCTATAGGCTGTCTCGTCGTTGTCGGTGATCAGGCCTACCACTGTTGTGTCATCGGCAAACTTAATGAAGGTGTTGGAGTTGTGCCTGCCCTTGCAGTCATGAGTGAACAGGGAGTACAGGAGTGGACTGAGCATGCACCCCTGAGGGGCCCTTGTGTTGAGGATCAGCGTGGCAGATGTGTTGTTACCTACCCTTACCACCTGGGGCTGCCCATCAGGAAGTCCAGGATCCAGTTGCAGAGGGAGGTGTTTAGTCCCAGGGTCCTTACTTTATTGATGAGTTTTGAGGGCTCTATGGTGTTGAATGCTGAGCTGCAGTCAATGAATAGCATTCTCATATAGGGGTTCCTTTTTTCCAGGTGGGAAAGGGCAGTGTGGAGTGCAATAGAGATTGCATCATCTGTGGATCTGTTGGGCCGGTATGAAAATTGGAGTGGGTCCATGGTTTCTGGGATGATGGTGTTGATGTGAGCTATGACCAGTCTTTCAAAGCATTTCATGGCTACAGATGTGAGTGCTACGGGTCAGTAGTCATTTAGGCAGGTTCCCTTAGTGTTCTTTGGCAGAGGCACTATGATGGTCTGCTTAAAACATGTTGGTATTACAGACTCGGACAGGGAGAGGTTGAAAATGTCAGTGAAGACACTTGCCAGTTGGCCAGCGCATGCTCGCAGTACACATCCTGGTAATCCGTCTGGCCCTCCAGGCTTGTGAATGTTGACCTGTTTAAAGGTCTTACTCACATCGTCTGCGGAGAGCGTGATCACACAGTCTTCCGGAACAGCTGGTGCTCTTATACATGTTTCAGTCTTATTTGCCTTGAAGCAAACATTGAAGTAGTTTAGCTCGTCTGGTAAGCTCGTGTCACTGGGTAGCTCTCGGCTGTGCTTCACTTTATAGTCTGTAATGGTTTGCCAGCCCTGCCACATCCGACAAGCGTCAGAGACTGTGTATTACAATTCAACCTTTGTCCTGTATTGACGCTTTGCCAGTTTATTGTTCGTCGGAGGACAGAGTGGGATTTCTTGTAAGCTTCCCGATTAGAGTCCCGCTCCTTGGAAGTGGCAGCTCTAGCCTTTGGCTTAGTGCAGATGCTGCCTGTAATCCATGGCTTCTGGTTGGGGTATGTACGTACGGTCACTGTGGGGCTGACGTCATCGATGCACTTATTGATGAAGCCAATGACTGATGTGGTGTACTCCTCAATGCCATCGGAGGAATCCCGGAACATATTCCAGTCTGTGCTAGCAAAACAGCCCTGTAGCTTAGCATCTGCTTCATCTGACCACTTTTTTATTGATCTAGTCACTGGTGCTTCCTGCTTTAATGTTTGCTTGTAAGCAGGGATCAAGAGGATATAAATATGATCAGATTTGCCAAATGGAGGGCAAGGGAGAGCTTTGTATGCATCTCTATGTGTGGAATATAGGTGGCCCAGAGTTCTTTTTCCTCTGGTTGCACATTTAACATGCAGATAGAAATTTGGTAAAATGGATTTAAGTTTCCCTGCATTAAAGTCTAGGAGCGCCGCCTCTGGGTGAGCGTTTTCTTGTTTGCTTATGGCGGAATACAGCTTATTCAATGCTGTCTTAGTGCCAGCCTCTGACTGTGGTGGTATGTAAACAGCTACGAAGAATACAGATGAAAACTCTCTCGGTAGGTAGTGTGGTATACAGCTTATCATGAGATACTCTACCTCAGGCGAGCAATAACTCAAGACTTCCTTAGATATCATGCACCAGCTGTTATTTACAGAAATACATAGTCCGCCGCCCCTGGTCTTACCAGACACCGCTATTCTATCCTGCCGGTACATCGTAAAACCAGACAGATGTATGTTGATATTTTCGTCTCAGCCACAACTCTGTGAAACATAAAATGTTACAGTTTTTAATATCCCGTTGGTCGTTTAATCTTCCGCGTATCTTGTCGATTTTATTCTCCAAGGATTGCATGTTTGCTAGCAGAATGGAGGGACGTGGGGGTTTATTCGATCGCCTACGAATTCTCAGAAGGCAACCCGCCCTTCGCCCCCTCTTTCTCCACCTCCTCTTCACGCAGATCACAGGGATTGGAGCCTATTCCAGAGGAAGCAGTATATCCTTCGCATCAGTCTCGTCTGAGTCGTGAAAGGAAAAAAAGGATTCTGATAATCCGTGGTGAGTAATCGCAGTCCTGATGTCTAGAAGGTCATAAGAGACGGTAGCGGCAACATTATGTACAAATCAAGTTTACAAAAAAAAGTTACACCAACGCAAATAAACAAACAAAAACACAATCGACTGGGGGCATGTAAAACGTCTGTCTTCTTCTCTGGCACCATCTTATTTTAGTTAGAATGTCTTGACTGCTTCTTTGTCCCCAAAGTGGCCTCATCCCTTCAAATCCTGTTCCTCATCCTTGTTGATGTGAAATGACTGGATTGGTGACAGAAAATGGCAAAAGATTAAGGACAAGCTAGTAGGACATAATGTAGTTAGTTACATGGTCATGTGATTGGGTGCTTGATATTTTGTGTACTGAGACCACAAGAGGGCACTGTGTGACTTGAATCTCTCCCTCCCACCATACTACAATCTTCACCTGGGTGATGAAAATCAAATGGATCAATGGATACACTATCAGAAGAGAACCCATTTCTTCTATTTCTGTGAATCTATCCTCTTACCTCCACACATTCGTCTTTGTCCTGCCTTAAATAACTGTAAATATAAGAAAATATGCAGAGAGAAAGAGAGAGCGAGATAACAATCCCCACAGTAAAATGACGATCACCATGATCAGATCAATGTTTGCCCAAGTAACCTAAGAACAGAATTGTAATTTGGAGGCACTTAAAGTGGAACTGACAGCATTGTATCTACTTTGCAGAAATGAAACAAACAGACAATCATAATATCAGTAAAAAATGTCAAATTCCCAGTTGATGCTACAAAACTAACTTTACAAGAGGTTTTAAGAATAGATTATTTGACTCAACACTCCATGATGTAAACTAAAGCATTGTTGGCCGAATAGATGGATGCAGTTCAATGCATGATTTATATAATTCCCCAATACATTTCTTGGGAGTCCCAAAAATATTGCTATCAGGTTGTAAATCACAGCTGGCCTGGTACATAGTTTGCTGCCTCCATTCGGGATGCATTGTTTCAGTTTCAGTATTTTGGACAAAAATGTAAAGTATTCAGACCCCTTCACTTTTTCCACATTTTGTTACATTACAGCCTTATTCTAAAATGGGTAAAATTATATTTTTTTCTCATCGACCTACACACAATACAAAAACAGGTTTTTAGACATTTTGCAAATGTATAATTCTTATTTTTTTAAATACCTTATTTACATAAGTATTCAGACCCTTTGCTATAAGACTTAAAATTGAGCTCAGGTGTATCCTCTTTCCATTGATCATCCTTGAGGTATTTCTACAACTTGATTGGAGTCCACCTGTGGTTAATACCATTGATTGGACATGATTTGGAAAGGCACACACCTGTCTATATAAAGGTCAAACAGTTGACAGTAATGTCATAGCAAAAACCAAGCTTTGAGGTTGAAGGAATTGTCTGTTGAGCTCCGAGCAGGATTGTGGCAAGGCACAGATCTGCGGAATGGTACCAGAACACTGAAGGTCCCCAAGAACATAGTGGCGTCTATCATTCTTAAATGGAAGAAGTTTGGAACCTCCAAGACACTTCCTAGAGCTGGCGGCCCGGCCAAACGGAGCAATCAGGGGAGAAAAGCTTTGATCAGGGAGGTGACCAAGAACCCGATGGTCACTCTGACAGAGCCCCAGTTCCATTGTGGAGATGGGAGAACCTTCCAGAAGGACAACCATCTCTGCAGCACTCCACCAATCAGGCCTTTATGGTAGAGTGGACAGACGGAAGCCACTCCTCAGTAAAAGGCACATGACAGCCCACTTGGAGTTTGTCAAATGGTACTTAAAGGACTCTCAGACCATGAGAAACAAGATTCTCTGGTCTGATGAAACCAAGATTGAACTCTTTGGCCTGAATGCCAAGCGTCACGTCTGGAGGAATCCTGGCGCCATCCCTATGGTGAAGAATGGTGGTGGCAGCATCATGCTGTGGGGATGTTTTTCAGCGGCAGGGACTGGGAGACTAGTTGGGATCGAGGAAAAGATGAACAGAGCAAAGTACAGAGAAATCCTTGGTGAAAACCTGCTCCAGACCTCAGACTAGGGCGAAGGTTCACCTTCCAACAGGACAACGACCCTTAGCACACAGCCAAGATAATGCAGGAGTTGCTTGGGGACAAGTGTGTGAATGTCCTTGAGTGTCCCAGCAAGAGCCCAGACTTGAACACAATCGGACATCTCTGGAGAGATCTGAAAATAGCTGCACAGCGGTGCTCCCCATCCAACCTGACAGAGCTTAAGAGGACATGTAGAGAAGAATGGGAGAAACTACCCAAATATAGGTGTACCAAACTTGTAGCGTCATACCCAAGAAAATTGAGGCTGTAATTGCTGCCACATTTGCAAACATTTCTTATAACCTGTTTTTGCTTTGTCATTGTGGGGTATTGTGTGTAGATTGATGATAAAAAAATGTAATCCATTTTAGATAATGCCGTAACGTAACAAAATGTGGAAAATGTAAAGGGGTCTGATTATTTTTCAAATGCACTGTAACTGAGTCTGGGAATGGGCAAGGATCACAAGTAAGTCATAATGTGGCTAATAGGCTAGTGTATTTATTTATGTAGCAAGCTAAAAACATAGAGCCTAATGTTAGGTAGCTAGCTAGCTGCTAGGAGGATGTCATGTCACTGGAGGAGTGGCTGACTTTTTCCTCTCATATTGTTTTTCGGTGGCTATACATGCAGGTGTCATTTGATTAGCTAGCAAGAACTTGAACAACTTATCCAGTTAGCATATCTCTTGCATTCGCAAATTCACTCTGGCTATCTACTCTGATTTCAAAGCACTCTTGTCTGAGAGTGCCAGAGCGCAGAATAAATAATGGATTTATGAACTTAACACCTGCTAAATATGACCGATGTCAGTAACATTAGGCAAAAAAGTAATAGCTAGTCACGAGCGCTCTAGATAACATGTAAACAGCCAAGCTAACCAGCTCTGCTAGGGCGAGTAAAATGCTCAGAGTGAGGTGTTCTCTCATTTGTGTCTGGAAGTAGCTAACTGTTGCCAGTTAGCTTAGGTACTTGGTTGAAGGCAAGCTGCAGAAGGCTGAGTAGGCTACAATACCCCATTGTTTATCAGTGCAATTTTGAAGGCCAACTAGCTGAAACAGTTTGAGAGGGTTTATCTAATGTTCCTTCATTAGATTTTAGCTCATCCTGCTCTGGCTAGCATTAGTTGTTGATCTTGCTGTTGTCGATGTGCATAACTGAGGGAGAGAGAGCCTACCTTCCTACCTTTTCATGGTTGTTTGATCAATAGTTTGATCAATAGTTCCAAAATGTAAGAGGACTCCCGTGGTATTGACATATTTGCAGAAATCCATTCAGGTGTATTTTGTGGCTTTTGGCGAATGCATTCTAATGATCTAAAGTTGCACTGTTGCAACTTCCTGTAAACACACAGTCCAGTTCAAAGTGAATGACCGGGCAGGCTTGTGTGGCAAATGGCTTGTTTGCAGAAGGGCCTACTGTAGCTATGATTGGCTATGGTGCACCGGTCTGCGTAGACTCCAGATGTCCAAATGCACGGCTGCTTTCCCACTCTGTATTGCTATAGAATTTTCACAAATGCCTAATTCCCAAAATGTGAAAATGACCGTATGTAAGTGCTCTCTTGGCAGATTTTTTTTTTTTTGAAATGCCATATTCTTTCTGGGGGTGTATATGAACAGATTTGAATAAGATTTCATGTTGCTAAAATGTTGTCAGTTCCACTTTAACTCTGTGTATAAATCATATTCTTATTACTCCAGAGCACTATCCTTTGATCGTGTCTTAGTTCATGCTCTACTTCCATGTCCCCCACTTTCAGCTTGTGTTGTACTCTAACTTCTGATGCATGTGGGAAGATTACGGAGAGCTTTTCCACCTATTGTACTGCATAATGGATAATTCACACACACAAGTGCGTTGCTCGCTATTTTAACACCCTTGTTCTGGCTCTCTCTCCGTTATAGCTTTACTTTGATCCTCCAACATCAGTACTTTTATTTTGTTTGTGTATTTTTTTAAATTATTATTTACTATGTGGTTTTCATGCAGCTGGGCTATCCGCCAGGACTCATACCTTTCTTTTCTCCCCGTCTTACTCTGCCATCCCAGAGGCATAATGTACATTATTCTGGCATAGGCAGTATGCAAGTACTTCAATGGGTTTCAGGGGACTTTGTGGAGGTTGTTCAGAGTAATGCTTTGGAGTGCTTTTTCATAGCACCCATTGTGTATTTTTCACACCACACCTAATAAGATAATGTTCAGGTTAATTTATAATTGTATCATCAAAAGTTAGCCCTTTTGTAAATGCTGCAATACAGACACTAGAGCAGATATATACAAAAAAGAAAGGTGTGTGTGTACATATGTTTATGTGTTTGTATCACTGATAAGACTGATGCTCTGATGACGGTCTTTGAATTCTAAAGCTGCTTCCATTAATTAGAATGCTTACCATCTCCATAATTACCCTGCTCTTGCTAAACAAGCAGCTAAAAGGAATAGCAGTTGCTCAGGATAGTGGATAATTGAAAAAAAAACATAAATTTTTCACAATTTCTCATCCTATTTTTCTGCATCCGTTCTATCTATATGACCTTTGCTAGAGAGCCAAGGACAAGGTTACTCAGAGATACAGAGATGGTCTCAGAGGAAATGATAGGAGTCTTTAAAGGGCACATAGATTCACCCCTATAGTACAGCAGTTGAGCATTCATGTTTTCCACAAAGGTCAAGAAATCCCCAGCCTTTAGAGATTGAGTCATAACCCACTGGGCACAAACTGGTTGGATCAACGTCGTTTCAATGTAATTTCAATATAATGTGACATTGAATCTGTTTCAAACACATTTGTAGTTGAAAAAGTAATCAACCACTACTGTTTTCATATCATTTCAACAGCGTTGCAAACATTAAAATTAGGGTAAAACTTAAATAAAATGACTTAACCTGACTAACAGGTTAACATCAATCTAATTTCAACATAATCATCAACACTCTGTATATGTTAAAATTGCTTTGAAAAATCCATTTAGAATGGTAAAAAATCTCACGTGGAAAATGCATCAGCTTGCATACTCATTTGCGTAGCTCCTCTGCCTTAACATTGAATAGTTGAAAGTAACTCCTCTAACTTGTTTAACCCAAGCTATGTGAAAGTACATTTGAAGTGAGGTTGAGTTGATGTGGGCTACATTCAATGTAGTACATTGACATCTGATTTGCCCAAAGGACACCATCATTTCAACTTGTGGCTATGGTATACTATCATTCATTCATGATTGATTTTCAGAAGTTGAGAAGTAGTTACCATTAGTCCTATAAATAAACTTTTACCTTTGGATATGGTCTTTTATAAATATGATATTCATAATATATATGGATAAGACAATAACCAAATGTAAATGTGATGTTTTGTGATTTACATTGCATGAAGTGTTGCCACTAGTGAAAAAGGTGTCTTGTCGACATGTTCATGACGTCGTCTGACAGCTGCACCCGATTGACTTGATTGCCTTATTAGTATGAGTAGCCTATAATAATTAACACAGAACACAACCAATTTCAAGCTAATCAAGCCGTGTGGAGAAGAAGACAATCGCTGACTAGGTAAGACACAATCATTTTGTCACCTATAATTGCAAATGGGACTTGGTTTGGTTGTTTGGACTACTGCAATTTAGCTATGGCTTATCATAAACACTGGCGCAAATTCCATGCGCATGTTTTAGCTCAGGCAGAGTCTAGAAATAATGTAACATCTGATATTTCTACTGAAACTAGTGTTGATAGTAATTTGAGGTACACCTTCTCCCATGTTAAAACAAGTGATCGTACTGAAAGATTGTTTGATACTGATGAGATTGAGAGGTCGTCTGATAGTGTACTGCGTGTGAAGCAGGATCTTCTCAAACTGCAAGAAAGGGTGGTATGTGTAAAGCTGGCATCTTGGGCTAATGAAAACAACCTCCCCAGGGGTGCAGTAAGTGGTTTATTGGTAATTCTTAGAGAAGACGGGCTTACTGTTTCAAAAGATGCATGCACACTTATGCATACACCCAGAGAGTACACTATTGAGAAATGTGAGGGTAATTATACATATTTTTGGTGTTGAGCAGGGTATGGTGAATGAAGACTGGTTGAGCAACCAGATTTCATCAACGATTTGAAAATCAATGTTGGTGTTCCTCTTTTCAAATCATCCATCTGCCAACTTTGGCCTATTTTATGCAGTTTTAATGAGTTCCATTTGTTGCCTTATTCTCGAGAGGCTAATCCAGTACCTGTGAATGATGTCCTGAGTTGAAAATGCTCATGGTGCTCTCCCTCAACGTGATCAAGACAAAGGAGCTGATCGTGGACTAAAGGAAAAGGATGGCCTTGCATGCCCCGTTCTCCTTGACAGGACTATAGTGGAGCCGGTTGAGAGCTTCAAGTTCCTTTGTCTCCACATCACCAACACACTATCATGGTCCAAACACACCAAGACAGTTGTGAAGAGGGCATGACAATGCCTATTCCCCCTCAGTAGACTGAAAAGATTTCAGTGGGGTCCTCAGATCCTCAATTTTACAGCTGCACCATCGAGAGCATGGTTGCATTGTTGCCTGGTATGGCAACTGTTCGGGCTCCGACCGCAAGGCACTCCAGAGGGTAGTGCGAACAGCCCAGTACATCACTGGGGCCAAGTTCCCTGCCATCCAGGACCTCTATACCAGGCAGTGTCAGAGGAAGGCCCTAAAAATTGTCAAAGACTCCAGCCACCCTAGTCATACTGTTCTTTCTGCTACTGCACGGCAAGCAGTACCGGAGCACCAAGTCTAGGTCGTCCAAGAGGCTTCTAAACAGCCTCTACCCCCAAGCCATAAGACTCCTGAACATCTAAACAAATGGCTAGCCAGACTATTTGCATTACCCCCCCCCCCCCTTACACCGCTGCTACTCTCTGTTATCGATGCATAGTCATTTTAATAACTCTACCCACAAGTACATATTACCTCAACTAACCGGTGCCCCCTGTATCTGTACCCCCCCCCCCCCCCCCCCCTGTATATAGTCTCGCTATTGTTATTTTACTGCTGCTCTTTATTTACTTGTTACTTTTATTTCTTATTCTGATCCACTTTTTTTTAACTGCATTGTTGGTTAGGGGCTCGTAAGTAAGCATTTCACTGTAAGGTTGAGGTTGTATTCAGCTCATGTGACCAATACAATTTGATTTGAAGCTCCTCAAAAACAGTGGCCTTCATCATTCTTAAATGGAAGAAGTTTGGAACCACCAAGACTCTTCCTAGAGCTGGCCGCCCAGCCAAACTGAACAATCAGGGGAGAAGGGCCAAGGGAGGTGACCAAGAACCAAATGGTCACTCTGACTGAGCACCAGCATTCCTCTGTGGAGATGGGAGAAACTTCCAGAAGGACAACCATCTCTGCAGCACTCAACCAATCAGTCATTTATGGTATAGTGGTCAGACGTAAGCCACTCTCCAATAAAAGGCACATGACAGCCCTCTTGGAGTTTGCCAAAAGGTACCTAAAGAACTCTAACCATGAGAAACAAGATTAACTGGTCTGGTGAAACCAAGATTGAACTCTTTGGCCTGAATGTCAAGCATCATGTCTGGAGGAAACCTGGCACCATCCTTACGGCGGTGGCTCTATCATGCTGTTGGGATTTTTTTTCAGGGACTGGGAGACAAGTCAGGATTGAGGGTAAGATGACGGTACAAAGTACAGAGATCCTTGATGAAAACCTGCTCAGGACCTCAGACTAGGGCAAAGGGTCACCTTCCAACAGGACAACGACCCTAAGCACACAGCCAAAACGACACAGGAGGGACTTCGGGACAAGTCTCTGAATGTCCTTGTGTGGTTCAGCCAGAGCCTGGACTTGAAACCAATCGAACATCTCTGGAAAGACCTGAAAATAGCTGTGCAGCGGCGCTCCCATCTTGCCTGACAGAGCCTGGGAGGATCTGCAGAGAAGAATGGGAGAAACTCCCCAAATACAAGTGTGCCAAGCTTGTAGTGTCATACCCAAGAAGACTTGTGGCTGTATTCGATGCCAAAGGTGCTTCAACAAAGTACACACAGAAAATTAGGGGTTCAACAGAGTTCTTCGAAGAACCTTAGGGTTCTTGGCTCTGAGACTTTTCCCCAAAAGGTTCTTCCAGGAACCCCATAGGAGGTGGGGTTCATCGAAGAACCTCCTTAGTTGGTGGGGGTTCTTGCAGGAACCCAACTGCCCAACTGAAACATTTGGATTTTAACTTGAAAGGACAGCAGGTGCAGGCGCTTAAATTGAGGAGATCTTTACCTTTTTCAGTTAAGGTAAGGTCTGGGAGACCCATGACGCGGCAGGGATGTCCTTGTGATCTAAATTGATATTGTTTTGTAATGATATCATCTAGCTTTTCATATTTTTGCAAATCATTCTAAAACAGAAAATTAATACAATTCAATGGATATCAATCAACAAAGAGGTAAGAATATGTACTATATGTTGAAGGCTAGCTGTATTGGGTGCAGATGGCTGAACTGCTCAATTTTGTGTCTGTCTGCAGGTAAGCAGACAAGGATACATACAAGGACATCGCTGCCGGCCAAACCCTCCCCTAACCGGGACAACGCTGTGCTAATTGTGTGCCGCGTCATGGGTCTCCCAGTTGCGGCCGGCTGTGACGGAGCAGCACAGTGATGCAGTGCCTTAAACCACTGCACCACTTGGGATGCCCCTTCCTTACCTTATCAATTAAAATCCCATAGGCCTCTACATTATGGACAAGGTATTATCAAAACAGTGTTTTTCATTCACATTTACCACAAGAACCAATGTATGAATACAGTCGAGTGCATGTTTTGTTAGGATTCAGAACTTCACCCTCCCTACACCTCTGAATATAAGAGGAATGTTCAATCACCATGCACTGCAAAATCATTCTTGCTATTGATAGAGAGAACATCAACACGCCAAAGGATATGCCCATTGGACATGGGGCTCTGCTGGCAGTTTACCTCATATTTTGATTTGTTTATTCTGCTTTGCCACTAAAATCATAATAAACACTGACAACCAAAATATTGTGTTATTGTTATTTGTATTAATCATAATAATAGGGGGATAGCTAAAAATGTACCCCAAAAGGTTCTTCGAGCATCCATTAAAAAGGTTTCTTCTAGTAACTTATAGGGGTTCCCCCACAGTATAAATTAGAAGATTTTACCTTTTTATTTTTAGTAAAGGGTCTGAATACTTGTATAAATGTAAATTATCATATGTATTTGTGACCCGATTAAGGAAACTAGGCGTAAGTCACAACTTCACAGGAGAGCCATTTTGAACGTGAGATTTAAAAAAAAATAATTTTAGAACAATGTTTTTTTTGGGGCAGAAATGCCTTCTCGTACATGTGAACTTTCAGGTGCCTTTTAAGAAACATATGCCATCTAAATACGAATACAATTATTACATTACGAGCCTTGTTGGTTAATCCACAGAAAAAGCCAGTAACCTTCCCACTAGCCATGATTGGCTGAGATATTTGATGGGGTGGACATACCAAGAGATGAGTTTGGATTGGTCTGCCATATAGAGGCTTCTGTCTATTTGAGCTTGTCAGTCTGTGTTGGCAATCCTCTCGAACGCGGCTTAATTTTTTTTTTTAGCATAGTAGAGCTGTATAAGTATTGCACTCCACTTTCTGAAGGATCAAGTTTTGAAATCAGTGGAATTAGAATATGATTGCTAAATAGATGGAGAAAACACCTGTTTCCAGATTACATCTTCAAACTAAGGGCAACCGTGGTATGGCATTCCTGATAGAGAGACGGGTCCATCATGCATGATAGTCTAGCGTTGGCTAGCTACATTTTCAGATATTACACATATCTAATTTTGACAGTGGTTTCATTTCAAGCTAAAGTGTAATGTTAGCTAGCTAACGTTATCAGGCTGGCTCCCAAGCTGATATTATTTGTATCCCAGAGCCATTTGCTTTTCTTGTTAGAGCCTAATGTTAGCCAGCTAACATTGAACCTGGTTGTTTATCTCCCAGCACTGTGGCACTGTTCATTGTTGTTTAACTAGCTTACGTTAGCTGGCTGGCTCGTTAGCTAACATTATGTGATGTGTGTACAACACCCATTGAATATGGTCGGTGTCAGTAAACGTCTGCAAAAAATGTAATTAAATTGTTGCCAGCAGAGCTGGTTAGGCTGTGTGGGGCTAAAGCTTAAGAGGGTGTGAACGATGCTGAATGGTGTCGACAAAGAAGAGCTCTTCACTAGATTCCAAAACATTCAAAGGCCATTTTTCTAAGTGAGTTTACAAGTCGATCAACTTTCAAAGCAGAATTACTTTCCCATTGTTACTCAAATGCAGTGTATGACATACCATTTTGTAGTTCTGAGTCTCTACTTTTATCCAATGTAAAAAACACCATTTCTAATTTTGCCACATAAGACCGAATCCAGGTGGTGAGTCACATTTTGCAAAAATTTCCAAAAACCTGTTTTTGCTTTGTCATTATGGGGTATTGTGTAAAGTTTGAGAGAGAGAGAAACTACTTAATCCATTTTAGAATAAGGCTGTAACGTAACAAAATATGCAAAAAGTCTCAATACTTTCTGAGCCAGCACATGGAGCCAGTACGTGGAGACTTGCAAGATGATGTGATAAAGTCCAGACTGACAGACAGGGGAGAGGCCTGGCACTCAACATAAACATTTTACGGGACAACTTTTACTTGTATTGTCTTTATTATTGAATTGAATGCTATCAGTCAAGATGGGGAGGGAGGAAGCCTGTGTATTCTGCACAAGGATCAGGGAACTCCTATTGTATCCAGAACACTTCACAGGAAGGTATGACCACTGCTTTGTTTGCCATGGTTGCCCCATTACCACCAGACAAAATGCCGTTAGGCACAGTATCTGTATCGGCTGGGAATGACAATGAAAGATAAAACGTTCACATTGTTATATTAGCCGAACACTGCTTCTATGGTATTATGTAAAGGATTGTTTATTCTATCATGGACCTGTTACTACATTTGAAAGTTATCAAAACACTTAGTTTAGAATATCTACAGTGGGGCAAAAAAGTATTTAGTCAGCCACCAATTGTGCAAGTTCTCCCACTTAAAAAGATGAGAGAGGCCTATAATTGTCATCATAGGTACACTTCAACTATGACAGACAAAATGAGGGGAAAAAAATCCAGAAAATCACATTGTAGGATTTTTAATGAATTTATTTGCAAATTATAGTGGAAAATAAGTATTTGGTCACCTACAAACAAGCAAGACTTCTGGCTCTCACAGACCTGTAACTTCTTTAAGAGGCTCCTCTGTCCTCCACTCGTTACCTGTATTAATGGTACCTGTTTGAACTTGTTATCAGTATAAAAGACACCTGTCCACAACCTCAAACAGTTACCATCCAAACTCCACTATGGCCAAGACGAAAGAGCTGTCAAAGGACACCAGAAACAAAATTGTAGACCTGCACCAGGCTGGGAAGACTGAATCTGCAATAGGTAAGCAGCTTGGTTTGAAGAAATCAACTGTGGGAGCAATTATTAGGAAATGGAAGACATACAAGACCACTGATAATCTCCCTCGATCTGGGGCTCCACGCAAAATCTCACCCCATGGGGTCAAAATGATCACAAGAACGGTGAGCAAAAATCACAGAACCACACTGGGGGACCTCGGGAATGACCTGCAGAGAGCTGGGACCAAAGTAACAAAGCCTACCATCAGTAACACACTACGCCGCCAGGGACTCAAATCCTGCAGTGCCAGACGTGTCCCCCTGCTTAAGCCAGTACATGTCCAGGCCCGTCTGAAGTTTGCTAGAGAGCATTTGGATGCTCCAGAAGAAGATTGGGAGAATGTCATATGGTCAGATTAAACCATAATATAACTTTTTGGTAAAAACTCAACTCGTCGTGTTTGGAGGACAAAGAATGCTGAGTTGCATCCAAAGAACACCATACCTTCTGTGAAGCATGGGGGTGGAAACATCATGCTTTGGGGCTGTTTTTCTGCAAAGGGACCAGGACGACTGATCCGTGTAAAGGAAAGAATGAATGGGGCCATGTATCGTGAGATTTTGAGTGAAAACCTCCTTCCATCAGCAAGGGCATTGAAGATGAAATGTGGCTGGGTCTTTCAGCATGACAATTATCCCAAACACACCACCCGGGCAACGAAGGAGTGGCTTCGTAAGAAGCATTTCAAGGTCCTGGAGTGTCCTAGCCAGTCTCCAGATTTCAACCCCATAGAAAATCTTTGGAGGGAGTTGAAAGTCTTTGTTGCCCAGCAACAGCCCCAAAACATCACTGCTCTAGAGGAGATCTGCATTTAGGAATGGGCCAAAATACCAGCAACAGTGTGTGAAAACCTTGTGAAGACTTACAGAAAACGTTTGACCTCTGACATTGCCAACAGGGTATATAACAAAGTATTGAGAAACTTTTGTTATTGACCAAATACTTATTTTCCACCATAATTTGCAAATAAATTCATTAAAAATCCTACAATGTGATTTTCTGGCTTTTTTTTCTCATTTTGTCTGTCATAGTTGAAGTGTACCTATGATGAAAAATACAGGCCTCTCTCATCTTTTTAAGTGGGAGAACTTGCACAATTGGTGGCTGACTAAATACTTTTTTGCCCCACTGTACATAAATTCATCAATTGCATTCTTCTCATGTTACTCTGTAGGCTACGGACCTATTTAAAGCTTCCTCCGGTATCTCACCGTACATCTGCCTGTAGTTATTGAACTCAACCTGCAGGAAGTTTGTTTGTTGTGATTGAGTGGGGAGAAGCAGAGAGCTACAAGCATTGCTGCACTTGCCTATCTCCACTTAGGCTACGGCTAGTGGATTCAGCATAGTGCTCAACATTGCCTGTGAAAGTGGGTTAAGATGGCTAACATTCAAAAATGTTAAACAATAAGACATGATCACTTAAAGTAGGTAATCAAAAATATGAAGTAGATGTAACGAAGAATAACAGTTTTGGAATTGATAAATTCAGTTGGATCCAAGCCATTTTTTAGATGCAGGACTTATAGTGTTTGTGAAACATCAAAAGTTAAGTGTATTGTACATAATAATACATCATGTTGGAATACTCAAAAGCTGATGCAAATAATTGCCTATTTTAAGTACAACTAGCACAATATTTTTTTATAGTGTACTCTGCAGCGACGCCTCCAGGGCATGATTCATGACAATAAATGCAAACTTGCAAATGAATAAGACTCCCCTTCACAGGTATGCTAGGCTTCACTCCAACGACCACGGGACCAGAAACAAGATAAGACTTGAGTTCCATATTATACAAAGAAACTTCCATGCAGTCCATCTCTATGCCTTGAACTAACACTAACCAGCCCCTGAAGTGTCAGACAATGGTAAAACACCTTCCAAAATGAGGGACTGTGCTGCCCCAGTGTCCCGCAGTATCTTCACAGGCTGTTTAACAGCATCACCACTCTGCAGAGACACAATCCCGTCTGAAACAAAGGGGTTCATACAAATCTTATCCAAAATCTTGTTCAAAAGATTAACCAGTCCCAAACAGAGATTTAACAGTTAAACTGCTGGGCCTCGCTACCCCCCCTTACTACGCCAAAGAGCAGCCATTTAGACTGCAACATTCTAACTGTCTAATAAGTATATTTCATATGCTACCAGAAAAATCCTCCTTTGATTGCATTTATGAAGGTCTTGGATAACAGAACACGAAGAAAGTCAAATGTTTCAAAGAACAATAGCATTTTCATTAGTTTGTTACTGTAAGCCATCTGCCACATGCTCATCTGTGGAGTGCAAAGGAATAGTGGTTATTCTTGGAAGAAGTGATATTTTGAAATTGAGTTTGAGAAAGAAAATGACTTTTTTTGAAGCTTTATTTAACTAGGCAAGTCAGTTAAGAACAAATTCTTATTTTCAATGACAGCCTCAGAACAGCGGGTTAACTGCCTGTTCATGAGCAGATTTGTACTTTGTCAGCTGAGGGATTTGAACTTGCAACCTTTCGGTTACTAGTCCAACACGCTAACCACTAGGCTGCTGCCCCATGTCCTCTTAACTGCTTAAAACACACATTCTGTTTGTGATATCAAAATTCTAACAACATACGTGTGTTTAATGCACTTATTTAGGAAAAGTTAAGGACGGAAGGGGGCATGGCTGATTTATTAAAATGTTTAATTCAGTCCATTTTAAATTCAGTAAAAATGACTGCCTCAGTCCTTCTAGTGCTCCCACAAGAATAAACATATTTTTCTAAAATATTTCTGTTCCAATTTATGAGAGACAATATGGCCTTTCTCACAGCAGTAATGACAAACTGGCAGATACGAAGAACCAGCCCACCCCTTTCTTTGGGCACTGGGGAAAAAAGACTGAAATCTTGTAGTCTTCTCTGGATTGCTTTTTGTGTAGAGATAACTACTTGGGGCAGTGATTGTGAAGGTAGTTTTACTATATGCGTCAACACATTCATCTGCAAGGACTGCAGCTTTCTCAGGAGTGAGATCCTTGTGCTTGTTAATGAAGGCCACTCTTGAACTGTTCGAGTAGCATGAGTGTCTTTAAACCCTCAAGGTCCTTGCGAAGAACACCACCAATCAAAAATACATGGTTGTTCCCTTGTGTGTATGCCTCTGGACCTACTCGTAAACCCGAAAAATAGCAGCTTCAACAATGTCATAATTTGAACTCTGTTCAAGAGATAAAGCGCCGTACACATTCTGAGCTTTTCCCACAAGAACACTTGAGGAGCAGTGACCAGATTTAGCGTCAACATTTTAGGGACGTGGCAATCCGCTCAAACAGATGATTTTTTATTTTAACCTTTATTTAACTAGGCAAGTCAGTTAAGAACAAATTCTTATTTATAATGACGGCCTACCCTGGCCAAACCTTAATCCAGATGACACTGGTCCAATTGTGCCCCGCCCTATGGGACTACCAATCACGGCCGGTTGTGATACAGCCTGGAATCAAACCAGGGTCTGTAGTGACACCTCTAGCACTGAGATGCAGTGCCTTATTCCCGAGTGACACAGCGGTCTAGAAGTCCAGCTCTTTTTTTGTTGAAAGACAGTACAAGGACATGTCAAACACTTTTGAGGGTGGAGGATTGAATGACTGGATCTGGAGTACTTACAGATCTATCTCGTTGGCATGCTACCAGACCCATCTCTTTTAATTGAATGGCATGGAATGCTTTTGTTCTTATTGTTTGGCTGCATGTTCTTCTTTTTATAGTCTGTATTCAAACTCAAATTCATGTTGCTCCAATTTTGCCTTTTGTTCTAACTCCTACAGTTGCATATCATAGAGATTTTGGATGGGCAGCTGTCATACTGATATCATAATGCTTAGTAATGATGATGATCAAATTCACCTTTGTCCATTCATTGAATATTTCCCAAGTAGGTTATTCCCCAAATGCTTCTAATTAAAGTATTTTTTCCCAAACTGTTTTCACCCAATCTTATAAACCCTTACATAAACAGTTGCATACATGAGTTTTATTGACTCATGTCAATAAAGAAAATATGGTCCGCCAAGCAAAAACCCGATAAAAAAATGCATTTATAAGAATGCTGTAATTACAGAAATGGTTTGCTCAGTGGGAAATTAATATCCAACTGGTCAGTGACAACTGTGTGGAGTTTGTGACAGCAAATATGTGAGCTTATTACAGTATTAGAGACTATATGTCCTGGGATTTCCGATGATCTTCTATGTAGAACAAGGGTCCCCAACCTTTTGTAGCATCAGAGCTAACATTTTAACATATCGCAAGCTACTCATTATTTTCTAACTTTCAAATAGGCACATTCTTCTTTTCTCCTCTCCCCTGAAACTCTTCCCAGGGTGCTTAGTGTATAAGAGAAAGTAGTACACCATGTTTTCTGTCAATATACCTGGTAAGATAATGGTTTAAAATCAGAGATTTTTTTGCAAAATTCTGTTTTTATGTTTACTCAGTTGAATTTTTCCTAGTTTTAGATTTCTTTTTTTAACTCAAAATTACAATTGTTCATAAAGAAACAACGAAATTGGATGTTCTGAGTCCATGTCAGTGATTAAATCTGGAAGGTCTGGAAGAAAACCAACACATTTTGATTTCTGAGTATAGGTCCCCTTTAATTGGGCATCTGGCCCTTTAACAGGTCGATGTCAGCACCCCTGGGGAAATTGAATTAGCATAATAAAAAAATCCCCATAAAAATCAGTCAATTTAAGCTACAGATATCTGCATTGGATGCATTTCAATCCACTGCATCCAGAGCTAGAGCGATGTTTGTCAGACCATGAAACATCCCAAAAATCGTTATTCTCACAAAATCGTCTGTAGCATCCAAACGGTTTGCCCTACAAACCCCTCTATGGAAAGAGGAGACTCTCAGTACACCCTATATGCCAACTTCTGTCTGTAGTGTCCGAACCATTTGGGCTACACACTAATATGACCCCTCTGTGTAAAGGTGAGACTCTCACGAACATGTGCATGTGTTGTTTTGCTCTAGGACGCCCACAGGCCTTATAAGACTCATCCGAAGATACCCTGGTACCAGTTTAAAACGTTATGGAAGTACAGTAAACAGTTCGTTGGGAAAATATTGACCCCTTGACTTTTTTTAAAAACATTTTGTTACATTACAGCATATTTCTAACACACAATAACCCATAATGACCAAGCAAAAACAGGTTTGTAGAAAAAAAAAATACAAATAATAAAATGAAATAATACATTTGCATACTGTAAGTACTCTGACCCTTTACTCCGTACTTTGTTTAAATACTTTGGCAGAGATTACAGCCTTGAGTCTTGTTGGGTATGACACTACAAGCTTGGCACGTGTCACGTGACGCTTGGCATTCAGGCCAAAGAGTTCAATCTTGGTTTCATTAGACCAGAGAATTTTGTTTCTCATGGTCTGAGAGTCTTTAGGTGCCTTTTGGCAAACTCCAAGTGGGCTGTCATGTGCCTTTTACTGAGAAGTGGCTTCCACATGGCCACTCTACCATAAAGGGCTGATTGGTGGAGTGCTGCAGAGATGGTTGTCCTTCTGGAAGGTTTTCCCATCTCCACAGAGGAACTCTGGAGCTCTGTCAGAGTGACCATCGGGTTCTTGGTCACCTCCCTTACCAAGGCCCCTTTCCCTCGATTGCTCAGCTCTAGAAAGAGTCTTGGTGGTTCCAAACGTCTTCCATTTAAGAATGATGGATGCCGCTGTGTTCTTGGGGACCTTCAATGCTTCAGAAATGTTTTGGTACCCTTCACCAGATACCTTCGACCTCATAGCTAGGTTTTTGCTCGGATATGCACTGTCAACTGTGGGACCTTATATAGACTGTTGTGTGCCTTTCCAAATCATGTCCAATCAATTGAATATGCCACAGGTGGACTCCAATCAAGTTGTAGAAACATCTCAAGGATGTTCAACAGAAATAGGATGCACCTGAGCTTAATTTCGAGTCTCATAGCGAAGAGTCTGAATACTCATGTAAATAACGTATTTCTGTTTTTATTTTCATACATTTGCTACAATTTCTAAAAACCTTTTTTTGCTTTGTTATTATGCAGTATTGTGCGTAGATTTGTGAGGAAAATGTTTTATTTCATCCATTTCAGAATAAGGTTGTAACGTAACATGTGGAAAAAATGGAATGGGTCTGAATTCTTTCTGAATGCACTATACATCAATTCAGCACTTGAATTCTTCTCATATTACTCTGTAGGTTACTGACCTATTCAAAACAGGATGTGTGTTTGTTGTGATTGAGTGGGGGCAAGGTTCTGACAGATGGGTGTGTCTTGGTGGAGGCAAAGACACACCCACATCAAACCACACCCAAAAGCCAATGTGCGTTTGACTTTATTGGCTGCCAGCATTTCTTGAGGAGCAAAGCAAGAAACAAGGCCAAATCAGAAGGTGCAGTTCCCCTTTAAACTCTGTCCCTTGCTAATGTCACTGTCCCATCATCCACTGGTAACAATGGTCTCCCAGCCAGCTTCCTGGCTATATTTAGATCTCCTTCTCAGATGATGTGACCAAGGTATAATATCACATCTAGCTATCATACTGTACACATTCATTATTTATGCCTCCTTGAAATAACAGGTTATTGGTGAACAATAAGGGGTTCCCTGCTGCTGCAGTTTAGCTATTAATTTCTATTTGAAAGCTCTGACACTCTACAAGCATCGCACATCCTCCTTTGATCTATATCTTGTCCTAAGGAGATTATTCTGCTGTGTTGTACATATTTGAACTGAGAAACCATTGGATGAAAACTCCCATTCATAGTTCCTATGGAGTTATAAATTGGAAGCTTACTTGGAAACCTGTTCTCGGGTAGGTTTCGTTTTGTTATCTCACGCTGCATGCTGTCAGTTGTGCCAAAGTCACAACATTTGTCTAATTCCTTGCCCATGCTGGATGGAGTAATTAGCTCGGACGCACACTTCTGTTGGGACTCATGATGGACTTCCTAATGAAGCTACTCTACAAGTACCGGTGGAAGCCAGTCGCCAATTCCTCTTCTCTCTACCCTCTTACTCCCCCCCATGTGTGTCCTTCCTAGTCAGTGGGGGTCATTCCAAATGCTACCATCACCTCTCTTCCTTAGTCCATCTCCTCCCATGTGCATGATACTTGTTGATGAAGGACTTCGGATGACAGCAGGTTGTCATGTGAGTGAGGAGAAAATACATATTTACCAGAAATGAGATGATGAATTCATGCATGCATCACTGGTATTCAAAATACTGCCTGCCTGACTTAACACCATTTGTATTCCACACATCTTTCAGCAAAAACCACCACCCCTCTTCTCCTGTCTCCTTGTTACTTCTATCTTATTTTACATTCTCTCTTCGAAGAGTTGAAACTCAATTCTGACACAAACGGGTTGTAGAATTTAACTATAACTTTTTATTTAAGCTGAATGCCTTGTGGATAACTTCAACCAATTTTCTCATTACAAAGTTGACATTTAAATCCAATTTCATCTGCAGCTTCTAAAGCATTCTATGTACTGTGTCTCATTAAACTATCCTAATGGCTTTTAGGAGTCAGCTGCAAATATACAGTACCTCAGAGAGAGAGAGAGAGATGCATTATTCTCTTGAATATATTGTACAACTTTTCTAGCAAATGGGACTGAATATGCCATTTAAAAAATTGCATAATAGGCTCAAGCATCAAATAGCATCCATTATTGTGTTTAATAAGAATAAAATAAACAATGTTAAAATGTATTTCATTCTTGATCTTCTACTACATTAGAAAAATAAACTATATATGGCATTGCCAATTCTCATTCAGATTAGCTACTGACCGAGTACAGAGTTATGTAGAGTGGGAGAGGGGGGCTCTTCCTGGGCAGTCAGAGAGCGCATTCACAGTCAGTCTAATGGGAAACAGCATGTGGGCCTGATTAGTCTGTAGCTACAGGTCCACACAAATCACATTTAGCTAAATCAGGGAGCGCTGATTGCTGTTTCTCACCCTGACAGGCAAACAAGGCTGCCAGGGGCCCCGGTTAACACAAGGTCACACATGATGCCGCAGGAGACAGACTAAGAACACTTCACTGGTAATTACTCATCTATATACCTCATTAACATTATGCTGAAAGCTGTATAATAATAGTTTGTATTCAGATTTTATATGAATCTCAATATTTTGCAATGTTAGAAAGAGCCCTCCCATGTTGTTAGAATACTTTCTGCTCTGTACAATATAGCCTCCTTTATTTTTCAAATTGACGATTCATTGCACATACAGTATTTAATACAGCAGACACTGGTTGAATTGACAATGCTATTCAGTTGTTTTCTGAAAATTCTCTATGTACCCTGTTCACTTGTCCTTCCTCTATGCCCTTGTATTGTCCATGTTTCACATTTGTTCAGAGTTTTTGTGATTGTTATACTGTGTCACTATGTAAGTGTCTAGTCTGTCCCTCTCTCCCCCTCATCGGCTGGCAGCCACATCTGGCACAGTAGACTTGCTGCGGCAGGTGCTGATTATTCGTCATCGCATTAGCGCTAGAGCAGTTCAATTAGTGAGCCGCTCTCCTCATTTCAATTAGCACTCAGGTGTGTAGCAGACAGTCATGGCTGAGACGCACTCAAACCATGTGGAAAATGCAGAACTCAGAGGGCCTCAGCGGAGACACAGACAGCCTGCATCAGTGCACAAACAACCAAAACAACTCTAAGCATTCCAAAACATAATGTGTAAGGGAATCTTTTTTGGTCATGAGCAGAATGTAAATTAGATAGCAGCATTTCTTGATTAAATTGAGAAGTGAGGCAAGAGTGTTGTGAATGGGAGTAAATAAAACAGGGCTCTGTTTTGTATCTTTAGAGAGAGATAATAACCCTTACCTACTGACAGAGATGAATAAAGCATGAACACGAGCTGATTCGGACTGGGAGATTTACAAAAATAGCTGAAGTGCTGGAACAACAAACAGGTTGAAGTCACTTTTATGAATTTGGAGGAAGATAATGATGGTGATGAAAATGACCATAATGATAACAATAACAATACCTATGACAACAATGATGTATTTCATTACCTTAGCTAACCTCTTCAATTCATACTTATCACACACCATCATCATTATTAGGAATCTCATCATCCATACTACTGACATAATATCCATCAGATGTTCAATTTTGGGAGAGAGGAAACTTTCAGAGCAGAAGTTCTGCTGCAAAACAGGGAGGATGTAGGCTGCTGGAAGCAGGCAGCTGTCAGTGGTTACCCTGGGGACTTCCAGCTTCAGCCTGAATATCTCAGCAGCAAGACAGGCAATGTGCTGCGGACGCCTCACCCAGAGCAGAGCAGAGCGCAGGGTGAACTGGCATAGGGAGAGGTGCCTGGCAATAGGCAATAACACATCTATGCCAATTAAGAAGAGAGGGAGTGAGCCATGCTTGAAATTCACCACACGTCTCCCACAACTCTGTACTTTCTGAGGGCTCTGTGTACCTTAAAAACATTTGTTACCCAAAAACCCCAAGGTATGTAAAATGATGCTGAGCTCTGCTCATCTGATCTGTTCTAATTTGGGAATATAGGCATCTTTAGCTGACATCTGAATTAGCATGTGAACATGTGGCTAAATTAAGGGCTCAATTCAATATGAAGCGCTGAAGAGCTGCGCGACACTGCAATAGAAATGTAATGGCAATGTTCCTGCGTTGGCGGAGATTGCATTCACTGTAAATGCGGCATATGTCGGTTCAATCGGAAATTACCATTCCATTTAAATCGCGCTATAACGTTTAACTTCAGCGATACAGATTGAATCAAGCCCTAAATACCATTGAACAATGAGCGTGTGGAGGTAATAAGTCAATGTCTTCCTCAGAATGCATTTAATGAGGTGATTTTAATTTAGGGAGATCCATTTTGAATTAAAATATTTTTCTTGTCTTGTCCTTCTAGTCTACCGTTGCACTCTGTCTGTATTCTCACCCAAATATTTTTGTATGTCTCCCTCTATTCTTAATGATGTTGCTGAGTGCCCCATTTCATACTGTACTAAAAGCCATCAGTTCCACTACGTAGGTATGTAATCAAATGAGTTTTTCTGTGCCCCCCGTAACTATTGATTCATGGAGCCTTAAACAGTGAGCTTGGTAACAACACAACACACTGACATGAAATTAAATCACATTTTATTAGTTACTTGCACCGAATACAACCTTACAGTGAAATGCTTACTTACAAGCCCCTAACCAACAATGCAGTTAAAAAAATATGAATAAGAATAAGAAATAAAAGTAACAAGTAGTTAAAGAGCAGCAGTAAAATAACAATAGCGAGACTATATACAGGGGGTACTGGTTAGAGAGTAGCAGTGGCATAAAACCTCTTGGACCTATACTTACGCTCCGGTACTTCTTGCAGTGAGGTAGCAGAGAGAACAGTCTATGACTAGGGTGGCTGAACTCTTTGACAATTTTTAGGGCATTCCTCTGACACCGCCTGGTATAGAGGTCCTGGATGGTAGGATTCTTGGCCCCAGTGATGTATTGGGCCGTACGCACTATCCTCTGTAGTGCCTTGCAGTCGGAGGCTGAGCAGTTGCCATACCAGACAGTGATGCAACCAGTGGTGCTGCTGTAGAACCTTTTAGTATCATGCTGTCTCGTTATTGTCAGTGATCAGGCCTACCACTGTTGTGTCATCGGCAAACTTAATGATGGTGTTGGAGTCATGCCTGGCAGTGCAGTCATGAGTGAACAGGGACTACAGGAGGGAACTGAGTACACACCCCTGAATGGCCCTTGTGTTGAGGATAAGCGTGGCGAATGTGTTGTTACCTACTCTTACCACCTGGGAGCGGCCCGTCAGGAAGTCCTGGATCCAGTTGCAGAGTGAGGTGATTAGTCCCAGGGTCCCTTGCTTAGTGATACGTTTTGAGGGCACTATGGTGTTGAACACTGAGCTGCAGTCAATGAATAGCATTCTCACATAGGTGTTCCTTTTGTCCAGGTGGGAAAGGGCAGTGTGGAGTGCAATAGAGATTGCATCATCTGTGGATCTGTTAGGGCGGTATGCAAATTGGAGTGGGTCTAAGGTTTCTGGGATAATGGTGTTGATGTGATCCATGACAAGCCTTTCAAAGCACTTCATGGCAACAGATGTGAGTGCTACGGGTCGAAATTCATTTAGACGGGTTACCTTAATGTTCTTGGGAACAGGGACTATGGTGGTCTGCTTAAAACATGTTGGTATTACAGACTCGGACAGGGATAGGTTGAAAATGTCAATGAAGACACTTGCCAGTTGGTCAGCGCTTGCTCACAGTACACATCCTGGTAATCCATCTGGCCCTGCGACATTGTGAATGTTGACCTGTTTAAAGGTCTTACTCAAATCGTCCGGAACAGCTGGTGCTCTCATGCATGTTTCAATGTTTTTGCCTTGAAGCTAGCATATAAGTATTTTAGCTCGTCTGGTAGGCTCGTGTCACTGGGCAGCTCTCGGCTGTGCTTCCCTTTGTAGTCAACAATATGAGTTTTATAAAAAAAAAGAGACTTACAGTTTATCTGAATAATATAAACTCAATATATGTATTGTAATCTAACATAGGTCCCTGGCTGCAAATTTCATTAATGGAAGGAAAACTGAGGCACGATGTGAAATAAGCTTTCGAAAGCCATAGAGGAACTGTGGTGGGCTCCTGAAATGATTTGTTTAGTCAGATTGATATTTAATCAAACAAAGAAAAACTTAATTTTCAGGTGGCAGAGGATCAATTTGAAGATTGGCCAAGGACAAATTAAAGCATAATTTGATTAAACATCAAGTAGTGTATTGGACACAGTCTCTGTGCAATACCACAGTGACAGGAGACATAATGTAAGCATCCAATATATTTCTCAATCCATTACTGGGCTGTGAAAATAAGTTTGCCTATTTTTGCAAAGTGGTTTTAAAACAAGCAATACATTTCCATACCTTATATTTGACATTGAGATCAGCAAAGGAAAAATACTGCTATTACTGTATGTAATGGGAATGTTTGAACACAAACTTATTTTCAATTCAGTTTTGCTTTAGAATTTGCCCCTCAAAAGCATTTTGATCTACTGTGAAAGAATGAATTAGGGAACTGCTATGTTAAATGAACCACTGGATTAGATTTATGGAGAGCAATTAGATCAACTGTATTGTAGCCTACAAAAACGATCAATCAGAGTCCCTTTAATATTCCCATTCCCTATTCAATCTAAATGGGTTAAATGAAAAGGGGTGACTTACAATAGACACAAAGAGGGCTGTACATCTGTCAGATGAATGATGGGATCTGAGACTACTACCTTCAAATCATCTAGTTCATAAACAAAAGGCTTTGTGATACAAGTTCTGTTTTTTCATGATGTTTGATGATCCACCTGCTGATATTCTCAAAGATGCTGAAAAGCCCTTAAAACAAATCCCGAGAAGAATCTGATTACATCTTTTAACTTGACTTGTTTGTGCGAGTTTTGGGGATTTTAGAGGGCTCCCACTGGGCACAAACTGTTTGAATCAAAAGGTGGAAAATACATTAGATTTTGAAAGTAATCAACTGCTGTTTTGAGAGTTAAATTTCAACCTCAGGATTACGTCATCATGGTAACCAAATTTCAACATAGACAAACCTAGTATAAAATGCGTTGAATTTGTACAAACAACATAATATCTTAAACGTTATATATCCACAATGAGGGGAAAAAACAATATGCTTGGCAGAACCTCCTACTGGAAAATGGATCTACAGTTGGAAGTCGGAAGTTTACATACACCTTAGCCAAATACATTTAAACTCTGTTTTTCACATTTCCTGACATTTAATCCTAGTAAAAATTCCCTGTCTTAGGTCAGTTAGGATCACTACCTTATTTTAAGAATGTGAAATGTCAGAATAATAGTAGATAGGATTATTTATTTAAGCTCTTATTTCTTTCATCACATTCCCAGTGGGTCAGAAGTTTACATACACTCAATTAGTATTTGGTAGCATTGCCTTTAAATTGTTTAACTTGGGTCAAACGTTTCGGGTAGCCTTCCACTTCCCACAATAAGTTGGGTGAATTTTGGCCCATTCCTCCTGATAGAGCTGGTGTAACTGAGTCAGGTTTGTAGGCCTCCTTACTCGCACACGCTTTTTAAAATCTGCCCACAAATGTTCTACAGGACTGTGCTCAGGGCTTTGTGATGGCCACTCCAATACCTTAACTTTGTTGTCCTTAAGCCATTTTTCCACAACTTTGGAAGTATGCTTGGGGTCATTGTCCATTTGGAGACCCATTTGCAACCAAGCCTTAACTTCCTGAATGATGTCTTGAGATGTTGCTTCAATATATCCCAATAATTTTCCATCCTCATGATGCATCCTATTTTTTAAGTGCACCAGTCGCTCCTGCAGCAAAGCACCCCACAACATGATGCTGCCACCCCCGTGCTTCACGTTTGGGATCGTGTTCTTCGGCTTGCAAGTCTCCCCCTTTTTCCTTTTTCCTCCAGATGGTCATTATGGCCAAACAGTTCTATTTTGTTTCATCAGACCAGAGGACATTTCTCCAAAAAGTACGATCTTTGTCCCCATGTGCAGTTGCAAACTGTAGTCTGGCTTTTTTACGGCGGTTTTGGAGCAGTGGCTTCTTCCTTGCTGAGCAGCCTTTCAGGTTATGTCGATATAGGACTCGTTTTATTGTGGATATAGATACTTCTGTTCCTGTTTCTGGGATTGATTTACACTTTTCGCACCAAAGTACGTTCATCTCTAGGAGGCAGAACGCGTCTCCTTCCTGAGCAGTATGACGGCTGCGTGGTCCCATGGTGTTTATACTTGCATACTATTGTTTGTACAGATGAACGTGGTACCTTCAGGTGTTTAAACATTGGTCCCAAGGATGAACCAGGCTTGTGGAGGTCTACAATTTTTTTTCTGGAGTCTTGGCTGATTTATTTAGATTTTCCCATCATATCAAGCAAAGAGGCACTGAATTTGAAGGTAGGCCTTGAAATACATCCACAGGTACACCTCCAATTGACTCAAATTATGTTAAATAGCCTATCAGAAGCTTCTAAAGCCATGACATCATTTTCTGGAATTTTCCAAACTGTTTAAAGGCACATTATGTAAACCCATTGTAATTGTGATACAGTGAATTATAAGTGAAATCTGTCTGTAAATAATTGTTGGAAAAATTACTTGTGTCATGCACAAGATAGATGTCCTAACCGACTTGCCAAAATTAAAGTTTGTTAACAAGAATTTTGTGGAGTGGTTGAAAAACGAATTTGAATGACTCCAACTGAAGTGTATGTAAACTTCTGACTTTAACTGTATCTACAGCTACCCTTTGGTCTCCCATCCAGAGTTTTAACCAAGCCCAGCCCCACTTACTGTCAGAATGATTGTTGAGAGATGTTTCAATAAAAACCAGGACTAAACTAAAATAGACAGTACATACAGTATAGGCCTAGGGTTTCAAGATGGTTGATTTCAAATGGAAAGCTATTGAATTGTGGTTGGTTGATAACACAACCAAATATCAACATTTGAAGGAGATGTATCTTCTAGTTGGATAGTTTCATCTGTGCCATTAACTTAGTCTGACTTAATTCAATTTTTTTTAATTTTTTTTACAAATTCATAATTTATATGTTAAATTTGTCTCTGTCTGAACCAAACATCGAATTTAAAGAATATAACTAAATCAAATTTAAAGTGTAATTTAATTTAATTTAATTTTGTCCTATGCTTTAAGATGTTTGATTGAGATGGAGAGGTAAATCCAACCAGCCTGGTCTCGTACACTAGACGTACCATTGTAAACGTAAATCTGGGACACTTAAATTAGTATGATATGTTACGTTTGGTATGGTTACATCAGACAGAAGGTTACTTAAACCAGTTGAGTCTATGGGGGCGCTATTTCATTATTGGATAAAAAACGTGCCCGTTTTAAGCGCAATAATTTGTCACGAAAATATGCTTGACTATGCATATAATTGACAGCTTTGGAAAGAAAACAGTCTGACGTTTCCAAAACTGCAAAGATATTATATGTGAGTGCCACAGAACTCATGCTACAGGCGAAACCAAGATGAAACTTCAAACAGAAAATGAGCAGAATTTCTGAGGCTCTGTTTTCCATTGTCTCCTTATATGGCTGTGAATGCACCAGGAACGAGCCTGCCCTTTCTGTCGTTTCTTCAAGATGTCTGCAGCATTGTGACGTATTTGTAGGCATATCATTGGAAGATTGGCCATAAGAGACTACATTTTCCAGGGGTCCGCCCGGTGTCCTTTGTCTAAATTGGTGCGTAATCTTCAGCTGCGGGCATTTTCTCCTGGGATTCAGAACGGAAAGCACACTTCCACGAACGATATATCATCGAAGAGATATGTGAAAAACACCTTGAGGATTGGTTCTAAACAACGTTTGCCATGTTTCAGTCGATATTATGGAGTTAATTTGGAAAAAAGTTTGGCGTTTTGATGACTGGATTTACGTTTTTTTTTGGTAGCCAAACGTGACGCACCAAACGGAGCGATTTCTCCTAAACAAATAATCTTTCAGGAAAAACTGAACATTTGCTATCTAACAGAGTCTCCTCATTGAAAACATCTGAAGTTCTTCAAAGATAAATGATTTTATTTGAATGCTTTTCTGTTTTTTGTGAAAATGTTGCCTGCTGAATGCTAACTCTAACGCTAAATGCTACGCTAGCTAGCTACTGTTACACAAATGATTGTTTTCCTATGGTTGAGAAGCATATTTTGAAAATCTGAGATGACAGTGTTGTTAACAAAAAACTAAGCTTGAGAGCTAGCATATTTATTTAATTTAATTTGCGATTTTCATGAATAGTTAACGTTGCGTTATGGTAATGAGCTTGAGGCTGTATTCACGATCCCGCATCCGGGATGGCTAAGTGCTAGAGGTTAAGGCAAAAAACGAAAGGATGGTGATTGGATAGCTAACCCTAACCCTTTAGTCTAACTTTTTCAAAAAGTTTTTTTAATTTAACTAGGCAAGTCATTTAAGAATAAATTCTTATTTACAATGACGTGCTACATCGGCCAAACCCGGACGACACTGGGCCAATTGTGCACTGCCCTATGGGACTACCAATCACGGCCAGTTGTGACACAGCTTGGATTCGAACCAGTGTCTTCCTGGTTAGGGTTTGGCCGGTTTGTAGCATCATTGTAAATAACAATTTGTATTAACTGGCTTACCTAGTTAAATAAAGGTTAAATAAAATAAAACATGTAATACTAAAAATATGATTTTTATTTTAGCAATTTTCTAAATAAAATGTTATCTAGGGTAAGAAATTGACAGCATATCAGCAATTTCCTCTGGACAAGCCTGGAGAATGTATTTAAATCAAATAACATTTTATTGGTCACATACACATGGTTAGCAGATGTTATTGCAAGTGTAGCAAAATGATTGTGCTTCTAGTTCTGACAGTGGAGTAAAATCTAACAGTAATCTAACAATTCCACAACAGCTACCTAATACACACAAATCTAAGTAAAGGGATGGAATAACAATATATACATTTAAGTATATGGATGAGCGGCATAGGCAAGACGCAATAGATATAAAATACAGTATATACATATGAGATGAGTAATGCAAGATATGTAAGCATTGTTAAAGTGGCATTATTAAAGTGTCTAGTGATTCATTTATTAAAGTGGCCAATGATTTCAAGTCTCTATGTAGGCAGCAGCCTCTCTGTGTTAGTGATGGCTGTTTAACAGTCTGATGGCCTTGAGATAGAAGCTGTTTTTAAGTCTCTTGGTCCCAGCTTTGACGCACCTGTACTCACCTCGCCTTCTGGAATGTAACGGAGTGAACAGGCAGTGGCTCGGGTGGTTGATGTCCTTGATGGTCTTTTTGGCCTTCCTGTGACATCGGGTGCTGGAGGGCAGGTAGTTTGCCCCTGGTGATGCGTTGTGCAGACCGCACCACCCCTGGAGAGCCTTGCGGATTGTGGGCGGTGCAGTTGCCGTGCCAGGCGGTGATACAGCCCAACAGGATTGTGTGTGTAAAAGTTTGTGAGGGTTTTAGGTGACAAGACAAATTTCGCTGTTTCACCATCTTCACAACACTGTCTGTGTGGGTGGATCAGTTTGTCCGTGATGTGTATTGTGAGGAAATTAAAACGTTCTACCTTCACTGCTGTCCAGTTGATGTGGATAGGGGGGTGCTCCCTCTGCTGTTTCCTGAAGTCCACGATCATCTCTTTTGTTTTGTTAACGTTGAATGAGAGGTTGTTTTCCTGACACCACACTCTGAGTGCCCTCACCTCCTCCATGCAGGTTGTGTAGTCGTTGTTGGAAATCAAGCCCACTACTGTTGTGTCGTCTGCAAACTTGATGATTGAGCTGGAGGCGTGCATGGCCATGCAGTCATGTGTGAACAGGGAGTACACTAGGGGGCTGAGCACGCACCCTGTGGGGCCCCAGTGTTGAGGATCAGCGAAGTGGAGGTGTTTCCTACCTTCACCGCCTGGGGGCGGCCCGTCAGGAAGTCCAGGACTCAATTGCACAGGGCAGGGTTGAGACCCAGGGCCTCAAGCTTAATGATGAGCTTGGAGGGTACTATGGTGTTGAATACTGAGCTGTAGTCAATGAGCAGCATTCTTACATAGGTATTCCTCTTGTCCAGATGGGATAGGGCAGTGTGATGGTGATTGCATCGTCTGTGGACTTATTGGGGTGATATGCAAATTGAAGTGGGTCTAGGGTGGAAGGTAAGGTGGAGGTGATATTATCCTTAACTTGTTTCTCAAAGCACTTCATGATGACAGAAGTGAGTGCTACGGGGTGATAGTCATTTAGTTCAGTTCATTTAGTTCAGTTATCTTTGCCTTCTTGGGTACAGGAACAATAGTGACCATCTTGACGCATGTGGGGACAGCAGATTGGGATTGGGAGAGATTGAATATGTCCGTAAACACATCAGCCAGCTGGTCTGTGCATGCTCTGAGGACACGGCTAGGGATGCGGTCTGGGCCGGTATCCTTGCGAGGGTTAACACGTTTAAATGTCTTACGTCGGTCACGGAGAAGGAGAGGGAGGGCCCGCAGTCATTGGTAGCGGACCGCGTCGGTGGCACTGTATTATCCTCAAAGCGGGCAAAGGTGTTTAATTTGTCTGGAAGCAAGAGGTCGGTGTCTGTGACCTGGCTGGTTTTCTTTTTGTAGTCCATAATTGCCTGTGGACCCTGCCACACACATCTTGTGTCTGAGCCGTTGAATTGCGACTCCTTATACCGACATTTCGCTTGTTTGATTGCCTTGCGGAGGGAATAACTACTCTGTTTTTATTCGGCCATATTCCCAGTCGTCTTTCCATGGTTAAATGCGGTGGTTCGCACTTTTGCGCGAATGCCGCCATCTATCCACAGTTTCTGGTTAGGGTAGGTTTTAATAGTCACTGTGGGTACAACATCTCCAGTGCAGTTCCTTTATAAACCCACTCACCGAATCAGCATATGAATCAATATTATTCTCTGAGGCTGCCTGGAACATTTCCCAGTCTGCGTGATCAAAACAAATTACACATTTTCATCAAGTTTTTTTTAACGTTTTGCACTTTTTGAAAATACTAATATTAGTATTAATGGACCAAGATACCAACAAATCTCAAAATTGATAGGTAGATGCAAAAATGTAATTTCAGCCTGTGGTGCCTAGACTTCAAGCCAGACTAAGTCAATGGCACAGATGGTATTAAATCTTAACAGCCAAACACAATTCAATATATCTTCTGAAATACAATAAATATCCTATTAACTTGTCAATAACAAATTATATGTTGGATTCACGTCTCCAACTCAACCAGTTAGAGTGGGATTAAGCTAGAGGCTCAGATAGAACTATCCAAGCAGTAAATACAGATCCATTAAATGTTGATATTTGGTTGCGTTGTCAACCAAACACAATGAATTTAATATAAGCTTTTTTATAAACTAATGTCAAATTCAACCTTAAAATTAGTAACACATCCATGGCCACATTTTGAGGTTGCTGTGACAATAAATGTATTCTTATGTAATCATATAAAAAGAGCACGTTCAAATCAAATTGCTTTGGTCACATACACATATGTAGCAGATGTTATTAAGGGTGTAGCGAAATGCTTGTGCAGAAGTATCTAACAATTCACAACAATACACAAATCTAAAAAATACAATTATGGAAATAAGAAATATATGTCGGAGTGGCTTTGACTAAAATACAGTATGATAAAATACAGCAGCTTGCTAAGGTATTCACCACCTTGGCATTTTTCCTATTTTGTTGCCTTGCTACCTGGAATTAAAATAGATTTTTGGGGGTTTGTATCATTTGATTTCCATGACATGCCTATCATTTTCAAGACACAGAATATTTTTTCTTGTGAAACAAACATGAAATAATACAAAACAACAGAAAACTTGAGCGTGCATAACTATTCACCCACAAAGTCTATACTTTGTAGAGCCACATTTTGCAGCAATTACAGCTGCAAGTCTCTTGGGATATGCTCTATAAGCTTGGCACATCTAGCCACTGGGATTTTTGCCCATTCTTCAAGGCAAAACTGCTCCAGCTCCTTCAAGTTGGATAGGTTCCGCTGGTGTACAGCAATCTTTAAGTCATACCACAGATTCTCAATTGAATTGAGGTCTGGGCTTTGACTAGGCCATTCCAAGACATTTTAATGTTTCCCTTTAAACCACTCGAGTGTTGCTTTAGCAGTATGCTTAGGGTCATTGTCCTGCTGGAAGGGGAACCTCTGTCCCAGTCTCAAATCTCTGGAAGACAGAAACAGGTTTCCCTCAAGAATTTCCCTGTATTTAGCGCCATCATTCCTTCAATTCTGACCAGTTTCCCAGTCCCTGCTGAGGAAAAACATCACCACAGCATGATGCTGCCACCACCATGTTTCACTGTGGGGATGGTATTCTCAAGGTGATGAGAATTGTTGGGGTTGTGCCAGACATAAAGTTATCCTTGATGGTCAAAAAGTTCCATTTTAGTCTCATCTGACCAGAGTATCTTCTTCCATATGTTTGGATAGTCTCCCATATGCCTTTTGGCGAACAAGAAACGTGTTTGCTTATTTTTTTCTTTAAACAATGTTTTTTTTCTGGCCACTCTTCTGGAAAGGCCAGCTCTGTGGAGTGTATGGCTTAAAGTGGTCCCATGGACAGATACTCCAATCTCCGCTGTGGAGCTTTGCAGCTCCTTCATGGTTATCTTTGGTCTCTTTGTTGTCTCTCTGATTAATGCCCTCCATGCCTGGTCCGTGAGTTTTGGTGGGTGCCTTCTCTTGGAAGGTTTGTTGTGGTGCCATATTCTTTCCATTTTTTAATAATGGATTGAATGCTGCTCCGTGGAATGTTCAAAGTTTCAGATTTTTTTTTTAAATAACCCAAACCCTGATTTGTACTTCTCCACAACTTTGTCCCTGACCTGTTTGTAGAGTTCCTTGGACTTCGTGGTGCTGCTTGCTTGGTGGTGCCCCTTGCATAGTGGTGTTGCAGACTCTGGGGCCTTTCAGAACAGGTGTATACAGTGGGGCAAAAAAGTATTTAGTCAGCCACCAATTGTGCAAGTTCTCCCACTTAAAAAGATAAGAGAGGCCTGTAATTTTCATCATAGGTACACTTCAACTATGGCAGACAAAACGAGAAAAAAAATCCAGAAAATCACATTGTAGGATTTTTAATGAATTTATTTGCAAATTATGGTGGAAAATAAGTATTTGGTCACCTACAAACAAGCAAGATTTCTGGCTCTCACAGACCTGTAACTTCTTCTTTAAGAGCCTCCTCTGTCCTCCACTCGTTACCTGTATTAATGGCACCTGTTTGAACTTGTTATCAGTATAAAAGACACCTGTCCACAACCTCAAACAGTTACCATCCAAACTCCACTATTGCCAAGACCAAAGAGCTGTCAAAGGACACCAGAAACAAAATTGTAGACCTGAGCCAGGCTGGGAAGACTGAATCTGCGATAGGTAAGAAGCTTGGTTTGAAGAAATCAACTGTGGGAGCAATTATTAGGAAATGGAAGACATATAAGACCACTGATAATCTCCCTTGATCTGGGGCTCCAAGCAAGATCTCACTCCGTGGGGTCAAAATGATCACAAGAACGGTGAGCAAAAATCCCAGAACCACACTGGGGGACCTAGTGAATGACCTGCAGAGAGCTGGGACCAAAGTAACAAAGCCTACCATCAGTAACACACTACGCCGCCAGGGACTCACATCCTGCAGTGCCAGACGTTTCCCCCTGCTTAAGCCAGTACATGTCCAGGCAAATCTGAAGTTTGCTAGAGAGCATTTGGATGATCCAGAAGAAGATTGGGAGAATGCAATATGGTCAGATGAAAACAAAATATAACTTTTTGGTAAAAACTCAACTCGTGTTTGGAGGACAAAGAATGCCGAGTTGCATCCAAAGAACACCATACCTACTGTAAAGCATGGGGGTGGAAACATCATGCTTTGGTGCTGTTTTTCTGCAAAGGGACCAGGACGACTGATCCGTGTAAAGGAAAGAATGAATGGGACCCTGTACCGTGAGATTTTGAGTGAAAACCTCCTTCCATCAGCAAGGGCATTGAAGATGAAACGTGGCTGGGTCTTTCAGCATGACAATAATCCCAAACACACCGCCTGGGCAACGAAGGAGTGGCTTCGTAAGAAGCATTTCAAGGTCCTGGAGTGGCCTAGCCAGTCTCCAGATCTCAACCCCATAGGAAATCTTTGGAGGGAGTTGAAAGTCCGTGTTGCCCAGCAACAGCCCCAAAACATCACTGCTCTAGAGGAGATCTGCATGGAGGAATGGGCCAAAATACCAGCAACAGTGTGTGAAAACCTTGTGAAGACTTACAGAAAACGTTTGACCTCTGTCATTGCCAACAAAGTGTATATAACAAAGTATTGAGATCAACTTTTTTTATTGACCAAATACTTATTTTCCACCATAATTTGCAAATAAATTCATTATAAATCCTACAATGGAATTTTCTGGATTTTTTTCTCTCATTTTGTCTGTCATAGTTGAAGTGTACCTATGATGGAAATTACAGGCCTCTCTCATCTTTTTAAGTGGGAGAACTTGCACAATTGGTGGCTGACTAAATACTTTTTTGCCCCACTGTATATGCTGAGATCATGTGACAGAACATGTAAGACTTTCACACAGGGGGACCCAGATTGCACAGATTGCACACAGGTGGACTGTATTTAACTAATGATATGACTTCTGATGGTAATTGGTTGCACCAGATCTTATTTAGGGGCTTCATAAGCAAAGGGGGTGAATACATATGTACAAACCTCTTTTCTGTTGTTTTTTTTGTTTTCTTCACATTTTTGAAACAAGTTTTTTTTTCATTTCACTTTACCAGTTTGAGTTATTTTGTGTCTGTCCATTACTTGAAATCCAAATAAAAATCATTTTTTATTACAGGTTGCATACAGATGAGTAAAGTATTTAAACATTATTAAAGTGACTAGTGTTCCATTATTAAAGTGGCCAGTGATTCCATGTCTATGTATATAGGGCAACAGCCTCTAAGGTGCAGGGTTGAGTAACCAGGTGGTAGCCGGCTAGTCATGGCATAAATAGGTCATCACAGGTCTGTGGAGATCTTCACAATTGCTGTAATAATCTGTGCAGATTCTCGAAAGGCATTACTTACACCATGTACTTTTAAGGTAATCTCAACTGTAATCCAGGTAATTTGGTTCTGCTATTAGATGAAGCACAATGATAACACAATCTGTTTTATAAATCCACAATATCTGGCATTGTATTCTCATTTGAACTTGGTTGTACTTTTAAATGATTGAAAGCAGAGTGATGACACAATCTAAATTCAACTAGCTTTTGTCTGTTTTATTGAGTGGAGGTTGCGATCTCATTGATAAACATCTCAACCAAATATTACCCAATTATCCATGTTGAAATTATGTGTACGTGTCCAGTGGGCTTCCTCGAAGGGATTCAGACAAGCAAGCGGACCTCAAACTGTTAAGTCCTGAAACGTTCTTAAAAGAAGACACTCCAAAGGATCTCATTAGAATAAATCCATTTTACTTCCCTGCCTCTCTGGAGACAATTAGCCAGCCCCCCAGAGCCCTGTCTGCCTGCAAGTCAACCAGCGGCCAACTCCACAAGGTGTTTTACTTATCTCCTCTCACTGCTCTCTTTACCAGCTCCTCCTCCTCTTCGCCATCTCTCTCTCTCTCTCTCTCTCTCTCTCTCTCTCTCTCTCTCTCTCTCTCTCTCTCTCTCTCTCTTTCCTTAAAAGAACACTCATTCGTCTTCCTCACTCTCTTTAACTGGCATATTACTGACAAGGAGCTTTCCTGAGCAGCCCAGGATTACTCACTCTCAGACAGTCAGATAGGAGGAGAGAAAGGGTTAGGGACAATATGTGATTTTGTCTACATGAATTGCAGCTTGCCAGCTTGCCAGTTGGTTGAATTTAGTGAGTAATGGCAAGACATACTAGATATCATGCTTACAAATATCTCTCTCACTATAATAAATGATTGTGTGTTGATCACAGTTTCTCCTTTAATCAATAACAGGTGTACAATACACTGCCATGCATAGCATCATAAATAATGTTGGAGATGTGTGACCAATAGATAGACATTTATATTAAATGAAACAATGGCTGCATAGTGGGCTTATTATGTCATTAATCAAACAGTGGTGCAACATGGAATTAGGTGTGAGATGTATTATTATGGGATCATTATAATATATATTATATTATCTTTATATTATTAAGATAGTTCATCCTCAGATATGATACATGCTATCTTCCATGCAGCTGTATTCAAGTGTTTTGTACATTTTCTATCAGATTTTTATTTTACTATAAAAAGTCTCATTGAAAACAAAAGTTTTGAAATAAAAATAATCATAATGGAATACAGCAATGGCATTAGCCTATGATTTCGCTCCAAAGACTTCATGTTGAGGATAATGTGAAACCATGATTTTTCATGTTGCCGTTCTGCGACATTAGTTCTCCAAGGTTTTTAAATGTTATAATATTCAAATGTTGGATTTTTATTCAAAGTGCTGCTCCAAATTTGATTCTTCAAACCAGGACTACCGTATGACATGTGTTACAGGTGGCTTTCTTTGATTGTAGCAGACTATAGCGATATTCAAATGCTTAGAGGGAGGACAATACATTATTCATGATAGCGACAAATAGACACTGTAACCATAGTCACACAGGAAAGGCTGCCTCTACCCCAAGAGTGAACCTCTACGAGTATGGGAATAATATTCACATAAAATAAACTTGTTCTGGGAGATGTGGTGGTTTGGTGTATAATGAGACATTCAGTTCACTGAAAGAACACTCTATCCCTGCTTTATTATTATGTAGACAGAGGGAGGTAGTGTCAGAGCCCCGAAAGAAACATTCTCTGAGCTGTACCGCAGCCTCTGAAGCCCTGGGGGAAACGCCCCCTCTAGATCAAAGTTACATTCTGAAGAGACTTGTCCCCTGATACACTTTGTACAGCCAAATCCAGACATCGAGCAGCTGCAGTCGGTTATGGCTCAGTGATGTACTGGGCCGTCCACACCACCCTCTGTAGCGCCTTGCGGACGAAGGGTGATGCAGTTACCATACCAAGCGCTGATGCAGCCAGTCAAGGGAGAAAAGGCGCTGTCGCGCATGTCCTCACAGTTGTGGGTGAACAGGGAGTACAAGAGGGGACTAAGCACACATACCTGAGGGGCCCCTTGAGGATCAGTGTGGCTGAGGTGTTGTTGTCTAACCTCAAAACCTGGGAAAAACCCATCAGGATGTCCAGGATCCAGTTGCAGAGAGAGGTGTTCATTCCCAGGATCCCAAGCTTGGTGATGAGCTTGGATAAGACTACGGTGTTGAACGCTGAGCTGTAGTTAATGAACATAATTCTCACCTAGGTATTCCTCTTGTCCAGGTGGATCTGTTGGGGCGGTATGCGTATTGGAGTGGGTCCAGTGTGGCTGGGATTATGGTGTTGATGTGTGCCCCGACCTGCCTTTCAAAGCACTTTATGATTACAGATGTGATTGCTACAGGATGATAGTCATTTAGGCTAAGTTATAGTTCTTAGGAACAGGAACAATGATGGTCAGCTTGAAACATGTTGAGATTACCAACTGGGACAAAGAAAGTTTGAAAATGTCAGTGAAGTCACTTGCTAGCTGGTCTGCGCATGCTCTGAAAATGAGCCCTGGTATTCAGGTGTTAACTTGTTTAAAAGTCTTACTCACGTTGGCCACAGAGAGCGAGATCACACAGTCGTCCAGAACAGCAGAGGCTCCCATGCATGGCTTAGTATTGCTTACCTCGAAGCGAGCATAGAAGGCATTTTGTTAGTCTGGGAGGGCTGCATCACTGGGCAACGGCTGTGTTTCCCTTTGTAATCCATAATAGTCACCAAGCCCTGCCACATCCGACGAGTATCGCAGATGCAGCCTGTAATCCATGGCTTTTGGTTTGGGTACCTACGTACACTCACTGTGGGGATGACATCCTCAATGCACTTATTGATGAAGCCATGACTGATGTTTTAAACTCCACAATGCCATCAGATGAGTTCTGGTTTTAGCACCTCTTGTGGTGCAGGAGACGTGTTAATAGGAATTGGGTAAAATAGATTTGAGTCTCCCCGTGATAAAGTCTCCAGCTACAAGGAACGCTGCCTCTGGGTGCACGGTTTCTTGTGTGTTTACGGCCCATATAGTTTGTTGAGTGCCAAAATGGTGTTGGCTTGTTGTGGGATGTAGACAGTGGTGTAATTTAAGATAAACTCTCTGGGTAGATAAAAGGGTGTGCAATTTACCATGAGGTTGTCTATGTCGGATGAGCAAAATCTTTGGACTTCCTTTACCCTGGAAACCGCACACCAGTTGTTGCTTAGAAAAAGGCACACCCCTCCCACTTTTGTTTTTCCCGAGTCCATTGTCCGATCGGGACGAAGCAGGGAGAATCCGCCGAGCAGTATATCCATGGCATTAGTCAGCCAAGTCTCTGTAGCTCATAGAATATTACAGCTTTTCAAGTCACGTTGATAGGATACTCTCGAAAGGAGCTCGTCCATCTTACTCTCAAGTGACTGACCATTTGCCAATAAAATAGAGGGGAGTAATGGATGATTTCCTCTGCATCTAACCAAGATGCCAGCCCTTCTCCAGCATCTATGCTTGTGACACTTCTTTGGTAGTCTGAACAATGCAATAGGGTCCGATGTAAACAAGGAGTTCAGAAAAAAATCAAAGTTGAAGTTGAAATCGAGGCAAGTAACTGTCGATCTGATTTCCAAAAGTGCTTGGCGGTCATAGGTGATAATAGTATGAACTTTCTATATGACATTTTTTTACTTCTTATGGCTGAGGGCAGTATTGAGTAGCTTGGATGAATAAGGTGCCCAGAGTAAACTGCCTGCTACTCAGTCCTAGAAGCTAAGATATGCACAGTATCTAGAAATCACTCTGAAGTTTCTAAAACTGTTTGAATGATGTCTGTGAGTATAACATAACTCATATGACAGGCAAAAACATGAGAATAAATCCAACCAGGAAGTGGGAAATCTGAGGTTTGTAATTTTTCAACTCTTGGCCTATCGAATACACCGTGGGATATTGGTCATATTGCACCTCCTACGGCTTCCACTAGATGTCAACAGTCTTTAGAACCTTGTTTGATACTTCTACTGTGAAGTGGGGGGGAATGAGTCAGGGCTCTGGCAGAGTGCCATGAGCTGACCACACTCAGAATTTTAATTATGAGGGTTCTGTTGTTTGAATTTGGTGCCCTGCACTTTCACTGGCTGTTGTTATATCGATCCCGATAGCAATCTCAGCCATAAATTAAGATGAACACTACAAAGTCACTACATAACAAAGTCAGGCTGAATGTCATGAGACGCTGACTATGTCTGTCGGCACAAAAATTGAATCTATATAAACTCAGAAAAAGAAGAAACATCCCTTTTCAGGCCCCTGTCATTCAAAGATAATTTGTAAAAATCCTAATGACTTCACAGATCTTCATTGTAAAGGGTCTAAACACTGTTTCCCATGCTTGTTCAATGAACCATAAACAATTAATGAATATGCACGACGAACGGTCGTTAAGACACTAACAGCTTACATAAGGTAGGCAATTAAGGTCACGGTTATGAAAACTTAGGACACTAAAGAGGCCTTTCTACTGACTCTGAAAAACACCTGTCACGCCCTGACCATAGAGAGCCTTTTTATTCTCTATTTTGGTTAGGTCGGATGTTCCTTCTAGGTTGTGTATTTCCATGTTGGCCTGATATGGTTCACAATGAGAGGCAGCTGTTTATCGTTGTCTCTGATTGGGGAGCATATTTAGGCAGCCATTTCTCCACTGTGTTTTGTGGGATCTTGTTTCTGTGTAGTTGCCTGTGAGCACTGTATGAACTTCACTGGTCGTGTATTCTTTATTGTTTTTTTGTTCGGTTCACTTGAATAAAAAGATGTCAAACCGATTTCACGCTGCGCTTTGGTCTGAGTATGATTACAACAACGATCGTGACAACACCAAAAGAAAGATGCCCAGGGTCCCTTCTCACCTACGTGAACGTGTCTTAGGCATGCTGCAAGGAGGAATGAGGACTACAGATGTGGCCAGGGCAATAAATTGCAATGTCCGTGCTGTGAGATGCCTAAGACAGCGCTACAGGGAGACAGGACGGACAGCTGATCGTCCTCGAAGTGGCAGACCACGGGTAACAACACATGCACAGGATCGGTACATCCGAACATCACACCTGGGGACAGGTACAGGATGGCAACAAAAACTGCCCGAGTTACACCAGGAACGCACAATCCCTCCATCAGTGCTCAGACTGTCCGCAGTAGGCTGAGAGAGGCTGGACTGAGGGCTTCTAGTCCTGTTGTAAGGCAGGTCCTCACCAGACATCATCGGAAACAACGTCGCCTGTGGGTACAAACCCACCGATGCTGGACCAGACAAGACTGGCAAAAGTGCTCTTCACTGATGAGTCGCGGTTTTGTCTCACCAGGGGTGATGGTCGGATTCGCATTTATCGTCATGGCCTGTACTCTGGAGCGGAAACGATTTGGAGAAGGAGGGTCCGTCATGGTCTGGGGCGGTGTGTCACAGCATCATTGGACTGAGCTTGTTGTCATTGCAGGCAATCTCAACGCTGTGTGTTACAGGGAATACATCCTCCTCCCTCATGTGGTACCTTTCCTGCAGGCTCATCCTGACATGATCCTCCAGCATGACAATACCACCAGCCATACTACTCGTTCTGTGCATGATTTCCTGCAAGACAGGGATGTCAGTGTTCTGCCATGGCCAGCGAAGAGCCCGGATCTCAATCCCATTGAGCACATCTGGGACCTGTTGGATCGGAGGGTGAGGGCTAGGGCCATTCCCCCCAGAAATGTCCTGGAACTTGCAGGTGCCTTGGTGGATGGAAAAGTGGGGTAACATCTCACAGCAAGAACTGGCAAATCTGGTGCAGTCCATGAGGAGGAGATGCACTGCAATACTTAATGCAGCTGGTGGCTACACCAGATACTAACTGTTACTTTTGATTTTGACCCCCCAACATTGTTCAGGGACACATTATTAAATTTCTGTTAGTCACATGTCTGTGGAAGTTGTTCAGTTTATGCCTTAGTTGTTGAATCTTTTTATGTTCATACAAAGATTTACATGTGTTAAGTTTGCTGAAAGAAACGCAGTTGACAGTGAGAGGACGTTTCTTTTTTTGCTGAGTTTGCGTAAAGTCATTAGGGGCTTTAGCGGTAATGTATGTAGTACAGTAAAGGAGTTCATTGTACAGTAAAGAGGTTCATTGTAGAGTCCATACAAGTGGAGAGTGGCACACTATATCACACAGCTCAGTCCACACCTCTCCCTCTCCGACTTTTACACCCACTTTCACAAGTCATATTACTTCTCCTCTCCTGCTCTGTTATCTGTGGGTGCCCAACTGATGGGGTTAGCATGTGCTAACATGTACTCACTTTAAGGAGATAAAAAAATTGATTATGAGTGCAGTAACGTGGGTGCAATCATAGCTGGGCAGAATCAGCCCTATTCATCATGAGGCTATGGAACTCTAGCAGTGCCATTAAAAACATGCCTGTAACCTTATTCATTAACTCCAACATGATGTATACCCATGGAAGGAAGGAAGGAAGGAAGGTTTTAACACACTATTCACATGTATAAATATATATCTTAAAACCTTTATTTAGTGGCACTGCTAGTGCCTTGTAAGGAGGGAGCGGTGGTGTGGAGAGGAGGAAGGGGTGAACGAGTAAATAGGGTTGAGGGAGGGAGGATAGGAAAGGAGAGAGAAGTAGGCCTAGCCATAAAGGTTGAAAAATTACATGCTATTTTGTGGAGAGACTAGAGAACAGCAGAGCATGCATGACCTACCTCATGGGAAATGTCTTATAATTTCTCATCAACATTTGTCTTCCTAGGACAAACACTGTTCATGCAGCAAAATAGAGATGGATTGTAGGTTATAGAGATGGATTGTGGATAATGGAAAGGTTGCTCTCATGGAAGTATGAATTCAGACGGAACGTTTCATTGTAGCTAATGCTTGACGTTAATTCAGTAAGGTGGTCTAATTTGATTTGGCGCAGAGAATGACACATCTCATATCAAATGTTGTTATTTTCCATACCCCATCTCCCACAAGGAACTGCAGATATATTAATTGTTTTTCCAGAGGTGGTATCATACCTTTGGTTTTGGAGTATCATTTTCTTTATTTCAAACAGACATTCAATTTCAGTTGAATTAAAATATCCTTAGAGATGATAAATCTCGGAAGCTTAGAAAATAAGTGTATCTAATTAGAAAATAAGTGTATCCAATTAGAAAGTAGGAGATACTGTTATCATGCAACAGTGACGGGTAAAGGGCAAAATAAAGGAGCAAATCTCTTCTGTATGAAGGCAATTTACATATTAACTATAGATTGTCAATCATTATTTATAAACAAATGAAATACAGTATTACAGAATAGGGATCATGTCATATATATGTATATAATTTCTGTTCTGCAACTTCCACTTATTTTTAGCACAATAAGTACATACTGTACGTCTTATAGGGAATCTTAATGAGGAAAAGTTCTTTATTCAATTAGTTGAAACAAAGTCAAAACAAATATTTCCAGAATGAACCAATCAAACTTCAGACAATTTGATGACAATTTCCCTTGATTGTGCTTGCTTAATCTTCTCAGCTTATTTCAATAAATATAAAGCATAAAATTGAGGAGAGATTTTTTTGTTGTTGTTAGGCCTCTTCTACATCAATTAGTAAAACAAATACCAGGCCTCAAGCAGGACTAGCTAATCTCTCTCATTGGTCTGGGAAGTGTTCTGGAAATCAATGGTCTTCTCTATGACCAGGATTAGCACTCAATGTCAGAGGCAGGAAGTGAAAGCCCTAGCATCTGAATAGACATTTATTTCTGTCAGGGCATGCCTTTCCATCCTAGTTGCTACACTGTATTTGTGTCCCTCCGTCTCTTTCAAAACGTAAGCAGAAAATGTCTGCATTTACACTGCAGCAAGGAAGGGCAATAAGGTTCAAAAGTGTTCATATTTGGCTAGGTTGATTGTGGGCAAACCCTTAGTGTTTGTTACTACTACCCAATTATTGGGAATAGGCTGAGGTTTTCCCACAGCAAGGTGCATGGGTGCTGAGGCTTTGATACAAGTTACAATACCAACTAATGTACCCTATGGACAACTGAATGGCAAAGAGAAGAGGTGGATGGTGAAGGAGGTAAAAGTGACTACATGTTCTCCTCTCTTAGCTCTGTACAGGCCTCTTGAGAATGTAGGATCCCGGTGAACGAAATGCAAAAACATGTTCAAGGAATGATATGTGCTGTTGTCTTTTTATTTGCTTTGGTAACTTGATTACAGAGATTAAGAATTTGGTAAAGGAAAACGAGAGCCACTTTGTTATTTTTTTTAAATAGAGTTGCAGGTTGACGATTATTGTCATGAATCTTGCCCAGGAGGCAGAATTGAGCAATTTCCGCTAGATGCCTCCAGGGCAAGATTCATGACAATATAACCAATCTGCAGAGTGGGAGTAGTAACAAGCAAATATATATATATTTATATATATATATATATATATGAGAGAGAGAGAGAGAGAGAGAAACACAGTGTATGTTCAAGGTCAGTCAGTTTTATCCTCTTTGGTTGATAAAACAAGGCAGTGTGGTATAAGCACTCTGAGAAACAACCACTCACAGTCTCTATAACGGTCCTGCTCTGATTTATAACTCTCACTGAATATTCATGTCTGATTTAACAGTCTTAATATAAGACATTGGAGATCAGATGTCATCAACCACATGGCCATCAATCTACTGCATTCCTATAGACCTGCCATTCTTAAAAAAACCTAATACAGGTTTTCAACAGATTATTGCATGTCTTTTGATCATCAAACATGATTTATGGTACCTTATATGAACGAGTGGATTACGAGTGGATTATTGAGTGCTATGGAGGAGGTTGCTTGTGCTGATATGGCACTCTTCCATACTAGCATGTTCTGTCTTTTATATATATTGCAGTACTCTAAGAATGTCTCTTAAAAATGTGATGGATCATGGGTAACCTACTAAAGCCATTTTCAGAAAGCATAAACCTTCCATAAAGAGTTCGTTTCCTTTACTGTATGTGCAGCACATGATTTTGTTGTTGGATCAGTGACAAAGGTAAATTGTTTCTGAATTTCTAATTGGATGGAAGGTAAGGTGTCATTTCAAGCAGATTTGGTTGATTCCACAACTAACACCTTTGATTCATATGGTAAATACAGTAGGAAACAATTACCCCTAACCTCACTGATTGTGCAGATTGGCTTCTAATTAGCATGTCATAAGCAAATAAAAAAACATCACTGTTCATAATTACAGGGCCTTCATAAAGTATTCACACCCCTTGACCAATTCTACATTTTGTTGTGTTACAGTCTGAATTAAAAAATGGATTAAATGTATTATTTTGCTGACACATCTACACACAAAACCCCATAAAGACAAAGTGAAAAAATAAATGTTTGTAAATGTTGCAAATATATTGAAAATGAAATACAGAAATATCTCATTTACATAAGTATTCACACCCCTGGGTCAATATCACCTTTGGCAGCGATTACAGCTCTGACTCTTCCTGGGTAGGTCTCTAAAGAGCTTTGCACAACTAGATTGTACAATATTTGCATAGGTCATTGAATTTGTGGAATTTCTTTCCTTCTTAATGCATTTGAGCCAATCAGTTGTGTTGTGACAAGGTAAGGGTGGTATACAGAAGATAGCCCTATTTGGTAAAAGACCAAGATTCCATATGTGTTATTTCATAGTTTTGATGTCTTCACTATTTTTCTACAATGTAGAAAATCGTAGAAATAAAGAAAAACCCTTCAATGAGTAGTTGTGTCCAAACTTTTGACTGGCACTGGAATTTTTTTTCCTGTTTTTCCCCCATCAAGTTTGTTCCCCCCACGTGACATTTTTTCCCACTTCCAGCTACATCTGGTCTCTCATCCAGGGACGGACCATGTTTAACTTCAGAGGCAAACCAGCAGTGGGATGCAGGGTGCTACAGTATGGTACTGGATTGAATGTGCTAAAACTTGCAACTGGGAAAAAGGTAGCGGAAGCAAAGGCCAGGGTAACGAAACCAAAGATAGGGAAAATTGCAAGTAAGAAGGTGTTTTATTTAGTTGCGTAATCATAAAAAAATATATATATTTTTGCGTCCATTTACAATTCATTTTCTCTTGCATTTAAAAATACTTTCCTTGCAATATTTTGTTTTGCTATCAATAATTTTGCATTTATATTTTTGTTTGCAATACTAAGAATTCTGTTCTTGACTTCAGAGGTTTTGCTTCATATTAATGGCACCAAAGTAACTCACTCAGTAGAGAACTGCAACATCTAATAACACTATTACTCTTTTCAGTGTCTTTAAAGCAGCAATAGGTCATTGAAACTTTAACAAAGTGTTTTCCTCGCCACAGTTTAAAAAGCTGAGGGCTGGTGAAATGCAACCAATCTCAAATCCATATATTACGTTATCTATGTAAGGACTGACCATCCATGTCACGTCTACTCCCGCTCCTCCTCTCTGGCGCCCGTTGTAGCCAGTTTACTTATTATTACCCACACCTGTCACCATCGTTACAGGCACCTCCAACTCATGAGACTCACCTGGACATCACTTCTACGATGACTTCCCCTATATCTGTCACTCCCTTAGGTTCTTTCCTCAGGTGTTATTGTTTCTGTTTATATGTTTCATGTCTGCTCTTTTTTTGTTTTGTTCTATTTCTTATCAAATTTGCACTCCCAGTACTTGCTTCCCGACTCCCAGCGTACACGTTACAGAATAACACCTCACCAAAGGGAAGCAACAGGGATTTTTTTTGTTGTTTATTTTTTACTGGTGACGTCGAGTCCAAGTGTGCCTGCCGAAGCAACCGGGGATGCCTCAGCTGGCTTGATAGGTTGACAAGCTTCGGTTGGCTCGTCAGGCTTCCATGCCTCAGCTGGCTCGACAGGTTCTCAAGCTTGGGTTGGCTTGTCAGGCTTCCATGCCTCAGCTGGCTCTAGAGGGTTCCCGCGCCTCAGCTGGCTCTAGAGGGTTCCCGCGCCTCAGCTGGCTCTAGAGGGTTCCCGCGCCTCAGCTGGCTCTAGAGGGTTCCCGCGCCTCAGCTGGCTCTACAGGGTTCCCGTGCCTCAGCTGGCTCTACAGGGTCCCGCCACTCTGCTGGATCTACAGGTTCCCATGTCCTTAAGCCATTTTGCCACAACCTCAGAAGTATGCTTGGGTCCATTTGGAAGACTCATTTGCGACCAAGCTTTAACATCCTGACTTATGTCTTGAGATGTTGCTTCAATATATACACATAATTTCCCACCCTCATGATGCCATCTATTTTGTGAAGTGCACCAGTCCCTCCTGCAGCAAAGCACCCCCACAACATGATGCTGCCACCCCCGATGGTCATTATGGCCAAACAGTTCTATTTTTGTTTCATCAGACCAGAGGACATTTCTCCAAAAAGTACGATCTTTGTCCCCATGTACAGCTGGCTTTTTTATGGTGGTTTGGAGCAGTGGCTTCTTCCTTGCTGAGCGGCCTTTCAGGTTATGTCGATATAGGACTTGTTTTACTGTGAATATAGATACTTTTGTACCTGTTTCCTCCAGCATCTTCACAAGGTCTTTTGCTGTTCTGGGATTGATTTGCACTTTTCGCACCAAAGTAAGTTCATCTCTGGGAGACAGGATTTGTCTCCTTCCTGAGCGGTATGATGGCTGTGTGGTCCCATGGTGTTTATACTCGCATACTATTGTTTGTACAGATGAACGTGGTACCTTCAGACATTTGGAAATTGCTGCCAAGGATGAACCTGACTTGTGGAGGTCTACAATTAGTTTTTCTGAGGTCTTGTCTGATTTTGTTTGATTTTCCCATCATGTCAAGCAAAGAGGCACTGAGTTTGAAGGTAGGCCTTGTAATACATCCACAGGTACACCTATAATTGACTCAAATTATGTCAATTAGCCTATCAGAAGCTTCTAATTGTCTGGAATTTTCCAAGCTAGGCAGTCAACTTAGTTTTTGTGAACTTCTGACCCACTGGAATTGTGATACAGTGACTTATAAGTGAAATAATCTGTCTGTAAACAATTGTTCGAAAAATTACTTGTGTCGTGCACAAAGTAGATGTCCTAACCGACTTGCCAAAACTATAGTTTGTTAACAAGAAATGTATGTAGTGGTTGAACAATTAGTTTTAATGACTCCAACCTAAGTGAATGTAAACTTCCGACTTCAACTGTTCTATTTGTCCTCCCTGTACTTGCTTCCCGACTCCCTGTGTACACTTTACAATCCATAATATAAAAGTATTGTTTTAATCATGTTTTTAGTTCATGCAGTGTTTACATATATTTTGTTTGCAGACATTGGAGTAAATGTGGCTTTCTTACATGTGAAACTGTAAATCACATTTTCACTTTGGAATTGCAAGGGAAAAACAATCACAGGTAGAAATCACATTTGTAGTTTCATATGTGAAACACTTTCACCTGTGAAAAGCTTTCTTTCACATGTGGAATTTCACATTCACACTGCAAATTAGATTTTTACATTATGTTTTTCACATGTGAAAATGCAATTTTGTCTTTTTTTTTTTAATTAGATTTTTTTTCACATGTGAAAATATGGAGTTAACATATGAATTCTAAATTCAATACATGTGGGAAATTTAAGCTCAATATGTGAAAACAGCTATATCACATGTGAAACTGCAAATTTCACGGCTCATCCCACTGATCTATCAGTCAAAGGCATTTACCTAGGAAATTCCAGCTCTCTATCACTTCTTTGAACAAAAACAACACCCATGTGTCTCTTTTCAAAGAAAATACATTAAAAGGGAGATATTGGTGAGCGACATTATTAAAAAATGTCTGTGCTCCTTGTCTGTGCATGGTGTCTACAGCGCAGGGAAAAGTAAAGGATAGACAGAAAATACAAATCACTCAGGAAGAGTGGGGAATATGGAATTGGTAGAAAAAGTGAAAAAAATATATACATTTAGCAGTTATGTGCTGTAGACTGACTGATTCTGTGGAGTATGAATCTACTGGAAGTAACTATAGCTGTGCCCCCAGGCTATCTTTGAGTTACAGTTCTTCCCTTCCTGTTCTCTGCCTTGAAACTCTCATATCTGCCTGCGCAGAGAGAGCTCACGGGGGAATATGAGCTGGGAGACATTAAATTGACCTTGGGGTGGAACTTTGAACACTCAGATACCAGCCTCTCGTGGACATCTTATTTTGTTCTGATTGGTTGAAGATGCACCTATTGGGTTTATATCGCTAATGAATACTGAATCACCGTTCAGCTATCCCACAACCCCCACCACCTGTGACCGCTTTAGACTTGTCAAGGTTAGGTTTATTTAGATAGAGAGCTGGGACAGAACAGAAGGAGGGAGTGTGCTGAGACATAAAGAGAGAAACACAGAGTGGGACAAAGAGATAAATGAAGACGGAATCGTTCAGTACGGGTTGGGAACAGTCTGCGGATGGATGGTTAAATGGGACAGAAGAATGTACAGTATTACTATTTGAAATAGAGAGTGGTATCAGAGGTTAATACTCCTTCAAAGCAGATATTGATTGAGCTGCTCTATTTGCAACAAATACAAATTGAGCTGCTGTAGGATACCAGACCAACATGTCCTGAAGAACCCCCACTCTGCACGGTCAACAACAAGCCCCCAAGGTGGGGACCATCTATGGAGTAAGATACAGTGCCAGTAAACAAATGTAATTTCAATTAATCATGTGGAATGGAAAGCAGCCTGTCTTAATCTAGTAGAATTTCTGATTCAATGCTAACTTAAAATAGTCTATTGACACCTGTGCGTCAACCAAATTAACATAACACACAAATCCCCATCAAAATCCGGCAGTTTAATCTAGAGATATCAGCCTTTTGCATCTACGGTGGAAAGTGTCAGAGCTATGGTGCTGTTTGTCAGACCAGGAGGCATCCTGAAAATAGTTATTCTCACAAAAACGTACTTTTGGCTGGAATTTCCATTTAAAAAGCTCTAAAATAAATGTTATGTCATTAATTCTAAATGCATTTAAGAAATAATCAAACTGAAATTGAAAACCATTATTTTTTAATAATCATTCTGAAACTGAACTGAACACAAAAAACACTAATCACTCAGCACTAATGGACTGACGAAGTGTTTCTCTGTTCTGTCATATTTTCTGACTTTTTTGACTTTTGGTGCAGGTTGTTCTGTGTTGCTCCTCTCCAGCAGCAGCCTGAGCCTTGTGACACAGATGTATAGGTAGCTACAGGCCCAGGTAGATGGATTGCCCTGCTGAGACCACAGGAGAAGGACAGAAGAGAGAGATAAAGACTCCCATATCACTGTGCTACTACAGCCTCCACAGCCCCCAGGAGTCAACAGAACAGGGGAGCCAGAATACTGTCTGTCTGTCTGGGGTGAAGTCAGACCTCTGCCAGAGAAGGGTTTCAGGTATTTGTCTCATTCCAGGCACTGTTCCATGATATTGTGTTTCTTTAAGGGTGAAGTTTTCAGACACTTTAAAAGTTAGCTTATGAAAATACAATTATTGTTTAACTGTTGGGTAAGGGAAAGGTGTGGCCCACAATACAGAGAGCTTAGCTGTCTATTCAGCACCACCATAAGTCCTAAGTAATCAGCACCTTGGACAGCGCCCAACTCTTTTCTTTCATGTTTCTTGACAACTAAATCAAATATCAACCAAAATCAGATTTTGATCTAACATTTATGCCCGGTGAGTAGTCTCTATCCACTCTTTGGAATGCCTCAAGCTCTCAAACACTGATGACATTGCTAATAGCCCACAGTAGATAAGAATTACAGCAACAGTGTTGCTTTGTACTCATAATTTACAATGATAAAACCTATAATGACATGTCCAGCACCAGGGCAGACAAATCAGTGACAGAGAGACTAACATGGAATATTAATTTGAAGCCACATATCAGAACAAAAAGCAGCATCTCCTTTCCATCATTATGTTTTAAGTGGTTTTCATGCTTTACTGTATATACTGAGGAAAAGAGTGAATATCAAAAGTGAAGGCCTACAATGGCTATAGACCATAAATGACATTTTAATAACTTTTATTCAAGGCAGAATTAACACCCTCGGGGGCTATTGATAAAGACTGGCCTCAGATCTGTTGGGACTGGCCTCATATCTGTTGGAATTGGCCTCAGATCTGTTGGGACTAGCTTCAGATCTGTTGGGACTGGCCTCAGATCTGTTGGGACTGGCCTCAGATTTGACTCTGTGCTCCTGTTCTTGAAGAGAGACCGATGAGTTCAGATACAGTATGCAGAAGTGTCAGGGTTTGTCTGGGGGAAATTCTCTGTTCTTACATGAAGTAAAATTATTTAGTTGAGGCAAGTCAAGCCTGCACCTGATACATGTTTCAGTAAAAAGCATAATCTTTGTAGGGCCAATATTTTAAGAAGACTGCAATGTTTTCTTTTGAAAAAGGTGACTTTCCATCCAGACAACCTTTTTTTTCATCAATGATATATTCATGTTAAGACATAACGTATATGTGTTTATAGTCCTGAGGTTTCAACGCCATACAGCATGACATTTCCATTTCCTAAAGATGTGTAGAGGTAGGTATGATACCATGTAACTTACTGTACCTGACCAAATAGGAATTAGCAGACTGAGGACTGTTTGCACATACAGCAAGTGCTCCTTGGAAAACAATGTGATCTCATTTACCGCAGACATCACTAATAAGGCACGTTTTTATATATATATATATATATATATATATATATAACATGTATGGCCTGAGATGGAGACTTTTGAAAACTGATGCATTTTTACTAAAGGTGTTTGTCAAATGTATAAGATGTTTAGATTCACAACAGTAATGGCACAATTCTTAATCCACCAATAACAAAGCAGTGTTTGGTGACTGATGTCTTTGCCCATGATCCACATGATATCCTGTGCATTATTATCAATCTCATTAAAATCGGAGAGTTTACTTTGCCAAACTAAATGACGTGCCATGCCATGCCATAAAAATAGATCATTAATATTTCCTGAAATGACGGCAAACGTGCCACGGTGCCATCCTATGAAATATATATATGATGTCACATGAAAGAAAAGAGATGTAAATAAAGACCATTTCTGTGCACCACAACAAATGAAGACAGCTTCTGAACAATCATTAGGTTTATAACATGCACCACCATTCAACTATGAGATCTTACTCAGTGCTGCTTACTACATCTGTCACAAATCACACACTTCTGCAAAGTGTAGAGGGAGTACCAACTCAACCAGTCTAAAACAAAAGTACCCAGCTGGTACAATGAGTTGTAACCACCCATTGTGACATTATTGTAACGGCTCTCATTTGTAGAAGGAGACAAATGCTCAGTGTGGTAGGCGTACATCGTATTTTTATTGACGACACCAAACAAAATAACAAAGACAAAAAAACGAAAGCCCAAAAGGAAAATGACAACTTATATATGATCCACAATCAAAGACAACGATAGACAGCTGCCTCTGATTGGGAACCACACTCGGCCAAAAACAAAGAAATAGAAAACATAGACTTTCCCACCCGAGTTACACCCTGACCTAACCAAACATAGAGAATAATAATGATCTCTAAGGTCAGGGAGTGACAATTATTTACTTAAATGGGGATGCCAGTTCTACTCATTCTAGGTCTGTGCTTGTAATGTTGTCATTGAAACCAGCTTTGGCCTCTGGGTAATCCCAGTTTTCTTCAGTCTATTGGAATCCAGTGACACTGATGATGAGAAAGCTGTTTAATGAGGTTAACACAGTGTTGTGTGACCCCGATGGATGGAGTGAAATTTAAATCAGAGCAAAACACACAACAAAGCAGCTGGTTGAACACCTCCCTCCAATCAATAACACACCAATCAATAGCTGGATCGATGATACTGTGCTGAGAGCAATGCTGACCAGACAGCATGGGATTTTAGACTGTCTAAAACAAGGATGGGACAGGGGATCATCTCAGACCATCTAAGAATAAACTAGATCTCTTTCTCTCTCTCTCTCTCTTTCTCTCTCTCTCTCTCTCTCTCTCTCTTTCTGAGAAGGCTAATACAAGGCCTCATTGTTTTACACTTGACTAGAGGAAATAGGGGATGATGTGTAACGGTGGATATTAGCCAGATAACGGCCAAAGAATACATCTGCTGTGGGCCAATAGTAAAGGTTACCCATTCCTACTGTATCTTCCTTCTTCAGTGGAATACTAATTTACTTGTCCCTTTTCTCTTAAGTATGAAGTTGATTCAATTCACCCTCGACAGAAAAGGGCAGCAGAGAGCATGAACATCCATCTACCACAGCGAGAGCTCTTCATGCGCTCAATGAAAATATTGCTTCATTTAGATTTAATGACTTGTGTCTACTCTTTGCAGCCGATGGCACGGCCCCGTCTCAGTTACAATAACAATAATGGACTGCTTTTATAGGCCGCCCTTCACGTCCAAAAAGCTGGAGAGCTCTTTACCCACTACGTAAAGGAACGAGTGCAAATAAATCTCAGAGCTCATGAAATAAGTTTAATGATCCAATGAGGTAGGGAAGGGAGGGGGTGCGCAACAGTGCCCTTCAAAGTCAACTGATACAATAAAAAGGTTACACAACTGCTATGCAGTGAAACGAGCGTTAAAGTAAAACTCCGCTCAAAAACAATATTTTGGTATTTTTTTCATTAGTCCGCTGTTGATAAAGTCCCAAAAATGTTTGCATGTCAGCAGTCAAGTTTTCAAGATATTGGACTTTTAAGAGGCAAGGTGTCACTGGCCATATCATCATGGTGATGCAAAATGCATCATATGACATAAAATACTGAACCTAGCCTATACCCCCCAGTTTAGCCTAGAGAAAGTCAGTTGGTAGTTGTAACCTTGTCCCCATTGTCACATACAGGTAAGTGAGAAACAACATATTACATCCAAATTCCTGTTTCTCATTTTAATAATTTAGCAGACGCTCTTATCCAAGGAGTTAGTGCGTACATTTTCATATGTTTTTTCTCTCCATACTGGTCCCCCATGGGAATCTAACTCACAACCCTGGCGCTGCAAGCGCCATGCTCTACCAACTGAGCTACACGAGAATTCATTACACCTGGGGAGACAGAAGAGAGTTCATAGCCCCTAATCACATGCCTCCTCACTTCTTTATGACAGATGGTGTTTTCTGCTGTCACACTAGAGTTCCCCTGAACACAACCCAACACTCACTGGCTGTCAACAACACAGTCTGTGTACCTCACCTTTCTTCACGCATCCCCTTGGTCTTCAGCAGAATGACACAGTAAGGTGAGTGAACGTTGAGGTGACAGGATCAATAGCTCTAGCTCTCAGACAGACGATGAGCAAAAAGATGCACCTAGCACAAATCACTCAGCTATCCTACTCAAGTACTAACCCCACTTATTATAAACCCTGAACTTGTATCCCTATCCCAGTCTGCTGTTCCCACATGCTTCAAGAGGGCCACCATTGTTCCTGTTCCCAAGAAAGCTAAGGTAACTGAGCTAAACGACTACCGCCCCGTAGCACTCACTTTCGTCATCATGAAGTGCTTTGAGAGACTAGTCAAGGACCATATCACCTCCACCCTACCTGACACCCTAGACCCACTCCAATTTGTTTACCGCCCAAATAGGTCCACAGACGATGCAATATCAACCACACTGCACACTGCCCTAACCCATCTGGACAAGAGGAATACCTATGTGAGAATGCTGTTCATCGACTACAGGTCAGCATTTTACACCATAGTACCCTCCAAACTCTGGGTCTCGACCCCACCCTGTGCAACTGGGTACTGGACTTCCTGACGGGCCGCCCCCAGGTGGTGAGGGTAGGTAACAACATCTCCACCCCGCTGGTCCTCAACACTGGGGCCCCACAAGGGTGCGTTCTGAGCCCTCTCCTGTACTCCCTGTTCACTCACGACTGCGTGGCCACGCACGCCTCCAACTCAATCATCAAGTTTGCAGACGACACAACAGTGGTAGGCTTGATTACCAACAACGACGAGACGGCCTACAGGGAGGAGGTGAGGGCCCTCGGTGTGTGGTGTCAGGAAAATAACCTCACTCTACAAGTCAACAAAACTAAGGAGATGATTGTGGACTTCAGGAAACAGCAGAGGGAACACCCCCCTATCCACATCGATGGGACAGTAGTGGAGAGGGTAGTAAGTTTTAAGTTCCTCAGCGTACACATCACAGACAAACTGAATTGGTCCACCCACACAGACAGCATCGTGAAGAAGGCGCAGCAGCGCCTCTTCAACCTCAGGAGACTGAAGAAATTCGGCTTGTCACCAAAAGCACTCACAAGCTTCTACAGATGCACAATCGAGAGCATCCTGTCGGGCTGTTGCCTGGTACGGCAACTGCTCCGCCCACAACCGTAAGGCTCTCCAGAGGGTAGTGAGGTCTGCACAACGCATCACCGGGGGCAAACTACCTGCCCTCCAGGACACCTACACCACCCGATGTCACAGGAAGGCCATAAAAATCATCAAGGACAATAACCACCCGAGCCACTGCCTGTTCACCCCGCTATCATCCAGAAGGCGAGGTCAGTACAGGTGCATCAAAGCTGGGACCGAGAGACTGAAAAACAGCTTCTATCTCAAGGCCATCAGACTGTTAAACAGACACCACTAACATTGAGTGGCTGCTGCCAACACACTGACTCAACTCCAGCCACTTTAATGATGGGAATTGATGGGAATTGATGTAAAAGATATCACTAGCCACTTTAAACAATGCTACTTACATACCCTACATTATTTATCTCATATGTATACGTATATACTGTACTCTATTTCATCTACTGCATCTTTATGTAATACATGTATCACTAGCCACTTTAAACTATGCCACTTTGTTTACATACTCATCTCATATGTATATACTGTACTCGATACCATCTACTGCATCTTGCCTATGCCGCTATGTAACATCACTCATTCATATATCTTTATGTACATATTCTTTATCCCTTTACACTTGTGTGAATAAGGTAGTAGTTTTGGAATTGTTAGTTAGATTACTCATTGGTTATTACTGCATTGTCGGAACTAGAAGCACAAGCATTTCGCTACACTCGCATTAACATCTGCTAACCATGTGTATGTGACAAATAAAATTGGATTTGATTTGATTTGAACAGGACTACTATGAACGACTCATCGAAAACTCAAGTGATTAAGATTGAATAGTTGGAAAACTGTTTCATACCAATTCATTACTTGCCACCCACCCACTAGGCAAAGACATTTGAACAATAACATATTGAAATAACGTTTCATACTGCATGTTTTGTTGGCGGGATGAAAGTGATTTCTTGCACAGTAATAAAAAAATAAAACAACGGTATCTGTCTGGTAAGAGATACAGTAAAATGGCTCCTGGTTCAGCGGTCTACCTTAATTAACAGCCTAACTGGGGAGTAAATGAGCATTATCACAGTGGTACAATGCACTTAGACCGTAGGGTGTGACTGAATAGCTCATCAGATGGAGAGTGACTGATTTGGGGCTGGATTTGAAAGCTCTATATAAAGAGGGACCAGTTAGGACGGATATTCCTCTTTATCCATTTGCCTAAATCGGCAGACTATATCAAGCCATTTATGTATATATAGTAACAAAAGTCTACTTCCATGAGCCACTAGGTGTGATCCATCATACCAACATACTGTGCAGTGCATCTTTTCTATATCTTTCTCAAACCCATCACTTCCTCTCTCTTTCCTGTTTCTCTGACAGTAGCTTCAGTTGCTAACCCCAGAGAGCTCTGCCTCATCATCATCATGGCCATAAGGAATCCATTCCCCTCCGCATCCCAGCAGGGAGATGTCATGGACCATGTCATGCTACAAGGAAGTACAAACGGGCACACAAACATGCAGTGAACACAGCAGAGACACATCACTAACACTGGAGTGGAGCCTATCCTCACTGTGCGACTCTCTATTAAAACACAGGTTCAGACCGCCCACCTTGCATGACACAATTAAAACCAGATAACTCTTTACCCTTGTTTAGTTTATAACAGTTGTCGTGGAAATGACCACTAAGGACTCCAAGTCAAAGTTAAATGAACATATCTTAATTATCAAAGCCAGAGAGGTTCGAAGAAGCGTAATACTAAAAGTACAAGTCTGTCAGAAGCTCTGAAGGGGTGCTCTCCCTTCAGCACTCTTTATACTAGTGCACAAACTGGACGTCTCTGCTCTCAGGGTGCAATAGGCTGATCATGACCTTGCACACACAGTTTCTAAGCGTTGGGAAAAAGTATCAATGTGTTCCCTTCTTTGTGTTCTTCTATCAGTCCCTTCCCTGAGAGCAAAGTCACAGAACATTCTAACACAATAACAAGAAACAACACGCTAAATGTAATTACGCATTTGCGGAGACACAGAAGACACAAACATTTCCGCTACACAGTTCTACCTGCACGGGGTATAGCTATAATATGTACAATGATTATTTGATACCTGAAACACACTATGCACGCACACACAGACTCACGCACGCAAGCGCAAGCTCTTTTACCTCCTTTCTGGTTGGCATCTGCTCATGTCTGCTCATTCGTGTCAAAGTGGCCACTGAAGCCATGTGAGTGATGAGCCTAAACACAGACAATGTCAGGCTATGATTCCTATATCCTAGTTGGCATGGAGAACACAGCAGACATGCCAGAGTAATGGCTAGGGACACATGATGGAGCTCGCCACTGATCCACTGCATCTGGAGAAAAATTAACTTCTGTGGGAGCTAATGAGTCTGTTTTGCAAGATTCCCCGAGTCATTTATGAAACACATCCATATTCATTACAGGGAGCCTTTTTTGTCTGTCAATGTTGATATTTTCTGGAGACAAACATGAGTAACTTGTGCCTTTAGATCTGTAAAGCAGGGATAAAGTAGGTGTCGTCTGCTGTAACGCAATAAATCAACACAGATTCCACAGAGACAAACTCTGCCGGTTAGCCGGTTACATCATCAAACTGTTATGGATCTCTGACCTATACTGCATAGTGTGTAAACTGTACTAGCATTTCATGTACTTCCTTAAAAGTGCAGTATTTGCAGAATATTATCAATTCAAATTCTCTCATACTGTAACTTTGGCCCCCTAGGCCCATATTAGTTAGCATTTCAAATCATTGAAAATACTGTCCACAGTATTCATAATTTAGTACTGCATCCAATAGAGACTTAGATTCATGTTGGGACTATATTCTGAATCAAACTGGCATTTTATCTCATGCAGTATATTTCATTTCTCACTACGGGGGGAAGTTTAAGGTTCTGCAGATTCATTAGTTGAAAGATTGTAATTCATCTTGGATGATATTCTCCAAGGCTTGACTTTAATAAATCTGCTTTCCACCACACAGAGGCTGAATCCAATACTTATGGGGCATTCAAGTACCCATCGGAAGTGGAAAACTTCCCAATAAGGAAGTCTTAAAGTGGAACTGACAGGAGAGTTTATATAAGGCCACAAGGCGAGACCCAGATGCAGACACGGGAGGCAGATGGTTTGAGTCTTGATATTTATTAAACACTCCAAAAGGGGTAGGCAAGAGAATGGTCGTGGACAGGCAAAGGTCAAAACCAGTTCAGAGTCCAGGAGGTACAGAGTGGCAGGCAGGCTCAAGGTCAGGGCAGGCAAAAAGGTCAGGCAGGTGGGTACGGAGTCCAGAAAACAGGCAAGGGTCAAAAACCGGGAGGACTAGCAAAAGAGAATAGAAGGAGGAGTACAGGAAAACCGCTGGTTGACTTGAAAAACATAAGAGACAGGAAACATAGGGATGTATACACCAGGGATAATAAGCGACACCTGGAGGGGGTGGAGACAATCACAAGACAGGTTAAACAGATCAAGGTGTGACAGTTTTAGCAACGTGAAATCTTATTCAAATCTGTTCATATACACCCCAGGAAGAATGACCCCCCCCTTTTTATTCTGACAAGCAAGCACTTAGATATGGTAATTTTCATGTTTTCATAAATTCATAGAATGTTTGGGGAGGCATTTGTGAAAATGTTATAGCAACATAGAGTGGGAAATTAGATATCTTGTCCAGGACCGTGTCCACACAGACCGGTGCACCATAGCCAATCACAGCTACAGTAGGCCTATATTCAAATAAGCCATTCTCCACACAGGCCTGCCATCATACACTTTGAACTGGACTGTGATTACAGGCAGTAGCAACAGTGTGACTTTAGATCATTAGAATGAATTAGCCAAAAAATACACTTGAATGGATTTCTGCAAATATGTAAAGTCCTCTTACAAATGGGAACTTCACAGTCCTATTGATCAACCATGAAAATGTATGCCATCTCTCCCTCAGTTGTCTATGCACATCAATAACACAAAGTTAAACAACTAATGTTAGCCAGAACGAGATGAGCTAAAATATAGCGACGGAACATTAGATAAACCCTCTTAAACTTTGTTTAGCTAGTTGGCTGGGTAGTGCACTGATAAACGATGGGGAATAGTAACCTGCTCGTCCTTCTGCAGCTTGCCTGCCAGTGCAAGCTTGTCCCAACCCACGTTTTGATAACTTGGAACTTGCTTGCCCACCCATTTGATAGATAACAAATGCATTTGATTGACAACTAATAGATGTGAATAACAGCCATTAAAATCCTACATGGCTAGCTAGCTATCAAAGTGATTCACTAACCAAATGACACCTGCATCTCTACAGTAGCTGTAGCTACCGAAAACGATAAAAGGAGGAAGAGTCGGTCACTCCTCCAATTAGATGACATCCCCTCAGCAACTTGCTAGCTAGCTAACATTAGGCTCCAGGTTTTTAGCTTGCTACATAAATAGATATGCTAGCCCAGGGGTGTCGTACTCAATCACGGCAATATGGAAAAAACAAAAGATTTGCGGCAAAGACATAGCGTATTTATTTTTACTAAAAAATGTTCCACTGCTACCCAAAATGGCCATTGTTTTATTTTACATAATTTTTCTTCAGAATCTCCACTTATACTGTGTATAGCATTTTAACATACTAAAACAAAATATACAAGTATTTGTCTAGCCTTTGCTGCTATGCTTGCAGATGTGCATAATATGTGCATAATATGCTGCGCCCCTAATCAAAAAGTATTTAATAACTCCAAATATCAAAAAGCGTAGCTATAGTTTAAACTGAAAACATGTTTTTCATTTCTTTGAATGCAGCATTGCTGTATGGTGCACTCAAAATGTATTGTAGTTGAGTAGCCAGCCTAGGCTACTGCTCAAATGTATTGTAGTTGAGTAGCCAGCCGAGGCTACTGCTCAAATGTATTGTAGTTGAGTAGCCAGCTGAGGCTACTGCTCAAATGTATTGTAGTTGAGTAGCCAGCCGAGGCTACTGCTCAAATGTATTGTAGTTGAGTAGGCAGCCTAGGCTACTGCTCAAATGTATTGTAGTTGAGTAGCCAGCCGAGGCTACTGCTCAAATGTATTGTAGTTGAGTAGCCAGCCGAGGCTACTGCTCAAATGTATTGTAGTTGAGTAGCCAGCCGAGGCTACTGCTCAAATGTATTGTAGTTGAGTAGCCAGCCGAGGCTACTGCTCAAATGTATTGTAGTTGAGTAGGCAGCCTAGGCTACTGCTCAAATGTATTGTAGTTGAGTAGCCAGCCGAGGCTACTGCTCAAATGTATTGTAGTTGAGTAGCCAGCCGAGGCTACTGCTCAAATGTATTGTAGTTGAGTAGCCAGCCGAGGCTACTGCTCAAATGTATTGTAGTTGAGTAGCCAGCCGAGGCTACTGCTCAAATGTATTGTAGTTGAGTAGCCAGCCGAGGCTACTGCTCAAATGTATTGTAGTTGAGTAGCCAGCCGAGGCTACTGCTCAAATGTATTGTAGTTGAGTAGCCAGCCGAGGCTACTGCTCAAATGTATTGTAGTTGAGTGCGCAGCCTAGGCTACTGCTCAAATGTATTGTAGTTGAGTAGCCAGCCGAGGCTACTGCTCAAATGTATTGTAGTTGAGTAGGCAGCCGAGGCTACTGCTCAAATGTTGTTGTAATAGGCCTACATGTTTCTCCTTCGCGTGGTGTTTTGTGGCAGGTTTTGTTTTTTGGTTATTCATTGTCAAGCTTAAAAACTGAAGCCAGACTGCAACATTTTAGTCTAGCTAGGACTGTGGCATGTACATGCACACCTACATGCACAAATATTGAGTCATTGAAACTGAAACATTGCACCTCAAATGGGTGGAGGCAGCAAACAATGTACCAGGCCAGCTGTGATTTACAACCTGATACCAATCTTTTTTGACTACCAATAAATATATTGGTGAATAATATGAATCATGCATTGAATTGCATCTATTCTATCAAAAATGTACGTCATGGTATTTTGAGTAAAATAGTACCTCATTTTAAAACCTCTTATGAATGTGGTTTTGAAGTGTAAACTGGGAATTTTATATTTTTGACTGATATTATGACTGTCTGTTTGTTTCATATCTGCAACGTAGTTAAAAACCCTGTCAGCTACACTTTAAGTACAGCATGATTGTGTTCAAGTGCTTTTGAAGTCGGAACAATTCTTATACCAATAAGATTTTAGCTAGCTAGAGAAGCTAGCTAGCGTTGGTTATAATAAAGTTAGCTAGCTTGCTTAACATTGACAATATGGTCAGAAGAGCTACATTATCCACTTGGATAAATTTGTCATTGTTTAAAGCTGATTTGTTGTCATCCTGTGGTGAAACGTCACAACTTGGCAACTCTGTAGCAACATTTTCTCCGTTTCCCCACTTTTCAGTGAAACTTCCCAGTCAGAACTCCCAACTTCCAATAACTCCGACAGCATGAACACGCCAGTAACTAATCTTTCTGAACAAATGTCCCAGTGACACCATTGCGTGAATTAGGTGATCTCTGTTTGGATACGGAACATGTGCACTTTGATGGTGATACATTGAGATAGGTTGATCTCTTCACTCACTTCACACAAAGTAAAACAAGCTCCACAGGAAATGTTGACAGGTGTGCAGAAAGGAGGATCATCATTAAAATCCAATCACATCAATAACTTGAACAGATAATAATGAAATATTAAATAATTCAGGTTTCCATCCTCTAAGAGCCAAGAAGGCATTAGTGTCCTCTAAATGATCAATGAGAACATTTTCATTTAAGGAACACGCTGGGAATGAACGTTTTATGAGAGTTGGCTCCGATGATTCCTCCTAATGATATCGTGTTCAGGCTTAGAGATCCTATGAAGCGATAGCTGTGTTAAATGTGTAGAGTTACTGATCAAGTTTTAGTCCTGAACGACTCCAAAAGTGGAAACGGGTGGAGACAACTTTTCCCACTCAAGTCTATTACAAAGCACATTTGAATGTTGTGCTCTGGAGAGATTAACTAATGAATGAAAACTGTTCATCTATAAATCAAATGAAATTTTATTGGTCACATACACATGGTTAGCAGATGTAATTGCCAGTGTAGCGAAATGCTTGTATAAAACCTGCAAAGGAATTATCTCTTGTTGAAGCTTTACTACATATTTTTCTATTGTCTTGAATCATCACACAATGTAAAAGTATTTCAAAAGCACTGGATATTTTCTCACAGGAGATCAAATATATCCTATTTAGTATGAAGCCAGTTGACAGTATTGACAGGAATATAGCATGTCAGTTACAGTGTAATGTGTAATGGTGATAGTGTGATCTCAGAGCAATGGATCCCTTCCATGGTCATGGAAAACAGCACACACTGTAGCCTACATTAGATTGTCACATTAGCCCTCATAACGAGTTCCAAAACATGGCCCCAACACAACGCCTTCTGTAATCATTTGCTGATGTTCAGTACCATGACCCCACAGATAAAAACCAACTGCCATATCACAGTTTGGTACACTGGGCTTTTCTGTTGTTGATATTGTTGTTGTTCTAGTTAGCACTCTACTTATTTGGGTTCCCGAGTGACACAGCTGTCTAAGGCACTACCTGGTTCAATTCCAGTCTGTATCACAACCGGCCTTGATTGGGAGTCCCATAGGGCGGCGCACAATTGGCCAGCGTTGTCCAGATTAGGGTTTGGCTGGCTAGGCCGTCATTGTAAATAAGAATTTGTTCTTAACTGACTTGCCTAGTTAAATAAAGGTTAAATAAATACTTTTGAATATCAGACTGAGTCAAATGTCATGGGTAATACATTTTGGACAACGTAGTTGGAATGGAATTAACAGCCTAAAGCACTCTACTTTCTACAAATGTTATGTCAAGTTTAAGCTTTTTATTGATTCAGTGCACAAATAGGCTCAAACAAAGTTTGTAACCAAATAAAAAGGCCTGGGTAGATGTTAAAGAAACAACTTAAAATGGTGCTCCCTCTATCTCATATGTATTTCCTATAATTCAGTACGAACCTATAACTGGTAAGAACCAGTTCACAGTAACAGTATGTGCATATCTCTGACATACAGTATTCCTCATGATGATTAAGCATACCTTGAAACGATAACTAATTGTATGATGAAACCATTTGACATTCATGGAAGCACTATACCAAGAAAATCAACAAAACAATAAAAAAATAGCAACAGCATCGACCAAGGCAGGTCACACAATGTATCTATGCATAATAAGGATCTTTGTTGATGAAGGTTGCATGACGGAGACTGCACTTGATGACAAATGATGACTACTGATTTGTTAATAAAACCTCCACCGGATCAGTATCCCTAAACCGGGACGGTTGTTACTCAATATGCGATAATGTGACTAGGATGACCTTGTAAACAACAGTCAATTCCAGGACATAGACGTGCTTTATATGGGCAGAAAGCTTCAATTCTTGTTAATCTAACTGCAGTGTCCAAATTACAGTAGCTATTACAAAAAAAACATGCTATTGTTTGAGGATAGGTCACAACAACAAAACACTTTTATCACGGCAACTGGTTTAATACATTCACCACTGAAGGTAAATAATGTGCTTACATTCAGTAATCTTGCTCTGATTTGTCATCTTGAGGGTCCCAGAGATCCAATGTAGTGTCAGATGTAGGAACTGGGTTCTACAGTTTGACCACAACTCTCTTGCATTTCAAAGATGATGGAACATATTGGAACATACAATCTTCTACCAGATCTAATGTGTTATGTTCTTCTACATTAATTTCACATTTCCACAAACTTCAAGTGTTTCCTTTCAAATGGTATTAAGAATATGCATATCCTTGCTTCAGGTCCTGTGCTAAAAGCAGTTAGATTTGGGTATGTCATTTAAAGCGAAAATTGAAAGAAAGGGTTCGAACCTTAAGAGGCACCTTATAATCAGGGAGGAAATAAACAAGCGATTCATCAAAGGCATAAAACGAGGGAATATCTCAATATCAGCCAATTTGAATGACAGCTTTTGGAAACCTCAAATGGGCCCTTGACATAACCCCCCCAGCACTCTTTTCAAATGTGCTTAAGATAAATGAATTCATGCAAATACTTGGCTAATGTTATTGGCTCAGAGTACATATTATCCAAGAGAGAAATGAGACGGTTTAATGCAGCTCATCTGTCAATGACAGTATTACATTTTTATTGTTTTCTCAAAATCCCAATTGAAATAGTTGTTTCCTAAATACATTGAAGCATGCACACTTTGGTAATGATAAACATTTTGCTTTAATTTTGACAGTTTAGAGATACAATGTACACTATATATACAAAAGTATGTGGACACCCCTTCAAATTAGTTGATTCGGATATTTCACCCACACCCATTGCTGACAGTTGTATACAAGCGAGCTCACAGCCATGCAGATGCCACTTTTCCAAAAAGTGAGTTTGTCAAATTTCTGCCCTGCTAGAACTGACCCGGACATGCTGTTATGGTGAAGTGGAAACATCTAGGAGCAACAACGGCTCAGTCGTGAAGTGGTAGGCCACACAAACTCACAGAATGGGACCGCCGAGAACGGGATGTGCCCTCGGTTGCAACACTCAGTACAGAGTTCCAAACTGCCTCTGGAAGCAAAGTCAGCACAATAACTGTTCATTGGGAGTTTCATGAAATGGGTTTCCATGTCCGAGCAGCTACACAGAAGCCAAAGATCACCATGCACAATGCCAAGCGTTGGCTGGAGTGGTGTAAAGCTCGTCAACTCTGGAACAGTGTAAACTCGTTCTCTTTGGTGATGAATCACGCTTCACCATCTGCAGTCGTAGCCAAAAGTTTTGAGAATAACGCAAATATAAATTTTCACAAAGTCTGCTGCCTCAGTTTGTATGCTGGCAATTTGCATATAATCCAGAATGTTATGAAGAGTGATCAGATGAATTGCAATTAATTGCAAAGTCCCTCTGTGCCATGCAAATGAACTGAATCCCCCAAAAAACATTTCCACTGCATTTCCCTGCCACAAAAGGACCAGCTCTCAGGTGTGAGTGTTGATGAGGACAAGGCTGGAGATCACTCTGTCATGCTGATTGAGTTCAAATAACAGACTGGAAGCTTCAAAAGGAGGTTGGTGCTTGCAATCATTGTTCTTCCTCTGTCAAATATGGTTACCTGCAAGGAAAAACGTGCCGTCATCATTGCTTTGCACAAAAAGGGCTTCACAGACAAGGATATTGCTGCCAGTAAGATTGCACCTGAATCAACCATTTATCGGATCATCAAGAACTTCAAGGAGAGTGGTTCAATTGTTGTGAAGAAGGCTTCAGGGCGCCCAAGAAAGTCCAGCAAGCGCCAGGACCGTCTCCTAAAGTTTATTCAGCTGCGGGATTGGGTCACCAACAGTACAGAGCTTGCTCAAGAATGGCAGCAGGCAGGTGTGAGTGCATCTGAATGCACAGTGAGCCCGGTGTCAAGAAGGGCAGCAAAGAAGTCACTTCTCTCCAGGAAAAACATCAGGGACAGATTGATATTCTGCAAAATGTAAGGGATTGGACTGCTGAGGGCTGTGGGAAAAGTAATTTTCTCTGATGAATCCCCTTTCCGATTGTTTGGGGCATCCAGAAAAACGCTTGTCTGGAGAAGACAAGGTGAGTGCTACCATCAGTTCTGTGTCATGCCAACAGTAAAGCACCCTGAGACCATTCATGTGAGGGGTTGCTTCTCAGCCAAGGGAGTGGGCTCACTCACAGTTTTGCCTAAGAACACAGCCATGAATAAAGAATGGTACCAACACATCCTCTGAGAGCAACTTCTCCCAACCATCCAGGAACAGTTTGGTGACGAACAATGCCTTTTCCAGCATGACGGAGCACCTTGCCAATAAGGCATACGTGATAACTAAGTGGCTCGGGGAACAAAACATCGATATTTTGGGTCCATGGCCAGGAAATTCCCCAGACCTTAATCCCATTGAGAACTTGTGGTCAATCCTCAAGAGGCGGGTGGACAAACAAAAACCCACACATTCTGACAAACTCCAAGCATTGATTATGCAAAAATGGGCTGCCATCAGTCAGGATGTGGCCCAGAAGTTAATTGACAGCATGCCAGGGCGGATTGCAGAGGTCTTGAAAAAGAAGGGCCAACACTGCAAATATTGACTCTTTGCATCAACTTCATGTAATTGTCAAGAAAAGCCTTTGACACTTATGAAATGCTTGTATTTATACTTCAGCATTCCATAGTAACATCAGACAAAAATATCTAAAGACACTGAGGCAGCAGACTTTGTGAAAATTAATATTTGTTTCATTCTCAAAACTTTTGGCCACGACTGTATTAGTCCGACGGACTAATCTTGGTTTGGTGGATGCCAAGAGATCTCTACCTGCCCCGATGCATAGTGCGAACTAGGAATAATGGAGGAAAAATGGTCTGGGGCTATTTTTCATGGTTCGGGCTAGGCCCCTTAGTTCCAGTGAAGGGAAATCTTAATGCTACAACATACAATGGCATTCTAGACGATTCTGTGCTTTCAACTTTGTGGCAACAGTTTGGGGAAGGCCCTTTCCTGTTTCAGCATGACAATGCCCCCATGCACAAAGCGAGGTCCATACAGAAATGGTTAATCAAGATCGGTGTGGAAGAACTTGACTGGCCTGCACAGAGCCCTGATCTCAACCCCATCGAACACCTTTGGGATGAATTGGAACACTGACTGCGAGCCAGGCCTAATCGCCCAACATCAATGCCCAACCTCACTAATGCTCTTGTGGCTGAATAAAAGGAAGAATTTTCCAAGTGGAAAGCCTTCCCAGAAGAGTGGAGGCTGTTATAGCAGAAAATTCCATATTAATGCCCATGATTTTGGAGTGAGATGTTCAACAAGCAGGTGTCCACATACACTACATGACAAAAGTATCTGTTGTTCATCCAGTGATTTACAGAGCTTCCAATTGCATTTTTATTATTTATTTTATCCTTGCATCTGCAAAAAAATGTGCATAGCCTGCAAAGAAAAAGTAATCATGGTCTATTCATTGTTTGTACAAATCAGGTACTCCTATAGTGAAAGTCACCAAAAGTGGTGTGAACACCTTTTTAGGCAAAAGCAACATCTTTGAGTTGCACCTCTTCTCCTGCTTTTCTGGCAGTATAAAGTGAGTCATGTTGCAGCCTCAACCTTCCGCTCATTAAACTAAAACTGTGGTCTTCCATCAAAGTGCTGCTGCTACTTTTTGAATGAACCAGCCAGCACTGCAGATAGCTCAGCTCACAGAACACGTTTTATCACAAAGTTAAGTCTCATTCAAACCCTGGCATCTAAAAGTTTAACTGTACTGAGTTGTGGATGTATCTGAGTGTTGTTATGTTGTCGTTTAGACTATTTCACCTATCCTCATGAAAGAAATACAAGAATGCCATGTCAATATTATCATAGATTCCTATCCAGAATATTTTTGTTGTCTGTGAATTATATTTTAACTTATTGTATGATTGGGCAGTGTTGATTTGAGAAATAGATTAATAAAGGAATGTAAAGGCCCAAAGCATAGTGTTAGGGAGAGCAGAGAGAGTAGAGGGAGACAAAATGTAGAGGGAGCAGGAATTTGCCAGAGCGTAGAAAAGGAGAGACAGAAAGAATAAATGAAAATTGCTTCATTACTGCCATCAGGATCATTACAGAGCCAACCTCTCTCTCCTTCCTGACCATATATACATTCCTCTAGAGCGATACTTTATTTACTGCAGTTTAAAAGGATGCTCCAAAAATGCCTCGAGGTCACTGGACATCTGTGTGTGTATTCAATAGCACCACATCTCACAGCAGTGACTTCAACAGCCAACTAAGACCAAGTGCTCTACATTCCTAGGGTGGTCACAGCATTCCTCTGGCTCTTTGATGGTCGAATGTGTGTATTTATTATATCATGTCTGCTCTATAGCTGTGTCTAGGCCATTATACTGAAAGGGTCATTTTCAATTTCTCTCATCTTCTCTCACATTCTGTCCACCATGTGCAGCATTCAATGTACATTGTCTTGCTGCTGTCATGAGTCATTCTTCTCTGTTTCAATATGACAATAGAGTTGAAATGGAAGAGTTTGATGGCCCACCAACAATGTGACATGTAGGATTCCTTAATAAAAGTATATTTATTTACCTTATGCATGCTCAAAGCAGCATTCTACAATAATAAATATTGGTAAGAAATACAACAGCGAATGTGGCTATTATATTTTGGGAGCAAAAGACTTAGCCACTAATATTGTCTTGCAAAGGAAGTCAGAGATAATTATCTTGAAAATGTAGATAATGAGCTTGTGGAGGGTGATCTTTGTAGGGGGGCAGTAGCCCCCTGGGTCTTCATTATGACCATGATAGAAGAGATATCTCACCCCAGCCTGGACCCACCTCATTTTTATTCCAAATGAATAAATGTCAGCTTCAAGTAAAACGGAGATGCCTGAGTTTATTGGGATTTAATTCCAGAAGTGGCTGGTCCAGCATAGGAGGAATGTGTGAGTGAGTAGAGCCAACCCAGTTAGTATGGTGATTGTCAATGGAAACATAGTGGTGAGTGCCATCCTTAAAATAATTTAAAGCTCTACACATGCTCTCAGTTAAATATGAAAAAGCCCTGGGATCATGGGGCAAAACATTACCAGTACGCCACAGAATACAGAATGACAACCTGACAACTGATCATCCCCCAACAGTAAACATCAGCATGGCGTAACTGACTGCTTGAGAAGGCATGTCTGCATTTGGCAACTCTAGGTACTCAGCCAAAGACTCATCAGTGCATAAACCCTGCAGGTTTGCGGTTGCCAGTGACAACCAAGATTTAAATTGTGCTCCTCAAGTCAGCTTGAGTGATGAGGGCCTCTTTGCCTGAGTGCACCCATATCATAACATCCAAATGTAACATCCAAATGTACAGAGTTAAATCACTTCCTTTGATGTACAGCATCATCATGCTATGAACACTGTCTGCGGCAGTGTGTGGTCCTAGGATAGCAGGTTTTCAGCTGGCCTTCGCCTCAGGCACCACACACTAAAGTAAGCCTGTGACAGGAGCATAATTAGCTTGTTACGGTAAAAACTCGTATCTTCACTCCAGGGATTGACATTACGTAATTTTTCCATTTTCATGGCTCGCAGTGAGCTTTGCTAAACAGTGAGCTCTGCTGCATCATGGGAATGACTCACATAGCGGTCTACTAGGGAGCATACAAAACTCAACAACAAAAATAAACTATAAAGGGTGAGGAAGCTCAGTAGAAGTCTGCTCAGTAGAAGAAAGTGTTGGCTGATCATGGAAAGCACATACTTAAGAGAAGTGTTCCTCTTATTTACATCAGCCCTTTGCACTCTTTAATAACCAACTGCATACTCGAGAATGCAGTCCCATGCTGGGTAATTAAATAGAAATCGCCCCATAGATCTTTTGTCTCAGTATAGTTCCTCCCTCTCATGCACCATCTCTAAGAGCTCCCAACAGTTTCAGGATATTAATAATGAGCGACAGCACAATTTGATTTTCACATTGGCAGTGAGAGAGGCAGAGAGAGAGAGGCCGAGAGAGGCGAAAAGAGAGAGAAGCAGAGAGAGAGAGAGAGAGAGAGGCAGAGAGAAAGAGACAGAGAAAGAGAGAGAAAGAGAGAGAGAATTTCAACTGAAATACCCATCACTGAAACTGCAGTTAACTGCCTAAGGTCGAAACCATCCTTTAGTACAAATATTAACACACAGCGTCTGATGAAAGACTTCTCAGCCCTGTAGAGTAACAAAAAAACATATCACAAAACCTTTTCTTTTGTTTCTGCCTCTTGGGGTTAATTTTGTCAGAGTGCAACAAGCTTCATTGCCCAGTGCCCTGAACCATAATATCTGTTGAAAGATAATAAAGAAGATAAAAGATTTTCTTCTCAGTGGCTGGTTTCCATGGTGACATGGACAGGAATCCAGTCTCTGTCTAGTCTCTGGTACTGAGCAATATCAACATGTACTGTACATTTAAGTCTTGTTTGAACACATGTTGCGGTTTTATTCGTTATCCATTACAGAAAAAACACATGATTTCAGATGTAGAAAATCCCGATTTCACATGGATTTTACATTTCAAGGTCTCACTTGAAGTGGAAATAGAGTAAAATTATAAACAAGCATGATGTGTATAAACTAGTCTACTATTACACTGTTCGCAAAGTTACTTTTTTCTTTTACGGGGACAACAGGTTACAGAAAACAATTATGGGGACTGTAAAATATCTGAACAATCTGAAGTTGATATGCACATACACACACTCAATTATACACACGGACGCACACGCACACGCACACACACACACACACACATTTGATTGCTTTCCTCTTTCTCTCTATTTTGCTCTCTATTGTCAAAAACTTTTTATAATTAAATATGTATTTTGCTTGTCTGTCTTTTGTATGTCTTTGTCTACTTGTCTATTTATGTTTACAACAAGTAATGGGAAGATATCAGAACAGGAACGTTAGGGAATAGCATATTGTACGGGATACATTTGTACTGTAGTGATGCCGTCTCTAGAGTAATGCAGTGTCTCTCTCATGATCACGTGAAACGTCAATTGCTATGGAAATGCTGGGATGTGTTTTTCTATGAATATGTTTAATGCAACTATGATGTTGAGACTATATGATTACAATGATCATTTTGAATATTAAGGCTACACTAATGTCATGTTACACATACTCAACCATGCAAATTGTCTTGGTTATTATCTATTTCGACGTCACACATTATAGTCTTACTCTTAATCAGACATCCTACACACTTTCACTAAATCACATCCAATCACACACATCAACCTACTCAGATTTACTACACACATAATATCCTGACAAAATGTTCTAACATCTGTGGCATTGGCTCAGGCAAACAGGCAATGGAATAAAAAAACAAAAAGTGAATAAAAACAACATGAAATCACCAGTTGCTTTGTGCATATTGCTAGAACCTGTTTCTTGAATTCTAAACATCCAAACATTTGAAATCTGTTATTGACCATTATGATACCTCAAATAGCAGTAATTTTACATGCAATAGTTAATGTTAAATTTAGACTGATAATAGTATCTAGTTATGGTAAGGAGTGAAATAAGTCTAGCTAGTTATAATTGTAACGGTTTAGCATATTATAAGAAAAGACAATCAGTCTTTACGCAGCTAAAAGAAAAGGAATATAGCGTACTGTTTACAGGAAACTCACTCTACATCTTTAGATGAAGTTGAATGGAAAAATGAATGGGGCAGTGAAATAATTTTCTGTCATGGAAAAAAGAACTCAAAGGGTGTGATACAAATGAACAAAAATTTTGATCTGAATGAGCATAGAGTCAGGGATAATACGCAAGGAAGGTAGACCCTTTTGGATATTTAGCTTTATCTAGGATGCTAAACCAGTTAAGATAAAGTGAGCCTATCTACAGTGCCTTGCGAAAGTATTCGGCCCCCTTGAACTTTGCGACCTTTTGCCACATTTCAGGCTTCAAACATAAAGATATAAAACATTTTTTTTGTGAAGAATCAACAACAAGTGGGACACAATCATGAAGTGGAACGACATTTATTGGATATTTCAGACTTTTTTAACAAATCAAAAACTGAAAAATTGGGTGTGCAAAATTATTCAGCCCCCTTAAGTCAATACTTTGTAGCGCCACCTTTTGCTGCGATTACAGCTGTAAGTTGCTTGGGGTATGTCTCTATCAGTTTTGCACATCGAGAGACTGAAATTTTTTCCCATTCCTCCTTGCAAAACAGCTCGAGCTCAGTGAGGTTGGATGGAGAGCATTTGTGAACAGCAGTTTTCAGTTCTTTCCACAGATTCTCGATTGGATTCAGGTCTGGACTTTGACTTGGCCATTCTAACACCTGGATATGTTTATTTTTGAACCATTCCATTGTAGATGTTGCTTTATGTTTTGGATCATTGTCTTGTTGGAAGACAAATCTCCATCCCAGTCTCAGGTCTTTTGCAGACTCCATCAGGTTTTCTTCCAGAATTGTCCTGTATTTGGCTCCATCCATCTTCCCATCAATTTTAACCATCTTCCCTGTCCCTGCTGAAGAAAAGCAGGCCCAAACCATGATGCTGCCACCACCATGTTTGACAGTGGGGATGGTGTGTTCAGCTGTGTTGCTTTTACGCCAAACATAACGTTTTGCATTGTTGCCAAAAAGTTCAATTTTGGTTTCATCTGACCAGAGCACCTTCTTCCACATGTTTGGTGTGTCTCCCAGGTGGCTTGTGGCAAACTTTAAACAACACTTTTTATGGATATCTTTAAGAAATGGCTTTCTTCTTGCCACTCTTCCATAAAGGCCAGATTTGTGCAATATACGACTGATTGTTGTCCTATGGACAGAGTCTCCCACCTCAGCTGTAGATCTCTGCAGTTCATCCAGAGTGATCATGGGCCTCTTGGCTGCATCTCTGATCAGTCTTCTCCTTGTATGAGCTGAAAGTTTAGAGGGACGGCCAGGTCTTGGTAGATTTGCAGTGGTCTGATACTCCTTCCATTTCAATATTATCGCTTGCACAGTGCTCCTTGGGATGTTTAAAGCTTGGGAAATCTTTTTGTATCCAAATCCGGCTTTAAACTTCTTCACAACAGTATCTCGGACCTGCCTGGTGTGTTCCTTGTTCTTCATGATGCTCTCTGCGCTTTTAACGGACCTCTGAGACTATCACAGTGCAGGTGCATTTATACAGAGACTTGATTACACACAGGTGGATTGTATTTATCATCATTAGACATTTAGGTCAACATTGGATCATTCAGAGATCCTCACTGAACTTCTGGAGAGAGTTTGCTGCACTGAAAGTAAAGGGGCTGAATAATTTTGCACGCCCAATTTTTCAGTTTTTGATTTGTTAAAAAAGTTTGAAATATCCAATAAATGTCATTCCACTTCATGATTGTGTCCCACTTGTTGTTGATTCTTCACAAAAAAATACAGTTTTATATATTTATGTTTGAAGCCTGAAATGTGGCAAAAGGTCGCAAAGTTCAAGGGGGCCGAATACTTTCGCAAGGCACTGTATATACTGTAATGAATATGAACTGGGTCGGCTGAGATTAATAAATATCAAGCACTGTGGGCGGGTCTTGGATGGTTGAATGGTTGAGGGGCAACTCTCGAGGGTGACTGTGGGGGGGGTCTTGGATTGTTGGTGGCCTGACGGTTGTGAGATTGGGCCCGTGGGCGAGTAGTCGCTGGTTTGGGTCCCTGATTCGTCTGGGTGCTGGATCTGTCCTTGTGCCCTTAGGCGAGACGCTTGACCCTGGTTGCTCCTGTGACTCTGTCACAGATCCCTCCGGAACTTTCATTACGCACAACTGCCCCCTATTCCCAGTGATTAGTAATTGTATAAGTGTGTCCTTGTTTAACCATTGTCCTGTCGATTATTGTTTCAATGTCCATTGGTGCGTGTGAGTACCTGTGCTGTGTGTTTTGGCCTTCGTTCCATTGTGGATTGCGTAGATGATTACGGGTTAATCATTGTGCGCATGTGTTATTTATTCAAGGTATTCCTCGCTCTTTTGTTTGGGTTTCTACCCTGTCTTTTGTATTGTGTTTGTTTGGTCTTCGTCCCCGTGACTTTACATGGCACGCCGTAATTTGATTGTAATAAAAACCCTATTACGCATTCCTGAGCCTGTCTCCCGAATCATTCATACCGACGTGACAGACTTGCTCTGGATGGGAGTGTCTGCTAGACTGAATATAATGTAAGTGTTGAGCGGCTTCGCTGCAGGTAGATTGTATGTTTTAAAATTCAATAATAAAAAATACAAATACAAAACATATTTAGTTTTACCAATTTTAGTTTTAGAGCGTGAGACACAAGCAACTGATTTTTTTTAGGAGTGGCATACTCAGTTACCTAGTAGGAGCTAATGATAAACAGGACTACTAGAGCTATGCTCAGACCTGTGCCTGTACTTCACAGAATATTATTTACACTAAATTGCACAGTTGAGGAAGTGCTCTGTGATAGCACTAGCACCATTTGTGATGACAGACACACTCCTTGTCTTGCTTCAGAAAACATTCAATTTCATGTCTAAATAGACCATAGAGATACATGGACATCATGGCTGATGGAGTCAGCTATAGTAAATGGAGGATCGTGAGGACTCCTAGGGAGGTGGATAAAGTAGGGAGCAAATTGAGAAAGGCATATTAGAGGAAGGAAGCGTCAGACAACGAGTGTCTTGGAGTCTGTCACATCACAGTGTAGATGAAAACATTCAGGAGACCAGGGAGGAACAGTGTGACTCACGCATAGCATACTGAGAGTTACTGTACTTCCACTCAGATACACTGGTAAATTACTTTAAAAAAAAAAGTTTTTATACATGAGGTATGTTAAAGAATCAAATTCCGCAGGCAGTGAATAGATTTCAATTCAGTCGCTCTGGATGGGAGTGTCTGCTAGATGACTGAATGTAATTTAAGTGTTGAGCGGCTTCACTGCAGGTCAATTGTATGTTTTAAAATTCAATAATAAAACATACAAATACAAAACATATTTCGTTTTACCAATTTTAGTTTTACCACCACCTCTCTTTTTTGGTTTAATATTCCAATAAGCATGTTGAAATGTGAAATTTAAAATTGGGGTATTACCCAAATTACCCCCCAAGTTACCGTGTGGGTGTCTAATGTCCTGTATATGAACCTTTTGATGAGAAGGAAAATGAGAATCTCAGCTATTTATTTATTCTCCATGCAGACCTGAGCCTTTGAATTCCTGCTTGAAAACTCACCTTGCCACCAGGGTAAAATGCAATTTGCATACTGAGCAGGTACGCCTAATGGCTGGCAGTGCTCAAAATGGAGGGATAGGTAAACAGATGCTGACACGAACATTGCAGAGTTAAAGACAATCAGAGGAGCAGAGGGAAAGATACAGAGAGCCTGTTGAAGTCCATTTGTGCCTCCTTCCTTCTCTTTTGCTTGTCTCCCTACTAACAGACATGGGTAATGAGCTCAGTTCACTTATCCCTCTGGCCAGATTGCTTAATCTAGTATTGATGCAACTATTAACGCCTGTGTTGTAACCTTTCTGTCTTCACACAGAATTACTTCTGATCTCAGGAGGTTAATGAACTCACATTCTATCTGATTGGTTGCTGTGAGTTTGACTGGTCTTTCTCAAGTCAAGTGTCAATATAGCCTGCTCCAACAGAGTTCTAAATCATTTAGGCAGTCATGGTGCTACCTTGGCATGCTTAAAGGCTTAGAGCGTGAGACACCAGCAACTCATTTTATTTAGGAATAGCATACTCAGTTACCTAGTAGGAGCTAATGATAAACAGGACTACTAGAGCTATGCTCAGACCTGTGTCTGTACTTCACAGAATATTATTTACACTACATTTGAGGAAGTGCTCTGTGATAGCACTAGCACCATTTGTGATGACAGACACACTCCTTGTCTTGCTTCAGAAAACATTCAATTTCATGTCTAAATAGACCATAGAGATACATGGACATCATGGCTGATGGAGTCAGCTATAGTAAATGGAGGATCGTGAGGACTCCTAGGGAGGTGGATAAAGTAGGGAGCAAATTGAGAAAGGCATATTAGAGGAAGGAAGTGTCAGACAACGAGTGTCTTGGAGTCTGTCACATAACAGTGTAGATGAAAACATTCAGGAGACCAGGGAGGAACAGTGTGACTCACGCATAGCATACTGAGAGTTACTGTACTTCTACTCAGATACACTGGTAAATTATTTTTTTTAAAGTATTAAACATGAGGTACAATACAGTATGTTAAAGAATCAAATTCCACAGGTAGTGAATAGATTTCAATTGTGTTGCGGAATTGAAGGAAGTTGCCCGACAAAGAACAGCTTTTTTCCGTATTATTGCTGTCTGTTCAACTACATGATGGAGATTGACTTGAAAGTAGACTGAAGTCATGGCCTGATATCAAATCAAATCAAATTGTATTTGTCACATGCGCGGAATAAAACAAAATCCTCAACTTTTCTACAGCAAAAAAAAGGAAATATGAAAGAGATGACCAACATCATTAGGAATTTGAGGTATGTACACCTCCAATGTCACACACAGAGAGAGGGGACATTATCAAAGAAAGACTGACAACAGCTTCCTTGAATGTCTGCTGTCTCTACACACAGCAATCCTCTAAACATAGACGCCGAGGCTTTGAGGGAAAATAAACAATAGCTTTCAGGAAAGAGAGAGGAGACAAGCCACTGCTAAAGTCAGAGAGGAGGACAAATGGGTGATGGTTAAAGTCTTTGTTCCTTGCTAAGCTCAAAATGTGTAAAAGCTCTTTGTCTGGGCGTTGCCATTTTCCTAAAAGAGGGGCAAGAACGTCATAATGTGTTATTTTGTATTTTTGTTGTTTGTATACTGTCGTTTCCTGTGAATATCCTCACCCCCCACAGTGTGACCTCGACTCTGATACGCACGAAGCAGCATGCTCCATCCTCTGGACAAAATGGCATGGTGGGAGAGGGTTGGGGTTAGTTTTCACTCACAGTTTATATTCTCAAACGTACGAGACAGTGAAAATTCTCGATTTATTTTTTACTCTAGTTCAATGTAAAATCTGTTGAAATGGTTAAGGTTTTAGTTTCGTTGTGTGGGGGTTTTCTATATTGCTTGAGCTCAACATACTGTATGTACATGGTACTGCATTTGCCCCATAGCAATGTCAGGAGGAGAACATCACACAGAATAAAACAAGCAGCCATATAAACAAAGCAATTTGATGCTATGGAGCACACTTGAGTGCGTCTGGCGACAACTAACAGCCAGCCAGCCATATTTCACAATATCATGAGACACAATCCAGTGGATTTACAATGAACTTACTCACACAGTAAAGCAAAAAATAATGCACCCTTCATGTTCTGAGCAATAGCACACTGCACTAGAATAGCATAGATCTTCTACATGCAATATAAAAGTGACATAAGGAAAACCAAAACTAAGCAAAACACTAAACAACAAAGCAAAATCAGGACTTATGATAAAATGGTGATTACATATACAATTCAACTGTGCCATTGATTATTTCCATTTCAATTTCTATTCAATTTCCCAGTGAGGGGATTTTACCCGAGGGCAGCAGAGGTACACTAAGCCAATTACAGTGGCTAGCTAGCCCTTAGCTTCCTGCAGCCCCCAGTGACTTCACCGTGTCGTTCAGCCCAGTGCTCAGTCAGGCTGTCTGTCTGTCTGCTGCAGAACTCTGAGTTATGACGGTACAGGGGCAATGGCAGCTCTTGTAAAATGGCTCTCTCTTTCCCTCTACTTCTCTGTCCTTCCTCTGTCCTGATATTCAACCATTCTCTAGGTGGGAGCTTGTTATTGTTGACAATTATGATAGCATTCTATGGGAGAGAGGAGCTTTAAACTCCAGTCAGATATACAATGACAGCACATTCAACTGTCGTTTCTCTTGAGGTTGACAGACACTGTATAATTTCTCAACCCAAACTCAATTTCAACATAACTAGTTCATAAATTATGAACATATGAAAAATGTCATAATATTTCAATAAGACAAACATTTAACTGACCTCACAGTTATTATGATATAAACCTAATGGATATATATATATATATACGTACGAATATATATATATATATATATATATATATATATATATATATATATATATATATATATATATATATATATATATATATGTATATATATATATATTTTTTAAAGTCTATATATTTTATTTTATTACTAGTGAGTGAGAAATATCTGAGTGGGGTGGGCATTTTTGTATGAAATACAGCTGAATACATACACTTACTGTGCAGTGAGCTTGCTTGGGCACTCAAAGCTCTATATCAAATGTCCAGTGCCACATGTGTCTTGAGGAATGTGAAGTGAGGAATGTGAAGTGAGGAATGAGAAGTGAAATTTGACTATAAGGTTGACAAGTAGCGTTGGGGAGGTGTATGGAAGAATGGTCAACATTGATGATGATGATGATGATGATGATGGCAATGATAATGATAATTTACTTTATAAAACACTTAGAAAACATTCTAAAATGATTGAAAAGAAACTCCAGAATGACTTACTTCAATGAGCATTCTGCTCAAATGCTGTAGGCACCAATTAGCCACAGTAAAACATATTGGGAGAAATTAATTAAACATATTACTTAAACTTAATAAATATGTAATGGTAGTGAAGAGCAATTCTTAACACAGAGTTAAACCAATGTCCTCTAAGCCCAGTCTTCTATGCACAGGAGGCCTATTTCTGTGTAAAAAGGGGCCACAGCCTACCTCCATAAAGCTGTGGACTAGAGGAGATAAAATATACATGATAATTTCTCCACAAAAGTCTACATCTGCACCACTGGGTCTTCCTTCCAGGGCTTTTAGTCTTCTGTGACACTGGGAAGGAGCGTCTCTACCATCTCCAGGAATTTCGGTATGGAGTGCAAAACGTATCGCACTATTAAATCACTGTCGGGCCACGGCTACTGAATAATGCAAAGCATCACTGGAAAGGATCGAGGAGCTATGTGGCGCAGTTTCCTGAATTCCCAACTCCCTCTCTGGGGATTTCATCTCTGGGGATAATCTTCCCCTCTCCTCCTCTCTCTCTCTCTCTGTGCACGACATTGCACCTAATTTTATGACATATTAAAGTGGTCCTTTTGTCTTTTTATATATCTTTGTCTCGGAAAATGAATTTCCTACATATACTCATCTATTTTCTTAGCTCCTTTCTAAAGGTACCTACTCCTGCTGTGTATGTGACCCATAGTTATGCTTCACAAAGCATGATTCTTTTTAAGGAAGTCCATTAACCCTTTTAAGCAGGAGACTTCAGCAACAGGCACAATGTCATACATATCATATAAAGACCGTTGGTGAATGTGTTCATACTATTGGCCCATTCTGAAAGGGCTTTACATGTTCTTTTTATAGTATACTCATCTGCTCACGATAACCCACAGGGCACAAACTGGTTAAATCAACGTCGTTTCAACTTCATTTGACAATGTATTGTGACTCGGAATCTACATGGGAAAATACATTGGATTTGAAAAAAGTGACCAAGGGGGTTTTGAGGGTCAAATTTCAACCACAGGATTATGTCATCATGGCAGCCAAATTTCAACATTGAAAAACCTTGTATAAAATATGTTGAATTTGTAACATTAAAACAACATCAGATCTCAACTTTATATCCACTAGATCCTAATGGCGAGTGGATCTATCTACAGCTACCCTTTGGTCTCCCATCAAGGGATTTAGACAGCCCTGCTTAGCTATTACCAATGTGCAATTGTGAGAATAATTGTTGAGAGATCTCCACTTAACATGATATAGAATCCCTGTTGCTGTATAGAAGCCATTTTGAAAGGTAGGTTAAACAGAGAAAATTAAATGTGATACTTTATCACTCATAATCAATGTTGCTATTTAGGCCTATATAGCATTTACAAAGTCATCAACAGCTTTAGCTTAAATTCAACCCAGAATCAAACAAAAAATAGACAAAACAATTGGCCTAGGGTTTCAAGCTCTGGTTGATTTCAAATGTAATGATATTTAGTGATGTTGAATTCTGTTCTGTTGTCAACGCAACCAAATATCAACATTTGAAGGAGATCTTCTGCTTGGATAGTTCCATCTGTGCCAGTGACTTAGTCTGGCTTTAATTGTACTGTAGATTGTCTACAAAATAATAGATGTGTTGGATTCACATCTCCATCTCAACCAAAAATCGAAGTTAAAGAATGTAATTAAATCAATTCAAACTTTATGCACTTAAGGTTTGATTTGATTTAGTCCTATTCTAAATAAACTTACATTTTTGGTTGAGATGGAGAAGTGAATCCAACACATAAATTATTAACTCTACAGTTGTAGACCAACTGGAATTAAGAAGGGGTGGCAGGTACTGAAGTCTAGTGGTTAGAGCATTGGGCCAGCAACCAAAAGGTTGCTGGGTTGAGCTGACAAGGTAAAAATCAGTTGTTCTGCCCCTGAACAAGGCAGTTAACCCACTGTTCCAAGGTAGGCTGTCATTGTAAGTAAGAATTTGTTCTTAACTGACTTGCCTAGTTAAATAAACATTAAAAAACATTTTAATCTAAAAACCTAGAGTCAGTGTCACAGATGGAACTATCAAGCAGAAGATAAATCTCCTACAAATGTTCAAATTTGGTTGCGTTGACAACCAAACAAAATTCAATATAACTTTGAAATACAATAAATAGCCTATTAACTCGTCAAGAAGATAAACAATTCTATGTTGGATTCAAGTCTCCAACTCAACCAAAAATAAAAGTTGGGATTAAGCCAGTGGCTCAGATGGAAATATACAAGCAGTAGATACATCTCCTTTAAATGTTGATATTTGCATGCATTATCAACCAAACACAATTCAATATGACTTTTGTAATACAGTAAATAGCCTAAAGTTAAGGCTATCTTATAAACTACTGTAGCATTCAAGATTAACATTAAATAAAGGTGAAATAAATAAAACAATTAAACGAGTAACACATCCACGGCCACATTGAAGTTACTGTAACTATACATTTCTTCTTATGTAATCATACAAAACGTGCATGTCCAAGATAGCATGCATGCATAGGCCCTCGCAGGTCTGTGGAGATCTTCACAATAATATAATAATAAGCACAGTGATAACACACTAATGTGTTGCATAAATAATATCTGACATTGCATGACCATTTGAACTTTTCTGTGCTTTTAAATGGTTGAAAGTGCATTGATAGACATTTGGGTGAAAGCTAAACCAAAGTCAGACATCATTTTTCCATTAGAATTTGGTTGTGTTTTTACTATAGAGTGTTGAAAGCATAGTAATAACACATTGGGAATTCAACTAACTTTGGGCTGTCTTTTTGACTGGGTGAATATAGGTTGTAATCTCATTGATTGTCTCGACCAAATATTACCCAATTATACACGTTGAAATGATGCAGTGTGCCCAGTGGAAACTCTCAGTTACTCCACACACCTGAACCCCCTCTGTCACCCTCAATTCCAGAGCACCACTGAAACATGAATTACTGTGCTGCAGTTGTCGGACCCAATGTGAAATGCATGGAGATTTCTAATTGCATGTTGGAATATTTTGTATGTATCGAAGAACATTTCATATTTACTTTGATTCAGTTTCAGGAGTCCTCAGAGATAAAGCTGATTGGTTCATTCTAGCTGCAGATACGGCATTCCACTACTGCTCCTCTTTCCAGGAAGATCTTATTAGTTAACATTCTAGGAATAACAGCACATAGGAAGACCAGGGTTGCGTCTATTAGATTTCATGTTCCACGGTTCTGCTGCTTCATTTGTAGAATTTGTTCATGTTTCTGCTCCGGATCCAAGTGAGCTCGAGTGTAAAAAAAATAAAAGAAAACAATCGTCCAGAACAAGTACATTTAATGGATGGGTAATTCAAACGCAATGTGTCAGATGGACAACTTCATGGGTAAACAGAAGCTAATGGCGCATTAATGTAGACTCACCCACTGTGACAAAACATGTCTTGATTTTGTCTCTCTGTCTCTCCACACCACAACGTTATTCTGTGAGTTTAGTGAACTTAAAAAGGACAATCATTTGAGCTAATGTGTAAAAGTTTGTTTACTCAACAAACTCTGCTCTAAGTGAGCTGAATTTGAACAAGCCTGTTGAGTAAATAGTTACGTAATGGACAACTGAAACATCCTTTTGGATGTAGCTAGTTCTCAAGGATGTGTCCATCGGTCCATCTCCCTCATTACTTGAACTCACTCTCTGGTTCCTGTTACTGGCAATTACTTTAGAAGTATTGATTGTAAAATTAAATGACAGAAATAAACAGTTGCAATTAAAAAGTAATAGTGATGGATGTGTCAATAAACCGTGTGTACTACTAGAATTCCTCCTGGGGGTTCTAAGGACAGGTTAGAGAAACAACCATTTGCCACCTTGAATGTTGTTTTCCAAGTGGTGACGTAGTTCATGTATAATGGGTCCTTCACCGGAAAATAATAAGCCTTCATTTTCATCTGAAGTTATTCAAGTTTGCATATCAATTCAAATGAAATTGATTTGCTCCACAGAAACGAATTGACAATGGGCGTAGTTGTAGAAATGCAATTACGGTGAAGTGTAACCTCTCTCGGTGGTCCTGACGCTGGAGATTCCATGTGAAATATAACCATGTTGATTAATAATAATAATTGATTGGACTTATATATATATATATATAGCACTTTTCATAGTAAGTGGAAAGCTCACATCATTCACCACCAATATGTAGCACCCACCCACTTAGGTGATGCACAGCAACCAATTTGCACCAGATGGAGTGATGAGGAGTGACATACGCCAGCCAGGTTGGGAATTTTGCCAGTATATTTAATGACCACATTGAGTCAGGACACCTGTTTAATATCCCACCCAAAAGAAGGCAGCCTACACAGGGTGATTTTCCCATCACTGCCCTGGGCATTTGATCTTAAGACCAGAGGGAAGAATGTCCCCAATTTGCCCTCCAAAACTGCTTCCAGCAGCATCTGGTCTCCCATCCAGGAATTTACCATGAACAACTCTGGTTAGCTTCAGAGACAAGCCAGCAGTGGGATGCAGGGTGGCATGTTAATGTTGGTGAGTAGGGCAGATATCCCAGCATGCTCTCCTTTATACAGGCGGGTCACTAGAAATAAAGGAGATCAAGTTGATATTTTAATGGGATTAGAGGTGTAGGATCTTAATTTGAGCCAGTTTGCTACGGCAGGATTCAAAATAAAATAGCAAAAATCCTTGGTATGACCTTCTTAAAACTTCTTGGTGACATGGGGGCAGTATTTTCACGTCCGGATGAAATGCATGCCCAAATTCAACTGCCTGCTACTCATCCCCAGAAGATAATATATGCATACTATTGGTAGATTTGGATAGAAAACACTCTGAAGTTTCTAAAACTGTTTGAATCATGTATGTGAGTAATACATAACTTATTTAGCAGGCGAAGCCCCGAGGACAAACCATTCAGATTTTTTGAGGTCACTCTCTTTTCAATGGGTTTTCATTGGGAATCCAGTCTTTAGAAATTGGTTGAGGTTTTTCCTTTGTGTAATGAAGAAGTAGCCCATTTCAGAACGAGGGTCACTTGTAGTGTACTGTTAGATAGATGCGCGTGACCAGAAAGCTATCAACAGTTTGTTTTACTCCTGTATTGAACACAGATCATCCCGTCTTCAATTTTATCGATTATTTAAGTTACAAAATACCTAAAGTTGTATTACAAACGTAGTTTGAAATGTTTTGGCAAATTTTACAGATAACTTTTGAGATATTTTGTAGTCACAAGTTTGAACCGGTGATTTTCTGGAAAAAAATAAATGGACATTTTGGATATATATCGACGGAATTAATCAAACAAAAGAAACATTTGTGATGTTTATGGGACATATTGGAGTGCCAACAAAAGAAGCTTGTCAAAGGTAAGGCATGAATTATATTTTTATTTCTGCGTTTTGTGTCGCGCCTGCAGAGTTGAAATATGCTTTTCTCTCTATGTTTACGGAGGTGCTATCCTCAGATAATAGCATCGTTTGCTTTCGCCAGAAAGCCTTTTTGAAATCTGACATGTTGGCTGGATTCACAACAAGTGTAGCTTTAATTTGGTATCTTACATTAGTGATTTTATGAAAGTTTGATTTTTATATATTTGGCGCTCTGCATTTTCACTGGCTTTTGGCCAGGTGGGGCGCTAGCATCCCACATATCCCAGAGGTTAAAACAATTCCATATTGCTTAGTAATTCGTTTTGTTGTATTTCAGTCTTTTGTGATGTGTAAAGTGTAATATTATGATGCAAACTCAAAATTGAATACATTTCAACTCTATATCTTACGTCTTCTTTTTTTAAGCCCATAACCATGTGTGTGAGCTGTATACGTTTCTTTCAAAGTACATTTGTTTAAGCCTACCAATAATCAGTCTGTGTGACCCTGATTTAGCCCACTGCAGTAACATGTTAATTAAAGTGGGTAAATAGAGGTGATATCATGCCAGCCTGATGTCTTTTGTTTAGTATGTTCCAAAAGGTTTAAGTTCAGAATTATAAGTTCAGAATCAACCCTCTAGGCGAGCTTCAATGCCATACAACTCTCCTTCTGTGGCCTCCAATTGCTTTTAAATACAAGTAAAACTAAATGAATGCTTTTCAACCGATCGCTGCCTGCACCTGCCCGCCCCTCCAAAATCACTACTCTGGACGGTTCTGACTTAGAATATGTGGACAACTACAAATACCTAGGTGTCTGTTTAGACTATAAACTCTCCTTCCAGACTCACATTAAGCATCTCCAATCCAAAGTTAAATCTAGAATTGGCTTCCTATTTCACAACAAAGCATCCTTCACTCATGCTGCCAAACATACCCTTGTAAAACTGACCATCCTACCAATCCTCGACTTCGGCGATGTCATTTACAAAATAGCCTCCAATACCCTACTCAATAAATTGGATGCATTCTATCACAGTGCCATCCGTTTTGTCACCAAAGCCCCATATACTACCCACCACTGCGACCTGTACGCTCTCGTTGGCTGGCCCTCGCTTCATACTCGTCGCCAAACCCACTGGCTCCAGGTCACCTACAAGACCCTGCTAGGTAAAGTCCCCCCTTATTTCAGCTCGCTGGTCACCATAGCAGCACCCACCTGTAGCATGCGCTCCAGCAGGTATATCTCTCTGGTCACGCCCAAAACCAATTCTTCCTTTGGTCGCCTCTCCTTCCAGTTCTCTGCTGCCAATGACTGGAACGAACTACTAAAATCTCTGAAACTGGAAACACTTATCTCCCTCACTAGCTTTAAGCACCAGCTGTCAGAGCAGCTCACAGATTATTGCACCTGTACATAGCCTATCTATAATTTAGGCCAAACAACTACCTCTCCCCCTACTGTATTTATTTATTTATTTTGCTCTTTTGTACCCCATTATTTCTCTCTCTACTTTGCACATTCTTCCACTGCAAATCTACCATTCCAGTGTTTTACTTGCTATATTGTATTTACTTTGCCACCATGGCCTTTTTTGTCTTTACTTCCCTTCCCTCACCTCACTTGATCACATTGTATATAGACTTATCTTTCTACTTTTTCTACTTATTGACTGTATGTTTGTTTTACTCCATGTGTAACTCTGTGTTGTTGTATGTGTCAAACTGCTTTGCTTTATCTTGGCCAGGTCGCAATTGTAAATGAGAACTTGTTCTCAACTTGCCTACCTGGTTAAATAAAGGTGAAATAAATAAATCAAATATTATTGGAACAATAGATAAGCTTTGACAGTTGGTAAAATGTTGTTTGCATCCTGTGTCTTTGTGCTGTTGTTGAAGACATAGAAACACTCCCATAAGAGACAGAGAATATTCCAAACTTGAAATCCTGCCTCTGTTTGTTATACAGTAAAACAGGCAACATTATATTATACAAGATTACCTCTGTGGGTCCTTGCACTCTCATTCCATCCCCCTCATTCCACAAATGTGTGATATGAAACTTCAAATAATGTGGTTTTCTTATTGCACTTGGCCATTGTTTATTACCATATGTTGGATATTGAAGTGTAAAGTCATTTCAGGACCTCTATCTCACCCACACACTTTATGCTGAGGGTATCAGCATCAGCTATACTTCACTGAGGGGTTTATTGAAACATAAAAGGCAGAAGTTGTATTCTAACTTCTGAACTTAATGTTTTGTAAGTGCATGTTACACAGGCTTGAATTTTCAACTGAATTCGCTCTGTTTATTTGTTCTCCACAATGTATTATCTCAAGCAGACTGTAGACAATCTTTTAAATAATCCATGGACCAGTTTGATTGATGTTTTTATTGAGTGCATTTTAATACAATATTTATTCTCAGAAAGTTACAACTACAAACTCTGACATACTCATCACAATAAACACATTTGTAACTGTACAATGACACATACACAAATGAAAAATATCCTTCCTGGTTGTGTCAAATCTTATTTACAATGGGATGAATACGTATGTCTGTTGTCATGCTACGATGCTGTGGCTGTCCAGTCTCAGTCCAGAGACATGGCTGGTGAAAACATCCATTGGCGAGATGTCCTTGAAAGTGAAAAGGGGACGTTTCACCATGGTGTACTCTGAAAATGTAGGGAAAAGCTGATATTGATCAGCTTACTGACTACTTACTGACTACTTCTTTGGCAAGCTGGAAATCCAACATTCCTCAAAATGTAGATACACACTACATGCAATTTTGAAAACAGGAAGAAAAAAAAAAATAATCGGAGAAAAACGTTCTCACAAGACCGTAGAAAGTGTCAAAGACTGCAATATCCTGGGAGACAAGTTAGTTTAAGGGGTAGTAGTATAGGACAGCAAGGGAGTGAAAGACAGAGTTAGGATGTGGGATGGCAAGTTTCGTATCTGCTGGTGGATCACAAAGTGGCACAATAACAAGGGGAGGTGAAGTCAATGTGACAACTAAACAGTCTAGAACTTCAGCTCTATCATCATAAAGTGTACGTCTAGTTAAATAATTAATGAGTCCACTTATAAGAATCTCCAAGTTTGCCTCAATGAGTCTGGGAGTGTCTGCATTTGCTGTTGAACCTTGACTTTTAATGAGAATGAATTACAGAAAGGCACTTTGAATGCAGAACACAGATTAGAGACCTCACAATGTTTTCACATGGTGTGCGAGTTATCCAACTTCTCCCGGCTTTCATCTTCACTTGGTAAGAGAGTAAAATAACTATTTTTCCAATTCCACCAGTCTATTACCCGAGTCAGTGGAGTGAAGTTGAACACGCATCTCCAACAGCTACCACATTTACATTATAAAAAGGAAAACTTTAATAGGGCCAGCAACATGTTATGTGTCCTCACATAATGAACAGTCTAATTTAGAAAGACTTAAAAATCCATAATGACACTTTTCTTCAAACAAAGTCTGATGGTTGTCTGTTTGAGTGTTAGTGATACAGTGCTCTCTGTATTATGTGATAGTGTTTTTATAACACTTAACCTGATGGGCCCTGACATACAACACAGTCTGCTCTGGTCAATAATAACTTTTTGTTGCCACCAATAACTGTAACTGTGAGGGGTTACCATGACACTGCTGAAGACGGCTCCTTCTGTGATAGTAATGAGAGAGACAATGATTTGTAATGGAGATGGCACTTACTCTGTGCATAGCTTCACATGCTGTCTAAGACCTGCTGAGCAAATATGCACACACATGAACTGTAGATACATTTTAAATGGTATTATGTTGGAAGGCTCAAACTTGTTACCCTGTAATCCGTCATATTTGAGCTGGGTAATTAATTTGATGCTTCAGTTAAAGCTTCTGAGTCCCCGTGAGAACACAGCCACCCACTTCAAGCTATTAACCTGCTCTGTTTTAACAGCCCCCTGTCATGACCACACACCATTATGAGCTGATCGCAAACCGATCATTGACTTACAACATGCTTTTTATACATTCTTTAAAACCTATTAAATGTAATGTCAAATGTACATTTCCGCCTAAATAGACATATCCACAAGTAACTATTTATCATGAGAGGGCCATAAACAATAACTAGTAATGCTTATACTGCCAGAATTATTAACATTTCACCTTTCTGATAAAATTATTATAAATTGCTGAGATGTAGTCACTTTTGAGGACACAAGCTCAGGTACACAGTACAAACATGATACAAATATAAAAACGTGACAAATCATATATTATTATTTTTAATATTCAACAAAGGTGGGGGAATATGGCTTGAAAGTATATAAAAAATAGTAATAATCAAATTATAAATGACTTACTATAATATTTCACCTTTCTTATAACTGTCAAATAAAATTGGCACCATTTCATATAACTGACAACACGTATTTTTCTGCCCAGCATGCTCTGAGTGATGGACATACGCCATTCAAATGCCTGCTCACTCATTACAACTTAAGATATAAAGCAGCAATCAGCAGTTGAAACAATAACAAAGTGTACTCCCGCCCCTGTTTCGGTAAAAAGCTGAGGGTTGGGGCTGGAGAAATGCAACCACTCTTAAATTCATATTAGACAGAGCTATGGATGCAAGTACTGACCATCCATGATATCAAAATGATAGTTTTAACTATTTTTTTGGGCTATAATGTTTGTCTGCGTTTACTTTTTTTGTGTGCAAACTCTAGGAGTTAAACAAGCTTATATTTTTGGTTTTAATGCGGTACGGCAGTTGAACTAAGCTAACAATCAATGGGTATATATAATTAATTTCAGTCAAAAAAGTCAAAAAATGGATGTAGTAACTGTAGATAGCCTCTAAAAGCACAAAGTGATTTCGTCCCTTTGTGACCAAGAGAAAGTGTTCTTGTTTGAATTCTACAAAAAAGTTGTGTATTTTGTCATGTGGAAAGCTCTAAATCCATCTGAGAACATCACAGCGAGATGGGTCTCCCGTTTCATATGCTGTATTGTTAGAGGAGTTGCGAGATTCACAGACAGAAGAAATCAATCCTTTGTCTGGATTGGCCAGAAAATGTTAGGTGCCGCTCCCTATGCAAATTAGGTGTCAGATTTCACATCTCAGATGAGAGCAGAGTGCGGCATGTGAAGCAGGACAAACAGAGCGTTCACGGAGTGCACAGCAATTGATGTTGCTCTGTTCACAGAGTACTCTGTACACAAAAATGTTGGTCGGAACCAGTCCAAAACCGCTCAAAGTCTCCTAAATAAGGGACTTAATGTTTAAGATTATCTTGCCTCGAGTGGCCCAGAATCAACACAGCATGGTCAACACAGAACCTCAAGCTGGGAAAGGTTTGAAAAGCAGCCGAAAATGGTAAATAAAGTTCTAGGGCAGTAGGGTGGTGGAAACACAAAGCACTTGAGACAGTCAATACAATTTTAAAATGTCATATAACCTTCACTGTACCTGTAACAGTTATTTATTTACTCTGGGTCTTCGATACACAACACTAGATGCTATCTGACTCTTGCAGGTGTTTGGGTTCCAATGTCAATGTGGTCTCTGAAAGTCTAAAACATTACAAAGAGATATCTTGTATGTATATTTAAACAGTGTATCCTTTATACAGAATCAGTCACGTCAGTCTTTACCCCAGTGATCTGCCTCCTATTGAGAAGAACTTCCAAGTGCCTTCATAGAAAATGACTATAAGAATCCTAAACTATTCAGGTGAAACTGCACTAGTTGTGATGTTGCCAAAAATGCAAGCAGAAAAATAATATCCATATAGTATTTACAAATCATCTTCAATATGAAGATTCATTTAAATAAGTCATTAATCTATTTTATTTTATTTTAATATATACAGTACCAGTCAAATGTTTGGATACACCAACTCATTCAATAATTATTTTAAATATATATTTTCTACATTGTAGAATAACAGTGAAGTCATCAAAACTATGAAATAACACATATTGAATCATGAAGTAACCAAAAAAGTGTTAAACAAATGAAATTATATTTTATATTTGAAATTCTTCAAAGTAGCCACCATTTGCCTTGATGACAGCTTTGCACACTCCTGGCATTCTCTCAACCAGCTTCACCTGGTATGCCTTTCCAACAGCCTTGAAGGAGTTCCCACATATGCTGAAAACTTGTTGGCTGCTTTTCCTTCACTCTGCGGTCCAAAATGTCTCAATTGGGTTGAGGTCAGGTGATTATGGCGAACAGGTCATCTGATGCAGCAATCCATCACTCTCCTTCTTGGTCAAATTGTCCTTACACAGCCTGGAGGTGTATTGGGTCATTGTCCCGTTGAAAAACAAATGAAAGTCCCACTAAGCACAAACCAGATGGGATGACGTATCACTGCAGAATGCTGTGGTAGCCATGTTGGTTAGGTGTACCTTGAATTCTAAATAAATCACTGACACTGTCACCAGCAATGCACCCCCACATCATCACACCTCCTCTTCCATGTTTCACAGTTGGAACCACACATGGGGAGATCAGTCGTTCACATACTCTGCGTCTCACAAAGACACTGTGGTTGGAACCAAAAATCTCAGACCAAAGGACAGATTTCCACCAGTCTAATGTCCATTGCCCGTGTTATTTGGCCCAAGAAAGTCTCTTCTTATTATTGGTGTCCTTTAATAGTGGTTTCTTTGCAGCAATTTGACAATGAAGGCCTGATTCATGGAGTCTCCTCTGAACAGTTGATGTTAAGATGTGTCTGTTACTTGAACTCAGTGAAGCATTTCTTTGGGCTGCAAACTGACGTGTAGTTAACTCTAGTTAACTTATCCTCTGCAGCAGAGGTAACTCCGGGTCTTCCTTTCCTGTGGCGGTCCTCATGAGAGCCAGTTTCATCATGGCACTTGATGAAACTTTCAAAATTCTTGACATTTCCTGGATTGACTGACCTTCATGTCTTAAAGTAATGATGGACTGTTGATCCTCTTTGCTTATTTGAGCTGTTCTTGCCATAATGTGTACTTGGTCTTTTACCAAATAGGGCTATCATCTGTATACCTTGTCACAACACAACTGATTGGGTTAGACGCATTAAGAAGGAAATAAATTCCACAAATGAACTTTTAACAAGGTACACCTGTTCATTGAAAAGCATTCCAGGTGACTACCTCATGAAGCTGGTTGAAAGAATGACAATCGTGTGCAAAGCTGTCATCAAGGCAAAGGGTGGCTACATTGAAGAATCTCAATCTCAAAGATTTTTTTAACACTTTTTTGGTTACTACATGATTCCATATGTGTTATTTCATAGTTTCATAGTCTTCACTATTATTCAACAATGTAGTGTAACGGCTCTCATTTGTATAATGAAGAGTGGACCAAGGCGCAGCATGGTAGGCATACATCGTATTTTTATTGATGACACCAAAACAAAATAACAAAGACAAAAAACGAAAGAGCACAGTTCTGTAAGGCTAAGAAACTAAACAGAAAACAAGATTCCACAAAACCCAAAAGGAAAATGACAACTTACAGTGGGGCAAAAAAGTATTTAGTCAGCCACCAATTGTGCAATTTCTCCCACTTAAAAAGATGTGAAAGGCCTGTAATTTTCATCATAGGTACACTTCAACTATGACAGACAAAATAAGAAAAAAAATCCAGAAAATCACATTGTAAGATTTTTTATGAATTTATTTGCAAATTATGGTGGAAAATAAGTATTTGGTCACCTACAAACAAGCAAGATTTCTGGCTCTCACAGACCTGTAACTTCTTCTTTAAGAGGCTCCTCTGTCCTCCACTCGTTATCTGTATTAATGGCACCTGATTGAACTTGTTATCAGTATAAAAGACATCTGTCCACAACCTCAAACAGTCACACTCCAAACTCCACTATGGCCAAGACGAAAGAGCTGTCAAAGGACACCAGAAACAAAATTGTAGACCTGCACCAGGCTGGGAAGACTGAATCTGCAATAGGTAAGCAGCTTGGTTTGAAGAAATCAACTGTGGGAGCAATTATTAGGAAATGGAAGACATACAAGACCACTGATAATCTCCCTCAATCTGGGGCTCCACGCAAGATCTCACCCCGTGGGGTCAAAATGATCACAAGAACAAGCAAAAAACCCAGAACCACACGGGGGGACCTAGTGAATGACCTGCAGAGAGCTGGGACCAAAGTAACAAAGCCTACCATCAGTAGGGCACTCAAATCCTGCAGTGCCAGATGTGTCCCCCTGCTTAAGCCAGTACAATGTGATTTTCTGGATTTTTTTTCTCATTTTGTCTGTCATAGTTGAAGTACCTATGATGAAAATTACAGGCCTTTCACATCTTTTTAAGTGGGAGAACTTGCACAATTGGTGGCTGACTAAATACTTTTTTGCCCCACTGTATATATGATCCCCAATCGTTGACAACAATAGACAGCTGCCTCTGATTGGGAACCACACTCGACCAAAAGGTGCGGACTCCGGCCGCAAACCTGACCCTATAGGGGAGGGTCCGGGTGGGCATCTACTCTCAGTGGGGGCTCCGGTGGGGGCTCCGGTGCAGGACTCAGACCCCGCTCCGCTTGAGGCTTCCCCCACTTTGGTGGCGCCTCTGGTGCAGGGATTGTTGCCGGGACCTCCAGACCGTAGATCGTCGATGCAGGCTCCAGACTGGGAACCGTCGCTGCAGGCACCGGACTGGGAACCGTCGCTGCAGGCACCGGACTGGGAACCGTCGCTGCAGGCTCCGTACTGGGAACCGTCGCTGCAGGCTCCGTACTGGGAACCGTCGCTGCAGGCTCCGGACTGGGAACCGTCGCTGCAGGCTCCGGACTGGGAACCGTCGCTGCAGGCTCCGGACTGGGAACCGTCGCTGCAGGCTCCGGACTGGGAACCGTCGCTGCAGGCTCCGGACTGGGAACCGTCGCTGGAGGCTCCTTTCCCTGGCTCATCACTGGAGGCTTCGTGCCATGGATCATCACTAGAGGCTTCGTGCCATGGATCATCACTGGAGGCTTCGTGCCATGGATCATCACTGGAGGCTTTGTGCCATGGATCATCACTGGAGGCTTCGTGCCATGGATCATCACTGGAGGCTTCGGCGATGGATCATCACTGGAGGCTTCGAGCCATGGATCATCACTGGAGGCTTCGTACGTGGAGCCGGAACAGGTCTCACTGGACTTAGGAAACATACTGGAAGCCTGGTACGTGGAGCTGCCACAACGCGTCCTGGCTGGATACCCACTTTAGCTCTGTGAGTGTGGAGAGCTGACACAGGACGCACTGGACTATGAAGGCGCACTGGAGGCATAGTGCATAGAGCCGGAGCAGGATATATGGGCCGTGGAGGCGCACTGGAGGTCTGGAGCGTAGAGCTGGCACAACGCGTCCTGGCTGAATACCCCCTGTAGCATGGCAAGTGCGGGGAGCTGGCACAAGCCGCACTGGGTTGTGCTGGCGAACTGGGGATACCGTGCGTAGAGCTGGCGCAGGATATCCTGGGCTGAAGAGATGCACCGGAGACCAGGAGCGCTGAGCCGGCACAATCCGTCCTGGCTGAATGCCCACTCTAGCACGACTCTAGTATGGAAACTGCAGGGAGCTGGAACAGAGCGCACCGGGCTGCGGTGCCTGACCGGTCACACGCTCACCACGGGGAGTTGGCTCAGGTCTAAACCCTGACTCAATCTCCTTGTGTGCCCCCCCCCAAAAAAATTGGGGAGCTGCCTCTCGGGCTTCTGTTGATGACTTAACTCCTCGTATCATTGCCGTTCCTCTCTCGCTGCCTCCATCTGCTCCCTTGGACGGCGATACTCCCCGGCCCGCGTCCAGGGCCCTTCTCCATCCAGGATTTCCTCCCATGTCCAGTCCTCCTGGCCATGCTGCTTGGCCCATTTTTGTTGGGATCTTCTGTAACCACTCTCGTTTGTAGAATGAAGAGTGGACCAAGGCACAGCATGGTAGGCGTACATTGTCTTTTTATTGATGACACCAAAACAAAATAACAAAGACAAAAAACAGTTCTGTAAAGCTAAGAAACTAAACAGAAAACAAGATCCCACAAAACCCAAAAGGAAAATGACAACTTATATAAGATCCCCAATCAGAGACAACGAAAGACAGCTGCCTCTGATTGGGAACCACGCTCGGCCAAAAACAAAGAAATAGAAAACATAGACTTTCCCACCCGAGTCACACCCTGACCTACCCAAACATAGAGAATAATAAGGATCTCTAAGGTCAGGGCGTGACATGTAGACAATAGTACAAAATAAAGAAAAACCCTTGAATGAGTAGGTGTCTCCAAACCTTTGACTAGTTCTGTACCCTTTTGTTTGTTTTTCCAATCTGGGTGACACTGTTTGATGTTGTCCTTTGGCCAAGTCAACCCATTGATCCTCATAAAGTAGCACCGTTTTCTAAAATATATTTTCTTTTAGCATTTTATGACCATCTGTCATAGCAAGCAAACAGACACCCTTGCTCTTTCGCTTGCTCTCTTCTTCAGCAAAAAAGAAGCCAACTTTATAGACTACCTTAACTGAACCATTGAAGTTGTCCTGAGGCAGAATCTTATCCTCTACCCCTTTGTATCTTCGGTTAACTCTCTTTACCTAGGTGTGGAGAGTGTGTGTTGGGAGCAGGCATGCTGTTATGTATGTGCCACATGGTCGTTCTTTAAATCAGGTTAGTGTCTCCACCCTGGTGTATTCTTTAGGGTCATCAGGAGTTTTCCTATGGGCTCCCTGGTGGGTTGTCTCTGGGTGGTGGTGGCGCACCCTGTGGTCAGGCCATGGAGGTGGGGGACTGGGCCATCTGGTCCCTCATAGACTGGACACTGCTCAGGATCTTCTTCTGATGGCCGGCCAGGGTCACTCCTATCCTCAACAGGTCTCTGACAAACAAGAGGAACAAATCAAATCAAATGTTATTTGTCACATGTGGCGAATACAACAGGTGTTGACCTTACCGTGAAATGCTTACTTTACAAGCCCTTAACAAACAATGCAGTTAAGGAAATATAGTTAAGAAAATATTTACTAAATAAACTAAAGTAAAACAAGTAACACAATAAAATAACAATAATGAGGCTATATACGGTGGGTACCGGTACCGAGTACATGTACGGAGGTATAGGTTAATCGAGAACAGTGTCAACAATAAGGTTGAGGGGTGGAGGTGTTCACAGTACAGTACCTCATGTCTGTGAGTTCTCTCTTGGATGGAATTATTGGGCTATGGATATTGTGGATGTACAAATACATGCACAAACATTACCACACCATGCACAAAGACAATAGTATAATCTTTTCTGCTTGAGGCAGAGCAGAGAGAAACATATAGAGCCTGTTTCCAGCGCAGTATACAATGTGCCAGATATACTCCCTGCTAGAGATAAGCACAAGATCTGCTCACTGTTCCCATTCATATGGTAATATAGTTTTTCTATTTACAATGGTAAGCGCAGAATGGACATAATTAGTTGAGGGCTGCTGGGGATTGTTGATGACTTGTACAGTAGCCGTCAAAGGGACATCTATTTGATCAATCTGAACAACCACAGGAAAGGCAATCCTTTGTCCTTCTAAAAAACCTTTTTAGTTGTGCCCCCCTATCAAATCAAAGTGATTAATAAGACGGAGAGACCTTGCCGATGTAGATCTATCCACAGCTCTGAATGCCGGGTGGATTTGAAGTATGACAGGCCTGATCTCCTATGGACGTTTACTGAGGGATTATTCCTGTCTGAGCCAGAAGCATGATTCCCATTATTCTGACATCTGAGACAGCTTTTTGAAGGTAGATGTGTGACTGCAATGGCCTGCCTTGCTGGTTGGCTGTCTCAGTGAACCTGATTGAAAATGTATTCCAGCCTGCCCCATTACGCTACATCTACAAGAGTGCACATCTAATTATAGGGGGATAATACTTCTGAGACCTTCTGTAATCTGTGACAAATGTGTGTGTGTATATTCCACGACTGCTAGTGTAACATTCTTCCAGAGTAATTTTGGGAACCATCTGCCTATTCAAGGGCTGACCAAATGTTGTATTGCTACAGTGAATAGTGATAGGAGGGCTTTGCTGTTTGGTACTGTATCTTCTGAGACTCCTGATAAGATGGAAAATTAGGTGGGTGTGATATGATGACGTTGGGCCTCAGAACTTACTCTGAGCTGATCTGAGCCACCAGGGGTAGGGAGGTGAAGCCAGAGCCCAGGAAAGTGTCTCTGTACTGCCCCATCTTGATGGCACCTAGCCAGTCCTCCACAGAGGTGAAGGTGGTGAAGTCTGGAATGGAGCGGTCTAGCAGGGGCTGAGAAGGCCTGTTGAGAAAAAGAGGAGAGAAGAGAGGGATGAAACAGTGAAGTGATGTGAAAGAGGGGTGAAAAGGAGATGGGGTACATAAAAAGGAGAAACCTTGCAAAAGTTGATCAGTAATATACAGTTGTCTATGTGCTCGGAATGTACACTATGAGTACTGTTACGAGTCAAGGCATTTCTTAAAGACGTACACTGCAGTGATGGTGGCCACAGCTTTGAGGCTGATAGGGTTGCGGATCATCTTGTCCAGTGTGTTGACGATGTCAGTGAATTTGGGCCGGGCGTTTCTGTCTTTCTGCCAGCAGTCCAGCATCAGCTGGTGTAGTGCTGTGGGGCAGTCCATGGGAGGGGGCAGACGGTAGTCTTGCTCTATAGCATTGATCACCTGCATGAGGAGGAGAGGAGAAAGAGATAGCAAATTACAAAACAGGAAAGGAAGAAAACAGAGGGGGACTGTAACGGCAGATCTCCTCTTCGTCTGAAGAGGAGTAAGGATCGGACCAAGATGCAGCGTGGTAAGTGTCCATAATCAAAGAAAGCACTGAACACTGAATACAAAAATAACAAAAGAAACGTGAAGAAACTAAACCGAAACAGTACCGTGTGGCGACAAACACTGACACAGAAACAGGAACAATCACCCACAAAATACCCAAAGAATATGGCTGCCTAAATATGGTTCCCAATCAGAGACAACGATAGACAGCTGCCTCTAATTGAGAACCAATCTAGGCAACCATAGACTTACAAAACACCTAGATAGGAAACACCCCCATAAACATACAAAAGTGTCACACACACCATGTCACACCCTGACCTAACCAAAATAACAAAGAAAACAAAGAATACTAAGGTCAGGGTGTGACAGGGACATAGATGAGGTCACACTAACAGCATAGACTAAATGGATGGACAAAGGTGTTGGTGGAAAATGGAAAATGGTCATATTGGTTTTGAAAAGCTTGGTATAACGTTCTATGGATCATGGAAGAGTTCATAACCAATTGACAAAGGTTTTTGATGCGCTGTATGTTTCCAGACACCTGCAACTGAACTGCTTCCAGATTGGAGGTTTCAGAACACTGGAACAGAGCAGAGGGAAAATACACCAAAAACAATGTGTAAAGCTTTGCTTAACTACGCAGAAATGTGCACTCTTAGTAACCCTGGGATTTTCACTCTACCTCCAAATTTGTCAATCAAAAGTTACAGTAACATCGCATCTGATTAATCAATTTTCTCTATCAATACGATCCTCAGCAGATTTTCCCTGGTCTCTGTAGCGGCTGAACTGCAGGCAGAACAATGGAAACCGCAGTTGATAATTGTTTTAAAAAACGGGGCGTCTGCAGGGATTTTGATATATGCCCATTCCCTGATTCCCCTTTTATCAGAGAGAGAGTGGTCCACCAGACATCCGTCAATCACCACACCATAAAAGAACAGAAAGCTTTGCCATAGCGACCGGCAGCAGCCAGCTTCCTTGCAGGCACTGGGGACTGATTGCTTGTAAAACAGAAAAAAAGGAGAGAGTGAGAATTTAATGAACTGCAGCTATATACCCAGAGCTGGGTCTTTGTTAAGAAATTTTCCCCCGCCCCCTAACTATTCAACCTTGATTGCAGGAGAGTGGCAGGCAAGAGAGTTACTGTCTAGGGATTCACTATAGGAGATCTCGTTAGTGGCTGGGGCAGGACTATTGTAAACTGGGAGCCGTGCTGTCAACAATAATCTTCTTTACCTACAATTGTCCAGCATCTCTAGGTGGGTTACTTCAAGGACTTACAGAGCGCTGTGCTGATGGACACAGCAGTGCCGCTACAGAGGGTCTGAATGACAACTGCACAGAACTAGAGAGCTTGGCAGACAGGCAGATCCACAACAATTCTGCAGTGTAATATTTGCTATGGAGATTTGAGGAGACCAGTCCCAGCTAGTACATAATGTTCTGAGAACCATATGTTTCTTAGAAATTGTTGAGAGCGTTGTTATCCCATGGTTATTTTGCATACAACCTTCCCACAACTTGTTGAGAATGGTGCAGGATAGTTGCTTGGCTTTGAACATTCTCAGTTTAACAGTTGTTAAAGTACTATGTGAATTTCACCAGGTTCATATATTAATATGTCATGTTGATTTGTTATTACGCATGCCTGCATCCTGGGAGTAGGGGAGTGTGTACTTACGTTTTGCCCTGCGTGCTCGTGCTCAAATCATTTTGATGCACTATGAGAGGTAGGCACGCCTTTTCTGTCATATTCAGAAAAGTTTGATTATTTTAAGCACACACAGTGTTTTGTTCATGAATAATGTTGTATATTTAGAGGTTACTCATAAGTGGATGGTATTGTTAAGATGCACTTGTAATTTGACTTTTTAGGATGATATCAACATTCTGAATTCAACATGTGGTTGAAGGTATTAGCAGGCTACTGTATGTGTGAACGATGGCTAGCTCCTCGAATGATCCCAGTCCCTTGTATTGTGCATCTGTTGTAGAAAGAGGCGACGATTCGCAGAACATTTGTTTTCTTTTCTTTTGGATGCAGATGCAGGATGCAGAGAGTGAATTCTGCTTGACTAGTTAGGGACAGGCGGGACGCAAATGTCTCAACTGGCCAATTGCCAGGGAAAATGCAGAGCGCCAGATTCAAATAAAATATTATAAAACTCAAACTTTCATTAAATCACATGTAAGATACTCAATTAAAGATACACTCGTTGTGAATCCAGCCAACATGTCAGATTTAAAAAATACTTTTCGGTGAAAGCATAAGAAGCTATTATCTGATAGCCTGCACCATCTGCACCAGCAGTAAACAAAGGGGTTAGCATATTTCAACCCTGCAGGCTGAAATAAAATATAAAACATGCATTACCTTTGACGAGCTTCTTTTGTTGGCACTCCAATATGTCCCATAAACATCACAATTGGTCCTTTAGTTCGATTAATTCCGTCCATATATATCCAAAATGTCCATTTATAAAGTGCGATTGATCTAGAAAAAACAGCTTTCAAAAAACGCAACGTCACTACAAAATATTTCAAAAGTTGCCTATAAACTTTGCCAAAATATTTCAAACTACTTTTGTAATACAACTTTAGGTATTTTTAAACGTTAATAATCGATCAAATTGTAGACGGGGCAATCTGTGTTCAATACAGGAATGAAAACAAACCAGTGCCACTTTTCACATCTTGCGCAACTCACAAAAGTGTACCCAGTTCCTAGTTGGCCTACTTCTTCATTGCACAAAGGAATAACCTCAACCAAATTCCAAAGACTGGTGACATCCAGTGGAAGCGATAGGAACTGTAAACAGGTTCCTAAGAAATAACCCTTGGCAAACACAGGTCAGGGAACAGAGAGAGGCAAAAAAAAAAAAAAATCGAAACAGTTAGTCCTTGGGGTTTTGCCTGCTATATAAGTTATGTTATACTCACAGACATGGTTCAAACAGTTTTAGAAACTTCAGACTGTGTTCTATCCAGATCTATAAATAATATGCATATCTTATATTCTTGGCATGAGTAGCAGGCAGTTGAAATTGGGCACACTATTTATCCAAAAGTGAAAATTCTGCCCCCTAGCCCCAAGAGGATTTATGAGTGCTTGTTTCTTTTGAAATGGGGTCTGGTTAAATAGACTAAATTAACGGCTTCGTATGCGTAAAAAAACATAGCATGATAGGTCCATCCTGGTGGCGCATTGGATTTATTCCATGGACATACAAATGGAGATTCAGTGAATATAAAATCTCATTGATTTATCAAGACCAGTCCCCATGCTTGTCTCAGAGCAGCGCTGTAACGGTTCTCCTCTTGTGAAGTAGAGGCGGACCAAAGCGCAGCGTGGTGGTTGTTCATTGTATTTTATTGACGACACTATACATGAACAAACTAACGAAAAAACAAGAAACGTGAGAACTCAAAACAGCCCTGTCTGGTGCGAACACATAAACAGGAACAATCACCCACAAACAAACAGTGAAACCCAGGCTACCTAAGTATGATTCTCAATCAGAGACAACTAATGACACCTGCCTCTGATTGAGAACCATACTAGGCCGAAAACATAGAACTGCCCCAAAACATAGAAAAACAAACATAGACTGCCCACCCAACTCACGCCCTGACCATACTAAATAAATGCAAAACAAAGGAAATAGAGGTCAGAACGTGACAGTACCCCCCCCCCAAAGGTGCGGACTCCGGCCGCAAAACCTTGACCTATAGGGGAGGGTCTGGGTGGGCGTCTGTCCGCGGTGGCGGCTCTGGCGCGGGACGCGGACCCCACTTCGCCATTGTCTTAGTCCGCCTTATTGTCCGCCTCCGTGGCTTACTCACCATGCCCACCCCTCTCAATGACCCCACTGGACAGAGGGGCTGCTTGGGACAGAGGGGCAGCTCGGGACAGAGGTGAAGCAGCTGCTCGGGACAGAGGGGCGGCAGCTGCTCGGGACAGAGGGGCGGCAGCCGCTCGGGACAGAGGGGCGGCAGCTGCTCGGGACCGAGGGGCGGCAGCAGCTCGGGACAGAGGGGCGGCAGCAGCTCGGGACAGAGGGGCGGCAGCAGCTCGGGACAGAGGGGCAGCTGCTCGGGACAGAGGGGCAGCTGCTCCGGGCGGAGGGGCTCTAGCGGCCCCTGGCTGACTGGCGGCACTGGCGGCCCCTGGCTGACTGGCGGCCCCTGGCTGACTGGCGGCACTGGCGGCCCCTGGCTGACTGGCGGCACTGGCGGCCCCTGGCTGACTGGCGGCACTGGCGGCCCCTGGCTGACTGGCGGCACTGGCGGCCCCTGGTTGACTGGCGGCACTGGCGGCCCCTGGCTGACTGGCGGCACTGGCGGCCCCTGGCTGACGGGCGGCACTGGCGGCCCCTGGCTGACTGGCGGCACTGGCGGCCCCTGGCTGACTGGCGGCACTGGCGGCCCCTGGCTGACTGGCGGCCCCTGGCTGACTGGCGGCACTGGCGGCCCCTGGTTGACTGGCGGCACTGGCGGCCCCTGGCTGACTGGCGGCACTGGCGGCCCCTGGTTGACTGGCGGCACTGGCGGCCCCTGGCTGACTGGCGGCACTGGCGGCTCCTGGCTGACGGGCGGCATTGGCGGCTCCTGGCAGACGAGCGGCACTGGCGGCGCTGGGCAGACGGGCGGCACTGGCGGCGCTGGGCAGACGGGCGGCACTGGCGGCGCTGGGCAGACGGGCGGCACTGGCGGCGTTGGGCAGACGGGCGGCGCTGGGCAGACGGGCGGCGCTGGCGGCGCTGGGCAGACGGGCGGCGCTGGCGGCGTTGGGCAGACGGGAAGCTCCGATGGCGCTGGGCAGACGGGAAGCTCCGGCAGAGGCGCCGGACAGGCGGGAGGCTCCGGCAGAGGCGCCGGACAGGCGGGAGGCTCCGGCAGAGGCGCCGGACAGGCGGGAGGCTCCGGCAGAGGCGCCGGACAGGCGGGAGGCTCCGGCAGAGGCGCCGGACAGGCGGGAGGCTCCGGCAGCGGCGCCGGACAGGCGGGAGGCTCCGGCAGAGGCGCCGGACAGGCGGGAGGCTCCGGCAGCGGCGCCGGACAGGCGGGAGGCTCCGGCAGCGCTGGAGAGGCGGGAGGCTCCGGCAGCGGCGCCGGACAGGCGGGAGGCTCCGGCAGAGGCGCCGGACAGGCGGGAGACTCCGGCAGCGCTGGAGAGGAGGAAGGCTCTGGACGGATGGGCCGGAGAGACAGCCTGGTACGGGGAGCTGCCACCGGAGGGCTGGGGTGTGGAGGTGGTGACGGATAGACCGGGCCGTGCAGGCGCACTGGAGCTCTTGAGCACCGAGCCTGCCCAACCTTACCCGGTTGAATGGTCCCGGTCGCCCTGCCAGTGCGGCGAGCTGGAATGTACCGCACCGGGCTGTGCACCCGCACTGGGGACACCGTGCGCTCCACAGCATAACACGGTGCCTGCCCGGTCTCTCTAGCCCCCCGGTAACCACAGGAAGTTGGCTCAGGTCTCCTACCTGGCGTAGCCATACTCCCTGTTAGCCCCCCCCCCAAGAAATTTTTGGGGCTGACTCCCGGGCTTCCATCCACGACGCCGCGCTGCCTCCTCATACCAGCGCCTCTCCGCTTTCGCCGCCTCCAGTTCTTCTTTGGGACGGCGATATTCTCCTGGCTGAGCCCAGGGTCCTCTTCCGTCTAATTCGTCCTCCCATGTCCATACCTCCTCGCGCTGCTCCTGCTGCTGCTTTTTCCGTTGCCCATTACCACACCGCTTGGTCCTGTTGTGGTGGGTGATTCTGTAACGGTTCTCCTCTTGTGAAGTAGAGGCGGACCAAAGCGCAGCGTGGTGGTTGTTCATTGTATTTTATTGACGACACTATACATGAACAAACTAACGAAAAAACAAGAAACGTGAGAACTCAAAACAGCCCTGTCTGGTGCGAACACAAAAACAGGAACAATCACCCACAAACAAACAGTGAAACCCAGGCCACCTAAGTATGATTCTCAATCAGAGACAACTAATGACACCTGCCTCTGATTGAGAACCATACTAGGCCGAAAACATAGAACTGCCCCAAAACATAGAAAAACAAACATAGACTGCCCACCCAACTCACGCCCTGACCATACTAAATAAATGCAAAACAAAGGAAATAGAGGTCAGAACGTGACAAGCGCAAAACAGTTCTAAAATAGTTGTAGGCTATTGCTTTAAATCCTATTCTAACTTCAATATGCTATTTAAATAAGACCTACCCCACTTTTAACAGCACATTACTCAACACTAGTGAGACTCATGCCGCCTACAGTAGACCTACAGTATATTAAAAAAAATATGATGTGACTCTCCACCGATAATTACATATAGAGGATTGGAGGAAATTTCTGTAATTCAGTGATATTTATACCCATCGTAAATCGTTATGGATCCATAACTAAACAAACATTGGCATTTTGAAAGAGTATTTTATCATTATGTTATTAACGAAAGCATGAAGATGCCATTATTAGTTACATTATTTTAGTTTGAACGTGCAGACTGGCACTAAGAACAGCGGAAACGTTTCCCTTGTCAGTGCCATTGCCAGTGTGGCGTTTCCCTAGTCAGAGCCATTGCCAGTGTGGCAATTCCCTAGTCAGTGCCATTGCCAGTGCCTCCCCCTTCCTCCTCCTCCCTTCCCCATGGGCTAGGTTGGTCTTCTATGCGCGGCTCTGTGGCCCATGCCCTCGTGCCTTGAACCTCGCACGCTTTCAGTGGATACAGCTGGAGAACTGCAAGGCAATCAAATTGTGCACCACTCGGGAGCCATGAACAATATAACCAATATATATTGTCCTGTTAATAACAGGGTTAATAATATATCTGTGATAATATCCAACTGGCTTTAATATCAATCTAAATTAATTATTATTATAATAGCTTTGTTTAAAAAAGATATATATTTTGGAGATTATTTTATTTTCAAATAATGTCAAATGAGTGAGAAAAAGGCCATTCTTGAACGTGGGATGAGACATTGTTACTAATATTTGTAAATAAAGCCAGCTTGTTATTTAGAATGATTTTTTCTGTTTTTAGAGGGAGAGAAACGAAAAACCTACAATGACCTCATGGGTCTCCCAGTTGAGGGCAGCACAGGTATTGAATCAGCATCTGTAGCAACACAGCTTGCACCGCTATGCAGTGTCTAAGACTGTTGCGCCTCTCAGGCGCTGTATAACTGGTTTGTTAACACTGTGTTAACAAACCTCCAGATGAGCTTCAATGTCATACAACACTCCTTCCGTGGCCTCCAACTGCTCTTAAATGCTAATAAAACTAAATGCATGCTCTTCAACCGATCGGAGCCCGCACCCGCCCGCCCATCTAGCATCACTAGTCTGGACGATTCTGACTTAGAATATGTGGACAACTACAAATACCTAGGTGTCTGGTTAGACTGCAAACTCTCCTTCCAGACACATTATAAACATCTCCAATCCAGAATGAAATCTAGAATCGGCTTCCTATTTCGCAACAAAGCATCCTTCACTCATGCTGCCAAACATACCCTCTAAACGGACTATCCTACCGATCCTACCGAAGTCATTTACAAAATAGCCTCCAACACTTTACTCAGCAAATTGGATGTAGTCTATCACAGTGCCATCCGTTTTGTCACCGAAGCCCAATATACTACCCACCAATGCGACCTGTATGCGCTCGTTGGCTGGCCCTCGTTTCATATTCATTGTCAAACCCACTGGCTCCAGGTCATCTATAAGTCCTTGCTAGGTAAAGCCCCGCCTTATCTCAGCTCACTGGTCATCAGGTATATTTCACTGGTCATCCCCAAAGCCAACTCCTACCTTTGGCTGCCTTTCCTCCCAGTTCTCTGCTGCCAATGACTGGAACGAATTGCAAAAATCACTGAAGCTGGTGTCTTATATCTCCCTCACTAACTTTCAGCTGTCAGAGCACCTGTACACAGCCCATCTGTAAATAGCCCACCCAACTACCTCATCCCCATATTGTCATTTATTGTTTTGCTCCTTTGCACCCCAGTATCTCTACTTGCACATTCATCTTCTGCACCTCTATCCCTCCAATGTTCAATTGCTAAATTGTAATTATTTTGCCACTATGGCCTATTTATTACCTCCCTAATCTTACCACATTTGCACACACTGTACATATATTTTTATATTGTGTTATTGACTGTACGTTTGTTTATCCCATGTGTAACTCTGTGTTGTTTGTGTCGCCGTGCTTTGCTTTATCTTGGCCAGGTCGCAGTTGTAAATGAGAACTTACTCTCAACTGTCCGTCTGGTTAAATAAAGGTGAAATAAATAAATAAATATTTTAAAAACGTGACTGGTTGAGAGTGGCCTACAGTACTACAGTAGGACCAAAATAATCCTAACAAAATAAAAACCTTAGTGTAACCTTAGTTTCAGTAAGTAATACTGAAGTGCACAATTATCAGTTTCTAATTAGGTTTATGTCGCCCATTCATTGTCAGATAGAGACACAGTAGGACCCAAAGCATAATCAGTGCTCTAACTCCCCCTTGAGCTGGTTCTGGAGCAATTAAATGGTGACACAGGGTACCGTACTAAACCACAAATTACCTTTAAATCCTGCAACATAATCGCAAAACTTTTGGTGGCGCAACCACTGTAGAATAAAAGATTAAAGGTTTGAGCCGCTGATGCCATGTTACAATAAAAAATAAATGTGTTTGCATGATTAATGCCTAAGGAAATACATTTACTGAACAAAAATATAAACACAACATGTAAAGTGTTGGTCCTGTGTTACATGAGCTGAAATAAAAAATCCCAGAAATGTTCCATACTGTCAGGTTCTGACCTTAGTTCCTTTGTTTTTGTCTGTGTTTTAGTATGGTCAGGGCTTGAGTTGGGGTGGGCAGTCTATGTTTGTTTTTCTATGTGGGTTTTTGAGTTCGGCCTAGTATGGTTCTCAATCAGAGGCAGTTGTCAATTGTTGTCCCTGATTGAGAATCATACTTTGGCAGCCTGGGTTTCACTTTTGGTTTGTGGGTGTTTGTTTCCGTGAGAGTGTTTGGGCCACGCGGTACTGTTTCATCATCATGAACACTTACCACGCTGCGCTTTGGTCCGCCTCTCTTTCTCCCGAAGACGATCGTTACACATACGCACAAAAAGCTTATTTCTCTCAAATATTGACCACAATTTTTTTATATATCACTCTTAGTGAGCATTTCTCATTTGCCAAGATAATCCATCCACCTGACAGGTGTGGGATATCAAGAAGCTGATTAAACAGGATGATCATTAAACAGGTGCACCTTGTGCTGGGGACAATAAAAGGCAACTTTAAAATGTGCATTTTGATCACACAACACAATGCCACAAATGTAGCAAGTTTTGAGGGAATGGGCAAATGGCATGCTGCAGGAATGTCCACCAGAGTGGTTGCCAGAGAATTTGATGTGTGTGTCTTTCCAAATCATGTCCAGTCGATTGAATTTACCACAGGTGGACTTCAATAAAGTTGTAGAAACATCTCAAGGATGATCAATGGAAACAAGGTGCACCTGAGCTCAATTTCAAGTCTCATAGCAAAGGGTCTGAATACTTATGCAAAAATGTCTATGGGGTATTATGGGGTATTATGTGTCGATTGATGAGGATACATTTTTTTTAATCCATTTTAGAAAAAGGCTGTAAGGTAAAAATATTTGGAAAAGGGGAAGGCATCTGAATACTTTGCGAATGCACTGTACATGTATATTTAGTTCATTAACCAGACGCTCTTATCACACCATAGTGCCATAACACTTCTGATACCAATGCAGGGAGAAAGGGGGCCACAAAATGGTGAACCGCTATAAAAAAAATGGTATAGAAAAGTATTTTGTAAAGTATCTTGTTACAAAATACATTGGAGTTTTATTCATACAAATGACAAAATACTCAGAGGTAATTAAAATACATATTCCAAATACACAGAAATACTGCCCATCTCTGATCATAGTATTTTCAGTTTTTAATACAGTCACATATCTGTTGATGCTGAAAGGACACGAAATTGTATAATACTCACGTCCTGATTGCTCATGTCCCAGTATGGCCGCTCACCAAATGACATCACCTCCCACATGACGATGCCATAGCTCCACACGTCACTGGCTGAGGTGAACTTCCTGTAGGCAATAGCCTCAGGGGCTGTCCACCTCACCGGGATCTTCCCTCCCTGAGAGAGAAGAGAAGAGAAGAGAAGAGAAGAAAAGAGAAGAGAAGAGAAGAGAAGAGAAGAGAAGAGAAGAGAAGAGAAGAGAAGAGAAGAGAAGAGAAGAGAAGAGAAGAGAAGAGAAGAGAAGAGAAGAGAAGATATTTTTTTAGACTTACATTTTGTGTCTCTTTACACTGGCTGGTTTGACATAATATTTGACAGCTTGCTGCTTTTTATAGCCAAGGCCAAGTTGTCATAGCCAAAGACAAATTAGATTCATATCTGTGAGCTTCCTCTTGCAAATACACTTCATGATCAAGAACAGAGCTTTACTGAAATCACCCCACCAATCACAGTGTATTTAAGCAAAACCTACAATTTCCATATTAAAAACATATGCAGCTGACTTAAAACAAAACCCTTTATATATCATTTTAAATATTCTATTGGAAAACATATGTTTAAAATTAAATGCTGACTGCAGGGATCTGTTGATGAGTGGTACATCTGTAATGACTGAGTGTACCAACAACACTGGCATACCATGCAGTTCTTTTGATAAACATTGATGAACGATGTTCACTTCATAATCCCCATTATGCACACAGCACACCCTGGAGGGATTTCTCTATACAATTCCTGGAGGAGTGTACAGTACCAATTGGACTGAATGTGTACACTTTTGGATAAGCCTGATTTCAAAGGAACTGAGGGCTTACACAGCACTCCCGATCTAGCTACATGATCTACAGGGATACTTTTGATGAGTGTGCGCTGTCAGTGAAGTGCTGGATCTCAGCTATTGGAGACATCTGGAACTGGTTGTATTAAAGACCTCTGTAAACTCTGTCTGGAGTTCTGGACAGAAAGTCATGAAGGTTCTGTTCTAATTGTTCTGGGCAGAGTGTCTTGAGTTGAAAAGCCTGTGCTGTGAATGCAGGACTGAGGAAAAATCCCCACTGAGTGTTGAGCAGGGAAACCTCCATAAGTAATATTCACATGCCAACAACAGCTAAATGGATCTGATGCTTACAAGTCAGTTGATGACTCAAGAATAACAGAATACTAAGGATCCATTTTACAAGGAAGATTTTTGATGTGGAATGTATTCAATGTGGCAACAGCCAACATGAGAGTAATCATTGTTCAGAAGCATGCTTTGAATCAGACTCTCAGTTCTTAGTTCTTGTGCATTTCATTTACAGCACCTTTGAGCCACTTTCCAATGCATGTTCTTTGGCCCCCCGGAGGCGAGCTCAGATGTCTCTTCCACAACAGAAGAAAGGAATGCTACAGCATTAAAAAAATACTACAATCCCAGTATTTCCTGCTGAACTTGTAATGGTTGGCTAGATTGAGGCTGCATTGCAGATCCCCTATAATTAACCATGTCGGAGGTTTTGAATAAAGCGAATTGTTGAAATGCAGAGGCAAACAAAAGGCTTGGCGCACACTGTATGTACATAACGAATAGTCGACATTCTCTCACCCAATAAAAACAGTGAGAAGAGAGAATTCCCTCAGGGAAACAATGAAACCATGAAAACTTAAAAGTGGGCTGACAGTATTAAAACAGGGTCTACAGAACAGAGCTCCAGACACTGAGTGAAATACATCTTAGAAAAAGAGGTTCCAAAAGGTTTCTTCGGCTGTCCTCATAGGAGAACCCTTTTGGGTTCCATGTAGAATCCTCTGTATTAAGGGTTCTACATGGAACTAAAAGGGTTCAACCTGCAACCAAAAAGGGTTCTTCAAAGGGTTCTCCTATGGGGACAGCCAAATAACTATTTTTCTAAGAATGTATAGTATAGGGAGTGAAGAAAGGTGTAATGTGCTGTGTTTTGGTACAGCATTCCTCGTGCTGGTTACTGTGACTCGTGACTGTTACTTAAATGAATGACAATAATTATTGATGATGTATTTGACTCTTCTTTTTGAGGGGTATGCTACCTACATACAACAATACAGAAACAACCTATCCTGTATCTCTGTATCCCTAGCACATAAACAGGCAAACCTCTCTACCTCTCCTCTGTCCCCCCCGCCCCCCCATTTACACACATATAACATAAGCTCATATATCTGCCACAGAAAATCATAAAATAGTAATGTGAAGCCTAACCAAATGACTTAGTTTTTCCAATCTTCAAGGATAAATTAGACTATTAATATGGCAGAGGGGTGATGAAAAATGCATTTCATGCCAGCCGGCAATTTGGTTTATGATCCCATTGGGTGAAGAGAATGGCACTTATTCTGTAAAAAAAAAATCCAGGGGTATCGCATTTCCCATCACACGTTCTTGTTTTATAGCACAGTTAAACCCAAATCAATATGGCCTTATCATTGGGCCATTTCTGCAAAGCAGGCGTTTCCCCTCTGTCTCCAGTGACTTTCATCCAATTTTAAAGCCAAGTGGTTTCACACTGTCCAAACCATGAGTACATTTATCTATATGGCAGGAAGAAACCCAGTATCAATGGGCATTTAGAGAACAGTACAAATGATATGGAAATTCTCTGGAAGAATAGTTTGTGGAGAGATACAAGTAGCTATAGTGCAAGCATTACATGTACCTCCCTAACATAAAGTACTCCCATGCTTCCTGCTTAACTCATGCTCTATGACTTATTTACGGTTAAGTGCCTTGCTCAAGGGCACAACGACAGAGTTTTCACCTAGTCAGCTCTGGGATTCAAACCAGTAATATTTTGGTTACTGGCCCAACCACTAGGCTACCTGCCGTCTCATGTCAGACGTTGAAGTCACATACTGTACGAGGGACAAGGAGCTTAGCTTTGATAGAGTTAATTTAATGTATAATCTTTGGACTCCTGAATGGGCTGGACATAAACTATTAGATATATCTTTGATAGCTTGTTCTGAATAGCTTTGTGCCTCTACATTCTTCTGTCTCAACGTTCTCGCTCCCCATGATGAGTGTGATCTTTACGAAGGCCTAAAAGTCAATGAAGATACTCACCTTCGAAATCTGCCCTTCAAGGGTGAATCTTCCCAAAGCAAGCCATCATATTAGGTTTGTTATAATATGTGTATGATATGCGATACAACCATTAAGCAATTAGATTGAATCTGTAGTGAGATTCATCAGCAAAATCAAACATACTTTTCATTGAGTAACCTTACTCCCAATGGCTTGCAGACAGAAATTAAAAGACTGTGGTTGGAATAAATTGTTTGCCTCTGCAATGGCTGTTTTTAAAACAGGTTAAGAAATCCTTAAGAGTTTATTGACACACCCGTACGTCAACCTAAGTAACATAATAAAAAAATCCCCGGGCCTACCGAGTGGCACAGCGATCTAAGGTACTGCATCGCAGTGCTAGAGGCGTCACCATCTGGAGTCCCATAGAGCAGAGTATAATTGGCCTAGCGTCGTGCGGGTTAAAGGGGCTTAAGTTGGCTTATCGCACTCTAGCGACACCTTATGGCGGGCCAGGCACCTGCAGACTGACCTTGTTGTCAGTTGAACGGTGTTTCCTCCGACACATTGATGCGGCTGGCATCGGGTTAAGCGGGCGGGTGTTTTAAGAAGCATGGTTTGGCGGGTCATGTTTCAGAGGACGCATGACTCGACCTTCACCTCCCTAGTGCGTTGGGGAGTTGCAGTGATGAGACAAGATCAAAACTGGGCAGAAAATAATAATAAAATCCCCATCAATATCCGTCAGTTTAAGCTGCATCTCATTACATATTAAAAAAAAAAAAAATCAGAGCCAACCAACTAGAGAGCTTGAATAAATAGGGAAAACCAACAGAAAGAAATCAATCGTGTTGTTCAGCAGGGCAGTCTGAGGTGCACAGGGCAGAGCTCGTTAGGTGAAAAGGGCGACCCCAGCCTGTTTCCCATTTCAAACAGCAGCGGAGCAGCTCAGCTCTTGTAATGGAAACAGCTTGCCTGTTGGCCATGTGCATTTCTCATGCTGAGCTGGGATATGATGAGATACTCATGCACTGGAGCTCCCGCTGACATTTATTTTATTTTAACAGGGAGTCCCATTGAGATCAATGTGATCAAGGGCTCTTTCACAAGGGAGCCCTACACACAAGTTACATAATACAATAGAATGCAAATATACAACATTACAAACACACCAAGAAAAACAATCACATTCCTCAGCAAAGAGGTCCTTAATCAACATTTTGAACGGCCTGAGAGGCACCAATACATTCACATGTAGTGCATTGTTTCCCAACTCAAGTCCTCCAGTCCCTCCATCATCACACATTTTTATTGTAGCCCTTGACAAGAACACCTGATTAAACTTGCCAACTAATCATCAAGCCCTCAGTGAGTTGAATCAGGTATTTTTGTCTGGGCTACAACATAAATGTGTGCTGTTGGGGTTAGTCGACGACCAGAGTCCATCCCTGAGACTGGGTATGGTAACTCGTACGTCTAAAGGCTGTTAATTCTTATGTTTAAGTTATTTTTTATTCATAATTAATTTACAACACACACAACATATCACCCTAACCAAACAACAACAAATAAAACACCACATGTAAACACATGACAACATTGTTATTTCTCCTCCTTCACATTTCTAGACTTTCCTTCCTTTACTTTCCTTCCTTGACTTTCCTTCCTTTCCTTTCCTTCCTTTACTTTCCTTCCTTTCCTTTCCTTTCCTTTACTTTCCTTTCCTTTCATTTCCTTTTCTTTCCTTTCCTTTACTTTACTTCCTTTACTTTCCTTTCTTTACTTTTCTTTCTTTACTTTTCTTTCCTTCCTTTACTTTCCTTCCTTTACTTTCCCTCCCTTCCTTTACTTTCCTTCCTTTCTTTACTTTCCTTTACTTTCTTTCCTTTACTTTCCTTCCTTTACTTTACTTCCTTTACTTTCCTTTCTTTACTTTTCTTTCTTTACTTTTCTTTCCTTCCTTTACTTTCCTTCCTTTACTTTCCCTCCTTTACTTTCTTTCCTTTACTTTCTTTCCTTCCTTTACTTTCCCTCCTTTACTTTCTTTCCTTTACTTTCCTTCCTTTACTTTACTTTCTTTCCTTTACTTTATTTCCTTTCCTTTCTTTTCTTGACTTTCTTTCCTTTACTTTACTTTCCTTCCTTGACTTTCTTTCCTTTCCTTTCCTTCCTTTCCTTTACTTTCTTTCCTTTCCTTTACTTTCTTTCCTTTCCTTTACTTTCTTTACTTTCTTTCCTTTACTTTCTTTCTTTACTTTCTTTCCTTTACTTCCTTGACTTTCTTTCCTTGACTTTCTTTTCTTTACTTTCCTTCCTTTACTTTCTTTCCTTTACTTTCTTTCCTTTACTTCCTTTCTTTACTTCCTTTCTTTACTTTCCTTCCTTTACTTTCTTTCCTTTACTTTCTTTCCTTTACTTTCTTTCCTTGACTTTCTTTCCTTTACTTTACTTTCTTTCCTTGACTTTCTTTTCTTGACTTTCTTTCCTTTACTTTCTTTCCTTTACTTTCTTTCCTTTACTTTACTTTCTTTACTTTCTTTTCTTTACTTTCTTTCTTTCCTTACTTTCCTTACTTCTTTTCTTTACTTTCTTTCCTTTCCTTTCCTTCATTTACTTTACTTCCTTCCTTTACTTTCTTTCTTTCCTTGACTTTCTTTCCTTTACTTTCTTTCCTTTACTTCCTTTCTTTACTTCCTTTCTTTACTTTCTTTCCTTACTTCCTTGACTTTCTTTCCTTTCCTTTCCTTCCTTTACTTTCCTTCCTTTACATATCACAATTTCATCCAAACAAATAATCAAAATACAAATGTTGCATACTGCACATGGGAGGGCTGCAACGAATTTTGAAGAACAATAAATAAACAGGTAATTAATATTATTAAATGGTAAAGGTGGAGTCATGATAAAATTGGCAGCAATTTGTCATGTACACAATTTGTATAAAAAGACACAGTATTATTCATTGGTATATCGATTTTGTATCAATACCCATGGTTAATTACATCATATAAAAAAGACTTTCCCCCGTTTTCGTTCACTCCAAGACAGTATCTTCAAACCTAGCTCTTTTTTTATATTCCTTTAGCTTTACATTTGCTATATTTCTTTTCAAATTTGACAGTAACAAATGATGTTAGGTACAGTTAGGTACAGTTTTCCCAGCAAAACAAAGCTCATAGAAGAGAAAGCAGATTCAAATGGACAGGGATGGTTGTACTTCATCTCACTATCTCCCTCCATTTCTTGTCATTGGGAAAGCATTAGACAGATGGAGATTCTATGGTGTATGGGTCAATCAGACAACCATGTCATCAGCATCTTAATGTGGAGTGGCCCTCATCTCACGCTAGTCAGTCTGCGACAAATAGAGTTGAGCAGAGACAGTGGAGCAGGGGATGGGGCAAACCAGGAGTGGCTGAAAGAGTTTTAATTAGCAATCGGCAAACAGAGCACAGACATCACCCTCCAGCCTCCCCTCAGCCTCCCTCAGTCATCCACCCAGAACCACAGGGTCAGCCCTCTGGGCCAACCGTGACAGGATCAAAACACACTCCCTCTCTGCCATAATCACCCACACAGTCCCATACCCATTAACTATACACACCGACAGACACTAACGTTTTCTAGGCAAGGAAATTCAAAACAGGGAATCTATAATATAGAGTACAACTCAATAGTGTCTCATGAAACACAAATTAAATTCAACTACTCTCTGATTAGATCTACAATACATCTTTATAGGCAAGACAGTGTAGCCTAGCAGAGATCTTAGATGACACTAGCAGGGTTGTCTATCACAACGCTCCTGCAAGCAGCAATCAATAATTTGTTATCATCTATAAATGTGTGAGAGAGGGTGTCTTTGCATAGGCAGGCATGCACCCATCTCAGACATGGGTTGTTATTTCATTCATAATGCCAGTGTCGGAGTTCTACATTGTGAGATAATTCTATGAACTTTGTTAAAGGGAAATAGAAAAATGTACTGTGTGCTTTTAGAAGGTTGAGATGTTCTGATTAGAGCTGTTGTGGAGGCAGGGAGAATTTCATTATAAAGTTCTGCCTCTGCACACAGACAGACAGATACAAATAAATAGGACTAGGTTTCTCTCTTGAATTTAAAGAGATTCTCCGGTACTTTTGTATACTTTTTAGCCAGTAGTTCTGAAAGTAGCGCTCACGAGCCAAAAGTGGACCCTGAAAATGGTGTACTACAACACATACTGTATATGTAGATATATGCACCACATCATTGCTCTCGCTCTGCTGTGTGTGCATCTTGCAAGCGGTCACTCAAATGGCAATAGGCTAAAGCTCATTGGATAGAACTCAAATTGCTAGGGCGCTGGCCCAAGTGGGGGACAATGGCATAGCACAACTTCCAGAAAAAACATTGCTTTCAAACTAGGGATTTAGTGGCTAATTGAGGTAAGTCAGGAATTCTGCTCATATATTATTCATGTGTGAACTACACTGACACATCCAGCCCAAAGCTGGAGGTTTAAAAAATACTTAGAAGTTGCAAAAGTTCCAGAGCATGTCTAAGTTCTAAACATTGTGAGACAAAATCATCACAATTCATCAAAGTGCATTTAGCTGAATAATCATAGATGCACTGTATATATTTTGATACACTACATGACAAAGTATGTGGACACCTCCTCATTGAACATCTCATTCCAAAATCATGGGCATTAATATGGAGTTGGTCCCCGCTTTGCTGCTATAACAGCCTCCACTCTTCTGGAAAGGCTTTCCACTAGATGTTGGAACATTGCTGTGGGGACTTGCTTCCATTCAGCCACAAGAGCATTAGTGAGGTTGGGCTACTAGGCCTGGCTCGCAGTTGGAGTTCCAATTAACTCCAAAGTTGTTCGATGGGGTTGAGGTTAGGGCTCTGTGCAAGCCAGTCAAGTTCTTCCAAACCGATCTCGACAATCCATTTCTGTATGGACCTCGCTTTGTGCACGGGGGAATTGTCATGCTGAAACAGGAAAGGGCCTTCCCCAAACTGTTGCCACAAAGTTGGAAGCATGTAATAGTCTTGAATGTCATTGTTTGCTGCGGCGTTAAGATTTCACTTCACTGGATCTAAGGGGCCTAGCCCAAACCATTAAAAACAGCTCCAGACTATTATTCCTACACCACCGAACTTTACAGTTGGCAGTATGATCACCACAGACACAAAGACATAACCATGGCCATGTCAACTATTGAATCACCCAACTCTCTCTTGACAAAGAGATGTCTCACTTTCTACTGGACCATAAGATATTTTTTTGTTGAATGTGTTCCAAACAAACGGGGAGGAGAAAGGCCAGCCAGAGAGGGTACTCACCAGGGAGCTGGTATAGATGGGGTCTGATGTGTCGTCCTGTAGGTAACGGGACAGGCCAAAGTCGGACACCTTACACACCAGGTTGCTGTTGACAAGGATGTTGCGGGCGGCCAGGTCTCTGTGGACGTAGTTCATCTCTGCCAGGTACTTCATGCCCGCCGCGATGCCACGCATCATCCCCACCAGCTGGATCACAGTGAACTGCCCGTCATTTTGCTGCAGGGCAGGGATTAAATAGGATGTCATGTCACATTGGAGTTAATGACATAATAAAGTGCCAGATACTTGGGATAATGATGCTCCCATTATCTCTCTAAAATGTCCTCATTGTGTTGGAAATGCAAAGGTACACATTTTAGGTTAAAAAAATCCTCACACATTTATTTCTGGAAAAAATTATTGGCTGGGCAGCTTGAGCAAATATTTCAAGTTATTGAGTATTGAGGAAGAGCACCATATATGCCCTTTTCCAAATGTTACCAAATTGTCATTCATTGATGTAATAAGTGTTCCACTTGACTTGGGGCCCATTTAAGGAGTGTGTGTGTGTGTCCATTAAGCCCCACATTGGATTAATGTCTTTGATCACTCTCTGTCTCTGCTCCTTATCCTCAGCTTGGCTGTTTATTAGCGGCAGCTACCAAGGTGGATAACTCCCTCCCGTGAGGCACGGCAGGTCTGACCCTACGCTGTGGCTTCAGTAGGCACCTCCAACACGCCAAGCAGGGCACTCATTCAACTGTTGTCTTTCTGCGCCAGCAACAGGGGCATGCCAGGAGAAAAACAACCCAGAAATCGATGTCCACGGGAGTCAAGTGCGGTGGCTCGGAAAAGGGCCTGGTGAGGGAGAGGACATCAAAGGGGTGTTCAAAGCCCCGTTTCAAATGAGTCCAGGATCAAAGGGAGGAGGAAACAGGTTGGAGGAATTAGAAAACTGGGCCACATATTGATTGTGTTCCATGTTCTCTGTTTCCAAGGAGGAAGAAGGCACAGTAAACTGTGCCAGGCTGGCACATTGAATCAAGGCACTGTGTATTAGCTATGCTGCCTCAAAGGGCTCTGGGTGGAACAATTTCATTTATGCTAATCTCATGAATTATATTACGAAATATTGAAGGTTATTGATAAATATAAGACATTTTTGCTCATTCATGCCAAGGTTGTTTATCAGATCTCAATTCCCTGCTATATTAAATACATTTATCCTCCAGGGAGTTTTAAATCTCCATTTTCTTAATCCTTTTAATAACTAATCTCAATAATCATAATTCACTGTTAGTGTGAATCTGTCAAATTAGAAATAAAAGCTTTAACTGATTAATCAATATGATTGATATATGAAACCACACAGTGGCCCTATAGCTCAACCCAGTGTATAATCCGATGCAACAGAGGTGAAAGCTGGAGCCGGGGCTGGTGTGCTGACCAGAGGAGGTAAAAAAGGAGGATGTGTCCCAAATGGGCCCCTATTCCCTATAAAGTGCACTATATGCTTTTGACCAGGCCCAAAAGTGGTGCACTATAAAGGGAATAGGGTGACATTTAGGACACAACAAGAATAACAAAGCAGCACTCACCCTCAGGAAGGAGTCCAGGGCCCCATTCTCCATAAACTCTGTGATAATCATGACTGGCCGACTCTTGGTGACCACGCCCTCCAGTCTGATGATATTGGGGTGGTCAAACTGGCCCATGATGCTGGCCTCAGACAAGAAGTCTCTTCTCTGCTTCTCCACGTAGCCCGCCTTCAGGGTCTTAATGGCCACGTACAGCTCCCTCTTCCCAGACGGTTTCAGGCGACCCTTATACACCTCTCCAAACTCGCCTGGAGGAAAATACATGATAAATTACATTATTACAAAGCAAACTATTAGTATGCAAGCTGATATCATGTATTTTCACTTCTTATTCTTAAGCAATAAAGCCAGAGGAAATGTGGTACATGGCCAATATACCACGGCTAAGGGCTGTTCTTATGTACGACGCAACACAGAGTGTTTTATTTTGTCATACCCATGGTATACGGTCTGATATACTATGGCTGTCAGCCAATCAGCATTCAGTCCTTATACCACGGGTATGACAAAACAGTTATTTTTACTGCTGTAATTACATTGGCAAACAGTTTATAATAGCAGTAAGGCAGCTCAGGGTTTGTGATATATGGCCAATATACCACAGCTAATGGCTGTGTCCAGGCACTCCACGTTGTGTTGTGACCAAGAACAACCCTTAGCCATGGAATATCGGCCATATGCCACAACCCCTTGGGCCTTATAGCTTAAATATAGCACATGTACAATCAAAAGTCCCCATAAAGATAAACACTGTATATGCGACAAGCACAGAGATGAAGAGAGTGTTACACTCTGGCTCCCTGTGGTACCCATTAACATAGAGCCCAGTTTCAGAGTCATAAGACAAGTTCCAACATGTCAGACACCAGTCAGTGTGAGGATCGTTCTTTTGCTGAATGCACGAATATATCAAGTCAAGTAAAAAAAAAAATCCTGGCAGATAAAATCAGCATGAAATATAGATTAATGGAAAGGAGTCTAGTTAGATATTAGCAGTTTTCACTGAGATAGTGGCTAACATTGCCCTCTGTAAAGAGAGCAAGTCTGTTAAGTGGAAAGGGTTCTTTCTCTCTAAAAGCAAAACAAATCAGATGGAAAGAGTGGTTTTCAGAAACAGAATATCTGAGGTAAGACCAAATGTTTCCGACAGTTCCTTCATCCAACACCCAGATACAGGTAGAGGGGAAGTGGAAAAGAGAATTATAGATTCACAGCTTTCACTGCAGCAGAGGCAGAGAGATTCTCCCCCATGTTACTGAATGTTAGGTTTCCCTTCTTCCCAGTCACCTGCACCAATGACCTCCTCAATCTTCACACAGGATACGTCTATCTCTTTGGCAAATTCTCGGACGGCTTCGTTGGGGTCCTCGTAGGTGAAGGGATCGATGTAGATCTTCATCGCTGGCGAGCCAGAGAAGTGGGTGGGGCATGCCATGGGGGAGGGACAGCTGGACATGTCCGGTCTCAGAGAATGTTCTGGAACAGAGGACAGAAGGAGTAGAGGTTTGGATGAGCTCGGGGAAACAAACAGATGTATCATCAGTAGTGTTGCAAAGGGAGGGTATAGTACTAGAGACGTTCTAAGTTTGCCAGTAAACTACCAGAATGTTGGTCACTTTAGAGGATTGTATGGCCCTTTTGGGTACTTAAGATTATCACAAGTGTCTGTAATTATCTCCGGCCCTCTATGTGACCTTATCACATGTAAAATATATAAAATAATCACATAAGATTATTTTTAAATAAAAAATTGACTGACAAAGCTGTAAAACCTTATTCTAAATTAGGGCTGTCAAACGATTAAAATAATTAATTTTGTTAATGGCATTAGCTAATCTCGATTAATTGCAATTTTAGATTTTGCTCAAATTTGGATGTAAATAGAAAATAAAATCCATTAGAAAAGCAGTGCATTGAGTTATGGGTATATTATGTTAAGATTCTAAGGGAAAGAAACACAAAATCTGTATCAGAATGTTTTTAACAGCATTTTCATCATAAACACAAAAGTCACTGTAACATAAAGCTAAATCACATTCAAATCCAATCCTATTTGTCACATGCTTCCTAAACAACAGGTGTAGACTATCAGAGAAATGTTTACTTATTGGCCCTTCCCAGCAATGCAGAGAGAAAATTTTGAATAATTACAGAAAAATAATAAGACGAGGAATAAATACACAATGAGTAACAATAACTCATTAGTACTGGTACCCTGTGTTATTAACAATAACACAGGATACCAGTACTGAGTCGATGTGCAGGGGTATGAAGTACTGTAATTGAGGTAGATATGTACATATTGGTAGGGGTAAAGTGACTAGGCAACAGGATAGATAATAAACAGTAGCAGCAGCATATGTGAGGAGTCAAAAGAGTGCAAAAAGGGTCCATGCAGATAGTCTGGGTAGCTACTTGAACAAAAATATAACCACAACATGTAAAGTGTTGGTCCTATTATTCACGAGCTGAAATAAAAGATCCCACAAATGTTCCATATGTGCAAAAAAACGTATTTCTGTCAGCTTTTGTGCACAATTTTGTTTATATGCATTTCTCCTTTGCCAAGATAATCCACCATCACTCTAAAATGTGCAGTTTTATCACACAACACGTTTGTCACACAATCGTTTGAGAACAGCCACCCGGACATCTGATGAAACTGCGGGTTTGCACAACTGGAGAATTTGTCTACAAACTGTCAGAAACCGTTTCAAGGAAGCTCATCTGCATGCTCGTCATCCTCATCAGGGTCTTGACCTGACTGCAGTTCGGCATAGTAACCGACTTCAGTGGGCAAATGCTTACCTTCAATGGCCACTGACATGCTGAAGTGTGCTCTTCATGGATGAATCCTGGTTTCAACTGTACCGGGCAGATGGCAGACAGCGTAGTGTGGGCGAGCAGTTTGCTGATGTCAAGGTTTTGAAGAGTGCATCCCATGGTGGCAGTGATGTTAAGGTATCGGCAGGCATAAGCCATTGACAACGAACAGAATTCCATTTTATCTATGGCAATTTGAATGCACAGAGATACCGTGATGAGATCCTGAGGCCCATTGTTGTGCCATTCATCCGCCGCCATCCCTTCTTGTTTTAGTATGAAAATGCACAGGCCCATGTCACAAGGATCTCTACACAATTCCTGGAAGTTGAAAATATCTCAGTTCTTCTATTGCCTGTATACTCACCAGACATCTCCCATTTAGCATGTTTGGGATGCTCTGGATCGACAGCATGTTCCAGGTCCCAGGTCCCACCAGTAAAGCTCCTCCTTATCTCAGCTCACTGGTCACCATAACAACACGCACCCGTAGCACGCGCTCCAGCAGGTATATCTCACTGGTCATTCCCAAAGCCAACACCTCCTTTGGCCACCTTTCCTTCTAGTTCTCTGCTGCCAATGACTGGAACGAATTGCAAAAATGGCTGAAGTTGGAGACTTATATCTCCCTCACTAACTTTAAGCATCAGCTATCTGAGCAGCTTAGCTATCGCTGCAGCTGTACACAGCCCATCTGTAAATAGCCCATCCAACCTCATCCCTGTATTGTTTTTTATTTACTTTTTTGCACACCAGTATTTCTACTTGCACATCATCATCTGCACATCTATCAGTCCAGTGTTAATTTGCTAAATTGTAACTACTTCGCTACTATGGCCTATTTATTGCCTTACCTCCTTACTCCATTTGTACACACTGTATATAGATTTTTCTATTGTGTTATTGACTGTACCTTTGTTTATCCCACGTGTAACTGTGTTGTTGTTTGTGTCGCACTGCTTTGCTTTATCTTGGCCAGGTCACAGTTGTAAATGAGAACTTGTTCTCAACTGGCCTACTTGGTTAAATAAAGGTGAAATAAAATTTCAAAAATAAAAAATATATGGTGTTCACACCAGATACTGACTGGTTTTCTGATCCACGTCCCTACCATTTTTTTAAAAGATATCTGTGACCATCAGATGCATATCTGTATTCCCAGTCATGTGAAATCCATAGATTGGGGCCTAATTTATTTATTTCAAATTGACTGATTTCCTTATATGTGACCCGATTCAGGTATGTCGTAAGTCACAACTTCCCAGGATAGCCGTTTGAACGTAAAAAAAATAAAAATTGGGAAGAAATGCCTTCCCGAACATGTGAACTTTCATGTGCCTTAATAACAAACCTTTTAAATTATGAACCTTGTTGGTTAAGCCACAGAAAATGATTGACTGAGATAATGAGTGGGCTGGGCATGCCGAGAGAAGTGTTTGGATTGTTCTGCCATATAGAGGGCTTCTGTCTATTTGAGCTCGTCAGCCTGTGTTGGTAATCCTGTCGAACACCGCTTTAAAAAAATGTTTTATTGTGTATTGGAGCTGCATAAGTGTTGCTCTTCACTTTCTGGAGGATTAAGTTAGCTATATGTCTTAAGCTAAATTGCACTGTTAGCTAGCCAGCTAACGTTAGCCAGCTGGCTCCCTAGCTGACGTTATTATTCATTTCCCAGAGCCCTTTGCAATTCTAGTTAGAGCCTAATGTTAGCTAGCTAACATTGAACCAGGCTGTTTATCTCCCAGCACTGTGGCATTGTTGGCACTCTTCAATGTTGTTTAACTAGCTAACATTAGCTGGCTGGCTCATTAGCTAACGTTAAGTGACGTGTGTACAACATCCGTTGAATATGGCCGGTGTCAGTAAATGTCTGCAAAAAAGTGTAATGAAATTGTTGCCAGCAGAGCTGGTTAGGCTGTTTTCATGTAAACAAACAAATCATCGGCCAGAGTGTCAAGTGTGCGCTCAGAGATCGAAACAAGATGGGTGGGGCTAAAGCTTAAGAGGGTGTGAACGATGCTGAATGGGTGTAGACAAAGAAGAGCTCTCCACTAGATACCAAATCAGTCAAAGGGCATTTTCTTAAAAGTGAGTTTACAAGTTGATCAACACTCAAAGCAGAATTAATTTCCCATTGTTCCTCAAATGCAGTGTTTGGTATACCATTTTGTAGCTCTGAGTCTCTACTTTTATCCAATATCAAAAACACAATTTCAAATGTAGCTACATAAGACCAAATCCAGGTGGTGAATCACATATGAACTGTAACTCTTATCTTTGAAATGATTGCATGTTGCATTTTTGTTCAGTGTATTTATCAATCTTACAGCTTGGAGGTAGAAACTGTTCAGGGTCCTGGTGCTCTCAATTTTTGTTTTTGTTTTTTTACCTTTATTTAACTAGGCAAGTCAGTTAAGAGCAAATTCTTATTTACAATGACGGCCTACACCAGCCAAACCCAGACGACACAGGGCCATTTGTGCACCGCCTCATGGGACTCCCAATCACGGCCGGTTGTGATACAGCCTGGATTCAAACCAGGGTGTCGGTAGTGACGCCTCTAGCACTGAGATGCAGTGCCTTAAACCGCTGTGCCACTTGGGAGCTGGTGCAGTTGTATAACTTTTTGAGGATCTGAGGGCCCATCTGAGGGCCCAGAGGGCCGTATTTTCAGCTTCCTGACTGGGAAGAAGCATTGTCATTCCCTCTTCACGACTGTGTTGGTGTGTGTGGAACATGATAATTCCTTAGGGATGTGGACACAGAGGAACTTGAAGCTCAACAAGACAGACAATAAACAGCAACAGCAGCATATATGATGAGTCAAAAGAGTTCATGCAAAAAGGGTCAATGCAGATAGTCCGGGTAGCTATTGGATAACTATTGAAAGAGATGAGTGGGGCTAAGTCTTAAGAGGATTGAACGATGCTGAATAGGTGTAGACAAAGAAGAGCTCTCCAGTAGGTGTACAAAAACATTCAAGGGCCATTTTCTCAAAAGTGGGGTTAAAAGTTTATCAACTTTCACAGCAGAAATACTTGTTCCTCAACAGCAGTGCCATTTTGTAGCTCTGAGTCAAGGCTGTCAGTCACAAATATAATGGTTAAGTGTTCAATGTTGTAATTTCACTTCTGAGTTTTTCCACTTTACTAGTGAAATAGTCATTGCAATATCGAAAGGTTGTGTTATAAATTACTTCAATGAACGATGGAGATTAATTGGGTTTTCTGCCCATTTAAGGTACTCCAAAGACTTTTTCCACTTTTTGATGTCATAAATGTTGGTTTGGTAATATAGTTTCTTCTTATTTCTGTTAAGTTTAGTCACAAAATGTCTCAGTTTAAAGTATGTCAACCAATCAGCTGAGCAGCCTGGTTTGTTTGCCACCTCTTTTGCATCATTTCTTTGAATCATAACATTTTTAAATTAATCATCAATCCAAGGGGCTCTAACAGTTCTCACAGTTATTTTTTTAACAGGTGCATACTTGTCAACAATTGGCAGGAATATTTTGACTAATACTTCCAGTGCTGCATCTGGATTAACTTCCTCATACACATCAGACCAACATACCTTTTTTTACATCTTCAACAAAAGAGTCCTGAGTAAAGATTTTGTACGATCTCTTATAAATTACTTTAGGCCCAACCTTTGGCTCTTTGGCTTCCTTGTAATTACCACAATGTTATGGTCACTACAGCCAATGGGAACTGATATTGCTTTCGGAGCAAAGCTCTGAAGAATTAGTGGAGATATGATCAAAAGTGTATGTCACAGATCCAACACTATTGGTATGCACTCTAGTTGGTTGAGTGAGATCCTGGGTCATATCACAGGATTTTAGTCACAGTTAGAAGCTTCCTCTTGAGAGGACAGCTAGTTGCTAAACAGTCAATGTTCAGGTCACCCAGAAAATAAACCTCTCTGTTAACATCACACATGGTATCAAGTATTGCACACATACAGCATTATCCAAATACTGACTGTTAGCACTTGGTGGCCTATAGCAGCACACCAAAAGAATAAGCTTTAGATGAGGCAGGTGAACTTGCAACCCCAACACTTCAACAACATTTGATATGAGATCCTCTCTAAGATTTACAGGAATATGTCTCTAAAAAATGTACAGCAACATCTCCCCCATAGGCATCCCTGTCTTCTCTGGAGATGTTATATCATTATATTTCTACTGCTGTATTACCAAAGGAATTATCTCAGTAAGTTTCAGAGATGGCCAGCATATGAATGTTATCCGATGTTAGCAAGTTAGTTAATTTATGAGCCTTATTTCTAAGGCTACATACTACATACTTTAGTATGGGCTATTCTTATCCCTTTCCTGGGTAGCTTAACGGAGATAGACATAATTTGGAAATAATAAATAAGTAAAATAAAAGTCAGTCAGTAGTCAGTCAATCTAATAGTCAGTCAATCAGGCACTTGTGAGTGTCAGTTGTTGTGTGTGCATGTGTGTGATGTTGGGTTGAAGCTACTATCCCAGAAGCTTGGTTCGCTCACTCTTCTCAGGCTTTTGGGAGGGAGGGTGGACAATGAGCTTGTCGAAGCAGATGTAAGCAATGTCCCCACGCTCTCTAGCAGCTTTCATAGCTGAGATAAGTTCTTTCCACCTCTGACGCACAGGTTCTAAGAAGTCCTCATTGAGGAAGATGTTGGTTCCTCTCAAGTTCTTGGCTCTCTCCAGATCTTGTCCTTGAAGCTTAGGAACTTGACCACTATCAGCCTGAGTCTGTAACCTGGGCTGGTTATAGGTTTTCCAGACATGTGGGTGCGCTCCGCCTCAATCTTCCTATGATCCGTTTGCAGCTTTTCAGTGATAATCTTTCTCACTTTCTCCTCAGACTCCATCCAGGTCTCATGTGGAGACTCTGATATCCCATCCACAACAATGTTATTCCTCCTAGATTGTCCCTCTAGACAGTCTGTTTTTCCAGTCATCTGTGATAATGATTCACAGACAGTGCTGATGTCATCTTGTGTGGACATAGTTTGTTGTCATCTTGCTGCAAGTCTCTTTCAGAACATCCACATCTCCCTGGAAGAATTGTAAACTGTTCTTAAGTTCTTGGACTTCTCTGGTTAGATTGTCGATTCTTTTGTTAGTTGTGTTCACCAGTATTTGGACAAAGCTCTCAAAGCTATTTACCTGATGCTGTAACAATTGCTTATAGACATCAAATCAAAGCAAAAACACATTTTATTGGTCGCGTACACATATTTGCTGATCTTTGCAAATTTGCAGGTGCAGCGAAATGCTTTTGTTTCTAGCTCCAACAGTCCATTAAAACCTAGTAATAATAAAACAATTTAAAAAATACACATCATTTAAATATACAGTTGAAGTCGGAAGTTTACATACACCTTAGCCAAATACATTTAAACTCAATTTTCACAATTCCTGACGTTTAATCCTAATAAAATTCCCTGTCTTAGGTCAGTTAGGATCACCATTTTATGTTAAGAATTTGAAATGTGAGAATAATAGTAGAGAGAATGATTTATTTCAGCTTTTATTTATTTCATCACATTCCCAATGGGTCAAACGTTTACATACACTCAATTTGTATTTGGTTGCATTGCCTATAAATTGTTTAACTTGGGTCAAACGTTTCAGGTAGCCTTCCACAAGCTTCCCACATGTAGTTGGGTGAATTTTGGCCCATTCCACATGACAGAGCTGGTGTAACTGAGTCAGGTTTGTAGGCCTCCTTGCTCGCACACGCTTTTTCAGTTATGCCCAAAAATGTTCTATAGGATTGAGGTCAAGGCTTTGTGATGGCCACTCCAATACCTTGACTTTGTTGTCCTTAAGCCATTTTGCCACAACTTTGGAAGTATGCTTGGGGTCATTGTCCATGTGGACGACCCATTTGTGACCAAGCTTTAACTTCCTGACTGATGTCTTGTGATGTTGCTTCAATATATCCACAGAATTTTCCTCCTTCATGATGCCATCTATTTTGTGAAGTGCACCAGTCTCTCCTGCAGCAAAGCACCCCCACAACATGATGCTGCCACGCCCGTGCTTCACGGTTGGGATGGTGTTCTTCGGCTTACAAGCCCCCCCTTTTCCTCCAAATATGATGATGGTTATTATGGCCAAACAGTTCTATTTTTGTTTCATCAGACCAGAGAACATTTCTCCAAAAAGTACGATCTTTGTCCCCATGTGCAGTTGCAAACCGTAGTCTGGCTTTTTTATTGCGGTTTTAGAGCAGTGGCTTCTTCCTTGCTGAGCGGCCTTTCAGGTTATGTCGATATAGGACTCGTTTTACTGTGGATATAGATACTTTTGTGCCTGTTTCCTCCAGCATCTTCACAAGGTCTTTTGCTGTTGTTCTGGGATTGATTTGCACTTTTCGCACCAAAGTACATTCATCTCTAGGAGATGTCTCCTTCCTGAGCGGTATGACAGCTGCGTCCCATGGTGTTTATATTTGCGTACTATTGTTTGTACAGATGAACTTGGTACCTTCAGGCATTTGGAAATTGCTCCCAAGGATGAACCAGATGATTTTTTTTTTCTGAGTTCTTGGCTGATTACTTTTGATTTTCCCATGATGTCAAGCAAAGAGGCACTGAGTTTGAAGGTAGGCCTTGAAATACATCCACAGGTACACCTCCAATTGATTCAAAGGATGTCTATTAGCCTATCAGAAGCTTCTAAAGCCATGACATAATTTTCTGGAATTTTCCAAGCTGTTTAAAGGCACAGTCAACTTCTGACCCACTGAAATTGTGATACAGTGAATTATAAGTGAAATAATCTGTCTGTAAACATCCCAACCGACTTGCCAAAACTATAGTTTGTTAACAAGAAATTTGTGGAGTGGTTGAAAACGAGTTTTAATGACTCCAACCTAAGTGTATGTAAACTTCCAACTTCAACTGTATATATTTTTTAAATAAATAAATATTAAAACGACCAATGTCAGAGACCGGAATAAAAAATAAATGCATATAATGTATAGAAATATACATATAAGGGTGTGTAAATACAGTATGGAGAGTATATGACTAGAAAATATGTGTACAGCAGTAGTGAGATAGGATGAACCATAACTAGAATAGCTGTCACGTCCTGACCATAGAGAGCCCTTACTTTCTATGGTAGAGTAGGTCAGGGCGTGACTGGTTTTCTAGTTATTATTTTCTATATGGGGTTCTAGTTTAGTTTTTCTATGTTGGTGTTTGGTATGATTCCCAATTAGAGGCAGCTGGCTATCGTCGTTGGGGATCATATTTAAGTAGCATTTTTCCACCTGTGTTTTATGGGATATTGTTTTGAGTTAGTGTATGTTCCACCTCTTAGTTACGGTTCGTTGTTTGTTTCATTCTTTCTTTGTTGTTTTGTGCATTTCTAATAAATAATATGTGGAAACCATATCGCGCTGCAGCATGGTCCGATAATTATTCCAGTGAACGTGACAATAGCTGTTAGTAGATGACAATATAGATGAAAACTATAGACTTCCTTAACATTAGAGATCGCGCACCAGCTATTAACAAAGAGACACACCCCTCCCGTCTTCATCTTCCCCGAGGCTGCCGATCGGTCTTAACGATGCATGGACAAATCAGCAAGATGGATAATATATGTCCTTTTTCAGCCACAACTCTGAGAAACATACAAAATTACAGTTCTTCGGGTCCCGTTAATAGGATACTCTCGAAAAGGGATCGTTTTTTTCTCGTTCGCTAATAGAATGGAGGGTAGAGGCCGTTTATTTGTACACCAACCTCATCAGGTTGCCAGCTCTTTTGCCTCTCTTGCGCCGTCGCTTCCTCTTTTGAGTCTCGCTAATTAGGGCCTGGTCTGGAGTAAGCAGAACGTCCAGAGTTGCTGACTTGTTGAAGTAGATGGCAGTGCCATCTTTTGTCTAAACATTGCTCCCAATGTTATGTTTAAGTAGGCCTACTCACTCTAATCAATATTCTTGAAGTTGAACACTTGCACTCACACACACAAGTACTGTTAAAGCTTCAGATATTGTACATTTGTGTTCTCCCATTTTTTTGATTGGAGGTTTGACTACAGTGCATTCGGAAAGTATTCGGACCCCTTGACTTTTTCCACATTTTGTTACAGCCTTATTCTAAAATGGATTACATTGTGCCACGTGTGCTCCCTCTCCGGCCTCTAGGTCACCAGGATGCTCGTTATAGTGCATACCTCTCACCATCGTTACGCACACCTGCGAGTCATCAGACTCACCTGGACTCCATCACTTCCCTGATTATCTTCACTATATATGTCACTCCCTTTGGTTCCTTCCCCAGGCGTTATTGTTTCTGTTTCAGTTTCTTGTAAGTGTGTTGTTTGTGTTTCCTGTTTTGTATTATGTTTCTTTTATTAAATGTACTCACTCCCTGAACTTGTTTCCCGATTTCCAGCGCACGTGTTAAACGTTGTTATTTTCCCTCATCAATCTACACACAATACCCCATAATGACAAAGTAAAAAAAAACTTTTTAGAAATGTTACCAAATTTATAAAAAAACTACTGAAATATTACATTTACATAAGTGTTCAGAGCCTTTACTCTGTACTTTGTTGAAGAACCTTTGGCAGCGATTACAGCCTCGAGACTTCTTGGGTATGACACTATCTTCTCTGCCGATCCTCTCAAGCTCTGTCAGGTTGGTTGGGGGCTGTTTCTGCTGGGTTCAAGTCTGGGCTCTGGCTGGGCCACTCAAGGACATTCAGAGACTTGCCCCAAAGCCACTCCTGCGTTGTCTTGGTTGTGTGATTAGGGTTGTTGTCCTGTTGGAAGGTAAACCTTCACCCTAGTCTGAGGTCCTGAGCAACCTGGAGCAGGTTTTCATCAAGGATCTCTCTGTACTTTGCTCTGTTCATCTATTCCTCGACCCTGACTAGTCTCCCAGTCCCTGCCACTGAAAAACATTCCCACAGCATGATGATGCCACCACCATGCTCCATCGTAGGGATGGTGCCAGGTTTCCTTCAGATGTGACGCTTGGCATTCATCAGACCAGAGAATCTTGTTTTTCATAGTCTGAGAGTCCTTTAGCTGCCTTTTGGCAAACTCCAAGCGAGCTGTCATGTGCCTTTTACTGAGTGGCTTCCGTCTGGCCACTTTACAATAAAAGCCTGACTGGTTGAGTGCTGCAGAGATGGTTGTCCTTCTGGAAGGTTCTCCCATTTCCACAGAGGAACTCTGGAGCTCTGTCAGAGTGACCATCGGGTTCTTGGTCACCTCCCTGATTAATGCTCTTCTCCCCCGATTGCTCAGTTTGACCAGGCAGCCAGCTCTAGGAAGAGTCTTGGTGGTTCCAAACTTCTTCCATTTCATAATGATGGAGTGGCGCAGGGGTCTAAGGCATTGCATCGCAGTGGTAGCTGTGCCAATTGAGATTCTGGGTTTGAGTTCAGGCTCCGTCGCAGCTGGTTTCCACCGGGAGACCCGTGGGGCGGTGCACAATTGGCCCAGCGTCGTCCAGGTTAGGGGAGGGTTTGGCCGGCAGGGATGTCCTTCTTCCATCGCGCACCTGTGACGGGCTGCTGACACAGTCGCCAGGTGCACAGTGTTACCTCCGACACATTGGTGCGGCTGGCTTCCGGGTTAAGTGGGCATTGTGTTAAGAAGCAGTGCAGCCTGGTTGGGTTGTGTTTCGCAGAACTCATGGCTCTTGACCTTCGCCTCTCCCGAGTCCGTACGGGAATTGCAGCAATGAGACAAGACTATAACTACCAATTGGATACCACAAAATTGGGGAGAAAATAGGTTAAAACATTTTTTTTAAGAATGATGGAGGCCACTGTGTTTTTCTGGACCTTCAATGCTTTAGAATTGCTTTGGTACTCTTCCCCAGATCTGTGCTGAGACACAATCCTGTCTCGGAGCTCTACGGACAATTCGTTCAACCTCATAGCTTGGTTTTTGCTTTAAAATGCAATACAAAATACAAAATATTTAAGCAAATTATCCCAACCTGAGAACTACAACAGTGGAATGAATGGCTATACTGTTCTGATTAAAATCATTGTGGGAAGTTAGTTGAATCAAGAGGAATTCAGCAATGGTATTGTAAACATTATTTTGGTTTTACATTTTTTAGTGGGCATTAAGGCCACACAAAGGGGATGCAGCCAGGAAATTAAAGGCATTATCAGGTGCCTGTCAAATTGTGAATGAGAGACTGTTGAAGTGTGTATAGCCTGTGCAAAAAACAAAGAGCTCATGCCTTTCATGCAACTTTTTTCAAATCACCATTAGAGCCGCATCATGAAGCATCATGAAGCCTTAGAATGTATAAAAAATAATAAGCACATCTTGTCTGCTAATAATACATGGATTTATTATACTTTAAAAAATATGGTTCCAAAGGTCTGCATCAGTGGCTTGTAGGAAGCCAGGAGATGCTAAATGTGTTTATGTTAATTAACTGTCAATTACCGTGAGACCGGCAGCTTTTTGCTTGACAATCACCGGCTGACAACATTTCATGACCGCCACAGCCATAATCTCATCCCATTCAGTTTATATTCATTATACAGATAGGCACGCTTTATCTTGTCAGAGCATGTTGTTTGTTTACACTTAAATAAGTCTGTGCAGAAACACCTGTGCGTAAAAGGGTCCGTGCGGTGAAGAAATGGAGATGTAATTAACAGATGAAAAACTATACAGAATTATACAGATGAAGGATCTTAATTTGTGCCAGTTTGCTACAGCAAGAAAATAATCCTGCAGCAACAGGAAATGTGAATTATTATGTGGATTATAAATAACGGAAAATAATGTAGGGGTTGATACATTTTACTTTACGGCAAATCAAGTCTAAAATGTTTAATTGTAAATGACTAACTTTAGAAGTCTTTTTAAACCTTAAATACACTGCAAGTTTTGTCACGGCTTCCGCCGAGGTCGGTCCCTTTCCTTGTTCGGGCCGCGTTCGGCGGGAGACGTCACCGATCTTCTAGCCATCGCCAATCCACCTTTCATTTTCCATTTGTTTTGTCTTGTTTTCCCGCACACCTGGTTTGCATTCCCTCATTACTCGTCTTGCATATAACCCTCTGTTTCCCCCTCATGTCTGTGTGTGGAATTGTTATATGTAAATGTATCTGTACTCCAGGCTGTCTTGCGCGGAGTTATTTTAACCCGTGTGTGTTTAGTTTTCTGAGTACCGTGTTTTGTTCGCCTCAATAAAGTGCTCTGTTTGCTACCCATTTCTGCTCTACTGTACCTGACTTCCCTGCAGCCAGTTACGCACTCCTTTACAAGTTTGCATTTCCTGCTGTTCAGGACCATTCCCATCAACAAAAGAGTGATCAAATTAAGATCCTACTTGTTTCATTTGTGCCAACATTTCACCCTCACAACAAATACAAAGTAAACTTAAACTGGAAAATGTAGATTTATCAGCATTTTACCATTTAAGGTACTTGGTTAAATATGGATCTGTCAGAGTTCTACCTCTTTCCACATGTATTCTACAATACAAAATAAAATAATAATGGTACTTTTCAAAGTTAAGGACAATCAGAAGAGTTAACTTGGAACCATCTATTATGTGGCCTACTGTATGTGAGAGATCAAGGGCTTGGTTCTCAATTGAATGGGGCTCATGCTGACAAAATTGCTTTGAACCAATAGGCGACTCAGGTTTAATAGACAATTAAGTGAATCCACACACAATCAAATTAGAGGATTTACTAAGGCGCTGAGAAAAAGAGGACAAAGAGAACCAGCTCACCAGTGGTGGTCGGTGCCGTTTAAGACGAGTAAGGACGATTATTTATGACCATGGCTTTATTTCTATTACAGCATATTGGATGATCGTCATTCCTATTCCTTTCACCCAGCTCAATATAACATTGATAAGTTTAGGCTACTAGATGATATAAAAATGTTCCCTATACCCATCATGAGGTTGCTACAACCTAGCCTATGAATGAAAGTTTGCAGGTGCACAGGTCAAGAGGTGCACAGGTCGAGAGAAATTTGAGTAATCAAGGTGACAGACATTGACACGTTCAATACCGCCTTTCACATTCTTGTATAAACACATAAGCGGTCTGTGAGCAGGGAAAAAAACTTTCCAAGCCAAATCTTCATATCATACCCGCTCCACACAGCCTACCCAAAATGTATTTGTTAAAAACTGATCAACTATCGTCTTTCTTTCTCTTTGAGTCAACTACTCACCACATTTTATGCTCTGCAGTGCTAGCCAGCTGTAGCTTATGCTTCCAGCACTAGATTCATTCTTTGAGTCTTTGATTGGGTGGACAACATGTCAGTTCATGCTGCAAAATTTGCAAATTTACTGGAAACCTGGTGTTATACGGTCCAAATTGCTTTGTGGTTTGAGGAGAACACTTACATTTTGTGAAGGTGGAGATGAGTGGCCGAGACGCCGTCGGAAAAGGCGGAGATGAGTGGCCAAGTCTGAGGCGCACGTGGACAACAGTGGATGCATCAATTCTGGCTACAAGTTTAAGCCTAAAGACAATCGCATAATGTCATTACAATACATGTAGGTGTTTTGTACATGTAGGTCTTTTTCCACTCATCAAATTGCGGGTGCACATTGCACTGTTAGGGTTTGGATGCTGAAATGAATTTGTTAGTGGACGAATGTGCACGGGTAAATGATTGTTTGACAATCATTAAAATGCATAGCCGGCATGTCCATAAGGCTAGGGGAAGCTAAGCTTTCCCAAAAGTAAATTGAATTAAATTGCCAAATTATATAGCTTAATTAGCTTACTCCTGTCTATACAGAAATAGCCTACATAAAATCATTTAAAATAGGCTACTACACCAGAAAGCATGATTTGGTCACAGATGATCATTAGCTTCATTCAAAAAATCTGTGTATTGTTTTAGTTGCAAACACCAAATATATGTTGTGACTTCAGTGAAAAGCAGAGACACACAGCCACGCATATCACTATATTTAAAAATACAATCAGGGAAAAACTGTTTGGAAAGCTAATGGCTATTGCTGTAAAGAGATGACAATGAAAAGACTCCAATCTGTCTTTTAGTTATCAAAATTCTTAACTTAATTGAGTGAACAGTAGCCTATCTTATCGGCACCAGCGGAGAACATCGGCCATATCCCCAGTTTGTGTGCATATTCACTGTCATTGGGTCATTGCCACTTTGGTTTGTTTTTGGACAATCATTTCCTCCTCTAGGTTAGATCGACGTCATATTGTATTTGTGTCTCCCCTTTTCGTTGGCCATTTATATGGACCAGACAACATCGTTTTTATTGATCTGTTTGTCAGTGTCATCAGGGTAGGCTACCCTGTAATTGTATACAAAAATATTGTATAACATGTTTTTGTGCGTGCACTTGAGTGTCCTGTGCTAGTAAGAAATGAAATCTACTTTCACCCCTGATTATATGAAGCTCTACCTGCACACGGTCCAAATATTTTCACGCCACATGTGCAGAATCTATTTAAATAGCAAACAGTTAAATAGGTCACACTTTATCTGTATAGTCTTGTATCTACAGATGGTCATACTATTGTATATTTTATTTTATTATTTTTATGGATGGAGGAGAGAAATAATAGATGCATTTCTAAACACTTTCCACAACTGATCTGAGTGCTTAGAAGGTCTATGAAACAGAATGACAGTTTAATGCTGTTAATCCCAATACAGAGCAAGAAGGAGACGGAGAGGAGATGTCAGAGGGAGGACAAAATCGCCATGACATCTTGTTTTTACTCTTGCTCCCTTGACAAACAAGGAAGACGAATGAAACCAATCATTTTGTGATTCAGGAATACCCGATTAGGAAAAAGGATGTCCTGATATAAAATAGATGGTTTAATTATAACCTGTCATTTGACTGTAAGCACAGGGCTGTTGGCTACATAGGATCGAATGTTCTTGATGGCAATGTACACCGTACTGCTCCAACAGAGAGAGAAGAGGAGTAGTTGAACAGGGCAGTAAGACTCTGGGGAAATTCACCTTTAATTAGTCCGGATACAGAATACATGGCAACAGACTGATCTGTGAAAGGTCAGGGCCGTGTAGGCACTGATTGGCAGAGTGTTATCCAATATCGATCATTTCAGCTGTAAAACGCTGAAACATGTGCATGCTTTAACCCCTGTTCCCTGACTACTGGTCTGGTTCAGAACCCACAGTATGTAGAAGAACTCACACTAACTCATCCAAATGTAAATAAAACAATACATGTTGAACTGACGTCTCTGCCCAGTTGGTCTGGTGGAGTCACTAGTAGGAGAGTGTGTGGTGGGAGTGAGAGGTTCAGTGAGGTGAGTGTTGTGTGTGTGTGTGTGTGTGTGGGATGGATGGATGGAATGAGAGCTGTATGCTCACCTCTGCCTGTACTGCAGTGCTGCAGTTTGTCGCTGTATATAGTCTCCTTCATGTACGCTCTCTTCCTGCAGCAAAGAATCAGCAAAAGACAGTCATGTAACTATATTTGACAATATAACTGCACTGTATTAAAGCTAAAATCCTTAATTGAAACAACAACAAAGTTGTCATCCCGCCTCTGATTTGGTAAAAAGCTGATGGGTGGGCCTGGAGAATTGTAACTACTCTTATATTCATACACAGACCTATGGATGCAAAGACCGACATCAAAATGATAGTTTTAACCGTGTTTGTTTACATTTACATGGTTTACAAAGATTGGAGTAAAACAAGCTTCTATTTTGGGTTCTGACGGGACACGACAGTTGAATTAAGCCCATGAGGTATTTATAGGTTGTGTTCTTTAAGAGTCAATATTATTAATATATATATATCCAAAATTGGATGTATCAACTACGGATTATATCTTTAAACATTTAATTCCTGAGAGGCATACAGTAATGGTTGAACATATCCCTTGTAAACACCAGGTATGCACAGTGACTGTAGTAGTAGCATCTTCATTTGATCACTTTTGTTACTGAGAATTTTCCTGTGTGGCAGGAAATGCAGAAGAGCTTTTTTGATTTACATGAATTCACTGAAAACCTGCACTAACACATGGTTATATTAACAGTGTTGCACTTTTCATGTAGCCTACTTTTGCACAGTTAATAGCCTAACCACTGATCAAGCAGCATTGTGGACTAATATAAACATTAAAATCCTGTTGTTGCAGGATGATTTTGCTACAACAATACTGGTCAAATCAAGATCCTACATCTGTAAATGCTTGTTACCTGCTGCAGACGATGGAGATGGCCACCAAGGACACCAGGAAGACCACTCCTGCAGCCGCTGAGCCTGCAATCAGAGGCAGCTGCTCCCTTAGCTCTGATTTATACTCATCTGCACACCACACACAGACAGACAGAGAAAGCGAGAGAGAGAGTTGAGGGTGACATAACAGATAAGGGAGGGGAGAAGAGAAGAGAGGAAAGGAGAGAAGCCTTTACTAGCTCTGTGTGACTGTGGGGAATACACGGACGTGTGGGTTAGTATCTGTGCAGACAGTCTCTCAGAGTTGACACGTTGCTTCCTGACACAGCTAATCCCCTAACACACTCAATAGGAATCAGAAGAACGCCTGCTAATCTCATCACAAATGTTGTATTACGTATCAGAGGGAGACTTGAGAAGTAAACAGAAACATTCATATCTATGGATCGGATTTAAAAGTATGTGTAGCTGTTCTGTCAATTCCAACTGAAACATGCATTCTCCAGTGTTGATCAATAGTCATTCATATGTCAATGCATATTGTGTTTTGAAAGAACAGCATCGCTTTTCATATTCTGCTGATATCATATGCAGGGTTCTCCCCAAAGAATGTAAGAGTGGTGCTGTGTCACCTTGTGGACGGCTGTGCCACTATGTAAAAAATCATATATAATTAAAAGAAAAACATGTTTTAACTTTATTTGTTATCATTCGTGCTCTAGATTGCAAGAAATGGGGATTAAATATGTTAAAAAACACAAAAACCTCTGAGTTCAAAAGAGCACCGCCCCCCGAAGAGATCACTCCCATGGTCGTACTCAGCAGTACCACCTTGTTAAAAAAAAAACCTGGGGAGAATCCTGATATGGGTTATAGTTGTATAATATTTTGTGGGTGCAGAATTTGCATGAAAGTCTTATTTGTGTAAACTTTTTATTGGGTTATTGTCTCTGACCATGACCGGAAAACTTTTTGAAGATTGATGACTCGACTATTTGGGGGGAAACGGATGCTGCTGCAACCCCAAGTCTTCCGCAGGCACTGCTGCTAAACATCCCCGGTAATAAGCTACTCCACACTGTGAGCAGGCAGGGGCTCTCTGTTGGCTGTTTTCCTACACTACATTATGCAGCTGTGCCACTCACTATGGCTAACACCTCAAGTGTGCCATTTCCTAAAACAAATGGAAGTAGTCAGATGGTAGGGGTAGAAAACCCTGAACAGTAACTCACAGCCTTCTCTATCTCTTGAAACAAGTAGCCTACCTACTCTCAACTCAGAGAGCAGAGGCAGGGGATGGGTCCCCATTGTTTACGGGCTACACTGTTTGCACCCCTGGAGCTCTCCACTTATATGCCACACCCAGTGACCTTTGACCCTGCCCACCTGCATCTCATCAGGTCATCTGGGGCAGCAGGTAGCCTAGTGGTTAGAGCGTTGTACCAGTAACCGAAAGGTTAATAGATCGAATCCCCGAGCTGACAAGTTCAAAATCTGTCGTTCAGCCCCTGAACAAGGAAGTTAACCCACTGTTCCTAGGCCGTCATTGTAAATAACAATTTGTTCTTAAACTGACTTGCCTAATTAAATAAAGGTTCAATAAAAAGTCTGTCCAATGGGACCAGGACAAATCTCAGTCTTCAGCAAGCATTGGCAGAGTGAGGAGCATAAACCTCTGCCCTGCACATCAACACCTGGGCCACAACCCATGGACTATTTCTCTTGCAGCCCTAGACTCTCCCAACACACGCTAGTGTTAGGGCGTCACTGACCTATGTACTGTAAGTGCACTGTACTAGGATAGGGCACTTTATATCTGGTTGTACTGTTAGCTTGTATTTTTTTATTTTACCTTTATTTAACTAGGCAAGTTAGTTAAGAACACATTCTTATGTTCAATGACGGCCTAGGAACGGTTCAGGGGCAGAACGACAGATTTGTACCTTGTCAGCTCGGGGATTTGAACTTGCAACCTTCCAGTCACTAGTCCAACGCTCTAACCACTATGCTACCTGCCGTATGCAACTATCTGATAGCCAGTAAGATGGCCGCCGGCCATTGTTATTATTATGCAACCTAAGATGGCGGACAGTTTCAACTATATCTAAAGCGGCACCTCTATCGGAGTCCACCACCAATAGGTGGCGCTCTTTTTCAGTAGGAAACACTTTAATCCGGACGCAGGATAGTTTTGGAATATGTACTGAATGTTAAAAAGAAATCATAATATCAAGGGAATATGTGTTTTATGAAATATATTCACCATCTGCTCTGCGTCGACACATCTGTATTGCAGTAATACCCAGTTAGCAGGGAAATGTTTGAATTTACTACTATATTCAACCTCCCACACCAAGTCCACAGACACAAAGACCCACATGGCATGATTGTGTCACCCATGCACACACACACACACACACACACACACACACACACACACACACACACACACACACACACACACACACACACACACACACACGCACACACAAACACACAGAACCTACCATCTGTCAGGGTTTGGAAGAACTGCTTGCTGCTGTATTTGCCGAAGCCTGCCACCGTCCTGGCACGGACCTGTACCATGTACATGATGCCTGGCCTCAGGCCCTCCACACGGGCAGTGTTGGTCTGGCTGCGCACCATGGTCGAATTCAACTCAGTGTGGTCCTGTAACAGACAGGGAGATATGGAAAAAGAGGAGAACGAGATAGATAATTACATTTGCTCATCACACAGGCCCTGAAGCCTTCAGGCGGTGGAGTGAAGTAACACACCTCAAGTCAACCCATTATCCCATTTCAGACAGTACATAATAACCTGTGGACTTAGAAAACAACATTTCCTTGGTCCCTTTTCCTCTTTAAGTTTATAATGTATCGTGGATTTCCACATCGGCCTCCACTGTTGCACTCTTTATATAGCCATAGAGGGGCTTGGATTAGGCCAATGGGAATTAGGCTTTTCACATACACAAAGTATGTCATTTTTTAAATATTTTAATTGGGCCACATAAAACCAGAAATAGGGACAAGGATCAATACGTGGGAGGTGTTGAGAGGGAAAAAAAGAGTTCCAAACAACATCCCCACATTAGATTTTTCCTCTATCATGCTGCAGAATATTGGTAACTGATCCTGGTTTTAGAATCCATGCATAGAGCTATTCATCATCAACCATCACCTGGAGTTAACACACACTTATCTCCTTTCAGATCACTGGCTCATCTCAGCCCACCTTTTCACTGGCATTGTGTGTGCTCAGAGAGCGCATGGCATTTGCTTTTTCTTTCTCTGTTTGCTTTCATCTCTCTCTGTCTGTCTATCTCCACAGACTCTTCCCTCGGTGGAGGGGATGAGAGCAAACAGGCGCAGGAGGTGGTGGAAAAACACTGAGACGTGTTCAGGTTAGCCTACGACCAGAATGAAGGGATATAGGAAAAAGAGCTTGTGTGAGATTTGGAGAGCATACATCTCTTTGTGTACTGTACACAAAGAGTGAGTGTATATACCACCGGCGGCTGGTGGCACCTTAATTGGGGAGGAAGGGCTCGAATGGAATAAATGGAATGGTATCAAACACATGCTTTCCATGTGGTTAATACCATTTCATCTACTCCATTGTAGCCATTACTAGGAGCTGTCCTCTCCTCAGCAGCCTCCTGTGGTATGTACATTCTTCTCTCTAACCTTTATTTAACCGGGAAGGGCTCATTGAGATTTGAAATCTCTTTTTCAAGAGTGTCCTGGCCAAGATAGGCAGCACCAAGTCATTGCACAATTACAGAGAGACAACTTGAAAAACTACAAGCAATCTAGTAAACACCATAGAATTCTCAAGAGTATAACCAAATCATAAAACAGCTAATTAAAAAAACATGTTCAGTGTTTAGCATGTGTTTAGTAAGTGTTTAGTGAGAATGTGACTTGGTATTTGTATTTCAGGCTAGGTCTGCTGGTGTACATAAAAACTTGACACATTTTGCCTGCTACTTTCAGTATCTATTCCATAGTGGTACTTGATAACAGGAAAAGTGTGTGCATACACAGCAGAAACACAAACACAGCCGACCCACAGAGACACAGCCAGGAAGGGAGAGCTCTCCTCAGCTAATGGAGGCTCTGACCTTTCTCTATCAGAAGATAAACACTGAGCCGAAATGAGATGCAACTGAAACCCTGAAAGATAGCTGCTCCTTACAGATGTAGGATCATAATTTCATTACTCTATTGTTGCTGAGAATTTATCTGCACTCCAGGAAGTGCAAACTTGTAGTGTATTTAAGGTTTTAAAAGGCTTTTAAAGTTTGACATTTCCACTTTAAAATGTCAGACTTGATTTACCCTAACGGACAATCTATCAACTCCTTCAAAAAAAATTCCATTAATTATAATCCACATAACAATTTACATTCCCTGTTGCTGCAGGAGTATTTTCCTGCTGTAGCAAACTGGCTTAAATTAAGATCCTACATCTGTACACTCTTAGAAAAAAATATGCTATCTAGAACCTAAAAGGGTTCTTCGGCTATCCCCAATAGGAAAACCTTTTGAAGAACCATTTTTGGTTCCAGGTAGAACCCTTTTGGTTTTGAACCCAAAAAGGTTCTACCTGAAACCAAAAGGTTATCCTATGCGGACAGCCGAATAACTCTTTTGGAACTCATTTTTCTAAGAGTATAGCAATGCACTGCCTAAATGACAAGGTCCAGTGCAGAATTAGATACAGGGGACTTTGAATAATGCCTGGCTTTCCTTAAATGCCCAAGGCCACTTATCTCTCTTCCCCAGAAATGCCTGATTGCACCACCCTCCCAATCCCATCCCTCTGAAGCTCCAACCCACCCTACCCTTGGCCTTATCCTCGCCTGGACTGGCCTCTTTAAATATTTGGGAGGGGTGGAGAGACTCCCAGAGCTGCGGAGGTGGACTGTGAACTGAACTCTCAACAGCCTTGCAGTGTTCAGCCTTGCAGTATTCAGCCCTGCAGTGTTCTGTGGCACTTCAGTCAAAGCCGACGGATGAATATGCCTTGTTGCCTTGCCATTTCACTTTCAATAGCAGAATGCACCTTGCCTTCACGTCAATATTCTCACCGCTTATCATCACACCAGCTTTGATGCTCAGCAAGAAGGCCAAGATGGCATCCACTACCTCAACACAGGCTAGAAAGGGAATTATCCTCACACAGGCAGAGAATGTGGAATGGAGTTTGTACTGGAGCATTACTTGAGGTAGGACTCTTCTCCTACATAATGGGATATTGTGACAGGGAGTGCTGACATTATCAGTGTGCTGTCCCATTGGGAAACCAACCGCTTCTTCATTGTCTGCACAGTCTAAAAAGAGCAAGAAAAGGAATAAGAGGAAGAGAAGAGAGAAAAAAAACCTTTGGTAGAATAGAGATGACCTTATCTCTGCTTTCACTGGTCAATCGTTGCAATCCAGGCCCGATCCCCAATCTAAACCACCCCCAAGGCTCCAGACATTCTATGGCGATTGCAGCTGGGCGACTGGCATTTAAAACACAGAAACACTGGACGGGGGGTGGTGAAATTAGGAAGGGAATGGCAGGACAGGACTCAACATGTTACTCTGGCCCTCCATACACAATTATCTATTTCACCAGGTATGATCCCTATTCCAGGGCTGTTGTTTTTTAGTGAAAACATCAAAGATGTCTAATACTCCACACAGCATCATGCGAGCTAGAGTGGGCGTCTTCAATGACTTCATGGGATCAAAACTTAAAAGGCTTCACTTTTAGTTGTGACCCATTTTCCTTTTGCCCAGACAGAGGTGAATAAAGCTATCATATTAGGCAAGTAGATCAAAGAGAATGGAAGTACAACAAAGCGTTCAGACCAGTATCCATGCAATTTGATCCAGGATTCTCTCCATTCTTCTCTGTGGGGGAGTCTAACCTGGTCCTGGGGTAATAGCAGAATTCATTATTCTCCTTCCAAGCCAGGAACCCCTGAATCCCAGCGTGACGTGTGTGGAGCCATCTTTCTGAGGGTTTCAGTGAAACCAGCAGGAGTTTCAGGTTCTCTCTTCATCTCTACTTTGCAATATGACTGCGGTCCAGGCAAATATCCCTATTCATATCTTGACGATATTACTATTTTATCCCTGAGGAAATTATTGTGTTCAGCACTGTGTTGTGTCTTTGGAAACACTGTGGGAGTCTTGAAATGAAACCACCTCATCCTAAACCCGTGATTTTCACTGTCTTCTGCTATGATGAAAAACGGGTGTGTCTCTATACTGAAATATTACTACTGTCTCAGGACAGAAGAGAAATACAGAAACTGCCAAAGCTCGAGATAGCTTAGTGGATGGGGAGAGACACACATTTATTTTTTCAACTAGGCAAGTCAGTCAAGATCAAATTCTTATTTTCAATGATCGCCTAGGAACAGTGCCTTGTTCAGGGGCAGAACAACAGATTTTTACCTTGTCAGCTCAGGGATTTGATCTTGCAACCTTTCAGTTACTAATCCAACATTCTATCCACTAGACTACCTTCCACCCCACAGACAAAGGCAGACAGATGAAAACATTTGTGGTCCTGTCCATTAAAAGTAACAATGCTAAAATTGTTAGTTACTTTGAAGCAACTTAGCCGGTTTAAATAGGCCAGCTAGAGTGTTGCTAGCCTCCCTCTTCTCATGCTGTCAGAACTGGACACAAAGTGCTTATTAATAACAGCCTCTCACAGAATCCCAAGACAACAACGAAGTCATCAGAGGACATAGAGGGTTTTGACCAAACTCTCTGAAAGAGCACATTTGACAGTTATGCTGGATGATAGACAATATTACAGTAACTGCAGGCTTTATGGGTGGACAGGACTGTAAACACAGTCTTTTCAATAAAAACCACCCTATCCATGAACTCCATAGGTATGACCATACTATTTCAGAGAGGAAAAGAAGAGAGCCAGAGAAGGATACTGACAGAAGACTGTAGAGGTGCAGCAGGTACAGAGGGAAAATGAAAAGGGAATGGACACAACAATGGAGAAGCACACTGTAAAACAGAGAGAGAGAAAGACCAAGAGGGAGTAGGGAGCTATAGAGGAAGCGGAGAGAGCCAGAGCGAGGCTTGGGCGATGGAGTTGATATAAGACCAGAGAGAGAATACAGGGCAGCCCTCTCTAAGCATAGGGGAAGCTGCATGTTTAGTACCTAATGATATAGAGCTGAGAGGCCGTGTGTGCTGCCTCTACTCAGGGGAGAATAGGCTGTGTGGAGGAGCCACGGGTTAGACAGGGCTAGCGGAAGGATCCAGCCTAAGAGAACACCTTTCACACAAATTAGGTCCAAGAACTGCAGTATCCTAGCAACCCAGTGCTCTGTGCTCATCTAAAGCAGACTCCAGTTAAACGCAATTAATGGACAATTATCAAGGTTGCTAAGGCAATCTCAGGCACACGCTTTCCAAGGCAACCGGGGGAATGACTCAAACAGGAGGGTAGAATCAAATTACACCAAACGTGTCAAGTGTAATGGAACATGAATATTGAGTCTGATGGGGAAAAGGATAAATAAAGGAATACAGTCTAATATTCCCAACAAGTTTGGTAGAACAATACCAGCCCAGAATATTCACCCATCAGAGACAACATTCTGGGTCTCTTTCCATTGAAAGTAAGGGAGATGCCCCTGGTAGACAATAATGATCTGCTCGTGTAATCTAGTTCTTATTACAAACATTGAACTTGAAAATACTATCTTACCTTCTCGTAGTACCTCAGTTCATAGTCCAGGATGATTCCATTGGGCTGCTCTGGCTGTGGCCATGACAACGTGAAGCTCTTCATGGTGGAGCTAACCTGGTGCATGATGGGAACCATGGAGGGAGCTGAGGGAACAGACAAACATGAGGTAAGGTTAACTGTCTGGATACGTCCTTAGCATTCTTTAGTATAGGAACAGTCCCACTGTACATGTTTCATCAATGTTGTGAAATAAAGGTATTTTGTGCTGAAACTGTATGAAGCTTTGAATTGTGTTTTCCTTGATAGGAAGAAAACACGTGCTTGACTGAAGAGTCACATTTCATTGAATGGCTTTCAAATCTCTTACGAAACACTACAGATGTATGATGTCTTCATACCATTCCTTTGAGCAGGACTGAGGTATCCTTGTTCATAGTATTTCTATTACAAAAATGATATGGCATTGAACTGAGCTCACTTTATAGCACATTTGATTTTCAGTCTTCTTTCCCCCTTACAGAGAGCAATAAAGTTGAAATGCACATAACATGTTTAATGAATTAAACTGCCCGTTCATTTCCTCCCTCTCTCCCTGCTACCACTCCAATGCCTCAGGCCACCATCTCCACCAACCCATCATCTTAACCCAGGGGAGGGATGGAGTGCACATCAGCAAGCCCTGCACCAGGGATGGAGAGAGGAGGAGTGTTGGACATTACCTTCAGACACATGATTACTTAATGGTGTATCTGTTTGTATATGTTTTTCTTACAGCCCAGCAGTTCAATGTGACTGAGCCACCTTACTGCAGCAGCAGCAGGAGGAGATGTTAGTATTGTTAGGTGGCTGTCTGTACACTGCTGTTCTGGCTGATAGAAGCGTGGGGATAGTCGTCAGTCAGTGAGAGGATGCTCTCTGGCTCTCTCTTTCATGCACTGCTGCTCCAGCTTTGCGCCGCATTATGAATTACGCCGAGGTTGGCTAGGGGTGAAGCAGCAGCCTATTCAACTCAAGCAGCCTATTTCATTCAATTCATTTTTTACTTTCTTTAATTTGAAGATTTCATTTTTTGGACTATGAGATATGAAATTGGCTAGATTTTAGGGAGTGAAAGTCTAGCTAAATGGATTGGAATATCCTCCTATATTTTTGGGCAACTTGTATAATAAAGCGAGCACACAGGCCAAAGTCGTAGGGTTTATGTTGAGCGGTGAACGGAACAGGCCAAACTATATTTGACAAGTAACGCTATATATACTGTATATATGTATGTGTGTGTGTGTGTGTGTGTGTGTTTGTGTGTGTGTGTCTCTCTCTTCCCCCGCCTCTCTTGTCTGTTGTCACAGACTTCAGCTGGCACTAGGCTGAGTGAATTAGAAGCCAAATCAGAGAGGTGGGAGAAAAATCACTCAGTTCTCTAAGAAAATAAATCTGGTATGCTAGACTAGACCTCATGCTCAGGTGTGAATAATGGCTGTCTGAGTAATAGCCACAAAAACTAAAAGAAGCCATCTGACATTTTGTCACGTTCGTCGTATGGAGGAGACCAAGGCGCAGCGAGATGTGAATACATGATACTTTTAATAAAGATAGACACTAAACAAACTATACAAAATATCAAACCGACCGTGACGCTATGATACAAAAAGTGCAAACACAGGCAACTAGACATAGACAATAACCCACGAAATACCCAAAGAAGATGGCTGCCTAAATATGGTTCCCAATCAGAGACAACAATAAACAGCTGCCTCTAATTGAGAACCAATCTAGGCAACCATAGACATACATAAACACCTAGATGGTAAACAATCCCATAAACCTACAAAACCCCTAGACAGTACAAAAACACATACATCACCCATGTCACACACTGACCTAACCAAAACAAAGAAAACAAAGAATACTAAGGTCAGGGCGTGACAGTACCCCCCCCCCCCCCCCCCAAAGATGTGGACTCCCGGCCGCACCCCTAAACCTATATGGGAGGGTCTGGGTGGGCATGACTCCGAGTTGGCGGTTCTGGCTCAGGACGTGGACCCCGCTCCATTTCTGACTCGTCACACTTACTTAATGTCTCTGGAGCGGGAACCCCTCTGCCAACCACGGATTAGAGGATGCCACTGGACTGAGGGTCGAGTCTGGAGTGAGTGGCACCTCTGGATTGGAGGGAGATTCTGGCGGATCCGGACTGGAGGGAGACTCTGGCGGATCCGGTCTGGAGGGAGACTCTGGCGGATCCGGTCTGGAGGGAGACTCTGGCGGATCCGGTCTGGAGGGAGACTCTGGCGGATCCGGACTGGAGGGAGACTCTGGCGGATCCGGTCTGGAGGGAGACTCTGGCGGATCCGGTCTGGAGGGAGACTCTGGCGGATCCGGTCTGGAGGGAGACTCTGACGGATCCGGTCTGGAGGGAGACTCTGGCGGATCCGGTCTGGTAGGTTCCGGACTGCGACCCGTCGTAGGAGGTTCCGGTCTGTGGCCCGTCGTAGGAGGTTCCATTCTGTAGACTGTTGCCGGACGCTCTGGACTGGGTACTGTAGATGGACGCTCTGGACTGGGTACTGTAGCCGGACGCTCTGGACTGGGTACTGTAGCCGGACGCTCTGGACTGGCGAGGTGCACTCTAGGCCTGGTGCGTGGTGCCGGCACTGGTGGTACCGGGCTGGGGACACGCACCTCAGGGCGAGTGGGAGGAGCAGGAACAGGGAGTACTGGACCCAGGAGGCGCACTGGTGGCCTGATGCGTAAAGCCGGCACTGGTTGTACTGGGCTGAGGGCACGCACCTCAGGGCGAGTGCAGGGAGGAGGAACAGGATGTACTGGGCTGTGGAGGCATACTGGAGGTCTGGTGCGTGGTGTTAGCACTGGTGGTACTGGATAGACCGGACCGTGAAGACGCACTGGAGGTCTCGAGCTAATGACCTGCACAACCCGTCCTGGCTGGATGGTGACTCTAGCCCGGCACGTGCGGGGCGCAGGCACAGGACGCACTGAGCTGTGCAGACATACGGGAGACACAGTGCGCAATGCCAGCGCAGGAGACACACTGGCTGTCTGGAGAGCAGGGCTGGCACCATCTGCCCTGGCTGGATCCTTACCCTAGCCCGGCAGATGCGGGGAGCTGGGATGTAGCGCACCGGGCTAAGTCCGCATACTGTTGACACCGTGCGCTTCACCGCATAACACGGTGCCTGACCAGTACGACGCCCGCCACGGTAAGCACAAGGAGTTGGCTTAGGTCTCCTACCTGACTTAGCCAAACTCCTCGTGTGCCTCCCACCAAAAAATTATTGGGGCTGCCTCTCAGGCTTCCGTGCTAGCCGTGTACCCATATATTGTTGCCGTTCCTCCTGTGCCCTCTCCACCTGCTTCCATGGCAGGGTCTTGTCCCCTGCCAATCACCTCCTCCCAGGTTCAGGATGTTTTACCGTCCAGTATTTCGTCCCGAGTCCTCGATTCCACAAAGCGCTGTTCCTCCTTATCACGCTGCTTGGTCCTTTCATGGTGGGTTATTCTGTCACAACTGTCTTCGGGTGAAAGAGAGGAGGACCAAGATGCAGGGGGGGGGGGGGGGGGGGGGGGCACTCTAAATAACGAAAATGTGAGTATTGTTGATGCATTGTCATTTTACTCTATTGAAGTTGATGTGCTCATCTGATGCCTGTGTGTGTGTGTTCATGTATATAATATTGTCTCGGCTGATGGGTATACGGTGTCACGTTCTGACCTTAGTTCTGTTGTTATGTCTTTGTTTTAGTATAGTCAGGGCGTGAGTTGGGTGGGTTGTCTATGTTCCTTTTTCTATGTTTTAGGATTTCTGTGTTTGGCCTGGTATGGTTCTCAATCAGAGGCAGCTGTCAATCGTTGTCCCTGATTGAGAACCATACTTAGGTAGCCTGGTTTCACTTTTGAGTTGTGGGTGATTGTTTCCTGTGTCTGTACCATACGGGACTGTTTCGATTTTCATTTGTGCTTTCACTTTGTTATTTTGTAGTGTTCAGTTTAAATATTAAAATGGACACCTACCACGCTGCAAATTGGTCCGATATGTCTAACTCCTCGTCAGAAGAAGAGGATGAGCGTTAAATACGGTATTCGAGGTTCATTATGATGAACATTGTGGGTTTTTTTCCCGGAACAGTCCTGTATTTCAGAACATTTTCAGGTATGCCGACTTATTTACAACAACACACAGGCCAAAGTGTGGGGCCAAACATTGGCCCCGTAGCCTTCCCATTAATATGATCAGAATTGCTATAGATTGCATTTCAACCCAACGTTTTGCAGTCACGTTGGACTTATGATAAGATTTAAGTCATTGATGTAATCTCGGGATGTTAAACAATCGTGACATCTGATATTTTGCAGCCAATGTGTCATATCTTCAACGAATCACATTTGGTAAAATTCTGTCGGGCTCAGTTCCAGCTAAACTTGGGCCGAGAGAGGAAGTCAATTGTTCACAAAAAGTGAGTTTCTGATGGAGAGCTACAAAAGTAAGTAAATAGAGTAACAATTAGACTGAAATAAATAAGCTATTTTGGCAAACTTGTGTACTGTAGCTCTCCATGCTCACGTTTTAGACCTACACTAAGAAAAAAAGGTGCTATCTAGAACCAAAAAGAGTTCTTCAGCTGTCCCCATAGAATAACCCTTTTTGGTTCTAGGTATATCCCTTTTGTTCCAGGTAGAACTATTTTGGGTTCCATGTAGAACCCTTTGCACAGAGTGTTCTACATGGAACACAAAGGGGTTCTACCTGGAACCAAAATGGGTTCTAACTGGGACCAAAAAATAGTACCCTAATTGCTCATGGATGACAGACATCATACTCATTCAACATACAGTATTTACTGCTTCTTCACTCCAGTTTTGAAAGCTTCCTTTGTAACTGCTTACACTCTCCTGAATGTTTGCTTAGCCAAATATTCCCAGATTTGTATTAAAACAACTACATAGGTGTATGTGGTCTCTTGTTTCTGCATCTCCATGCGCCATGCAAAAGGGCTTGATTCGCCCGGTGCGACAGGGGAGGGAATATTTTGAGGGAATTTTCTGTTGTGGTGGAGTGAAAAAAATAGAGACCCCCCCCCCCCCCCACCGAATATCAGGCTATAATTTGTATAATGACAAGTTACTAGAGAGACATTGATGTCTTCATAATCATTTTTTGAATTATTGGGCTTCATGTAGCCAATCCATTTTTATTGGCCAAGGTAAACCAGCAGTGCTCTCAAAGGCCTGCCTCAGCGTGTTGCTCTTTTTATGTCTCCAAGATGTGTGGATTTACAAGGAGGAAAATGTGTAGAGGAGAAATTGAACAAGCAAGATAAGGGCGGTAAAACTGTCAAGAGTTCCAATCCTCTGAGAACCCTCAATTCTCACAAGGTAAGAATATCCCACCGGAGACCTAAAGGACGAAGCAGCAGTCCCCAGGCATTACCAGGGGAATCCTACTTCCCCATATCCCAAGACTACTTCCCAAAATAATAAGGCAGAGTTCATCACATACTGTATATCAGACAAAACTATGTTACCTTTTTATCAGGTAATCTACATCAATAGGAAAGTCTCATTACGGAGTGGGACAACATGTCCCTGGCTTCCATTACCAATTTGGATCAAAATTACAATGAACAAAAATATAAACGCAACATGTAAAGTGTTGGTCCCAAGTTTCATGAGCTGAAATAAAAGATTCCAGAAATTGCCCATACACACAAAAATCTTATTTCTCTCATTGTGTGCAAACATTTTTTATATCCCTGTTAGTGATAATTTCCCCTTTGCCAAGATAATCCATCCACCTGACAGGTGTGGCATATCAAGAAGCTGATTAAACAGCATGATCATTGCACAAGTGCACCTTATGCTGGGGACAATAAAAGGCCACAAAAATATGCAGTTTTGTCACACAACATAATGGCACAGATGTCTTAAGTTTGGAGGGAGCATGCAACTGGCATGCTGACTGCAGGAATGCCCACCAGATCTGTGGCCCGATAATTTAATGTTAATTTCTCTACCATAAACTGCCTACAACGTTATTTTTGATAATTTGGCAGTACGTCCAACTAGCCTCACAACCGTACACCACGTGTAACCACGACAGCCCAGGACCTCCACATCTGGCTTCTTCACCTGCGGGATAGTCTGAGACCAGCCACCCGGCTGCTGATGAAACTGTGGAATTGCACAACCGAAGAATTTCTGCACTGTGCACAAACTGTCTCAGGGAAGCTCATCTGTGTGCTCGTCATCCTCACCAGGGTCTTGACCTGACTGCAGTTTGGTGTTGTAACCATCTTCAGTAGGAAAATCGATGATATGTACCCAATTCCTGGAAGGTGAAAAAATGTCCCAGTACTTCCATGCCCGGCATACTCAACAGACATGTCACCCACTGAGCATGTTTGGGATGCTCTGGATCGTACGACAGCATGTTCCAGTTCCCGCCAACATTCCCGGGACAACATTCTACAGGCCACAATATACAGCCTGGTCAACTCTATGCGAAGGAGGTGTGTTGCGCTGCATGAGGCAACTGTGTGAAGGTATCTACTGTGTGACCAACAGATGCATATCTCAATACCCAGTCATGTGAAATCCATAGATTAGGGCCTAATGAATTTATTTCAATTGACTGATTTGAACTGTAACTCAGAAAATGTTTAAAATTGTTGCATTTTTTGTTAGGTGTACATGATTTTTTTTCTGTCTTACTACAATTTGTTTTATTTATCTATCTTTTCTCCTGTACACATTGTTGTTTCTCTTTTTTCACTCTCTCTCTCACTCTCTTTCTCTCGGTCTCTGTGAATGTTTTATAGCTCTAGATAATGCTTCTACTCAGGCGCAGGAAGTGTTGAGCATCAGGGATCCCTCACACAGAGACAGACAGTCCTCCTGATAGCCAGACATAGCCTGTTATCTCACAGAGTTATTCGTCTGAACGTCTACTGCCTAGGGGAATATTTCCATCTGTTTCTTTTTTTCTTATTTACAAGATGTTGGTTCAGATGCAATTTCCAAATGTCCCGATAGGACACAGGAGACAAACGGACCAGAACACAAGAGCATGGCTTTCTGTGATAAGATATTAAATATAGCTAACTGCCAGTGGCTACTGTAGCTACTCTTATACCTTGATTTTATTCTGTATTTTTCTGAGGTGTTTACTTATGTGTATATGGTGCCAAATAATACAGTCATTGCAAGCCTTTCCTGTCTCATCTAATGGTGTCATGGGTGAATGAGCTTCGGTAAGGAAGGACAGACCCCTATGACTGCAGAATACTAGTGACATGGAGGATGGGATTAGCTGATGCAGTGATTCTTGAATCCTCAGATTCAAAATGCCAGGAAATATATATTCCATGCGAAATTGAAATGCATTCTTACTAGTGTAGGAAGCAGAGCTTCTATGAGTAACCGTCTGAAGCTGTTCAATGATTAGTACAGTTTATGAGAGCACTATGACAGATTTTCGGCTTGGGAATTCAAGAGTCTGTCTGATGAATTCAAATACTCTAAGATCACACTGATGGAACAAAGAACAAAATCTCTCTCTACAAATTGACACACGGTTTAGTGTTCTTTATGAGAGGCTTAGGTTAACATGGATCCCTTTATGTAGACCAATGCAACTTTTGACCAGACATCTCCTACCCATGGAACAGTAGACACGTTTTAAATGTACCTGAGCGGAGTGTGTGTACTGTAAAAAGTGTTCCCCTGAGAACACATTTTGCTGGGCTGTAGAGAAGCCTCCACTGAGCACCAGCACCCGCCACATTAACTCTATGCCAGTATGGGAAACGTTTGGGGCCCCGAAGTCGTGCCAGAGTAGCGGGTTTGGCACAGTTCTCTGTGAGCTTCTATCATCCAGGCCTGCTACTGTCAGTTACTCTGTTAGAACTACCTGAAACAGTTCTGGAAGAGTAAGCGGGGCCTCGGATTGTAAATGTTAAAACATTGCCTATGTTAAAAGATTAATTTCATGCCATTCAATCTGCACCTCTGTTTGAATTTATGGAATGACACCCTCTAGCAGACTTTTGCAGACATTATTTCCTACATTAGAGAATGTAGAAACTGTAAAAGGCAATGGTAAAAGCATGTGTAATATTACATTTTACATTCAACTGAAAAGTTCCAAGATGTAAGCTGGACTTCGGTTGGTGGTAAATCAGGTATGCATGATAAAACACACCACAATGTGTCTGAGAGGAGAGAGGATAGGAGAAGAGCATCTATCAGAGTTCATGTCAGCTTGGTCACTCCTGCCTGAATAAGGTCTAATGGTCCCTTACTGAACCACAACTAATTCTCTCCTCAACAGAGAATTCCTTTACTCTGAACCTCAGAAAGTGACACTATTCCAACCAGTCTCCTCCAAACGGATCCTTTCAATAGAACCAACTCATTCACCGTTTAAGGTAACTCTAGTTCAACATCCATCTACTCCACTGCTTCTCAACTCCTTCTATTCCCAACATGACAGATAACTCCTTACACAGCCATGACATGAAAGGCTTCTCAGACAGCTGAAACGGCACAATTACCTGACAATAATACAATGTCACAGACCATTTTTCTTACCTACTCATTACTACTGCAGCCGTTTTTACAAAAGACACTGGCATTGGCTATTTGGTGTATCTATTTCTTTCTTTCTTTATCTATATCCAGCTGTCAAGTCAAGCAATTACCCTGTCAAGCAAGATGATGGGGACTATTAGCTCTACTAGGTAATAAAGGCAATTTACGTTCTCATTTCTGCTTGAGTCCTGTTTCTACAAGCCAATGTTCTCAATCTCATCATTTCACAGCCTGGTCTCATTGACTAGACGTAACATAGTAAATCTATTTAAATGATTTACTAAATGAATTACTAAGCGTGTAAGCTAACCTTTCCCCTAACCCTAACCTTAACCTGTAAACTTAACCCTTAGCCTTATGTCAGCCACCTAGCTAACATTAGCCACAAGAAATTGTAATTTATAATATATAAAATCTTTTGCAAATTCATAACATATTGTACGAATTGCAATTCGTAACATAACATACAAATTGTAATTCGTAACATATCATATGAATTGTAATTCGTAACATTTGAGTGTCCCAGATTTTATTTTACTGTGTTAAACGTCATCTACCCCTGAGTCCAGGTTACATTTCAAAACCTGTCCTAGCTAACTATATTTCATCTGCTATTTATGTAAAAGCCAGTAAGGAGACATTTCAAAACTCCTAGTCTAGGCACTGTTCCAGCAGATGTAGCTACACCGCCAACATACCTCTTACACATTCCGCCATTGATATATGACATGTTTGGCTAGGCTCTAGTAGTGTTATTGTAGATACCAACATATTCCATGTACACTACCATTCAAAAGTTTGGGGTCACTTAGAAATGTCCTTGTTTTTGAAAGAAAAGCACATTTTTTGTCCATTAAAATAACAACAAACTGATCAGAAATACAGTGGAGACATTGTTAATGTTGTAAATGACTATTGTAGCTGGAAATGGCAGATTTTTTTATTGGATATCTACATAGGCATACAGAGGCCCATTATCATTTTTAATGGACAACACGTGCTTTTTTTTTTCAAAAATAAGGACATTTCTAAGTGAATTAATTTTTTTAGGAGCTATGCCTCACTTGCAGTGGGGCATCTCAGAAGAGTACTATAGGAATGGAATATATGTGTTAAAACAGCCATCCTCAACTGGCAGACCACGGATCCTGATGGATCCAGACCTAGCACGGGGTCAATACGGACCGCAGGATCCGACCCCAAATAAATGAAACATTTAAAATAATGTTTTTGTGAAATCAGTCAGGCTTTCTACTTACTGCTGTTGAGTAATTCATGGGCAGTTTTCCTCTTGTTATGTCATTCACTGACAGACCTTATAGATCTATTTATAACCTGTATAAAATGTCTAGTTGATGAACTACAGTAGTAGCCATGCTAGCGACATAGGTAAATTAGGCTAACCAGCTATCTAAACCTTGTAGTTATCATGGCCAGATTACATGCCCATGGGCCTCGACCCACAGGGGGCCCCCATTGATTTTGTTGAGTCACTCAGGTATCATATGAACAACCATAAGCCATGGTAGAATGTGTAGAATTGTAGGAATTAGGTTTAAAATGGCAATATTTTCTCTCTGCCAAAAGAGGGGTATGAACAGTATGAACAGTGAAGTATGAACTGAATGTGACTGAACACAATGTTAGCTCACTGAGCTCAGTAACCTTGGTTAAATAAAGGTTAAATAAAATGTAAAAAATAAATCAAACCTTGGTCCCATTGAAGTGAAAGTAATATGGCAGTGCAAGACAATCTTGATGTACCTCCGGGAACATTCACAGTGGAATGAGGCAGAGAGTCATAATTGGAATCCTTCTCAAGTTTTCCTAACAACGATTCCTATGTCTGGACGAAGTGGGCCGTTGACTGCCCTGGCATTACCCATGGGGTATAGCTTGTGACAGGAGCACTGATTATTAGAATGGCTTCTCAATGAAACAATGTCTCCTTCATTTATTACACTTTAGTACACCAACCGACACAAGCTTGACAGAGCCAGATACTATTTACCTCACATTTAAATTACTAAGTCCATATGATGTTTCAGTAGCATAAATAAAGCGATATAAATATGCATTGTGTGACAACACTTCTACCTCCAGAATGGTGTCTATGCTCTGAAAGACATACAACGAATAAACCGATTTGTGACGTTTGAATATTTAAAAAACATAATGAATAATCCACAAGTCTTGACAAAAGATCAAAAGTTTGTCTTTGGTTCAAGAATGTCTCCAGCTTAAAAAACAAGAAATGTCAGAAGTACTGATGTGTTGTTGTGTGATACCATTAATCATTTAGAAGATTAATATAATGTAAGCCTTGAAGAATTGATTCCCAGAACAAAGCTTTATAATGGTTGCCAGTGGAGGCTGTATATGAACACATGGTGTGAGACACAACGCATGGTGCTGTACAATGCCACTGACCAGCCTGGTTAGTGGTGATGTTGATGGACACGTGCTGAGCAGGGTAGGGACTCTTGTTGGTGACTCCATTGAAAGCGTGTATCTCGAAGGTGTAGGGGGTGTGGGCCCACAGGTTACTGATGAACACCCTGGTCTCGGTCAAACCCTGCTGCCTGGGTACATACTCCACGTTGTCATCACAATGGGAGCATGATGGCCGGTCTGCACGACACTTCCTGCACACAATGTTGTAAGTGACGTCATCACGGGCGCCAGTCTCCCTTGGAGGATGCCACTCCAGGATCACCGAGGTCTCGTTGACGATGGAGATGACGTTTCTGGGACCAGAGGGGACACCTGGATAGGAAGAGGGAATGCAGTGCAGACATGAATATACTGTACAGTATGTAGTATGGTGTCTCTAGGCATTTTTGTAGCACTGTTTCAGCAACTGGCTATTACTTTAATATGACACGGCACAAAGACACTGCACTCTGATATGAAATAAATATTAGGATCAACCATAGTGATCAACAAATATTACTAACTCAGATGTAGATATATAGCACTGATGCCACCATTGCAGTCAAAAAATATGCACACACAAGTAATTTAACTCCTGTTTTACCAGTCGTCTGTAATGTTGACAAATACATAATGTACATTACATTCAGTCAGAACCAAAAATATACTGAACAAAAATAAACACAAAATACAACAACTTCAACGATTTTACTGAGTTACAGTTTTACAGTTAATATAAGGAAATCAGTCAATTAAAATTCATTAGGCCCTATTCTAGCGATATAACATGACTGGGCAGGCAGCCATGGCAGCCATGGGTGGGCCTGGAAGGGCATAGGCACACCCACTTGGGAGCAAGACCCAGCCAATCAAAATGATTTTCCCCACAAGCAGGCTTTATTACAGACAGAAATACTCTTCAGATTTATCAACTGTCCAGGTGGCTGGTCTCAGATGATCCAGCAGGTGAAAAAGCCGGATATAGAGGACCTGGGCTAGCTTGGTTACATGTGGTCTGTTGTTGTGAGGCCGATTGGATGTACTGCCAAATTCTCTAAAATTACGTTGGAGGCGGATTATGGTAGAGAAATGAACATTCAAAGCTCTGGCAACAGCTCTGGTGGACATTCCTGCAGTCAGCATGCAAATTGCACGCTCCCTCAAAACCTGAGACATCTGTGGCATTGTTTTTTGACAAAACTGCTAATTTTAGTGGCCTTTTGTTTTGTCCCCAGCACAAGTTGCACCTGTGCAATGATCATGCTGTTTAATCAGGTTCTTGATATGCCACATCTGTCAGGTGGATGGGTTATCTTGGCAATGGAGAAATGCTCACTGACAGGGATGTACACACATTTGTGAACATCATTTGAGCGAAATAGGCTATTTCACATGTTGCGTTTATGTTTTTGACCTGTTATAAATAGTATATATCTACAGTACTAGTCAAAAGTTTGGACACACCTACTCATTCAAAGGTGTTTCTTTATTTTGACTATTTTCTACATTGTAGAAGAATAGTGACTACATCAAAACTATGAAATGACAAATATGGAATCATGTGGTAACCAAAAATGTGTTAAACAAATATATTTTATATTTGAGATTCTTCAAAGCAGCCACCCTTTGCCTTGGTGACAGCTTGCACACTCTTGGCATTCTTTCAACCGGCTTCATGAGAAATGCTTTTCCAAAAGTCTTGAAGGAGTTCCCACATGTGCTGAGCACTTTTTGGCTGTTTTTCCTTCACTCTGTGGTCCAACTCATCCCAAACCATCTCAATTGGGTTGAGGTCAGGTGATTGTGGAGGCAAGGTCATCTGATGCAACACTCCACCACTCTCCTTGGTCAAATAGCTCTTACACAGCCTGCAGGTGTGTTTTGGGTCATTGTCCTGTTGAAAAACAAATGTTAGTCTCACTAAGCGCAAACCAGATGGGATGGTGTATCGCTGCAGAATGCTGTGGTAGCCATGCTGGTTAAGTGTGCCTTGAATTCTAAATAAATCACAGACAGTGTCACCAGCAAAGCACCCCCACACCATCACACCTCCTCCTCCATGCTTCATGGTGGGAACCAGACATGCGGAGATCATCCTCTGTCTCACAAAGACACGGCGGTTGGAACCAAAAATCTCAAATGTGTACTCAGACCAAAGGACAGATTTCCACTGGTCTAATGTCCATTGCTGTGTTTCTTGCCCCAAGCAAGTCTCTTTTTATTATTGGTGTCTTTTAGTGTAGTTTCTTTGCAGCAATTCGACCATGAAGGCCTGACTCATGCAGTCTCCTTTGAACAGTTGATGTTGAGATGTGTCTGTTACTTGAACTCTGTGAAGCATTTATTTGGAAGCTATGTTCTGTATACCACCCCTACCTTGTCACAACACAACTGATTGGCTCAAACGCATTAAGGAAAGAAATTCCACAAATTAACTTCTAACAAGGCACAACTTTGAATTGAAATGCATTCCAGGTGACTACCTCGTGAATCTGGTTGAGATAATGCCAAGATTATGCAAAGATGTCATGAAGACAAAGGGTGGCTACTTTGAAGAATCTCAAATATAACATATATTTTGATTTGTTTAACACTTTTTTTGGTTGCTACATGATTCCATATGTGTTATTTCATAGTTTTGATGTCTTTACTATTATTCTACAATGTAGAAAATAGTACAAATTAAGAAAAGCCCTGAAATAAGTAGGTGTGTTCAAACTTTTGACTGGTATTGTATGCCACTGCTATGCTTTTCACAGAAATTATCCCCCACTGGTTATTAGACTTCATGGGGTATTCAGCTGCCATTTAGCCCCATGTGTTATTGATGTTGATGTGTTGCAACAGTGTTACAATACCATTAACATGACAAAGCGCAGCATGGGAGCTGAAATTACACCACTCAATCACCCCCTCTTAGCCAACCTTCCTACACAACCTCATCCCTCTCACCAACATTCACTCATACTGGAACGCTGAAACAGTTCTCACTACATTTCTCATGTATTTGAACTCATTTGAACTGGCTGGCTCTGTGATCCCTGCCAGGGACGTTGGGTTTTGTTGTGCACTGTTTCCATCTCTGTGCTTGAGACTAAAACTATTATCATCACACAGTTCTTGTCCAATCATATTTTTGTGGACATATTTCCCTATGGTGGCTGTACTGTATGCTTCTCTCAAAATCTCAAGATTTCATTCACAATAGTCGGTTGTTACTGTATGTGTATGTTTACAATTTCACGAAGCCCAACCATCACTGTGGGACTCCAATTTGTATTTGACCATTCTACCAGTGAATCAAGAGGAACTGACAGATCATTGGGTTGGCTGACCAATTTAACATATGCCTTTCTGATAGCGGTTGCCGATGTACACACAGGGGTCTGACCATGTCTTAGCAGCCTGGCTTTTCTGTCTCTCTGATTCACTTTTTCTGTCTTCTCCCTTTCATCTCCGTAAGTCACGGCTGTGATCTGAATGTATGGAAATTGGTCATTATTCTTTTATATTTCTCTCTCCTGATCACCCTCCTCACATTCTCTGTTTCTCTATGTGAAGCAGAGCCAGCAGTCTGAGTCTGTGGATTACAACAGTAATGGTCAGGTGCTGCGGAGAAGAGTGGCTTTGCTCCATACAGCAGCTCTATAATAGACCACCCAGAGGAGGTATGATACAGTATGATAACTCATAACTCACAGCCAGTGTGAACTGTATAGGGAATCCATCTGTCTTGCTTACTGTTTGTTAATACATGTAATTGTGTACCTTCTAATTGTATCTTGATATGGCTGTAAGTAGGTTTTGATTGCCATGGGTGGCCAATTAGAGACTCTTTTAGCTGGGATTTATTGAAAGACTTGGTTCACACTTCACATAACACAGGGTCACTGGTCCTTTCAGCCAAAAGCCTGTCTTAGTTTAATAGATCCCGTTGCGATGTCTGTGATGTGTTTCTCAGCTCTGCAAAAATAAAACATGGAGGGGTTGAGAAGGCTGATCTGATCACTACTTAACGTCTTATTTACAGGCCATTATTGTCACTAGCACCTCCCCTCTTTAATTTGCGAGGGAATCTAATTTGTCTACAGCGTTAGTTACTGTTCTCTCTCCCTCTCCCCCACTGTCCCATCAGCTATAGGAGTCGGGGTTGATTTGGCTCAGTGGCACAGGGCTGCACCAAGCTGAGTTATCGACACCCAGACCCTCAGACTGGTCTGTAGATCTATGCTAATTAACTTGAGGGTAATTGATACTGCGCCTCGTGCCCCTGCCCTCAGGGACACGACAGGGGGGTAATCGTTTTGCCATTGACTAGCCTTTGATGGATCACCAGCCTTCTGTACAACCATACCGGGAGACCTCAGAGTGAGAGTTACAGGGTTAGCTAACATTCTTTAGCAAATATGCAATTTAAGTGTAGAATGGACTTTTTTCTCATCAACTGTGAGTTACAATAACAGTTCACATACGGAGAAACAGAATAATTAAGAACATACAAGCCGCCACCATAGATTAAATCAAAAGCCCAAAACTCTTTGAAGGTTGTCTTCATTTATGTGAGCAAAATAACAACTACAAAAAAAGGAATCTTGTGTATTGACTGTCCAAACTACTCTGCAGAAACCAGAGAGGCCCATCACCATCACCCAGCAAGACCAAGAGCCAAAGGCTAAACCCACAGCACACCAAGACACCGTCAGGAAGTCTGTCGGCACGCGACTCCACACGCTAACAATCACACACTTCTTCCTTGACCGGACCGGTCGTTTCTCTCCTTCTTTCCCGCTGATGCCATTCCGGAATGCGCCCAGAGGGAAATAACAGGCCGGACTCTACCGATCTGTATTATCAGGCATTCCAGATTCCCTGTGGAGAGGCCCATGACAAAACTGCCCTTTAGTGTTTAGAAAAGGCCATGATATGACTAAATGAAAAGTTATCTTCCACCGGGACATTTTAATACATTATATTATAGTACAGCAACAGAGTATCTAGCTAGTAAGTCTGGTAGTTCACCATTACTGTTGCCCCCCCACTGGGCACAGACGTCAGTTCAAGTCGAGTTTTGATTTATATATTTTTTGAATTATCAACTAACGTGAATTCAACATGGGAAAAAAATACCAAATTCCCTTACGTTGATGACTCTTTGCAAATCCAATCAGGTTTTCCACGCTGATTAAATGACATGTTTTGGTTGAAATGACATGGAAACAACATTGATTCTACCAGTTTTTGCCCAGTGGGCCTGGATTTAAACAGGATTCTATGACCGGATGTCCTAATAAAGAACAAGGGAAGTAGGGTTTTAATGGGTATGTCTCAGAGACAAATTGCTTTTTGAATGTCAATCTAGACTCTACAGTCCTCAGTGATTCTGCCATGTGCTACTGTATATCAAAACCCAAGGGGGCACAGCAGTCTGAAACTGTCTGCTCTAAAGATGCCAAGGCTGCTCTAACATTCAACCTTACCTTTCGAGGAAAACCCATGAGAGGCCGTTTTAGTTTCAATCTGTCTGGAGCAACACTTTATTTGTATGTTTTCATGACCTTTTGTAGCTGTCTATGTCTGAGTGTGAAAGCAAAGGGAAGAGGGTAACTGAGGCTCTATGCTACCTGCATATTTCATGAGACTGAGTGAGTGGGCTAGACATGACCAGGCCCATGTTTTTACATGTGCATATTGTAATAATATAACATTTTATTTGGTCGGTGCTTACATTTGTCCTATTTCACACATGTACAAGTGTGCATTATGCACATGTGTTTTTTGCATATCCCAAATCCCCCTGAGAGAGCCTTGGAGATTGGGGTCACGGTCAGCCATTATTAACGGCGACCCTGGAGCAACTAGGGTTAAGTGCCTTGCTCAAGGGCACATTGGCAGATTTTTCACATTGGTAGCTCAGGGATTCAAGCTAGCAACACTAACTGATAGGCTACCTGCTGCCCTGCGTGCGTGCATGTGTGACCACAAATGACCACACAGACTGGGGAATTCATCTTCCAGCTGCAGACATTAAGATGCTTGCCTCTTTGCGTGAGGCGAGCTATGTGAGTGTAGAATGGTCTCATCACTCCTTTCCCTGATGGAGTAATAGCTATTGTCTCTCTATCTGACTCCAGGTAATTACCGTCAATGTTGTGTCAAGTCCACACACTGTGCAACACTGCTGGCTTGCCGTAGGGGTGCCGCTTCAATTAGAATAATTAAACAAACATCAATGTTCTCCTCTCCAGCAGTATGGCAAGGCCCAGGATGGGGCCTGATGAGGGCTTCCAGGAGGGTGTACAGGAAGTTCCAATAGGGGGGCATAGATGGGCACCTGATGTTTAAGAAGTGTAGTAGTGAGTGATAGGTCTTTGAAGGAGCATGGAGGCTCACCAGTGCAGCTCCGTGGTTATAGCGTAGCGTTGCTCTCCTGCTGACAGTGTGGGGAGAGTGTCAACCCATCAGCCTTCTAATCTGACAGAGGGAGCAGCAGAACACCAGCCCACTTTACACACACCTTGCCTTGCTCACACTGATTCTACACACAGCCTAACAGCTGCTCTACTGCACAGTCCGTGAGCAGGGGAAACCAATAGAGAGAGAAAGTATACGTGTGTATACTACTAACGTGTGTGTGTGTGTAAGTGCGTACTGCTTGTATGTGGTGGGTGTGTTTATTTGTGTTTCTGAAATTCACCTTCATCTCTAAGCTAATTTGGTGAATAGAAAGTAGAATAAATATGTGAGTCAATAACATGCAAACTGAACAAGGATGCTTAGATGTACACCCGCTACGAGGCTGGCTTCAGGTTAGCTCTGCTACACACTGTTTCCTCAGAGATCTGCCTTCCACAACTGTGCAGCGTTTTCAAGCGAACTCACACTGTCCTCAATTAGCACTCGACATCAGTGGGGGGAATAATTATTTAAGCTGATACATCCTGATTTACATAAACAGTAAGAGGATAAGGACACGGGTGGCCAGCCACACTCTACAGTCAGAAACCATGCATTCATTACATTGATTACAGCTTCAGCATCATATCTGCACACTTCACTACTGTAATCATATGCCATGCAGCTGCTGTCTCTGTCTTTGAACACTTTTAATAGTCAAAGTGGTGAGTGGGAGTAGATGAAAAGGGGAAGGTTGGTTTCTGAATAATACTCCAAACAAACACCCACAAATTCAAATCACATTGACAAAATGTTTATGAAATGGTAGGGAAAAACTTTACAGGCACTATAGGAAAGTAAGAGGAGCATCTCATTTACTCTGATATCACAGGAGGTCGGTGGCACCTTAATTGGGGAGTACGGGCTCGTGGTAACGGCTGGAGTGGAACTGGTGGAATGGTATCAAATACACTACATCAAACACATGGGTTTCGGGCCTCCCAGGTGGCGCAGTGGTTAAGGGCGCTGTACTGCAGCGCCAGCTGTGCCATCAGAGTCCCTGGGTTCGCGCCCAGGCTCTGTCGTAACCGGCCGCGACCGGGAGGTCCATGGGGCGACACACACAATTGGCGTCGCCCGGGTTAGGGGAGGGCTTGGTCGGTAGGGGTGTCCTTGTCTAATCGCGCACCAGCGACTCCTGTGGCAGTGCAGTTTCCTCCGACACATTGGTGCGGCTGGCTTCCGGGTTGGATGCGCGCTGTGTTAAGAAGCAGTGCGGCTTGGTTGGGTTGTGTATCGGAGGACGCATGACTTTCAACCTTCGTCTCTCCCGAGCCCGTACGGGAGTTATAGCGATGAGACAAGATAGTAGCTACTACAACAATTGGATACCATGAAAAAGGGGTAAAATGCAAAAAAAAAAAAAAAAAAAACCACATGCATGGGTTTGATGTCGTTCCAGACATTATTATGAGCCGTCTTCCCCTCAGAAGCCTCCTGTGTCTGATATTAGCATCGTTCCTCTCTCTCTCACTTCTTTACTTTTTTAGTGTTTTCTATTTCCATAAAATTGAGAAGAAGACATTTGTGTGAGTCTGGATGGTTGATGACTTGGTAATGGTCACAGCACAGGGTCCCCAGTGACGGCTGTGGTGGAACAAAGCCTGTCTAAGAGTAAAGGCCCTATAGTCAGGAGCTCTTTTCAACTACACCCACATGCCTTTCAGCCTCCTCCGCACTGTATCAGTACTGTCTCACTGGAGTTAACAGCTAGCGGATTAGAGGGGAAACACTGAGAGACACATTATAGGAGAGAAAGACTGTCAGGGAGGAAAAGAGAGAGAGAGAGAGAGAGAGAGAGAGAGAGAGAGAGAGAGAGAGAGAGAGTTACAACACTACATTGCCAATAATAACATTTGACATTCTATATTATAAAAAATAAAATGTGAGTAATATTTACTGTAAATTTCTGATTGCTAATTTCCCTTGTTTATTGTCTATTACACTTGCTTTGACAATGTAAACATGTTTCCAATGCCAATAAAGCCCATTGCATTGAATTTATTTCAGAGAGAGAGGGGGAAAGAAAGAGAGAGACAGAGAGAGAGGGGGAGACAGGGAAAGAGAGTGTCAGGGAGAACAAGCAAGAGAGAGTATGCTTCAAGGAGGACGAGAGATTATGCGTCAGGGAGGACGAGAGAGAGAGAGGGAGAGAGAGAGTGTCATGGAAAACGAGAGAGTGAGAGTGTGTCAGGGATGACAGAGAGAGAGAGAGAAAGACTAAACTGAGAATACACAGTGGCAGAATACCTGACCACTGTGAATGACCCAAAATTAAGGAAATCATTGACTATGTATAGACTCAGTGAGCATAGCCTTGCTATTGAGAAAGGCTGCCGAAGGCATACCTGGCTCTCAAGACAAGACAGGCCATGTGCACACAGCCCACAAAATGAGATAGAAACTGAGCTGTACTTCTTAACATCCTGCCAAATGTATACACATATTTCCCTCAGATAACACAGACCCACAAAGAATTTGAAAACAAATCCAATTTTGATAAAGTCCCATATATATTAGGTGAAATCCCAGAGTATGCCATTAGATCAGCAATATTTGTGACCTGTTGCCTCAAGTAAAGGGCAACCAGTGAAGAACAAACATAATTATAAATACAACCATATTTATGTTTATTTATTTTCCCCTTTGTACTTTAACTATTGGCACATCGTTACAACACTGTATGTAGCCATAATATGACGTTTCTGTCACACCCTGATCTGTTTCACCTGTCTTTAGGATTGTCACCACCCCCTCCAGGTGTCGACCATCTTCCCCATTATCCCCTGTGTATTTATACCTGTGTTCTCTGTTTGTAGTTTTCCTGGTTTTTACCTTTTCTGCCTGCCCTGACCCTGAGCCTGCCTGCCATCCTGCACCTTTGCCACACCTATTTGTATTATTGACCACTGCCTGCCCTTGACCTGTCTTTGTCTGCCCCTGAAACGTGATAGTTGAAATATCTATATAAAGCTAATAAAGCCATTTGAATTGAACTAGAGAGAGAGAGAGGGGGATACGAGTGTGAGAATAGATGTGGGGCGGAGGTGAGCATGTGTGTCAGAGGGTAATTGTTGTGAAAGAAAGAACCATTTCTCACACACACACACACACACACACACACACACACACACACACACGTTTGGACACACCCACTCATTCAAGGGTTTTTCTTTATTTTACTATTTTCTACAGTGTAGAATAATAGTGAAGACATCAAAACTATGAAATAACACAAATAACACATGATGTTAAGATGTGTCTGTTACTTTAACTCTGTGAAGCAATCCGAGGTGAGAAAGAAATACCAGAAATGTACTTTTCACAATGCACACCTGTTAATTTAAATGCATTCCAGGCTCCTACCTCATGAAGCTGGTTGAGAGAATGTCAAGAGTATTTAAAGCTGCCATCAAGGCAAAGGGTGTCTGCTTTGAAGAATCTCAAATATAAAATAAATGTTGATTTGTTTAACACTTTTTTGGTTACTACCTGATTCCATGTGTTATTTCATAGTTTTGATATCTTCACTATTATTCTACAATTTAGAAAATAGTAAAAATAAAGAAAAACCCTTGAATGAGTTAGTGTGTCCAAACTTTTGACTGTACTGTACTGCACACACACACACACACACACACACACACACACACACACACACACACACACACAGCGGACCTATAGATGCTTCTAAGACCCAACTCTAGAACCCGAGAGAGTACCTTCATCCTGCTAATCACAATAAAACAGAAAGTGGAGCTGGAATGGAGAAAGAGGAGAGAGAAGGGATAAAGGCCTTCCTGAAGCTCTTCTGCAGTGTTCTATAGCGGGGCCCCAGGATTGGAACGGCACTGACAGTCCAGGCCCAGCAGGAGTCCAGGCCTCATCTCTTAGTCACAGCAAAGTCACATGAAAGGAGTGAGAAAAGCCCCTCACCAGCGCCTCACCACCATCAGAGATAAGAGGCCAGAGAGAGAAAAGACAAGCACCCCACACTCTAGTGGACTCATTGGTGAAATGTTATTCATATTTTTCATAATTCCATAATTAATAAACATTATACAAATAAAAAAAAACACAGAAAATCCAGTGCTTCTTAAACGTTATTGTTACAGTGCATTCGGAAAGTATTCAGACCACTTTTTCCACATTTTGTTATGTTACAGCCTTATTCTAAAATTGATTAAATAGTTTTCCCCTCTTATCAATCTACACACAACACCGCATAATGACAAAGCAAAAAAAAATAGAAATGTTTGCAAATGTATTACAAATAAAAACTGAAATATCACATTTACATAAGAATTCAGACCTTTTACTCAGTACCTTGCTGAACTTCAAGTCTTATTGGGTATGACGCTACAATCTTGTGTGCTACAAGTGTGTGTGTGTATTTGGGGAGTTTCTCCCATTCTTCTCTGCAGATCCTCACAAGCTATGTCAGGTGGGAGGGGGAGCGTTGCTACACAGCTATTTTCAGGTATCTGCAGAGATGTTAGATCGGGTTCAAGTCCGGGCTCTGGCTCGTTCACACAAAGACATTCAGAGACTTGTCCCGAGGCCATCCTGCATTGTCTTGGCTGTGTGCTTAGGGTCGTTGTCATGTTGGAAGGTGAACCTTCGCCCCAGTCTGAGATCGTGAGCGCTCGGGAGCACATTTTCATCAAGGATCTCTGTACTTTGCTCCGTTCATCTTTCTCTCGAACCTGACTCGTCTCCCAGTCCCTGCTGCTCAAAAAAATCCGCACAGCATGATGATGCCACCACCCTGCTTCACCGTAGGGATGATGTCAGAGTTCCTCCAGACATGACGCTTGGCATTCAGACCAGAGTTCTATCTTGGTTTCATCAGACCAGAGAATCTTGTCTCTCATGGTCTGAGAGTCTTTAGGTGCCTTTTGGCAAACTCAAAGCAGGCTGTCATGTGCCTTTTACTGAGGAATGGCTTTCGTCTGGGCATTCTACCATAAAGGCCTGATTAGTGGAGTGCTGCAGAGATGGCTGTCCTTCTGGAAGGTTCTCCCATCTCCACAGAGGAACTCTGGAGCTCTGTCAGAGTGACCATGGGGTTCTTGGTCACTTCCCTGGCCAAGGCCCTTCTCCCCCGATTGCTCAGGTTGGCCGGGCGGCCAGCTCTAGGAAGAGTCTTGGTAGTTCCAAACTTCTTCCATTTAAGAATGATGGAGGCCACTCTGTTCTTGGAGACCTTCAATACTGCAGAAATGTTTTGGTACCCTTCCCCAGATCTGAGCCTCGACACAATCCTGTCTCAGAGCTCAACGGACAATTCCTTCAACCTCATAGCTTGGTTTTTGCTCTGACATACACTGTCAACTGTGGGACCTTATATAGACAGGTGTGTGCCTTTCCAAATCATGACCAATCAGTTGAATATACTATAGGTGGACTCCAATCAAATCTCAAGGATGATCAATGGAACCAGGATGCACCTGAGCTCAATATTAAACCTAATAGCAAAGGGTCTGAATAGTTATATAAGTTATTTATGTTTTTTATTTTGTATACATTTGCACATTTTTTACCAAAAAACAGTTTCCACTTTGTCATTATGGGGTATTGTGTGTAGATTGATGAGGAAAAATAATATTTAATCCATTTTTTAATGAGGCTGTAATGTAACAAAATGTGGAAAAGGGAAGGGGTCTGAATGCTTTATGAATGCACTGTATATTTCAGTCTTCTGTGAAGTATATAAAGTGTAATTTTGGAATGCAAACTCAAAATTGAATACATTTCAACTCTATATCTGACATGGTGCAGGTGTCTTATTTAAGCCCATAACCATATGTGGGAGGTATATACTTTTGTTTCAAAGTAGATTTGTTTAAAACTACAAAGAGACACTCTGTGTGACCCTGATTTATCCCACTGCAGTAAAAGGTTAATGCTTAAGTGTCTCCAAAGTGTCCCTCTGAGAAGCACCATTTGCATGGTTTGGAGGCAATGAAACAGAAGCGTTATAATAGCACGTCTAAGGGGTCTGGATAGAACAACAATGGTTCAATAGACTGTGTTTTCTGACCCATCAGCCTTTCATTCACAAAGGAGTTTCATATTCAACTACTTATGAATGGGGTGACCATGTCTTATTTTCCCCTAGTACTTGTCTATCCAGGTCACCTACATAGCGCAGTGCCCCACTTTCTCTGTCCCTGTAGGTTTGAAGGGAACTGAATCAGGGCGTTTTAGGGCAGTGGTTGGAGTGGCTGGCTCAACCTCAGGGACAGCAGTTAAATGGTATTCATGTATCAACCTACATTGATATGATCTGGGGCAATGGGGCAGATGGAGAGAGACCTAGAACAGCTGCTCATCCATCGATGGAATCATAAAGTCTTTCGGTCCGGCAGTTGTTTAGACCAGAGTGCTTTCTCCTTCTCACACTTCATTGACTGGACCTTGTGTTAAAGAGTGAGTATTAAAAATGAAGCTGGTAGAGGAGGGGGGTGGCCATTCACGCATCCCTCAGGTTCTATACTTACGCTGTTGCAGTCAAGCATGGGAAGTGCCGAATAAGCAGCACGTGTAAAACAGTTGATATTGAGCACGCCCTTTCCAAATGAAAATGAACTTCAAATGTATTTTCCCATTGATTAAATGGAGTGTGAGACTTACTGGTGCAGGAGGCCTCGGGCAGGTCCATGTCTCCTCTGTAGTATCCGTTACGGCAGCCGCAGATAGTGGCAGCCTCCACAGTGGAGCGGCTGTTGGGGGGGCACTGCAGACACAGCCCTGGCCCCTGGGTGGACTTGAACGTCCCTTGGGGACACGCTGCATGGAGGACAGAAAGAAAAGACAGAGAGAACAGAGCATTTAGACTCTTCATCAACATCCACAGTGTACTGTATCCAGGGCGCAACATGGAGACTACTATTACTCCACCCATGGGTGAGTCTCGCAAACCAGACATTTCCTCCTGCACAAAAGCCTGGAAATCACGTAACGGGTTGACTAAGAGGTTATGTAACGGGTTGACTAAGATCATTTAAGTTGCCTCATTATCATCAACCACCCAATCACCAATAAACCTCTCTCACTATATCTCTCTATGCCTTAGTACAGTACCTCTTCTGCTGTCAAAAAATACTGTAACTCCAAAAAGAACAACAGATTATTTTCAGTCTGAGTATGTGGCAATAACATGGCGTGTAATAGGTCCGGGAATTACAGCGAAACACATTTGTCCTCTGTAGCTCAGTTGGTAGATAATGGTTTTTGCAACATGGTGTCCACCGGTTCTATCCCAGGACCAAACAGAAACTTGCATCCTGTAGCACAAATTCAAAAAGGTTTTGGGACACTGTAAAGTCCATGGAGAATAAGAGCACCTCCTCCCAGCTGCCCACTGCACTGAGGCTAGGAAACACTGTCACCACCTGTAAATCTACGATAATTGAGAATTTCAATAAGCATTTTTTTACGGCTGGACATGCTTTCCACCTGGCTACCCCTAACCCGACCAAGAGCTCTGCACCCCCCACAGAAACGTTCCCAAGCTCCCCCATTTCTACGTCACCCAAATGTTCTGAAAGAGCTGAAAATCTGCACCCCTACAAATCAGCTGGGCTAGACAATCTGGACACTCTCTTTCTAAAATTATCCGCCACAATTGTTGCAACCCCTATTATTTGCCTGTTCAACCTCTCTTTCATATCGTCGGAGATCCCAAAAGATTGGAACCTTGTCGCGATCATCCCCCTCTTCAAAGGGGGAGACACTCTAAACCCAAACAGTTACAGACCTAAATCTATCCTGCCCTGCCTTTCTAAAGTCTTTGACAACCAAGTTAACAAACAGATCACTGACCATTTCGAATCCCATCGTACCTTCTCCGCTATGCAATCTGGTTTCAGAGCTGGTCATGGGTGCACCTCAGCCACGCTCAAGGTACTACACAATATCATAACCGCTATCGATAAAAGACAGTACTGTGCAGTCGTCTTTATTGACCAGGCCAATGCTTTCGACTATGTCAATCAACCGCATTCTTGTCGGCAGACTCAACAGCCTTGGTTTCTCAAATGACTGCCTCGCCTGGTTCACCAACTACTTCTCAGATAGAGCTCAGTGTGTCAAATCGGAGGACCTGTTGTCCGGACCTCCGGCAGTCTATGTGGGTGCCGCAGGGTTCAATTATCGGGCCGACACTTTTCTCTGTACATAACAATGATGTTGTTCTGCTGATCCACCTCTACGCAGACGACACAATTCTGTATACTTCTGGCCCTTCTTTGGACACTGTGTTAACAAACCTCCAGACGAGCTTCAATGCCATGCGACAATCCTTCCGTGGCCTCCAACAGCTCTTAAATGCTAGTAAAACTAAATGCATGCTCTTCAACCGATTGCTGCCCGCACCCGCAAGCCCGACTAGCATCACTACTCTGGATGGTTCTGACTTAGAATATGTGGACAACTACAAATACCTAGGTGTCTGGTTAGACTTTAAACTCTCCTTCCAGACTCACATTAAGCATCTCCAATCCAAAATGAAACCTAGAATCAGCATCCTATTTTGCAACAAAGCCTCCTTCACTCATGCTGATAAACATACCCTCGTAAAACGGACTATCCTACCGTTCCATGACTTCGGCGATGTAATTTGCAAAATAGCCTCCAACACTCTACTCAGCAAATTGGGTGCAGTCTATCACAGTGCCATCCGTTTTGTCACCAAAGCCCCATATACTACCCACCACTGCGACCTGAATGCACTGTATCACAATTCCAGTGGGTCAGAAGTTTACATACACATGGCTGGCCCTCGCTTGATATTCGTCGCCAAACCCACTGGCTCCAGGTCATCTATAAATCTATGCTAGGTAATGCCCCGCCTTATCTCAGCTCACTGGTCACCATAGCAACACCCACCCGTAGCACACACTCCAGTAGGTATATTTCACTGGTCATCCCCAAAGCCAACTTCTCATTTGGCTGCCTTTCCTGACAATTCTCTGCTGCCAATGACTGGAACGAATTGCAAAAATCCCTGAAGTATATCTCTTACTAACTTTAAGCATCAGCTGTCAGCGCAGCTTACCGATCACTGTACCTGTACACAGCCCATCTGTATATAGCCCACCCAACTACCTCATCCCCCATATTGTTATTTATTTTGTTCTTTTGCACCCCAGTATTTCTACTTGCACATCATCATCTGCACATCTATGACTCCAGTGTTAATGCTATATTGTAATTATTTTGCCACTATGGCCTATTTATTGCCTAACCTCCCTAATCTTACTGCATATACACACACTGTATATTGATTTTTATATTGTGTTATTGACTGTACATTTGTTTATTCCATGTGTAACTCTGTGTTGTTGTTTTTGTCACACTGCTTGTCTTTATCTTGGCCAGGTCACAGTTGTAAATGAGAACTTGTTCCCAACAGCTGGTGAAATAAAAAATGAAATAAAAAATGAAATATGTAAAATGTATGCACACATGACTGAAAGACGCTTTGGATCAAAGCATCTGCTCAATGGTATATACAGTTGAAGTCGGAAGTTTACATACACTTAGGTTGGAGTCATTTTTTCAACCAAATTTCTTGATAACAAACTGTAGTTTTGGCAAGTCGGTTAGGACATCTAATTTTTCCAACAATTGTTTACAGACAGATTATTTCACTTATCACTGTATCACAATTCCAGTGGGTCAGGAGTTTACATACACTATGTTGACTGTGCCTTTAAACAGTTTTGAAAATTCCAGAAAAGGATTTCAAGGCCTACCTTCAAACTCAGTGCCTCTTTGCTTGACATCATGGGAAAATCAAAAGAAATCAGCCAAGAAAAATATTGTAGACCTCCACAAGTCTGGTTCATCCTTGGGAGCAATTTATAAACGCCTGAAGGTACCACGGTCATCTGTCAAACAATAGTACGCAAGTATAAACACCATGGGACCATGCAGCCGTCATACCGCTCAGGAAGGAGACGCATTCTGTCTCCTGGTGATGAATGTACTTTGGTGTGAAAATTGCAAATCAATCGCAGAACAGCAGCAAAGGACCTTGTGAATATGCTGGAGGAAACAGGTACAAAAGTATCTATATCCACAGTAAAACGAGTCCTATATCGACATAACCTGAAAGGCCGCTCAGCAAGGAAGAAGACACTGCTCAAAACTGCCATAAAAAAGCCAGACTACGGTTTGCAACTGCACATGGGGACAAAGATCGTACTTTTTGGAGAAATGTCCTCTGGTCTTATAAAACAAAAATAGAACTGTCCATCATTATGTTTGAAGGAAAAAGGGGAAGGTGTGCAAGCCAAAGAACACCATCCCAACCGTGAATCACGGGGGTGCTAGCATCATGTTGTGGGGGTACTGCAGGAGGTACTGGTGCACTTCACAAAATAGATGGCATCATGAGGGAGGAAAAGTATGTGTATATATTGAAGCAACATCTCAAGACATCAGTCAGGAAGTTAAAGCTTGGTCGCAACTGGGTCTTCCAAATGGACAATGACCCCAAGCATACTTCCAATGTTGTGGAAAAATTTATTAAGGATAACAAAGTCAAGAAATTGGTGTTGCCATCACAAAGCCCTGACCTAAATCCTATAGAAAATGTGTGGGCAGAACCTAAAGAGCATGTGCAAGCAAGGAGGCCTACAAACCTGACTCAGTTACACCAGCTCTGTCAGGAGGAATGGGCCAAAATTCACCCAACTAATTGTGGGAAGCTTGTGGAAGGCTATCCAAAACGTTTGACCCAATTTAAACAATTTAAAGGCAATGCTACCAAATACTAATTGAGTGTATGTAAACTTCTGACCCACTTGGAATGTGATGAAATAAATAAAAGCTGAAATAAATAATTCTCTCTACTATTATTCTGACATTTCACATTCTTAAAAGAAAACTGGTGATCCTAACTGACCTAAGACAGGGAATGTTTACTAGGAATTAATGTCAGGAATTGTGAAAAACGGAGTTTAAATGTATTTGGCTAAGGTGTATGTAAACTTCAGACTTCAACTGTATATTATTATATATCAAAATAATGAGCTTGTTTGTTCATATTAAGCTGCTTGAAGAATCCCCTCTATGGTGGCAAGATTGTATAATCACACCACGCCAGGACAACAGAAACAGCCATTACAGAGAATATTAACTGCTCATCTGCCTTTCCGAGTGTGAATTGGCATGTGAATGTGGCAAGCTAAATAAGTGGATTTGTATTTTTCCCTCATCTAGGCAAGCTTGACTCGATACCAGCCTGCTCAAAGGCTCCAATATAACAGATTTTCTTCATGTTCTTGATCTGATTCTGGGCACCCTCCATGCAACATTTAAACGGATTGCACAACCCGACCCGAGAAGAATGGCTACAGCTGAATTTGTTCAAAGAAGAATTGAAGGCAGAAGAAAGGGATTCCAAACTACAGTTGTTACACAGAGCTAGTAATACCTCCTGTGCTACAGTTATATGAAGTGGTGGATTATGGTGGCATTAAATCATCACTTGTTTAAGTATTCTGCTGCGTGTAGAACTTATTATCTCATGACTAAGGAATGGTCCCAGCGTGGAGCTGTCGCTCTGAAATCAGTTGCCTGAACGCAATTCACATTTCCATAATCCCTCTGCAGTAAGTGGCATTGCACCATGACTCCACAGTCTATCCTCCACTAAATTGCCTTTCTCCCACTCTCAGCAGATAAGACTAAAGACAGAATTTGTTTTGCTAAGTTGCAGGAAGTGAGAGAACTCATGGGACATTAATGCTTCAATATCTTATCCACTCTAGAAAACTGCTGTTTAAAAAAAACAGGCATGTGACATGTAGTATGACAGAAATAAGAGCCAGGATCCAGTATAAGGAAAAGTGAGAATCTATCAAACTTACCTAAGCATATGTTACAGTATGTACTGCTACAGCAATTAAGAAACAGAAAACACTAGCTCTCTTACTAAGCCAAATGTTTTAACGATAATTTTCTCTACAAGCCATTACCTCAGCACAGGCTCTCAAACATCCTTCCCAGTGAACACAGAAATGGGCTAATGTAATTATAGGGTTGGAAGCATCGCATTGCATTGATTTTCTTATTAAGGAGTTTGGGAAGCCAGATCAGGTGGCCTATCCAGTTCTTGGAAATTATTTTCCCAGGCAGGCGGCCTTAGATCTGTGTGATAGCCTGATTGCCCACGTCTCCTTGTTCACTGTACAGCTGCTTCCTTCCACCTTCTCAAGTCATTTCAACCTCCAAATTAAAACCCCGACTTCTCTTGGAACTGATAAGAGCACAAAATTGAATTCCCATTTTTCTCTCTCGGATGAGTACTCAATCCGGCTGCGCCAAGGCAAGGCAGGCATAGGGAAGTGGAGCGAAAATGTCCTCTATGCTGGTCTTTAAACATACAAAAAGGCAGCCTAGTAGATGACCTGCATTTCACCTTGGCAGTTTACATTGTGTGGATGAGCTTTGTTTTCAAATACAGTACATCCATTTTACACATATATTTCATTCTTTTGAAATAGTTACAACATGAAAAACATGCTCTGAGCTGGAGCAACACACTTCTGATGCAAAGTCCTGCTCAGAGGCCTGAGCTCAGATGCGCTGCTCTTTTCACTCTCTCTAGCTAGAAGTGTTTGTCAAAACCTCAAAACCTTGAGTGTTGTCCTTCCCTGCCAGTCACACAGAGCCTGCAGGCCTGTGACAGAGCCTGCAGGCCTGTAAATAGCGCTAAGTAGCACGGGGTGGTATGGTAAATAGAGCTAAGTAGCACGGGGTGGTATGGTAGATAGCAATAAGTAGAAAGGGTTGTTATGGTAGATAGCGCTAAGTAGCACAGGGTGATGTGGTAGATAGCGATAAGTAGCACAGGGTGGTGTGGTAGATAGCAATAAGTAGCACGGGGTGGTGTGGTAGATAGCAATAAGTAGCACGGGGTGGTGTGGTAGATAGCAATAAGTAGCACGGGTGGTGTGGTAGATAGCAATAAGTAGCACGGGTGGTGTGGTAGATAGCGATAAGTAGAACGGGTGGTGTGGTAGATAGAGAAGTAGAAAGGGTTGGTATGGTAGATAGAGAAGTAAAAAGGGTTGGTATGGTAGATAGAGAAGTAGAAAGGGTTGGTATGGTAGATAGAGAATTAAAAAGGGTTGGTATGGTAGATAGAGAAGTAGAAAGGGTTGGTATGGTAGATAGAGAAGTAGAAAGGGTTGGTATGGTAGATAGAGAAGTAGAAGGGTTGGTATGGTAGATAGAAAAGTAGAAAGGGTTGGTATGGTAGTTAGAGAAGTAGAAAGGGTTGGTATGGTAAGAGTGGGGCCAGAAAGAAGGGATAAATAAGCAGCATACTTTTAAAACAACATAATGACAACATGTTATTATCCTTTATTCACTTTCAGTCTTATTTTTCAATGGCTAATCCGTTCCTGGAAGCTATACACTTCTATAAGCATATAAAACAAGCATATACAGCTTAGCTGTCATAAAGGGCATTACTTTAGAATCTTATAGCATTATGATGAAAATGGCAGTTTGTCATGGAAAGAGTGAAGACTGAAAATAAAGCTGTGGACCCACAGAGACGCTGTATTGTCTTGCAGCAAAGGACTCAGGCCTATACTTTGATATATGTTGTTAAAATCGGCCAGGGCAGTCACTTAAAAGAGATACAACCCAGAGTCCATATGTCCGGTAGTTGCCACAAAAGTTTTCTTCATATCATCACTATTGCACTGATGTGCAGGGCCTGGAACACAACATTTGGATCTGCACTGGTCCAATAGCCCCAACACCATTCTGACACACAGTACTTGTTATAGCACGTTCCTTTTTCAGAGGGTCAGAATCAAGTACATCTAGAACCATAATGAAAATATAAAAATGACTGCTTTTTAAGTGGGAAATCAGGGTAGGGAGCAAAGCAGCATAGTATCAGTGCAGCTAGAGTTATGACAACACAGCTGCTTGACAACATGATCAAGCAAACATAGCACTTTATGAGATCATTGATCAGTTGTTAACCAGCCCATTGGCAGAGTGAGGAGCTGATGACGCGGTGGACTCTGGGTAGAGGGGTCAGGACGCGGACACAGTGCTGACAGACAGAACAGATCAAAAGGCCTCCAGACAGAACAACAGCTGTAGAGTGAGAGAACAGAGATGGGACCAGTGGGACGGTGAGGAGCAACAATGAGAGGATATCAGCTGACAGAGTACGCCCTGCCACCGTGGGACACAGACAGGGATGCAGTGTCGAAGCTACACATGGGCCATGGTATGGGGGTTCAGCCTGACAGGTATATTCTGCCATTTTGTCTTAATAACTATCATCCAGTCCACCAAAGTTAGAAGTATTGGTGTCCAAAGACTTCATAAACAGAGTGAGGGAATAAAGTGATAGGCATACAGTCATTTTGTTTTCTCTCTGCTGTCTGTTAAAGAGAGAACAGGCCCAGAGGGTGTCTCTTTGCTCTCCTCAGGCGAAGGCAGAACTCAACAGAAGCTCAGGGTCACTCTTTGTTCTGGGATCTGTTAGCCAGAGATTAGAGATGAAGGGAGAGTTGATGGAGGGATGAGAGAGGAGAAATAGAGAGAGAGGAGAGAGGAAGAGATTCATCCCTAACCTCGACAGAGCCATGGTGTGGGGTGGGGTTTTTATGTGAAGCTGTGGCGCTGGCCTTAAATACTGTGAACATTTGAAATCTCTTTCTTTCCCTCAAGAGACACACACACACACACACACACACACAATGCATATGCACATTCACATTTATGCACTCTGCATATGTATTTTCTGCTCAAGTCTGACCCTAGTAAATGGAATTCTTGTTTGACATTTTCATTCCCATTGTCTCCTGTCTGCCAAGAACACGTTTTACAAACCACTGTGAATGTGCTCAGCCAGGGACAAAAGCACAGCCCACAATCCAGTCAGCCAAAGAAAGGTTAGAGTGTAAATCTTGCAGCAAAACATTTGCAGATGTGCCAGCACAGAAACTTGATCGAGCCTGTCTGCATATAATTTCCTTCAGGGTGGGTCCAATCCACCTGCAGCTTGTGCAAGGCAGGGAAGAGAAATCTGGATCAGTGTGGAACCAGAGGTCATCCCTCTCTACATACCTCACTCCTCACTCCAGAGACTGCATGGGCATCATCTACAGTATGCATGCCGTTCCTGTATCAAAGGTTGAGAGGGACATCATTACTCACAATATAATATAGAACCCTTCTAGACGAGGCTAAAACTAACCAAAGCCCATGGCTAAACATGGGAAGAGAGAGGGAGAGAGCGAGAGCGAGAAAGTGAAAGAGACAGAGAGGGATGGAGGGACAGGGGGAAGAGACAGAGAGAGAGGAAGAGACGAAGAGACAGAGACAGAGAAAGAGAGAGAGGAACAGACAGAGAGAGAGAGAAGGAGACAGAGACAGAGAAGGGAAGAGAGAGAGAGGAAGAGATAGGGAGAAAGAGGAAGAGACAGAGAGAGAGGAAGAGACAGAAAGAGAGAGAGGAAGAGATTGAGAGAGGTAGAGGAAAAGACAGAGAGAGAAAGAGGAAGAGACAGAGGGAGAGGGGAAGAGAGAGAGAGGGAAGAAGAGAGAGAGGGAGGAAGAGACAGAGAGAGACATGAAGAGACCGAGAGAGGAAGAGAGGAAGAGAGAGACAGATAGGGAGGAAGAGACCAGAGAGAGAGAGAGAGACCAGATAGAGAGAGAGAGAGATGAAGAGACCAGAGAGAGACAGAGAGGAAGAGACAGAGGAAGAGACAGAGAGAGGGAGGAAGAGACAGAGAGGAAGAGACAGAGGAAGAGACAGAGAGAGGGAGAAAGAGACAGAGAGAGAGGAAGAGACAGAAAGAGGGAGAGGAAGAGACAGAGGGAGAGAGAGGAAGAGACAGAGGGAGAGAGGAAGAGAAAGAGAGAGAGGAAGAGACAGAGAGGAAGAAAGGAATAGACAGAGAGACAGAGAGGAAGAGAGAGAGAGAGGAAGAGACAGAGAGAGAGGAAGAGACAGAAAGAGGGAGAGGAAAAGACAGAGAGAGAGAGAGGAAGAGACAGAGGGAGAGAGGAAGAGAAAGAGAGAGAGGAAGAGACAGAGAGGAAGAGAGGAATAGACAGAGAGACAGAGAGGAAGAGAGAGAGAGAGGAAGAGACAGAGAGAGAGGAAGAGACAGAGAGAGAGGAAGAGACAGAGAGGGGGGGGAAGAGACAAAGAGAGAGGAAGAGATGAAGAGACAGAGACAGAAAGAGACAGAGAGGAAGAGACAGAGAGAGAGAGGAAGAGAAAGAGAGAGAGGAAGAGACAGAGAGGAAGAGAGGAATAGACAGAGAGACAGAGAGGAAGAGAGAGAGAGAGGAAGAGACAGAGAGACAGAGAGCAAGAGAGAGAGAGAGGAAGAGACAGAGAGAGAGGAAGAGACAGAAAGAGGGAGAGGAAAAGACAGAGAGAGAGAGAGGAAGAGACAGAGGGAGAGAGGAAGAGAAAGAGAGAGAGGAAGAGACAGAGAGGAAGAGAGGAATAGACAGAGAGACAGAGAGGAAGAGAGAGAAAGAGGAAGAGACAGAGAGAGAGGAAGAGACAGAGAGAGAGAGGAAGAGACAGAGAGGGGGGGGAGAGACAAAGAGAGAGGAAGAGATGAAGAGACAGAGACAGAGAGAGACAGAGAGGAAGAGAGAGAGAGAGAGAGGAAGAGAAAGAGAGAGAGGAAGAGACAGAGGAAGAGAGGAATAGACAGAGACAGAGAGGAAGAGAGAGAGATAGGAAGAGACAGAGAGAGAGGAAGAGACAGAGAGAGAGAGAGGAAGAGAGAGAAAGGAAGAGAGAGAGAGAGAAAGAGACAGCGAGAGAGAGGAAGAGACAGAGAGAAAGAGACAGAGAGAGAGAGGAAGAGACAGAGAGAGAGGGGGGAAGAGACAAAGAGAGAGGAAGAGATGAAGAGACAGAGACAGAGATAGAGGAAGAGACAGAAAGAGGGAGAGGAAAAGACAAAGAGAGAGAGAGGAGGAGACAGAGGGAGAGGAGAAGAGAGAGAGAGGGAGGAAGAGAGAGAGGGAGGAAGAGACAGAGAGAGGAAGAGACAGAGAGAGGAAGAGACAGAGAGAGGAAGAGAGAGAGAGAGGAATAGACAGAGAGAGACAGAGAGACAGAGAGAGACAGAAAGAGGGAGGGGAAAAGACAGAGAGAGAGAGAGAGGAAGAGACAGAGAGAGAGAGGAAGAGAGAGAGAGAGGGGAAGAGACCGAGAGAGAGGGGAAGAGACTGAGAGAGAGGGGAAGAGACCGAGAGAGAGAGGAAGAGACAGAGAGAGGAAGAGACAGAGGGAGAGAGGAAGAGAAAGAGAGAGAGGAAGAGACAGAGAGAGAGGAAGAGAAAGAGAGAGAGGAAGAGAAAGAGAGAGAGGAAGAGACAGAGAGAGAGAGGAAGAGACAGAGAGAGAGAGGAAGAGACAGAGAGAGAGAGGGAGAGACAGAGAGAGGGAGAGACAGAGAGAGAGAGGGAGAGACAGAGAGAGAGAGGGAGAGAGAGAGGGAGAGACAGAGAGAGAGAGGGAGAGACAGAGAGAGAGAGGAAGAGAGAGAGAGAAAGGAAGAGAGAGAGAAAGGGAGGAAGAGACAGAGAGAAAGGGAGGAAGAGAGAGAGAGAGAGAGGAAGAGACAGAGAGAGAGAGGAAGAGAGAGAGGAAGAGAGAGAGAAAGGGAGGAAGAGACAGAGAAAGGGAGGAGGAGACAGAGAGAAAGGGAAGAAGAGACAGACAGAAAGGGAGGAAGAGAGAGAGGGATGAAGAGAGAGAGAGAGGGATGAAGAGAGAGAGAGAGACGGAGAGAGGGAGGAAAGAGAGAGAGAGAGGAAGAGACAGAGAGAGCGAGAGGAAGAGACAGAGAGAGCGAGAGGAAGAGACAGAGAGAGCGAGAGGAAGAGACAGAGAGAGCGAAAGGAAGAGACAGAGAGAGCGAGAGGAAGAGACAGAGAGAGAGAGAGGAAGAGAGAGAGAGGAAGAGACGGAGAGAGAGGAAGAGACAGAGAGAGAGAGGAAGAGACAGAGAGAGAGGGGAAGAGACCGAGAGAGAGGGGAAGAGACCGAGAGAGAGAGGAAGAGACATAGAGAGGAAGAGACAGAGGGAGAGAGGAAGAGAAAGAGAGAGAGGAAGAGACAGAGAGAGAGGAAGAGAAAGAGAGAGAGGAAGAGAAAGAGAGAGAGGAAGAGACAGAGAGAGAGAGGAAGAGACAGAGAGAGAGAGAGAGGGAGAGACAGAGAGAGAGAGGGAGAGACAGAGAGAGAGAGGGAGAGACAGAGAGAGAGGGGAAGAGACCGAGAGAGAGAGGAAGAGACATAGAGAGGAAGAGACAGAGGGAGAGAGGAAGAGAAAGAGAGAGAGGAAGAGACAGAGAGAGAGGAAGAGAGAGAGAGAGAAAGGAAGAGAGAGAGAAAGGAAGAGAGAGAGAAAGGGAGGAAGAGACAGAGAGAAAGGGAGGAAGAGACAGAGAGAGAGAGGAAGAGAGAGAGAGAGAGGAAGAGAGAGAGAGAAAGGAAGAGAGAGAGAAAGGGAGGAAGAGACAGAGAGAAAGGGAAGAAGAGACAGAGAGAAAGGGAGGAAGAGAGAGAGGGATGAAGAGAGAGAGAGAGGGATGAAGAGAGAGAGAGACAGACGGAGAGAGGGAGGAAAGAGAGAGAGAGAGGAAGAGACAGAGAGAGCGAGAGGAAGAGACAGAGAGAGCGAGAGGAAGAGACAGAGAGAGCGAGAGGAAGAGAGGGAGAGAGCGAAAGGAAGAGACAGAGAGAGCGAGAGGAAGAGACAGAGAGAGAGAGAGGAAGAGAGAGAGAGGAAGAGACGGAGAGAGGAAGAGAGAGAGAGAGAGAGAGAGGAAGAGACAGAGAGAGGAAGAGACAGAGAGGGAGAGAGGAAGAGAAAGAGAGAGAGGAAGAGAAAGAGAGAGAGGAAGAGAGAGAGAAAGAGAGAGGAAGCGACAGAGAGAGAGGAAGAGAGAAAGAGAGAGGGATGAAGAGAGAGAGAGAGAGGAAGAGACAGAGAGGGAGAGAGGAAGAGAAAGAGAGAGAGGAAGAGACAGAGAGAGAGAGGAATAGACTAAGAGAGACAGAGAGGAAGAGACAGAGAGACAGGAAGAGACAGAGAGACAGCAAGAGACAGAGAGAGACAGAGAGGAAGAGACAGAGAGGGAGGAAGATACAGAGAGAGGGGGATAAAGAGAGAAAGAGAGAGGGATGAAGAGAGAGATGGAGAGAGACACATTGTTAAAACACTGTATATATATATAATTTGACATTTGTAATGTCTTTATTGTTTTGAAACTTCTGTATGTGTATTGTTTACATTGTTTATTTCACTTTTGTGAAAGAGAGCGAGGGGGGAAGAGACCGAGAGAGAGAGAAAGAGAGAGAGAGAGAGGAAGAGAGAGAGAGGAAGAGAGAGAGAGAGGAAGAGACAAAGAGAGAGAGAGAGAGGAGGAGAGTTCCGGAGTTCCAAATTGATCAGCTGCTGAAAAATGAGCTCCTGTATATATTGAGATTTAAATGTTTTTTTAGAGTGAAGTACATCGAAAAAATCAAAAGAAAATTGCAAGACTCAGTAGAAGACAAAACAAACAACAAACCAAAAAGACAGGCTTTTGAAAAAGTAACTATTTTTCATAAAATTGTACAGTTATCTTAGCTAGCTGAATTGCTAGCTGAAATGTTTACATGTTGCTAAGCAGTTGCTAGGGACTCTCCTGGAAGAAGCTAGCTAGCTTACAAAGAATAACAAAAAAAAAGATCTAGTTAACAGAAGAAAGGAAGAAAGGAAGGCAAAATAAGGACAGAAGAAAAAAGGAAAAGAAAACAGGACAACAAAGTGAAACAGTCCTCTGAAGAAACAAGAGACCATAATACAAGAAACAGCACTTCTATTGCAACATTGTAGCCAACATCACCAGCGTTGCTATGGAAATTGTTTACCCACCAGACATCCAAACAGAGAAAGCTAAGAAAAGTTTCAAAGGTTTGTTGATGGGACAGAACCATGAATGCCTGTTTGCAGATCTTACCAGTTACAAAACAAGAGCAAATTTAATTTTTAATACCAATCGAGGGAACATATGGAAAAAGGTTATTTGCAACCATTTCCCTTTCTCAAAAAAGAGGGGCATCAGCCAAGGATGTCAGATCAGCATTTTTGAAGAAGCTGACCAGAGCAACACATATCAAACAGTAAACTTATATAATAATGGAACTGTATTGATACAAGGCAATGATTCAAGCCTCCAGGCTTTTGAGAATAGGTTTGCTACCCTAAAAGCAGACGCTGACATCATCTCAGAAAATTAGGAAAAAGTCAAGGAGGGAGATGGAGAAAAGCAGACCCCAATGGTCTCTGTGACCCAGCAGGAAGCCCTCAATGTCCCTTTACCTACCTCACCTGCAGCAGACAGACAATAAGAACACCTGCTATGCAACGTTTCCACAACACCCTCTCTCTAGTCGAAGCAGAGGTCATAGAACTCAGAGAGAACAAGCTTCAAGAGGAGGACACTGTCCAGAAACTCAAAGAAGAGATGAAACAGTTCAGGGAGGAGAGCAGAGCATCTATAGCTAAATTAGAAAGCAGAATGGACAAGCTGAGTCAGACAAATGATGACCTCAGAGACCATCTGAGCACAACAAGAAAGGAGCTCGAACAAAAAGAGAGGTACATTGACACCCTCAAC